>NC_091119.1:88610773-89335773 GCF_040183065.1 Periplaneta americana
AAACAAACAAACAAACAAACAAACAAACAAACAAACAAACAAACAAACAAACAAACAAACAAACAAACAAACAAACAAACAAACAAACAAACAAACAAACAAACAAACAAACAAACAAACAAACAAACAAACAAACAAACAAACAAACAAACAAACAAACAAACAAACAAACAAACAAACAAACAAACAAACAAACAAACAAACAAACAAACAAACAAACAAACAAACAAACAAACAAACAAACAAACAAACAAACAAACAAACAAACAAACAAACAAACAAACAAACAAACAAACAAACAAACAAACAAACAAACAAACAAACAAACAAACAAACAAACAAACAAACAAACAAACAAACAAACAAACAAACAAACAAACAAACAAACAAACAAACAAACAAACAAACAAACAAACAAACAAACAAACAAACAAACAAACAAACAAACAAACAAACAAACAAACAAACAAACAAACAAACAAACAAACAAACAAACAAACAAACAAACAAACAAACAAACAAACAAACAAACAAACAAACAAACAAACAAACAAACAAACAAACAAACAAACAAACAAACAAACAAACAAACAAACAAACAAACAAACAAACAAACAAACAAACAAACAAACAAACAAACAAACAAACAAACAAACAAACAAACAAACAAACAAACAAACAAACAAACAAACAAACAAACAAACAAACAAACAAACAAACAAACAAACAAACAAACAAACAAACAAACAAACAAACAAACAAACAAACAAACAAACAAACAAACAAACAAACAAACAAACAAACAAACAAACAAACAAACAAACAAACAAACAAACAAACAAACAAACAAACAAACAAACAAACAAACAAACAAACAAACAAACAAACAAACAAACAAACAAACAAACAAACAAACAAACAAACAAACAAACAAACAAACAAACAAACAAACAAACAAACAAACAAACAAACAAACAAACAAACAAACAAACAAACAAACAAACAAACAAACAAACAAACAAACAAACAAACAAACAAACAAACAAACAAACAAACAAACAAACAAACAAACAAACAAACAAACAAACAAACAAACAAACAAACAAACAAACAAACAAACAAACAAACAAACAAACAAACAAACAAACAAACAAACAAACAAACAAACAAACAAACAAACAAACAAACAAACAAACAAACAAACAAACAAACAAACAAACAAACAAACAAACAAACAAACAAACAAACAAACAAACAAACAAACAAACAAACAAACAAACAAACAAACAAACAAACAAACAAACAAACAAACAAACAAACAAACAAACAAACAAACAAACAAACAAACAAACAAACAAACAAACAAACAAACAAACAAACAAACAAACAAACAAACAAACAAACAAACAAACAAACAAACAAACAAACAAACAAACAAACAAACAAACAAACAAACAAACAAACAAACAAACAAACAAACAAACAAACAAACAAACAAACAAACAAACAAATAAATAAATAAATAAATAAATAAATAAATTAGTAAGTAAGTAAGTAAATAAGTAAGTAAATAAATAAATAAATAAATAAATTAGTAAGTAAGTAAGTAAATAAGTAAGTAAATAAATAACTATTATTATAACTACTTTATCTTATAGGTGTATCTAAATTTAAATAAATATGTACTAGTCGTTAAAACTTAACTGAAGAATATTGCTGGAGAATCTTTTAAGTGTAGTGTAAATATTCGTAATTTAAATATGTATTGTATTGATTAAGGCTGGTTGAGTGGAAGAGAAGGCCTTATGGCCTCAACTCTGTCAACGAAAATAAAACTATTATTATTATTATTATTATTATTATTATTATTATTATTAAAGGTTTAAAGTTCAATGCTATTAGGTGCGGTATCATAATTTCTTCGGCGTATACTTATGTCATTTTTGAGTAAATTTTATAATATTTTACTAGTAGTTTTCCCATATGTGTAAGAAATGAACTTGCACAAAAATGTTCAAATGTAAGTTACCATTATTACATCATCACATCACCTTTACATTTTCTACTAATAACGTCAGTAGTTGAAAAAAATTACCTTAAGGATATGTAACATAACTTGCCTTGATCAATTTGTGAGGTGCATGGAATGTTACAGAATTTCTGAAACTGACGTTTCAAGAGCTCTGTATCGGAGGTAAGATTTCCTTGCAGGCCTACCTTGCCTGCAGCTGTTTATTGTAAGTGTGTTGTAGTCTCGTGTATTCTCCCACCATGCTCTTGGCGAAGTTATCGGCGTTGCTATGGTTTCATATTGGTTTTCTCTCTTACTCTAGCATACTGGAATGCATGTACCATGTTCAGTGTTTTCATGTTTCACTTTGTCTGAATGCCATCTTTTTGTTCTTATTCTGTTCTATTTCTTTGTGGTGTGAGACTTTTCATACTTCGCTTGAGCTAAACGCTAGACAGATACCGATATGAGACTTCCGTATCGTACACAGCAAGACTCAGAGACTTCTGTAATACCACAATACTTAATCTATTTTTGGTAGAATGAGATGAGATTTGGAGTTGTTCTAGAATTAATACGAACACACTTCAAGACCGTATTCCAGATAGCAGTCCTTTTCTTCCCATGTTAATATTTTTAACGCATTTTTACTGTTTGTTATTACGAGCGACACACGTATGTTGTACAGTGATATCGATGTACCTAATCGTCAGTCGTAAAAAAATCCTTTTCAGTTACCTCTATCGCAATTTTGTGCCGGATCTTTTATGTCATTTCATTGTTTTATTTAATTTATTATATTCCATAGATCTTGCATTAGCAATGAAACTTTAAGATGTGGAACAAGTCAAATTCTTCAGGATTATAATTACACTTTTTACAATTTTTTTTTACAATTTCAATTTTTTACAATTTTTTTGGCGAGATGTAGTGAGATGAGGTGAGGCCGATGATTCGGCAACAGATTACCTGGCATTTTATTTATTTATTTATTTATTTATTTATTTATTTATTTATTTATTTATTTATTTAACCTGGTAGAGATAAGGCCATCAAGCCTTCTCTTCCCCACTACTAGGGGATTACAACTACAATATTAAGAATACAATTACAATTAATATTAAATTTACAAATACAATAAAAATCAAAGTACTAAAAGATTAACTGATTAATAAAAGCTAGACAGTTTATTGTAAAAGTTACGAAGAGAGAAACATTTTTTTTTATTAATTAAGTAAAAATTAAACCTGCTCTGCGCAGTAAGAAAATGCTTAATAAGTTTGCTTTTGAACACTACTAAATTCCGAGTCTCTGATGTCACTGGGTAGGGTATTCCACAAGCGCGAGAGCGAGATTGTGTATGATGATGAATACGATGATGTCTTATGTGTTGGTATGGCTAGTATGCGGCTATTTTGCGTGCGTGTGAAGAGATTATGATATGACAAGCGCGAGAGCGAGATTGTGTATGATGATGAATACGATGATGTCTTATGTGTTGGTATGGCTAGTATGCGGCTATTTTGCGTGCGTGTGAAGAGATTATGATATGATGACAGGTAACTGAAACGGGAGGCAAGTAGGTAGGTGTAGAGGTGTGAAGGACTTGGAAAAGGAGAACAAGAGAATGAAAATTTCTACGTTCGTTAAGCCGTAGCCAGTTTAGAGTTTGGAAGGATGGGGTAATGTGGTCAGCGCGACGGACATCGCTGACGAAGCAAACACAAGAATTATGAACACGTAATTTTTGCGACTGGTTGACATTGAGGTCAGTCAGTAGAAAATCACAATAATGGAAGTGGGGCATTACTAATGTTTCCACTAGTATTTTCTTGAGTGATAGCGGGAGGAATTTTCGAATGCTGTTTAAGGAATGTAGTATGGAAAGCACTTTTTTGGTAATATGGGTTACTTGGTTATTCCAATTTAAATGCGTATCAAAGTAAACTCCAAGGGCCGTATTCATAGACATTTTTAGCGCGGGCTTCCGGTGGATGATCAGCGTTTTTCGTATTCATAAACCAGTGTTAGCGATAGGATATGATTTGAATTCTGTACTAGTAACCAGTGGATAGCCGGGGCTAGCTTAGTACGCTCGTAGCGCGTGCTGCGAAATGTCTATGAATAGCACCCCAAGGTTTTTAACACAGGAAGAAAAAGAGATTATTGTGTCGTTTAACTTGACTGGAAGAGCAGGAGTAATGTTGCGTAATAGACGCTGATGTCCCACTAGGATTGCTTGTGATTTTCTTGCATTGAGAGTCAAACCAATTGTCTTATGGTTGGGGAAAACCTCCGAAAAACCCAACCTGGTAATCAGACCAAACAGGAGTGAAGTGAAGTGAGGCCGAGGATTCGCCATAGACCACCCGGCATCAGTCCCATGGAAAACCTCGGAAGAAACCAATCAATCACACCGAACAGGGGATCCAACCCAAGCCCGAGCGCAGCTCCGGATCAGGAGGCCAGCGAGTCTGCCGACTGAGCTACACTGATGATTCACTAAAAATAGACAGTACATAGGCAATCAGATTATTAAATTTACAGATCCAAACGATTATTCATCAGCTGAGCTATAAAATATAATGCATAGAAAGTAAGTTAATTCAATTTAAAGGCATAAATAATTCAATCAGTAGAGATATACAGAAACTGATAATACATATCATGCAAATTACTTCAAATTACAAGCATAAACAATTCATCAGTAGAGCTATACAGATTACTATTCAATTTAAAGCGTATACAATTCATCAGCCAAACCGTACCAACATATACAATACAAAGTAAACAGATTAATTCAATTTATAAACATACTTTCGTTAAGCTATACAAAATTGTACAATTCATATCAAGTAGATTAATTTAATTTATAAGCTTAAACAATTCATCAGTTGAGCTATACTGACTACTATTCAATTTACAGCATATGCAATTCATCATTTGAGCTGTACAGACTACTATTCAATTTACAGCACATACAATTCATTAGTTAAGCTAAACAGAAATATACAATGCATAGTAAACAGATTAAGTCAATATAAAAACATGCAGTATTTTAGATGAGCTATATAAAATTGTGCATTTCAAATCAAATAGAATAATTCAATTTACAAGCATAAACAATTCATCAGTTGTGTAGAAGGTATGAGTATGTAGAAATTTGGTTAATTCTTTTCTAAACCTTTTCCCATGGTCCTTCAAAGCTTGAAGATATTGAAGACCGTAATACATGAATAGCGAACGTCTCTTTTTATAGTAGCTTAGACTAACACAGAGTAGATGAAGATCTGATTTATGTCTTGTATTAAAATTATGAATGACTTGATTAGTACTAAATGTATCTTGGTTTTTAATATGCAATATCATTAGGGAAAGAATGTGTTAAATTTCTGTCAAGTTGTAAGTGTATTAATTAGTCACGTCAGTTATTATATGAATTGTACAGTATATAACACAGTTGCTGTACATACGGATGTAACATAGAAAATAAATTTTTGTTAATACTATCTTCCCTTTATATTTCACAGGAAGATTTTATAGGAAAAATGTTAAGGGACTAAATATATATCGAAGTGCACTGGCAGCTTTTATTTTCAGACGTATTAATTAAATACTTACTTACTTACTTACTGGCTTTTAAGGAACCCGGAGGTTCATTGCTGCCCTCACATAAGCCCGCCATTTGGTCCCTATCCTGAGCAAAATTAATCCATTCTCTATCATCATATCCCACCTCCCTCAAATCCATTTTAATATTATCTTCCCATCTACGTCTCGGCCTCCCTAAAGGTCTTTTTCCCTCCGGCCTCCCAACTAACACTCTATATGCATTTCTGGATTATTAATTAAATACAATGAAATTTTAAAATTAATTTTGTCTTTCCTCATGTATCAACAATGCTATTTAATTTCTTGATATTTATGTCACGAGGCCATGGAACTACATGTGCGAAAGCCGATGTTAAGTACAACAAATAAAACGTGACAGGGGATTTGAGGATAACCCTATGTTTTTGTGTTAATGAAATTAACATAAATGCATTTTTATATAATATTTATGTGTATCTAATGAACGAAATGAGATAAGCTATGGATTATCTCCAATAATAATAATAATGATGATGATGATGATGATGATGATGATGATGCATTAAAATAGAATGTACTATTAAGAGGGAAAGTAAATAACTGTTTTTGAGCTTAAATGGGTAAAGACTTACAACGGGGCGAAAAAACCCATGGAGGCTAACGTTTTTTAAAATTGAACTTGATGAGTTGCTGCGCTATATAGCTCATGAAGACTCACTCCTTTTTTCCTGCGGAGGCAAGAGATTATCTCACTCTTTTTCATTGCCACTCAGTATTGTTCTTGTGTACTGGTAGGCTACATACAGTAGTCCAGTCAGCCAATACTGGTTTGATCTTGAAATACACTTGCCCAAAAAAAGAATTGGCCGTTGGGATATTCAGTCCCAGATATAAAACACTGCGCATGATTTGAGACCTAGAGCACAGGTGCACAAGATAATGCGTAATTCAATTATTTAAATTCATTCTATTTTGTTTGATGTTGGAATACGGTCCGAAATCCACTTGAAAATCTGCAAGAAGAATGTTAATGTGTTGTAAGTAATAAGTACATACAGCATAAACATGGAAATATGAACCCACATGATGCATTTGATACGCCGCGCAGAATTGAGATCTTCCGGTTTGCCTTAGTAGCTTAGATGGCCTGAGCATATGCGTGTTATGTGAATGGGAGTGGGTTCGAACCCATCTCTGCGAGTTAAAATATAGTTTTACACAGTAGGTCTATTAAGCGCCTGATCGCGAGCAAAAGAAGATACGTTTTCGATAAGTGTTAATGATCACAGAACTGCAAACTATAGTATAATGTTATAAACGATGAATGCATTAACTTCGAAAAATATATAGATATACGTGTATAGTTCTCTTTGTCGTAATCTTTGTCGTGATACTTGTCTTTGTCTTCGTCGTTCTTATCGTGGTCCTTCTTGTTTTTGTCATGGTCCTATTCGTGTTGTATTTGTTGTGGTCCTTATCATGGTAGGCTACATATCGCTATTCTTGTATTTATTGTGGTCCTTGTTGTAGTGATCATGGCATTTATCGGTCTTGGTCCTTGTATTAATCCTTGTCATGGATCTTATTGTGATCCTTTTCGTGTTGCTTGTCGTGGTCCATGTCGTGACTCTTATCGTGGTTATTGTCATTGTCTTCATTATGGTCCTTGTCATCTTTGTCATTGTCCTTCATGAGCCTGGCTCTTTCTCATAGTTATCATGGTCATGATCCTTGTGATTCTCATGGAGGCCCTTATTGTCCATATCGCAATCCTTATCGTGGTGCTTGTCGTGGTCAATGTCGTAACCCTTATAGTGGTCCTTGTTGTCCTTATCATGGCCTCGTTGTCTTTGTCATGGTCCGTCTTATGGTTCTTGTTTTCTTTCTCATAGTCCTTATCGTGATCATGGTCCTTGCGATCATTATCGTGGTCATTGTCGTGGTCCATATCGTGGTTCTTATCACGATCCTTGTCGTTCCTTTTGTTTCTGTCATGTCTTATCCTGGTTCTTGTAGTTCTTCTCATGGTCATTATCGTGGTCGTGGTACTTGTGATTCTTATCGTGGTGAATATTGTGGTCCTTATAATGAACCGAGTCGTGGTCCATATCGTGATATTTGCCGTGATCCTCGTCTTTATCTTTGTCGTGGTCCTTGGATGATCTTTGTTCTCTCTATCATGTTCCTTATCGTGATTCTCGTTGTCTTTGTCATAGTCCTTATCATTATCCTTGTTGTTTTTCTCATAGTCTTCATCGTGAATATGGTTTTTTTCGTGGTCCTTGTCGTGACGTTTGTGACCCATGTCGTAAACCTTATCGTGGTCCTTGTATTTACCCTTATCATGACTTTTTTTTTGTCTTTTTTCATGATCCTTCTTTTAGTCCTTTTTGTCTTTCTCATAGTCCTTATCGTGGTTCTTGCTGTCTTTCTTGTAGTCATCATCGTGGTCCTTGTTGTATTTCTTATAGTCCTTATCATGGTTATGGTCCTGGTCTTGATCCGTATACCGGTCCTAGTCGTGATCCTAATCATATTCCTTGTCGTGGGAAATATCGTGGTCTTTTTTGTGTTGTTTGTCGTGGTTCATGTCATGATTCTTATTATGGTCCTTGTCGTGGTCCATATCCTGGCCCTTATGATCATTGTCATGGTCCTTTCTGTGGACCTTATGATCTTTGTCATGATCCTAAATATTTTGTCATTTAAAAATAGTGTTTTCCCCTTTGGTAATTGACTTTTGTGTCACATGGTACTTCCATAACTTTATAAAAGATAATAGATCAGGGACGAAAATATGCATGCAGATGGCTACGTCTATATCATGTGACCTTCCATTCTTTTTTGGGCAAGTATACGTTACTGCAGTACTTCGTAGCTATGTTATAATTGAATAACCGACCAGAACAAGGTTGTAACCAGAAAATACGAAATTCTTAAAAAATGTGGAAAAACACATTGTACATAATTTTAATCTTTTAGAGCAAGGCTGACAATCAGACATATTGTGTGCTGATTTTAAAACTAGTACAAGCATTACACATAGCGCATCATTAACCACAATTATTCACGAAAAAGTCAACTTATGAGAAATGGGGTTTACAACCTTGTTCTGGGCGGCGATTCAATTAGAGTCCTGTGTTTAGTTCCCTAAAGTCTCCAAGCAACCCACAACAGTGTAGATATGTATGGAGTATACCTAGCTTGACGGCATCCAACTCTACTTAGTTCAGATCTGCTGTTCAGTGAACATGCGAGAACAAGACAAAGCTGGGCGGTTGGAAATGAGAGCTAGCACGTCAATAGCAAAGAAGAAAATGTATTTTATCAAAAAGGAGGAAACATTTTTCATTTGAAACACTTAAAATGTTTACCTTCGTTGATTGTAATGTGAATTATTTTTAGTTTTGTCTATTTGTGGTAAAAAATGTATGTTTTATTAAATATAAGCTACCTTTAAATAAATACTTTCTTATTGTTGTTGTTAAATCAAAGTGGTATTTTGTACATAGTACTGGTATTCCTGTTGTTCACCAACTTATACACATAGGTACACGAATAAACAGATGTAAACACAAAGTACCGGAGCGTGCGGGAAGATTGCAGCGTGAACTGTTGACTCGCAACTTGCTTTCAAAGCACAGGCGGAGTTATGGGGGGGGGGCATGGGGGGCACTGCCCCCCAAACGTGGCCGAACACTTTTTTTCCTATTAACATTAGAAAATATTGAATTCAAAAGATTTTTCTTGTTTTTGTTTATGATTAAGTTTTGTGCTTAAATTGACGAATTATTGTCTTCAGACCATGTGACTGGACTATAATATTTATTTTAAATTTCTGAATGTATAAGAATTTCTATACCTCATCTGAGGAATGGAAGCACTATAATGTTTCTTTTGTAACAGCCTGTACTGATGTGTTAGAACTCTGCAGGTGTTCAAGCAGCCACTTGAAGAAATATGAATAACATACTGCACAACAATGCAGAAAAAAGAAAAGTGATCCGGGTTAAACTTAAAGACGAGGTTAAATAAAATAATTAGAATTTACATTTCATATGATATCTTGCTCTTTTAAATAAACAGATAAAGTAAATGTACAATTGGTCCACCGCTATGGAGTAATGGTTAGCACGTCTGACCATGAAACGAGCGGTTTGGACTGGTTGGGGTTTTTCCTCAATCAATTGAAGCAGAATTGCTGGGTAATTTTTAGATGTTGGACTTCGGACTTATTTCGTCATCATTAATTCACATATCATCATCTATACAATAGCCCGGTTAAGTTCATGGTGCGGCGTGCTGTACTTGTACAAGAGCGCAGCCGTTCGGCTACCCGATCATTCACAGAATAGGAATGGTAAACACAATAAGCCTCAGGCTGCAGTGCAAGCCTTCGGGTCCCTTTTCCTTATAAGAGGGGGGAAAAAAAAGTAAAATTGTCTGTATATTCTGTTACAATATTTTCTTTATTTTACAATACCTTTATTAAATGATCATATTCCGATATACTGTACCAAGGTCAAGCTATAATGGGGGAGAAGATAAATGATGTTCCCCATAATCTCTTTATATCGGATTCTATGGTTTTGCTGTGTCCCCCCCCCCCCAAGGAAATAGTTCTCATTCCGCCTATGTTTCCAAGCGATGTTAGTATGATCGATGTACAACTTTGTGTTCAAAGTAATCAAACGCAGGAGTCTAGTTATAATACTAGTGTAATAGAATGGAAAGTTTCCAATGACAATCCTTTTAAGAGACGAATCCTTAGCATAGTACGATTGGAAAAGTCATCTGTCATATTATTCCACTGCGCTTATATTTCCCAGAAAAAATATATTATGTGGTAATTTTTTTTCTTTTAAATACATTTGAACATACGTATTTTACAAACATCTTTACATTAGAGTTCTCAATTTTAACAGATTGTTTTGCATAATGTTTCTGTCACGTTTACAGTTTATACTTTAAATTATTAATTAATGACTTTAAATAATTGATATTTGGCGACGCTGTTACCGAAATATACTGTATATGCGTGCTTCATCCTAATGCAGTGGTCGGCAAAATTACGTCATATAAAATACAGTCCGCAGTACAAAGCAAATGGGAAGGTAGGAAGAGGGAGAATACCCAAACTGCTTAACTTTGAATGGACAAGTGATGACTAAGGAGAGCGAGATCATGTTTTACTTCACCCTGTTTGTGTATTAAGAGGTTGACTCGCCAGTCAAGAAATGCCGACCATTGCCTTAATGTTTGAATAGAGCGGGGCGTAGAGCGTTTCGCAGAGCGGAGCGTCAGCAGGCAGTGTTTGTTTACATCTTTTCCAATCACTGCTGTGGAGGAGGTGTGTTTCTGTGTATTGACAAATGCTACTGAATTTACTGCGATGATAATAATAATAATAATAATAATAATAATAATAATAATAATAATAATCATCTGAGGCACGACAGCCCATGAAGGACCACGACCGAACAGTCGGCTGTTGGCCTCACTTCCACATGCCAAAGCAGAGGTGGACGATCATACAACCAGAATGGAGATATCGTGTACTTAGCACGACGATCGCCCCAGGCGTTATAGCTGGCTTTCGTAACCGGATTTCGCTACCTATCGTAGCTCCCCAAGTGCATCACGATACTGGGTGGGGACCGGTCCTATACACTGTCTGAAATTTCATGAAAAAATTTCTTATCCCATGAGGACACAAACCAGCTCGCATTCCGTAACTCGAGTCCTAACCAGGATGCCTTAGATCACGACGCCACGGCGCGGGACATTTACTGTGATGCTGCAGTTATTTCTAAAAACAAAGTTGATTTCCAATAAATAAAAATAAATAAAGCAAAATGGCAAAGAAAAATTCTTTTTCTTTTATCTTAAGGATTTACTCTGTGACGTTACAGTCGTTGAACATATTCCACTCTGTTTAGTTAACAGCATTTCTATGACACTCTTTTGATTCATGCTGTAAGATTGATTCATGATATAGATGGTTCAGGTACAGTGACATTTTTATCACTTTGTATTATTGTAACTCTAATCTTTCCACCTCTGTAACAGTAAGTGGTGAATTTCATCTATAGTTAACTTTTTAGGCAAAATTCATTACATACGTAAAAGAAGGATAGACGAGGATAATAACAAGCGAAGATGAGTTTTGACATGGACGAGGATCTAGTGATAAATTTTACCTTGATCCTTCCCCTCTAATGATAAATAATTGTTTCAAAAGTCGTAACTCTGAGGCACGAGATGAGAGTCGCTGGTTCACTTTCCTTCTGAAGGAAGCCATGGTAAGGATTTCTATCGGCCTTAAAAGCCCTTCGATCTTGGTCGGAATTTGAACGCGCGATTTTCTGATCTAACCATTTATCCGTAATAATAACCAAAGGCAATGTGATATGCTTGCTGTTCGGAGCGTAGTCACACAGGTGTTGACAGCACTGTAAAGCACAGCCAGCGCCGTATTTGTTTGGCCCCTTCTGGCGCTCTCCCCAACAAGCTGCTCTAATTTGACGCCTTAGATTGAGTTTTTCCCTCTCTAGACCACTCGGGGTACCACGTCATTAAAAGTTTTAAAACTGCTGATCAATTTAACTGTCATTAATTATCTTGTCCATTTGGAAACGAAAACCTCGCGTGTCCCCCTCTTTTCCTTTTAAATTGCAGTCCAATCAATAAATCACTCGGGGAATTGGATAGGCTCTCCACAACCAGACTTTGAAATTAATCAACTTAGTGGAATCAGTTGTGTGTTGCGGTTAGAATCTTTCGTCTTTCAATTCACTTTTTCAGATGGCATGCAACTTGAAATCGGATTATGAAATTTAAATTCTTCAAGTTGGTACTGTTTTTGGACACGACAGTCGTGTTTCATTTTACGTTGGCAATTAATGTAGGTATTTTTGAACACTACAGTCGTGTTTCATTTCTAGTTTTTAACGTTGAAATTAAGTATTTGTGTTTTTGGACACTGCAGTCGTGTTTCATTTTTAGTTTTTAATGTTACAATGAAGTGTAAGTTATGTGGTTTTGGACACTGCAGTCGTGTTTCATTTTTAGTTTTTAACGTTCCAATTAAGTGTATGTGTTTTTGGACACTACAGTCTTGTTCCATTTTTAGTCTTTAACGTTGCAATTAAGTGTAGGTGTTTTTGGACACTAAAGTCGTGTTCCATTTTTAGTCTTAACGTTGCAATTAAGTATAGGTGTTTTTGGGCACCAAAGTCGTGTTTTATTTTTAGTTTTTAACTTTGCAATTAAGTGTAGGAATTTTGAACACTACAGTCGTATTTCATTTTTAGTTTTTAACGTTGCAATTAAGTGTAGGTGTTTTTGGATACTACAGTCGTGTTACATTTTTAGTTTTTAACGTTTCAATTAAGTATAGGTGTTTTTGGGCACTAAAGTCGTGTTTTATTTTTAGTTTTTAACTGTGCAATTAAGTGTAGGGGTTTTTGAACACTACAGTCTTATTTCATTTTTAGTTTTTAACGTTGCAATTAAGTGTAGGTGTTTTGGGCACTACAGTCGTGTTTCGTTTTCAGTTTTTAACATTACAAGTAAATGTAGGTTGGTCAAGAAATATTGTTTTAACCATTGATGGTACTTGTTGACACTCGTCACCAGCCGTTTACTGGGAGTAACACGCCGAAGACGTAGATAACTTTGACATCTGAAACCTGCACTATCCACGGTGCATCACATTAAGTGAATCTGGTTCTTGGTCGGTTATTTAATGATGCTATATTAATGGAATTGGTGATAACAAAAAGCCACGAGATAGGACGCAGGATTCGCCATGGATTACTTGATATTATTCTTACAGTTGGAGGAAAACTTAGAAAATCTTAACCACGTATAAATAAATTATTAAAATAAGACATTTATCCATATTAAAGATATAATTAATTACGAACCAAATAATCAACCTAAACGGGAATCGAACCCACGTTCGAGAAAAGTTCCGGATCAGCAGGCATGCGCGCTACCGCCTAGGTTGCACCGGTTGTAGTTGCATTTATGTTGCATCAGGATGATGATAATAATGACGGTAATAATAATGATTAATGATTATTGCATAAATTGAATGAAAATATAATTATACATCTCAAGTCTGTCAAAGATTTTACTTTTCCACCAAAATTTCACTTATAGAGGTAATTAAAAAATCATAAGATCAAAACCTCCTTGAAAAGCTGTACATGTTTTGATAATCTAAAGAAAGATAAATACAAATATCAGCTGCCATGAATAACTGTCAAGTACAAAAGCACCTTCCAAAACTAGCTTAAACTTTCACTTCTCTAAGCCATTGGACTTTTGGAACATAGTGCTTGGCGTGGATTTTCCCGATATTTTCTCATTTCTTAGGTCTGCAGACAAATTTAAAGTCTTCGATCCTCTTCGTCATACTGGTTTTCTTTTAGTAGAGATGGTAGAACATTTATCGTATGTGTTCAACAATAATGTAAGAAAAAGCACATATAAAGACACTTTCTTTCTTTTATTTAGAAGTGGTAAAGAATCGAACCGTCTTTGTCGAGGTGGTCATAGGATTGTTTTTAGAAATTATCTAGTTGAATTTTATTATACAAGTCAGACAAATTTGCCTTTTCTACAGCGTAAGGTTTATCTTTGTTAATGACGAACAGAAAGTTTACTCACATACTTGCAAAACGAGACATTTTTCACTACAGACCTACATTTTTTCGTCTCACAGTTTGTGTTGACATTTATTAATATGAAGTGTAAGAACACTTTTAACTACATTACTTATCCATATGCAAGTCTTTCTTCAAAAGCAAATTTCACCTAATATGGACGATGCCTTCGTTAGACTTATTGGTAATGAAGTTTGACCGCAGGACTTAGACGTGAGGAGCCATTAGTCTAGTCTTTCGGCTGATAGTATATTCAATGTAGATTGTCAGAGTCAATTATCATGATCATCTGCCATCAAAGATTGGGTTCTTCGGCTCAGTCCATACTCAATTTCTTGAGGATCATGAATATAGGGTAGAGTAGCATAAATCGCACCGCTTCCTAAATGGCACCACTGCTATTTTACAGCAAGTTACTGTAGTAGTGTGGCATCTAGTGGTATTGATACA
This sequence comes from Periplaneta americana, assembly GCF_040183065.1. Taxonomy (NCBI): domain Eukaryota; kingdom Metazoa; phylum Arthropoda; class Insecta; order Blattodea; family Blattidae; genus Periplaneta; species Periplaneta americana. The sequence goes on from NC_091119.1 coordinate 88,625,498, forward strand.
ATCTACCATATGAACTTCCACCATGTCACTTGATTTGTGCCACTTCTTTGTTTCTGCAGCGTGGTGATAGTGTATCTAATATAATCGCTCAGGTGGATGTATATTTAGCTAACATTTTGTAACTAAATAACGGATTTGTATGCAAAGGAATCCATAATCTTAAGATGTTATTGGTTTAAAGAAATATTAAAGAACATTTAACTTTGTACGATTTTCGAACATGTGGTGATTATAGTCTAGAATGAAGGAAATAATAACTTATGACGTAGTTTCTCAATTCGCACCACTTTGTAGGTGCCTAATTCGCACCGGTGCGTTATGAGCAACTGTAGCAATTCTAGTCGTATAAAAGAAGTCCCCAAAAATTTTAGTTAAACGAGGGATGCATCAGGTGGGTGCAATATCAAGCGGTGAAAAGGGGTTGGTACAACAAGTGTGTGTTGTACAAGCGCATCAGGTATTTTGTGTCACCTATGATTATTTTTAAACGTCTAACAGTCCATCCTACATTATCAGCTGGTGCTCCTTCAGGATCGTTAGTTGTTTTCTCTGAGTCAGGTTACATCAACAGTGAACTATTTGTCGAATAGTCAAACATTTTATTTGCCACTCAAACCTGCCATAGAAGAAAATGCTGCTTCTGTATGTCCACCTACACGATCCATTCCAAAAATTTAGAAGCTAGATTATCTCGGGAAAATGGTGTGCTCCTGTTTCAGCTTTCTCGTCATAATACTCATAGGCCAAGCCTTTAGATGTTTCTATGTTTAAACCATTTCAGACAGCTATATCATGAAGCAGTTCTTAGGTGGCTTCGAGATAATCGTGGAGAAAAGGTGACGCAGTTTACAGTCTGAACTGCCTGGTGAAGCACATGACAAATGTGTAACAATAAAATACGCACTCAGCCAGTTTAAATGTTAGGTAATTTATGCTTTATTTTTCAATTTCATTTGAAGATGCGTTACTCTCTTTCAATAATTTCAATAAACTTGTAATTTGCATTTATTACATTATTCATATTAAATACTGCTCAATATGTTCAATATTAAAAGCTTTCGTTCATCCTGTTTCCTGCAGATAAAGAGGTGCAATTTAAGAAACCGCAGGTGCTATTTAGGAAACTAGTTGCCTAAATGGCACCACTGATAAGTTTTTCGAAAATGTCATTCTAATTAAAAAATATTAAATCAAATTCAAGGATTCTTTTTTACATAAAAGTAAATGTTCTGGGAATGTATCAATGTAAAGGAATGCAGAAAATAAAAGCTGTATTGTTCAATAAAAATTATAAATGCTAAAGTGGTGCGATATAGGCAACTTTACCCTATACTCGATATTTATAAGTAGACTTCGTGGAATTGCCACGAGAAACGCAAGGTTTACTGCGCACGCGGTATAGACTGTATGAGAATGGGGCGTGCAAAGAATGGAGTATGCCTCTGATGTAAACACTGAGCAGTATACTGCGGTTACAATAAAACCTGTATCATGCATTCAAGAAATATAATGAATGATCTTTGAAGTAGGAAATGTCTAAACATGTAAATACACAATTATTTTGCAGTGAGATATATTAACTCTTAAAATTTAATGTAATATACTCACATCATCCTCGAATATGTGCATTGCAGTGAAGAGTTACGTACATTTTGAGCGACTGCAAAGTAACCTCCTCCGATGGTCACTTGAACAGTTTTTATTTTGGGAAAATGTACGTTCAACATCACACGATGTAATACGTACATATTTGAAGAACGGAAATTCACTACTTTTTAGTACACCAACTTCAGATGTCTTGTCGTGACCTGATGGTACATAATTTATAATACGAAGTTGTGAATAGGCAGAATTTTTAGCAATAATGTTTCTCAACTTACATCTCAATTTTTCTGAAATTAGTGAATTGTTATTTTGGATAACGGTTTGTGATACTTTATCCACTATATTAAGAGCTTATGAGAGTTGTAGCTTAGACGATTCTAACAAGATGATACTTTTGGACACGAATTTAAAATTAGAATCAATGGACAGAATATCTTCCAATAGTTGTTCAGAAGGCAATGGTTTATTTTGCCGTAATGTTCTGCATAATAATTAACAGCATCCAACCACGTTCCCCAACGGGTCAAGACTGGCTGCGGGGGTAAGGGTATTCCTGGGGCAATTATTTGGAACAGCAACACTCTCATTGTAGTATGTTTGATTGAATTCTTGTCTGCACTGAACAAATGTTAAGCTTCGACTATTCCAACCACAGTAATGCAAAAACAAGTGCTTACTTAGGTATACATTATTTGTAGCTGCTCTATCTATTTGGATCGGTCACAACTCTTTAACATGAACTGCTGATACTACAAGACCGGGCGGTCGCTGACCTCCTCTATACTATCGTACATCGGCAACTTGATAGCGTGCTGCGTGTGACAATTCAACGAAGTCTATTTATAAGTAACCGTAATCTCTGATTCCCGTATAATAGTCACACTTATTTTCTCTCAGCACAGAGGTCTGTAGCTTCCATCTTGCTACTTAATATCCATCTAGAGGTATTTAATTGCAAAATTCTGGAAGGAAAGGTGAATGAGAAAATAGTTCGGAGCAGAAGAAGATATTAGATGATAGACGACATTAAGATATAGAATAGGATGTTTTATTTTCTTTGGCAGACTTAAGGCCATAAGGCTTATCTTTCACTCAACCAGCTTTAATCAATACAATAGTGACATACGTATTTAAATTATGAATATTTGCAATACACTTAAAAGATTCTCCAGCAATATTCTTCAGTTAAGTTTTAACGACTATGGACTATGAACGATATATGGATCATATGCGGAGATAAAGAGGAAGGCAGAAAATAGGAAAGACTGGAGAATGCTAGGTTTGAAGTGAAAGCCTAGCCCTTGGGCAGAACACTATGAATGAAGTAATGCAAAATTCTATATTATATTTTACTACTCTGCTCAAATTCAGCTTTCACACACATATGACTACTTATTACGAGTACATTTTTAGAGTTACATAATATACTCTTGTTAGTGAAAATGATAACTTTATACTTGTGCATATAGATTACTAGATTAGGTCGTTAAAATAAACCTGGGAATCGCTAATAGAAGAACAAAATCAAAATTACTGCTTAATATTCGCCACGGTTGTTAACACACTTCTTCCACTGTTACACCAGATGACGAATACAGGCTTTATATAATCTCTGTGATCTGGAGATGAACCAGTGTTTCATAGCATTTTGCACCGCTTCATCCTATGAAAATGTGGTTCCCTTCAGACTTTTCTTCGAATCTCCAAAAATATGGAAATGCATGGAAATAAGTCTGGTCTATGAGAGGTGTGGGTTTGTTTTTCGGCGAACGAAAGATTGAAGAAAAGCCGCAGAAAAACCTGAACCAGTTAACTTGACCCAATCAGGATTCGATTCTGACTCAATGTTTCTCATTCTGGCACACTGGCCATTGATATAAGCGATAAACAGATAGATAGATAGATAGATAGATAGATAGATAGATAGATAGATAGATAGATAGATAGATAGATAGATAGATAGATAGATAGATAGATAGATAGATAGATGGATGGATGGGTGGGTGGGTGGGTGGGTGGGTGGGTGGGTGGGTGGGTTGGATGGGTGGGTGGGTGGATGGATTTATTGAGTAATATTATACATACAGATTTTATATTATAATATTCTCTAACATCCGATGCACGGGACCGTACGTGCTTTGTACCCAAAACAAGTCCTCCTTTGTAGGTTCCCCCCACCTATGATTGTATCAAACTACTCTCTAAAAGAACACGCATATTAAAATGAAAATGATACAATAAAGCACATTATATAATATATCCTAACCTAAAAGACGTAAAAGTGTATAGTTGGGTAGATACTATTATCCCTTCCTCAGTTCCTGTCACAAAACTTCAACAGCTGAATTTCTAATCTTTCTCGCCTTCAAGAGGAACAATCCAGTCTTTTGTTTCCATTCTCTATTCCCCATGATGTCAAGATATGCAAGCGAACTCCTATTCTAACTTAGCAACGAGGGTGGTAGATATTTTCTCCGTGCATGTTCCAATTCGACACACTGTAATAAAATATGTTTATAGGAGTCCTTTTCTCTGCAAAGCGGACAAAGACAATTCTTCTTCGTTGACAATTTTATTATCCTTCCATGCCCCCAATCTTAGCCACGCTAAACCTGCTCTGCTGTCTTCGTTACAAGAATTTATGTAGTCACACCTCCTCCAGTTAAGCATGAGATCTGATTGTAAATGTAGTGAGGACTTTTCCGAACATTGGAGCTCAATCTCTTGCCTCTCGATATCAATTAAACGCATCTTCATATTACGCCATACATTCCTCCTGTTATTCTCTCCTTTCTCCCACACCCATCCCATTCCTATATGATGCAGCCCTCTCTGCAGTTCATAGTAGCAAATCGACCGTAGAAGCGACTGATCCCCAAATATAATTTTTAACCAGTGTTTTATCACCCTAACTTTCATATGAATTACTTCGTTTTGATGCCCAAACTCCTTTAGAACCCCGCAGTTAGCTGTGCTTCTGCCAATTCCAAGTATTCGTTTCAGGAAGTCCGTTTGTACCTTATTTAGTTTTCCCGCATTTTCCCAACCCCAAATTTCCACCCCATACATCATATATGACCTAACCACAGATCCATATACTAGCTCCAATGTTGCTGCTGGAATATCTGGCACTTTAGTGATCAATTTCAGTACCTCCGCACTCTTTACCCCGCACTTGCGTTTCGTTATGTCAACATGCTTAGTCCATCTCCCGTTCATTGATAAAGTAACCCCTAAATATATGAAATGTTTCGCATTTTCCAATATGTGCCCGTCGTATATCCATGTCTCATCCCTGCTATATACAGATCCATTTTTAAAAGTAATTGTCTTGCTCTTGTCTGTATTAACAGTCATGCCCCATAGACTACAATAATTCTCCAAGCAGTGAAGTTCCTGTTGCAGTCCATTTATTGATCGGATTATCAAAATCAGATCATCTGTATATAAGAGTGCAGGTATGGAGATCCCGTCTAAATCTGGAGCTTCAGATTCGATTTTATCGACCATCTCTGGTATGTTATCCACGAATATATTAAAAAGAAGGGGTGAGAGTATGCACCCTTGTCTAACCCCTCTACGGGTAGCCACATTTTCCGAAACCTTGTCACATTCGTACTTTACACAGAACTCCACCTTATCATATATTGCTGATATAGCTTTAATCATTCTCGACGACATTCCTTTTTTCCACAGCTTGTACAACAATGCTTCACGTTCTACCGAATCAAATGCGTTTTTAAAGTCTACAAATGCGCAAATTAATGGAATATCGACAATGAAAAATGGAGTAATAAAAAATCTGGCCAAACACCATCTTTGTCCACCACAAATTCCACTTGAACTAGCCAGAATTTGAGTTCGGGTTTCTTTTGTGGAGATCCGACCCTGTAGCCTCCAGTCATTTGATTAATGGTAATCCAAAAATGAAGTATATTTTGTTGTAATTTACAACATATGACTTCACATATAATAATATATATCTCTTTGAAAAGTGTCTCACATTTAGTCGCAGGAATTAGATCGCTTTGTCTGCAGTGGTTATGTTGCTCGCCGCGGATGGAATCATATTAGCTTAGGAACGCATCAGCGAATGTGAGTACGTGGCAACAGATCATAATTAATTACATAGAAACGTGTCAGCTGGCGTATATGTTAGCCACACATGCATTTTCTCTATTGTGAATAGAAGAGGAAATTCACAGTAGGAGCTGAGTGAAATTTGTAATAACTCAACGTCGCAACTAAATAAAACAAAACAAAACTATAAATCAGATGCCTTGTATGAAAGGTAGTCATGCGTGGTTATTATAGAACTATCTTACTGATAGAGAGATTAAAGAATGAATGGACTGAACCGTCTTGGTTCTTCTCTCTTTGGTTTTAATTAAATTTACAGGTAGAGAATCAGGATTATTCGTGATGTCTGATGCGAACTCTCAAAGTACTGTTGCATTACACATGGATTCACTACGTCAGTTGTGTCAGACAGGAAACACATTGGCTTGGCTTTTCGAAGATCGGAACCGAGATGGAGTCTTGCATTTAGTCTTGCTTTGGCCATTGTGCGGCCTATGCATGCGATAATGATCCAAGTCCAACAGATGTCCTGAGTGATACTCGTGAATCTGACGCCGACAATGGGCCATCCTGCCTTAGCACTACAGATGAACAACGATCGAGAAAGCAAGACTAACAGCGTCCGCAAAGCCGAAAACCCGCACGACAATGTTTTATACGTCGTTGACGTAAAGACCGCATGTGAGTGTTTCGAGACGTCGAGATTGATCACTCCCGAAGTCTCGAACGTCAAGCAGACTTGAATCGCCACAGTTGTTTGTACCCGATTGAACTTTTATCTACTTTGGCAACTGTTATATATGTATAAACAATCAAGTAGCCTATTTGAAACATCATCTCTACCTTTCAGTGTATAATAATCCGCTCCCCTGTCTTTATTTAATTACAAGGTTCTTATTAAAAGGGTAGGAATGTTCGTTTTATATGTTTGAGATCAAGTGTGCAACTCAAACAAGAAAATTTTAACGTTATGTTTATGTTTCTTAGAAATTCAAATTTATTTGAGAATTGATTTTTTTTCTATTCATGTAACCATAGGTAATAATAGATCCAGAACATTTTGATAACTAAGATACTGTTATGTTTTGTCTTTTTGTCTCATTTAAACACTTATAATGTTCTTTATTTCAATGATATAATGTTATTCAAAGTTACGAAATCTTTCCACGCCGACCAAATGCTATTTCGAGAATGATGAGCGAGACTCGAAGCGCACGAGAATGATGAGGCGAGACTAGAAAGACAAATGCAAGGAACGCATTGAGCGAGAGCAGCAGTTAGTTTTGTTCATCTCTACTTAGCACTGACAGAGCAAGGTCTCATCCTCAGACGAATGCCTCATAAGCATTACAGCATTAGGAAGGAAGAGGTTCTTGGTTCTTTGAAATAAATATTGTCAAGGAATTCGCCTGGAAAATGTTAGACAATCAGAAAAAAAATCCGAGGCTTTGGATCGAACACCGGCTTGTTAACCACTATACCATCGTGCTCAGTTGTAGACTGGCATTTTATATAGATAATCAACTTGATGATTTTCTGTGTCTTCATGACATTGGTGCGTGTGTTACAAAATTTATTCAGACTTTTTGAAGTTAATTTGTTTTCAATTGTAAAAATGTATTTACATCCATTGGCAATAATAAATGAAAACGACAAGTTAATAAAATAACTATTATAGTATAATGGCCATAAAAGGGAAATAATTCCCTGAGAATTTAATAATGTGATTGATAACGGAGGGCGAGTTTTGTTTTTCCATAGTAACGCGACATATCGATACAAATGCCACACATAGAAATTTGAAACCGTTTCATAAGTGAGAGTGTTTTACTGTATTGAGGCAAATTCGTAATCAGCAAAAATGGTACATGAAATTAATCTTTTTCATAATTGATTGATCAGCGCATTTAGCGCTATACAGATCATTTATAAATAAAATATAAATACAGTACATGACAGAGAATTGAGGGCAGCCTAGAAACTTAAAATTAATATCATTGCTAAATGAGGAATTAATAAATAAATAAAAACTAGAGGAGCATGTAAGTAAATGCATAATAATTTGCTAACTGCAATGGAATATTAAGTAAATAACTAAATATATTAATAAAAAACATTGACATTCTGCTTGTGTTTTAATTACAGAAAAATAAAATCGTAGCTCCTTCGTTGGTGGGTGGTTATGAAAAGACATTAATCAGTCGATGCGATGTAAGAGCGAATTAAATGCCAGGAACGAAATTTAAAGGAAACGTTGATAGATCTAATTTAAGACATGATGTAAGCTCTAAGCTATATCAAATTAAGAGGAGAACTTGAATGTGAAGGAAATTGTACACAGAAAAAGAAGTGATATAGTTATATTAAGAATACCGTACATCTATGTATAGTTAGAAGTCCGGTGGAATATAACTCGTTTGTAGGGCGATTAGGAGTAAGATGGATATTCAGGGTGAAACGTAAGTAATGTCATTAATATCAGCGCGTTTATTCACGAGATATTTGAAACAAAATACAGTTTTAATTTTGTCCTTTAAATGTACAAAACTTTGATCCAAACGAATGTAACTTTTCGTTCTACAAAGGAATTTTTCAATGACACATTTGTTCGGATCAAATTTCTGCACCTTAAAGGACAAAATTAAAATTTGTTCATCACTGTGATTTTGGTAGTACCAATAGTAGCAGTTTTCACCACCACCACCACCACCACCACCACCACCACCACCACCACCACCACCACCACCACCACCACCACCACCACCACCACCACCACCACCTCTAGAATATTTATGGAATGTCATACGAAAATACATGGGTTCGAATCTAGATATAGAGGTTGTTGGGTCTGCGGAGTAGCTAGATCTCACTATGAAATTGTTTAAATATGAATGAAATATTACTTTTTATAAATGCAAAATTTGACGATGATATGAAAATCATAAATCATGTATTATCATAATACACTGCCCTCTTAAATTGACTGAGAATATTGGGAATTAAATCAAATGTTAAATGTTATGTTTTATTTAACGACGCTCGCAACTGCAGAGGTTATATCAGCGTCGCCGGATGTGCCGGAATTTTGTCCCGCAGGATGATTTTCCCAAAACACGCTATGAAATGTTTCATATAAAACAATTATCTCGAAAAGGAAGCAAAAACGAGCAAAATTGTATTAAACTTTTTTGTTCGAAATATCTTAAAGAATAACGCCCTGAAATTAATGACATTATTTACATTTCACTCTGTATGATCGTAATTGATCTTGGATCTGTCTCTATGACTATGACTATGACGATGACGACGACGACGATGATATGATGATGATGATGATGATGATGATGAGATTGAGTATTAAAAGAAGATGCATAAGTATGTATAAAGCAGAAAGATGAAACAGGAGAAAACAAGGGAAGGAAGATAATGAAGAATATAATAATGATGAGGAAGAAAAACCGAAATGATGTTTCCAATGGTGAATAGAAATAAAATTATAATTTGGGAAAATGTAGAGAGGAATATAGTGTCGGGTAGGAAGATTAAGATGTTGATGACGACAATGATTATAAGGAATTAAAGACAAGGTGCTACATGTTCAGTTATGCTGAAATTTTGTGCAATATTTGGAATTGTTATATAATTAATTAAATTAACCTTGACATACATAAATGAATTATAAATGCTTCTGCAAGCTAGCTTCACGTTAATTTGTGTGTAATAAATTATTAAAGTTCTCAAAGAGCATCCTGACATCTAAGAGACATAGAAATGTAGGGCAACAAGCAAGAAGATTGATAAATTCAGTATGAGTTAGAGTTCAACTTCATGCTGATGAGAATGGTGGTAATGACGAAAAACGCAGCAGCGGAAGAAAATCATACGAACTTGTAATATCTACAACTTTATCGTCAAAGATATTTGTCCGCTTTGAGTATCATCATTGTCATTAATATTAGATCTTAATTACACCACACGCTGCCATAATTACCACCACCATTATCATCATAGCAATCGTTATAACTAGACCCCGGATTTGCATGCAAATGGGTATTTTTATATAGGCTGGTTACACTTATCAAACTTTGCAAATATTGAATAATTTCAAGGAAAAATTGTTCCGGGACCGGGTATCGATCCCGGGACCCTTCGCTTAGCGCACGAATGCTCTACCGACTGAGCTAACCCAGGTACTATACACGACACCATCACAATTTTTTTGGGGGTAGCTCAGTCGGTAGAGCATTCGTGCGCTAAGCGAAGAGTCCCGGGATCTATACCCGGCCCCGGAACAATTTTTCCTTGAAATTATTCAAACCTGCTTTACAGGGAGCTACTATCTGAAAGCCAGATTTGTATTTGCAAATATTAATTTTATGGCTTATGGATTCCAAATAACCGTACTTTTTCCGTGCATTTTTGCATGTTTTGAACTTATTGAAGACTAAATTCATGCATAATGCATATTTTGAAGATTTTAGATGTAATAACACATATTTAGATTTTTATGTTGTACATGATGCCCCTTTTTATGGTTTAATGCATGTATTATGTTAACTTGCATAATAGTGCCTTTTATGAATTTTGCTTCGTAGAAATTCAACTGTGTATTGAGGAAAAAAATAAAAGAAAGCTACGGTAATATAGTTTCGTGGCATTGTATCTGAGAACTAATCTTTGAACTTTTCATTAAAACACTTGTTTTCTGACGGTTTACAGATCTATATATACTTTCGTCCTGATGATCTAACTGACGCAGTGACCACAATGACTGAAGATCTAAACTCAAAATTTTGGACTGAGGTTAACCCCAGGAAAATCGCAGGCTATTGTAATGGGACATCAGCACTTGCTCAGTGCAATTAACGACAAAACCATACCAAGACTGTCAATAAATGGATATTTTATTAATTATAACGACACTGTAAAAAATCTTGGATTATTTATTAATGTACAGAGATCTAAACTGGAATAGTCAAGTAACTAGCATCTGTAAGAAAATATTTTCATTGCTCCACTCTCTAAATAATTTGCGAAATTGTCTGCCTCTTTCCATAAAAAGAAACATTGTTCAATCGCTAGTGATGCCCCATTTTGATTACTGCGATTATCTCTTGACAAATATAACTGCCAATTTAATTGAAAGACTATAACGTGTTCATAATATGTGTGTCCGCTTCATCTGCAATACTGGTAAATTTGACCATCTTTCGAAGCTCTTTCATGGGTACGCCTAAAGGAGTGTAGAACAGCATATTATTTATCTGTTTTGTTTAGAATATTACTCACTTCTACTCTAAAATATCTGAGAACTCACTTTGCATATCTTACAACGTTACTGAATCAACATCAGGCCTTATTATCCATTCCTCGTCACTATACCTCTTTCTATTCAGCTTCTTTCACCATGTCGCCTATGGAACTCCTTACCTCGTCATATCAGGGATTGCGGAATGGTTAATCAATTAAAATTAAGAATTAAGAATGACATACTTTTACATGGAATTGAATTGTGAGCGTTAGCCGATTTTTATAGGTTATTCTGTGTTTGTATAAATTGTCATTTAGGTCTATCATAAAGTAGAATTAGGATATGAATTGTAAATCCATTATGTATCATGTTTAGTCAATATTTCATTACATGTAAGCTTGTTAATGTGCATGAAAATTATTTTTAAATTTAAGTATGACTATTAATATTACTATTTTTGTCATTGTTTCATTGAGTATTTCCCTTCTGGTAGTGTGGAAGAGAAGGCCTCTTGGCCTTAACTCTACCAAAATAAATAAACAGACAGACAGACAGACAAGTGAGTGGGTGAGTGAGTGAGTGGGTGGATGGGTAGGTATGTAGGTAGATAGGCTCTTTTACTCTAATTTAATTAATTACTCTACTAATAAATCGAAGACTACGTGGTCTGTCGTTCCTAAATGACTGAATAACAACTCCAGACCCAAGAACAAACATCCCATCATAAATGCTGAAGAAATAAATAGCCATTTCATTTGTCAAGTAAAGGGAATTGTTAATAAATTTAAAGAAAATAACGATTACTTATCCTTCATAAATAAATCACATAAACAGGTCTTCAGAACTAATGAGATCCTTGAAGATGAATGCTATGAAGTCGAAATTAGTGAACTAGTTAATTTACCACTTAGTTTTCATTTTAACAACTGAAAGTTTTTACTATAACTAAATTCTTAAGGGAAAAATAATAACAAAATTTTAGCCATTCACAAAATATGGCGAATTATAGAGAAAATTGGAACATATATCTGAAGACCTCAGGAAACAAAATTAAAGCCTCTTAAATGTTAGTGTAAACCTACAATCTGAAAATTATAATATATTGCCGAAACAGGCTTTCTAGCTTAAATTCTTGAATGTTGATGGTGATGAAATGATGATGATGATAATATGGTATTTTATAAATAGCTGAAATTCGTTATCGTTACTACTATTTATTATTGATGGGTAGTTCAAATAATTGTACCTCTGTTCATCGCAATTAAGCGCATTATTTATTTTAAATTTAATAACAAATTAGGCATTACCCATTTCCTTAAAATGATAATTAGCCACCGGGTAGGACGCTTGTCTGCCGATCCGGAAGTGCGATCGGGTGCGGGTTCGATTCCAGCTTGGGCTAATTACCTGGTTGAGATTTTTCCGAGGTTTTCTCCATCTGTAAGGCGAATTTCAGGTAGTCTATAGCGAATCCTAGTTAAATACTTACTTATGACTTTTAAGGAACTCGGAGGTTCATTGCCGCCCTCACATAAACCCACCATCGGTCTCTATCCTGTGCAAGATTAATCCAGTCTCTATCATCATATTCCACCTCCCTCAAATCCATTTTAATGTTATCCTCCCATATACGTCTCGATCTCCCCAAGGCCCTTATTCTCTCCGGCCTCCCAACTAACACTTTATATGCATTTCTGAATTCGTGCTACATGTCCTGTCCATTTCAAACGTCTGGATTTAATGTTCCTAATTATGTGAGGTGAAGAATAAAATGCATGCAGTTCTGCGTTATGTAACTCTTTCCATTCTCTTGTAACTTCATCCCTCTTAGCCTCAAATATTTTCCTAAGCACCTTAACCTCAAACCTCTGTTCTTCTCTCAAAGTGAGAGTCCAAATTTCACAACCAGATAGAAGAACTGGTAATATAATATATTTATAAAATATAACTTTTTTGAGAGCAGACTGGATGATAAAATCTTCTGAACCGAATAAAAACACCATTTCCCATATTTATTCTGGTTTAATTTTCTCCCGAGTATCATTTATATTTTGTTAGTGTTTCTCCGAGATAGTTGAAATGTTCCACCTCTTCAAAGGATGAATTTCACACTTTTATATTTCCATTTCGTACAATATTCTGGTCACGAGACATAATCATATACTTTGTCTTTTCGGGATTTACTTCTAAACCTATTTCTTTACTTGCTTCACGTAAAATTCCCACAATACAGCCTCGTTAAATAACGAACTAAATTAAAAATGATAATATTTAAGTGTGCAATGTAGGACAGATAAGTAATGATCAGATTTAATTATGGCCTGCTAGAAAAATTTGTAATACTTCTGGGTTCTTCCCTTTCTGTTAGATGGCATGTCACGTATAAGCTTATTTAATGGGCAAGAAATAAGAAATCGGTTGTTTCCTGAACTATTATATTCCTTTGTATTTCATATATGGGGATGTAAAAACATGCACCGTAAAAACAAGGCATGTTTTCACTTTCCGTGCGTAAATACTAAGTATCATTTGCGCGTCACAGATGTGGGAGAGTAAAACAACAAGTTGTAGAGATATGTAATGCTGCCACATGAGGGAACAGGAGGTATAATTTTTTATGTACTTCACAAAATGCAGTGGCGTAGAAATTTTCACAAAATATAAGATATGTTCATAAAAAGGGCAAATGGCTCATCCGTGAAACGAGTCATCACGTGTACAGTTGAGAGAGAGAGAGAGAGAGAGAGAGAGAGAGAGAGAGAGAGAGAGAGACATCGCATGTTAACAAGTAAACACCACTTGGCCAGTTCCTCTTTCAGCTTATTTGGGACTCATAAAGCGAGCATCAATGCTTGCTATTCCCCAACGTAATCCCCTACAACTTCTAGTTGTAAAGTGAGACAGAATTTAAAAACGTAGAAGTAAAAATATCTAGCGTTCAGGTCAGGAGCTCTACTTACTACTTCCTGTGCGCTTAGGTGTTTTTAATACGAATTCTGGGCTTTAAATGGAAGTAAAAATAGCGTGTAATTCAAAACGATCAACAGGGCACTTTGTCCACCGCTGTAGAATAATTGTTAACATGTCAGACCTTGTAACGAGGGGGCCCGAGTTTAAATCCTGGTTGGGACGAGCTACCTGGTTGAGGTTTTTTCGGAATTTTCCCCTAAACCAATTAAGAGTAAATGCTGGGTAACTTTCGGTGCTGAATCCTGGACTCATTTCGCTGTCATTATCACATTTATTTCAATTAGGCGCTAGATAACTGTAGCAGTTGATAAAGGTCGTAAAATAACCAATTGAAAAACATGACATTTCTTAATAATGTTGGCTCTATTATGGACACGTTTCATTGTTTCAGGCTGTAATTTAAAATCCAATGTTGCTTTATAAGGTCATCCGTCTGAAATGAAGTGCATGATTTTAATATTCTGTTATATAGTTATTTATATGATCCAAAGTGGTGTAATAAGTACCATCCGTGCAACAACCTAGTATATTACTATATTCCTGCATTTTTCCTTTCACGTTGGACTTTAGTATTGTGATGTAACAAAAATATATTTCGAGATTTTCGCGAAAATGCAGTTTTTCAGTATCTCTGATACAAAAAAGTGTTTCTAAGGATGTCTTCTTTCTGTATCTTCCGTATGTGTGTATAAAGATTTCTCCTTAAAAGTATTGATTAGATTCTCTTTATATGATGTACACTTGGTCAAAATGAAAGTGGTCGGTCTCTTGAGCAGCGAAGGTCCACACCTGTGGATTAACGGTCAGCGCGTCCGGCCGCGAAACCAGGTGGCCCGGGTTCGATTCCTGGTCTGGACAAGTTACCTGGTTGAGGTTTTATCCGGGGTTTTCCCTCAACCCAATATGAGCAAATGCTGGGTAACTTTCGGTGCTGGACCCCGGACTCATTCAGACGCTAAATAACCAAATATGCTGATAAAACGTCGTAAAATAACCTACTAAAATAAAAAAAAAAATTGAGCAGCGAAAATCCCTTCGGGTGAGCGCGCAGTTCACTACCGTAAACCTCCGTGCGCCGCTTTAGTTAACTCCATAATGCAAGGCGCGATTTGAGCTACCTTCACAGCATGCTTCGAATCTCCGTAGTGAATTCTTTATTTTGTCCTTTATTTTATATTTACTTTTAGTGTAATATAAACAAATAATTTTCCTTATGTTAATTCATGTTACTTAGGCCTACAGATAATTGCAAAATTTGTGAAAATTTGTGTTTATAATTCCAGGAAATCAGGATATATTTTGTCATAAGCATTATGGTTTTTCTTCTTGTTTACAATTACTATGTTTAGACACTGATGATCACGGATTTAGATTAGTATAATAATCATATTCCCTGTAGCACTACTTGCAAATTAATTATTGCCAATTATTTAACCGTCATCATATTATTTAGTACTGAATGTTCCTTAGGCAATAGACTGTAAAGCAGCAGAGTTTAATAAAATAATTAACACAGCATTTTAATACCTGCACAGCATGCTTGGCGTGGAGCAGTGGTTAAGCTACTTAACTTCTATGCAGACAGTACATGTACATGGATTACAATATATATATATATATATATATATATATATATATATATATATATATATATATACACACACATTATCATCTTAATTTCCAATAACGGTATTCCTTCATTTTTCTTGGTCTTCCAAGCAATATTTTTGATATGGAGGTGTAATAGGCAATTGTTTTAACTATCTGGTCCTGTTCGTTCTGTTGACATACTGTAGGTAATCCGTCCTGTAGTGATTAATGCAGTCTTTTATGTGTGTAATTTTGAGTTCTTTACAATGCCCACATTTCTCTTCCGGCCTAGCAATGTGTAGCCCGCGATTTTTCTGAGAAATCTCATATTACTCAAGTGAATGGTTGTGCATCCTGTTTCCTAACTTAATTAGATATACGGCTATGTCTCTTTACTTCAAATAAACACACACAGAATTAAAACAGTCGTTCGACAGTATTCTTCGTGATATTTTGTTTTTCGTAGAATAATTGACAAATGAGGAATAGGCCTATTGCTTAGTTTTGAAGGCAAACCGTTTAACTAAAAAAATTAAATATCATGTACAGATTAAAGGTTTAGAATAGGAATGAATTTGTTCTGAGTCTTACAATAAATTACGTAACTTATACATACTTGACGTTTATATCAATTTTACATACCGAGTTTCATAAATAGGGGAACAATATTAGAATTTATCGAAGTGTGTAATTTACATATATAACATCTTTCAGTTTATATAAATTTGTACAAAATTAATTACATATACAGGGTGCAAGTTATATAACAGTGCAGATTGAAGGGGGCAATAGATTACATTAAAATAAATGAATACCGATTAGACTTTTTGTAATTAAATGCATGGTTAATTAGAAAACTAGACTGGCAGTCTGCTTTGTTGGGTCACGTACGAAAGCATAAACGCACTTTGTCTTAACAGTGGAGTTCCGTCCTTTAGTCACACCAATAAGAGTGTTAGACTTCCTAATGGTAGGAAATGACGATACGTGTTAATCTTTTTATTCAGGAGTAATGTGCAAAAAAAACCTTACATTTCATTGAAAAATTACAAAAGGATAAATCATTCCTTATCAGTTTCTCTAATGATAAAATTATAAATTATAATTAATCTTACGGATAGTACTTATCGAGTGAAAGTGTTAAAATTTACAGGAAATTATGTTTTTATGATAAAAGTATTCATTTTTTACTAATATGACATTAGAATGTTTTGTTGTACTCTGTCCAAGGAATAAGCTGTTAAAATCTGCAGAGTTATATTACTTCTCTCTGTATACTTACCTTAGCTGTCATTCGTCGAAGTGAGATATAAAGAACACAGAGATCAGAAGACTGACAGGTATGGCGGACGCAAAGATTTGAGTAAGATAGATGAAATAGAAATGGAATGTACCAAGGTAAGATGTACGTACGCTACTACTATCTGGGACATCAGAATGGGGAAGAGGAAAAGACAACGTCCACGTCATAGATGGTCCGGTGAATATGTGAGAGAACCAGGAGTGAAGTGGACAACGATAGCCATTAATAGAAAAAAAAAGCGGAAGGACGTTCGAACTGTAAATAGTTAGTTGTTTATAATATTCTTAGTAAATGTAGAGAAATATGTGTAAAAATGCAATGGGTATATGAGAAAAAGTCTACATTTCGCAGCAGTATTACGTACATATTTCCAAAGGAATGGTTCACCATAGGAAAAAATTATTTGATTCACTCTCCTCCAGAAGGAAGCCATTGTCCTAAAACAGCATTTGTCAACCAATGGTAGGCCCATGAAATTGCCAATAGAATAGGCTACCTATATAATCATTAGGAATTAATATTTAGTGTTGCCAGTGCTTCGCTTTAACGGAACTTAATTTTATGTAGTTTTCAAATAATAATAATAATAATAATAATAATAATAATAATAATAATAATAATAATAATTTTATTTTATTTATTTATTTAGAATATTAACGTGCAAAACAACAGCACAAGGCCAATTACAGTTTAGCACGATACAAAACAGAACAAAACAATAAATGATGATGAGAATGAATGATTGAAAATGGCAATGAGATGAAATACAAACAATATAATAGTCTACATCAATCATTGATCAAATGCAACAGAGTAAAATAGCATAAATAATTATAAAATTAGTACAATGAGATAATTGAAATAATGGAATAGTCTATATTAATCAATTGACCAAATGCAACAAATAAATGGACAAATAATTATTAAAATTAGATCAGTGAGTTAATTAAAAATGAAGCCTGGAATAATATGAGTAATATTGTAAAGATATACAATTGACAAGAATAGTATGATACATATCTTAACAAATGGCATTATTAATAATACTGACATAAAAACTCAAAGATCTACTACACATTAAATGGATCCAAGTTGAATCCATGCAAATTAGCATATTTAATGCATCTGCAGACCGGAGAGAGAGATTTAGGATTCCTATTATAAAACAATTTATGAAATCTTAAACCCTTAGCGGGAATACGAAGACTGATATTGCTTATGAAAGATTCACAATCAATATCACCCTTAATTACTTTACAAAAAAATAAATAATCAAGATCCTGACGTCTGGTGATCAAACTACCGCAATTGAAATGTTTGCATTTAATCTCATAGTTATAATCGGAATTTGGTAAAAATCTATAAGAACACAAGGAAATAAATTTTCTTTGAATATTCTCCAATTTAGCCGAGTCAGTGGAAGTAATGGAGTTCCATACGACAGATGCATATTCAAGCTTGGATCTAACCAACGTATAGTATAAAATTAATAAACACATAGGAGCGGAAAAAGAATAAGTTATAGACCTAATTAGACCAAGCATTCTTAATGAATGGATATAAATATATTGCACATGATCATGGAAATATAATTTTGAATCAAGTAGGACACCAAGATCTCTAATACAATCTTTTTTAGTAATTACGACATTACTGAGAGAATAGTTAAATTTTAGGGAGATAGTTTTCCGTGAAAAGGAAATAACAAAAGTTTTGGCTTGATTAATTTTCATTCCATTTTCAACAGACCATTGTGAAATTGAATTAATGTCATTTTGAAGAATTTGACAATCAACCAAACTATTAATTTTACGAAAGATTTTGAGATCATCCGCAAATAAAAGGGAGCTAGGACTTATTCTTTTACTTATATCATTTATAAATAATAAAAATAGGAGAGGTCCCAATGTAGACCCTTGAGGAACTCCGCATAAACTATTAAATGGAACCGAGAGAGAATTACCTAGTCGAACACAAGACTGTCTATCTGTTAAATAATTTTCAAACCAATTGACGTAGTTAGTGGAGAGACCAAAATTACTTAATTTATTTAATAAAATTTTGTGAGGAACAACATCAAATGCTTTGCTAAAATCAAAGTAAATTGAGTCAATTTGACCTTGATTTTCAACTATAGGCATTATGAGATTAAGATAGGAAACTAAATTAGTAGTAGTAGATTTCCCTCTTGTAAATCCATGTTGGGCCGAATTGATCTTATTTTTGACATAAAATGAAATGTGTTTGTGAATAATTTTTTCAAAAATTTTAGAAAAATTGTTTAGGATAGAAATGGGTCTATAATTAGTAACACTGTTTTTATTACCATTTTTGAAAACTGGAATAATGGATGCTTCCTTCCAAAGTGACGGGTAAATTCCTGTTTTTAAGCTAAGATTGAATAAAAAAGTTAAAACAGGCAAGAGAATATTAGAGCAACCCTTGATTATAAAATTACGAATGCTATCAGTACCTTTAGATTTATTAGGCTTTAGCTTTTTAATAGCTTTATTTACATCATCGAATGTAATATTAGGCAGGGACAAACAGTCAGTAATATTAGAATCATAAGTAATGAAATTAGAGTTACAATTTTGTTGAACAGATTTAAATTGACAAGCAAATGCATTTGCAATTTCTTTTTCATCTGTGATGTGAACGCCATTTATTATTAATTCTGTGGGATTACTATTAGTTTTTCGAAAAGTTTATACATATTTCCAAAATTTATTTGGTTCATGCTTTAGGTTATCATCAATTGATTGTAACCATTTGAATTTATCAGATTTAATCATGGCTTTGACTTGTTTTCTAAAATTATAAAAAATTTGATAATGATGATCAGTTTTATATTTTTTGTAATTTTTATGAGCTTTATTTTTTTCTTTATAAGCTGACGTAAATCGTTTGAAAACCATTTAGGATAGTGCGATTTTTTTAACAAAGGTGACAGGGACACAAAGGGATATAGCATTGTTTATAATTTGAGACAAGGAATTTGCAGCAGTGTTTACATCAGTAGTCTGATATATGCTAGTCCAATCATAATTGTATAGAATAGAATAAAGATTCAGATAATCACCTTGAGAATAATTTAAATAAGAAGTGATTAGAGAGTGTTCCGGTAACGATAATTTTACTTCAATATAAATAGAGATAGATGTATGATAAGTATCCTCTAAAACTAGAGAGTGATCGGCAAGTTTAACTGTACTGTTTTTATCATTAGTAAAAACCAAATCAAGAAGCTTTTTACTCGTAACGGCAGAGTTAATTTGAATTAATCCAAGAAGGCAGGACGAGAAATATAAATCCTTAGCCTTAATTTTAGAGTAATAATGAGTATCATTAAGATTGGAACCAGTTGACCAGTCCATACCAGGAGTATTAAAATCACCAAGGATTACTATTCTAAAATTATGAGTGTCGAGATTTTTTTCAAGAAAATTAAGATAAGATTTTAAGTGAATGTGATCTGTATCAGGAGAGAAATAATGGTTACCTAATAACAGATTAAAACCATCAGTCATTCTTATTTCAACCCAAACGCATTCACTAATAATTTCTGCATTCACTAATAATTTCTAAGTCAAAACGCCTTCTAGTAAAAGGTAACTGGTTGCTAATCGCTGTTAGGACACCACCACCTCTTTTTTTGTTAGTGTCTTCAAACAGTCTATCTGCACGAAACACAGTATAGTTATTTGGAAATAAATTAGAATTAATAACTGACTCAGATAACCATGTTTCAGTGAGACAGATAATGAGATCATTATTACTCACTATATTCTGAAAAATTTCATCAACTTTAGTGTTAAGTCCACGAACATTTTGGTAGAAAATCTCAAGATGATTAATAGAACTGAACATTGAAAATGAGAGCGAGCAAGACTAAGACTAAGAGGCATTTCCCTGAGAATCAACGGAGTTCGAATTGGCAAAATGCGCAAAGTGCTGCTCAGGCTTTAATTTACCATAAAATGGTGCAATTAGGCAACCAGCAGGCCAAACTTCAGGATTGTTAATGGAATCGAAATCCCTCACATCAACAGTGATGTGAAAGGAAGAATATGATTGATATTTGGTTTTTAGTTTAGTTACAGCAAGAGATCTTAGCTGAAGTTGATTCTTCAGAGAGTCCTCTATACTGTTTGTGTTGACTTTGGAACTAAATCTCAAAACAAATAGAGATTTAGTTTTAATTCTCTCAGGGGCCATTTCAATGCTACTCATGGCCAATGTTCCAACTTTAGGTTCTCTTTTTTTATATTTTTTTGCGAGTAACTAATTGAAAACCATCAGATACGTTGGCAGAAGTTGAAGCATTGGCCTGATTCAGTTCGAGATTGTTATGTCTATCTGTAACAGGAGGAGTTGTTGACACAGACTTCCTTGTTGCTGACGCATCGGAATTGAAAGTATGCGAGTTGTCAGCAGCTTTGTTCACAGACACTACCTTGATATATGATTTCTTAATGGGGTCATTAGACTGACCCACAGAAGAAATACTTTGAGATGATTTAGGGGGGCAGCACCCCTTTGATAACAATTCTGCCATTTGAACTTTTAGGATAGAATTTTCATTTGCAATTTCAGCGTAAGACATCTTAGGGCCCTTAGCTTGCACAGATACATATTGCATTGATTCAGAAGGGACATTTCCCTTATTAGTGAGTACGTTAGAATTAGTCTTCACCAAAATTTCGGCCATCTGAATTTTCAGAGCCGCATTTTCATTCTTAAATTCTATCATCTCCTTTTGGAGACTCTTCATGTATTCCAATATGTCGCTCACTGTGTCCAGAATGTTCACACTATTTAATCGAACAGTCTCAACCTGGACGGAGAGTGAATCAACTGAAGGCAGGCTCGGTAGGTTGAGCTCCCTTGAAGGTGAAACGACTTTTTTGTAGGCGAAACAGGCTTTTTAGAACTTACCGGAGTTTCGTCATCTCGGGAAGTTTTCATTGCACTTACGCAGCACTCGCATTTGTATGAAGAGATGCCTCCATCCATGAACAAGTTGTACTCCATCTCACCCAGATTGATGCAATCCAGATGATATCTTGATCCACAAGACCTCGCACATTTCAAAAATTTCTGCCTACCGAAGAAGGCAGCGCGACAAACCGGACAAAGATCCTTGCTCGCCGACTTACTGAATACCGCGTAATACTAAGTAGGCCAGATGTCGTAACTGAAACACTGTTGAGCGCAGCTATGAGCAAACACGTCTACCTCGCATGACGGCTAGACACCTAATGATAATGATATAATAATAATAATAATAATAATAATAATAATAATAATAATAATAAAGCGCTTTTTCTATATTTTTAATAAATAAAGTTGCTTATCAATTTCACTTTTCATAAAGAAGCATAGCAATTGTAAAAGAAGATTTAATAGAAAAAGGAGCATCTTCTCTAGACCTCTGGAAAGAGACATAAGGAAGACACTAGTGAAGTGCTTTGTGTGACATTGAATGGGGGCAGAAACATGGGGATTAAGATGAAGTGAAGAGAAACGACTAGAAACATTTGAAATGTGGATATGGAGAAGAATGGAGCGTGTGAAATAGACAGAATTAGAAATGAAGCTATGCTAGAAAGAGTGGCGAAGAAAGAATAATCCTGAAACTGATCAGCAAGAGAAAAATAAATTGTCTGGGTCTCTGGCTAAGAAAAAACTGTTTACTGAAGGATACACTGGAAGGAATGTTGAATGGAGAAAAATTCGGGCCATAAGAAGTTATAAATGATAGAGAACGTTAAGATACGGTATATGGATCGTATACACAGACTGAGATGAAGGCTGAAAATAGGGAAGTTTGGAGAATGTTCAGTTTGCAGTGAATGCCTGTCCTCGGGCAGAAAACTTCGATTGAGTGAATGAATGTTGATATTCATTGCGTTGATATCTGCATTATTGTAAAAATAACATTAGTACGTTAATGATTGTATAGTGGTAAGTATCATAATAGTTAGCCATCGACATAGCTCAGTCAACTGAGGCGCTTGCCTACCAATCCGGAATTGCATTCCGATATGGGTTCGCTTCCCGCTTGGACTGATTACCTGATTGTATTTTTTCCGACCTTTTCCCAAACCGTGAGGCGAATGTCAGGTGATCTGTAGCGGATCCTCGGTCTCATCTCGCCAAAATACCATCTCGCTATCATCAGTTTCATCTACGCTAAATAACCTCGTAGTTTATACAGCGTCGTTAACCTAAGAGGACAAAAATTACAAAGAAGATTGAGAAACACTGTTCTTGGCTATCTTTTATGTTTACAATTTACAAATTCAGTCAAATATATTAGGTTTTGGCTCATAGAGAATTGATTTTTGTATGAAATCCAGAAAACGAAATTAAGTTCATCTTATTTGGCTGTGCATTAAGTGATTTTATTAAGGTAGTTTATTTTCGGAATAGTAATTCAAGAAAATAAACTGTGAAGTGTAACATAATTCACAACATGTTAGAAGAAGTGAATTATTGAAAATGTTCGTGGAACCTACGTGACATTAATTTTTTATGAGTTGTGATTTCATTGCTGACAAGTCTTTCCTGATATCATTGCCGTGAATGGTACAAACGTCACTAGCTGCCGTTTTACATTGTAGGAACAGACTCTTATTTCTTGGTACATTTAACTTCATATTGTATCCGATTTAATCCTTTCCTTTCGCATAGCTTTTCTAATTTTTATTTTCGTCTTTGAAGTGAATTTTATGTTCATTAGAAGATAATATGCTCAGTTACACATAACATACATTTTTAAATCTGTGTTTTTATCAGTTTTATATCCAAATTCCTGCCATTCATAAAATTTTGAATCTGTTTGTTCGATGTGTTGACATTGTAACTCTGACATGTCAGCTTCAGGTGACCTGCAATTCCAAATCTTCGCTAGAGTTGCCACGTCTGTAGCTGACGTTGCGCAGACTGCAGGCAGGCCTTACCGCCTCAATGACTCGGCATAATAACAGAAACGCAATTATTATTATATATATAGGAAATTTCGTACAGGGTCACACACGATTCGCTGGATTCAGTCCGCTGTGCATGCAAACATTTGTGTGACATCAAATTTCCTATATGTAACTCTATTTGTTATATGTGAATGCTTTGCGGAGCTGTCAACACAAAACCTATTCAGCTAAAACGCGAGCATCATTCATTCCGGGCCGGAACGATGTCAAATGAATTTCATGTGCCATCGTCCCCCTTTGTTGTTCCTCCTTTAATTAAACAGAAGCGTCACACAAAGTAACTGATCCCATCTCTTAAAGTGGATTGTTTACACAGGTAATGTTTACGTGTACATGGAAGTGCTTATCCAAACTATGGAGCTGGCCTTTACCGTTGAACACGCAGTGCTATTCAAATAAAAACAGATTTGTAAGAATAACCAAAGAACATGGAGTGAAATGGAATTGAAATAATGTAGTATGATATATATTATAATTATTCATATTATGAACACTCTACAGGTCTAATATATTTGTCATGCAGGCAAAAGAGAAATGAACAAAATTTAGAGCAGAATAAGCGAAAATATGAGAAGAAGAACAAAGAAAGACGAGGAAAAGAGACTTAAAAATTCAAAGAGATACAGACCGATTATTTAGTCCTGACAGCTCAGCGACGCAAAAGAGGGGAAGTAATAGTAGTGGGGAGAGCTCCGGAGTAGAGATAAGGGCGAGCGGTCAGTAAAGGAATGCAGTACAGCTTAACTGTACTAGAAACATATTGCTCTACCGCACGCATGACATCCGATCGCTCTGAAAGCAAACGACTGACTAACCCAAACACCCCCTCGAGTAACTAAATGGACTCGCCTGACCCAGGCGCACATTGCCGGCGACTGTCAGGACTAAATACTCGTACTGTAAGAAGAAAACGTTATATGAATAGCAAAGAAATAATTAATCATGGACTTAGGCAAGGATTTAGCCTGTCACCTAGTCTTTATAATGCGTATTTTGATGCTCTTGTAAAATATTGGAAAATGGGGGTGAATCTAGGAATAGAAGTAAGTAATGCTAGATTTTAAAATGTTTTACTGATGTAGCAATAAAGCGGAATAATTAAGAGAATTACAACATTCCAGCCATAAACTACACAACTGGAAAATGAAATAACAATTTAAAAATATACTTACATATAAAGAAACCAAAGTAATGGCTTATTGTGACAAATTTAGTATAGTCGTACAAGAATAGAGTAGCAATCGAAAATGAACTCATAGAACAAGTGTCGTATTTTGGTTATTTAATTTGTTTTAGTTTTAGTTTATTTATTGTTTCTGTTTAGTTACAGAATAAAAATTAAAATAAACGAATTTAAATTAATAAGTGGAACGGTAAATAGAACACTATAAAAGAAAACAACAAAAACAGAAAAATGAAGTTCTAGAAAACTGTGTCAGTTGTAGTGACAACATGAAGAAGTGAGTAATTAATGTAAGTTACATTCTACGGAGATGATATTTTTTTATGGAGTGAAAGGATGTAATTACAAGAAGAGATTTAATAAGAAATGACTGTCTCCTAAGATATGAACATATTAATTAAGTCTGCCTCAGTAGCGTAGCCGGTATAACGCTGACTTTCTTGCTCGAGGTTGCGTGTTAGATCCCCGCCCAGGTCGATGGAATTTAAGTGTGCTTAAATGCGACAGGCTCATGTCAGTAGATTTACTGGCATGTAAAAGAACTCCTGTGGGACAAAATTCCGCCACGCCAGTGACACTGATATAACTTCTTCAGTTGCGAGCGTCGTTAAATAAACCACAATTAAAATTAAAATTATTAATTCAATCTGAAGGATGAAGTAGATGAATACAAACAAAATTGGGAGGAGCACCTAAGTAGAATGACTAATGAAATAATACCAGCAGTAATAGAGAAATAACAGCCTAAAGGTGGAGGGGAGGAAATATATCGGACGTCTAGGGGAAGGTTGAATGAAACGAACAATATGTGAAGATGAAGCAAGCATCAATGCCCAAACCAGGAAGCGAAGAAGGATAAATAAAGAAGAATTGTGAAGAAAAGCGGGAACAAATAGGAAGGAAACAATGAAAAGAGCCAACGGCATAGCCTAGAGCAGGGGTCGTCAGCACAGAGCACACTGGGGCTAGTCTCTCTTACCCGCGGAAAACGCAGTGCACTAGGGTGCACTCCGTAGCTGCTAGAGGGTATGCTCTCTATCTCTCCCTGTTGCACGACAGTGCACACGAGACAGCACCGCATACCCTTTGCACATTTCAGCGAGTGCTGACGACCACTGGCCTAGAGGCATCGTACTGGACTCAATCTGCTGAGGGACGTGAGTTGAATTCCCGTTTTAGGCTGGTTACCTGGTCTTACTCCGAAATTTTCTCAACTGTAAAAAATGAAAATATCAGATAATTCCGTGGCGAATCCTAGAGCTTATCTCACTAAATACCATCTCGTCATCACCATTTATCTTTCTTTCTTCGTCATGTCTCACATCCTCTTTCATACCGATCCAAAGCGATGTAGGGAATGATATATATTTTGACCAACACTATAGTAGGAACACATTGGGGGCTTCCCTGGTCGTATGGTCAGCACAGGGCTACAGTTGAGACAACACAGAGCAGCACATGGCAATGGAGGAACACTTAATTCCGTCGACGGAAGGTAAATCTCTTCTATTGCCCACGTCGGTAATCGAACGACGGACCACTTGAATGGGAAGCAAATATTTTATCCACAAAGCTAAAACGGCAAACTGTTAACATTCACACCGACGATAACAACCGTACAAATGTTACAGCGCGTTATATAACATATTTAAAAATAGATATGACAAGAAAGAGAAAAGAATAGAAGGAATAAAAGAGAAGGAAGAGGAGAAGTTAAGTTGAATGGAAAAAGAAGGAAACGGGTGTAGGAAAGTAGAAGTTGTAATACTACTTTATTTAACGATGTTTTGAACTGCAGAGATTAATCTTTGAACAGCAGAGTATAATTAATTACCTAAGTAGCTTCGAAATCCAGTGTGGACGAGGAAAGGCTGACAGATTTTGCCTAGAGGTCTATACCAGTTGCCGTGTCTGTGGCTCAACGTTAACATCCTGGTTTTCCATGTAGGTGGCCCGAGTTCTATTCCCAGCCAAGTCGTGGTGGAATTTGTGACAAAGTAGACATTTAAAATGGTTTCCTCGGGGTATTCCTGTTTTCCTCTATCTTTTCATCAACTCTCTATATCTTTAACTCATTTCATCTTTCATCTGCAGTAGTAAAAATAAACTGGGGTGAAGTCTTGGAATAGTACTAGTAGAATATGCTGTTACAGGAAGGACTAGAGACTCCGGGACACCGTGGCTGATAAGCTTACTAGTCTGCAAATGGGACCTGGCTGTATCAGAGGCTGAGACATAATGGCCCACCAGTCGGACTTTGACAATAATCGCGTTTGTGGCTCCAAGGCAAAATATAGTAGAGTAATTTCTTGCTTTTCAGAAGCAAGTATTTAAAGTTCGAACGACAATATGAAATCATAGAAATCAACTTTCATAACAAGGGTTTAAAGAGAAAAATAATAGAGATCTGCATGTCATCTTTTGCCACAATGAAAATACCATCAGGATGTACAGTAGCGGCAAAAATACCGGACCGACCCTTGTAGCTGATTTCAGAGCCTTGTTCACTCCAGAGCACGATAGACTGGTAACTAAGACTTTCTTGGTTCGAATCCTGCCTGGGAAGGAAACTTTTTTTTGTTCCTCATTCAAATTTATTCCCAATATTTTTCGATTGCTGGTAAAATTCATGTTCTGGGAATAATAAGTTAATTAAGTAGTAATACATCACTGCAATCGGAAACTATTGGGAACAAAAAAAAAAAAGGTTCCTTCCCAGGCAAGATTCGAACCACGAAAGTCTTAGTTACCAGTCTATCGTGCTCTGGAGTGAACAAGACTCTGAAATCAGTACTAGGGTCGGTCCGGTTTTTTTTGCCACTACTGTACAACAAACATATCGCAAAATCTCATTTTCTCCGAAAATTAACATATCACCTTTTGCCTTTGAACTAGAGGTATACAGGGTGGAAGTGAAATAATCCTGCAGATTGAAAGGGACGTTAGGATACACTTAAATGAACAGAAAATTTATATTATGTTTTGTGATTAAATTCACAGTTAATTAGAAAATTAAGTTGAAAGTTTCAGTAGTCTGGAAACATCGCCGTCTCTTTCTTCTAATAATACAGATGTAAAAGGTCAACGAACTCAGGTCTGATCTGCCTTAGTGAGCTACCTTCCATCACACTTTCTGGCTACAATGTTGCAAGCTGGTCGCATCGATCAGTAGCTTTAAATTAGTATTTTTTATATTAAATTTACACGAAAACCGTCCACACTATTGAAATACGTTAGATGGATAAAAGGTTCTTTATTAGATTTTCTATCTATATAAACAATAAGGTACATGTTCAAATAACGCCATCTTAACATTTAAGTCACTTTTGCTCTGGAAATAACTTATGTACAAACACGAAAATTATGAAATAGGAACTGTAATCTTATCTTTAGAAAATAGCACAATGAAAATGGTGATATTATATACCGAAGAAGAATTACAACTCAAATAGGAAAATTTTGTACACTGGCGTTATTAGGAACAGCTTGTCCAATTAATGCCACCTATTTTCTAGTAACCTATAGCCTACACTTATAATTATTAATGAATTATTTGTCCTAAGCAACACAAATTGAACTAAGTAACTAAATTTGAGTTTATGTTAATAAAAGATACAAAATCACTCAATACTAACGAAAGATTCTTGATCTGAAACTGAAACACCAGATGGATTAGGAAAATATGTTTTCCTGCAATTCCTTATTATATAAAAAAGAGACAATGAGACACAGTAGAAAGTAATTGAACACAAAAGCATTTACCTTAGTTTAATATGAATGTTTTCCCATAAGTGAAGCAAAAAAATTGTTACGTAAAATAAAAAAAATTAAGAGTTCGATAAGCAATTGAACCAATATCATCCCTGTGCACATTCTGAACATTTTTAAGTTGAAAGCTTAGTGCTTTTCCTGATGTTTCCACACTTATCATGTAAATAGCTCGCACAATATGAACATAACGACATGTTCTCAACGCGAACTTTTTCACATAAAAACACATCCAACTAGTGCTTGCGCTTTATCCATGGGTTGCAGCTCATGTATTACTGGGAAGGCAATACAGTGTGATGCCGTAATTATTATCAGTGGGACTTGCAATGTTTGCGTCCAGATGAGATGAAGCTCCATCAAATATCAACACCACCTTTCCTGCCACTTTATATCAGGCGAATTGATCCAAGCCAATGGATGAATATAGCAGTTGTCATAGAGCTCTTGACAATCATGAGAGTCTTTGTTGCAGGAGGCATAGTTTTCTCCTACTTCGGCTTCAAACGCTGGCCTTTGAAGATAACCATAGGTGTACAAAGAGCATTAGCGCATGCTACAATAAATTTATTGTGACATTTTCTGTGCGCTCGAGTGCAACCAGATGCTCTTTCTTGCATCTCTCCTAGCCAAAACAGTCTGCTAATGCTGTACTGTCAGCCTGAGTACTTGAGTACCGTACTAACATAACCTAAAACGTTGTCTGTGGACTTTTAACTTCACATGGCGTAAAAGCGCTACTGAGTACTTGATAACATGACACGCCTGTTTCTCTAACATTTTCTAATTTTATAGATAGCAAATACTTTCTATGAATATAAAAATGTTTAAGGATCACGAAAATATATAGTTTAATATAGTTATTATTTGTTCAATACCTTGATATAAGAACAGCCTTTCACTATCAACACACAACAGGAAAATGATGGAATATCATGTCACTCGTAAATGTCAGCGGACAGCAGTCATTCATTTCATCACTAGATTGCAAGCGAATGCAGACTACAGTAGTGCACTACCGAAAACTGGTGTCATTAACACAAATTGATGGAGTGACGATAAAGATATATACATGGCCTTATTTGTCTCAGGGACCTTAGTTACCACAAAAGTTACTGAGTAAGAGAGAGGGTGTTAAACATTTCGGAAAACACTTTTTTCTGAGAAAACTATGGATTTTCCATCAATATTGTATTACGCTTTTTGTTACATACAACATGAACTATTCGCTCTGGAAATCTGCAGGGTTATTTCACTTCCAAAGCGACCCCAAAAGTACGGACCAGTTCCAAGTCCAGCCCTGAAGAAGCTAAGCCAAGCCAAGCCTGTAAACGGGACAGGGCTATATCACGTGTTATAAATCCACGACACCGAATCGAGAACTTTGCTTCGCTACGGGATTAGCCACGATACAATTTTTCTCTCTCATTAAAACTCATCGCCATCGATCTGGTTTGCTCTCTCCGAGGATGATGGGTGAAAAGAAAATATGAAAAGGACGAGAAAGAAAAGGGAAAGAAATAGTGAATAAATGAGGTACTGAATAAATGACAGAATGAGTGAATAAGTGGAATTCTCAGTTTCGGAAACAACTTCTTTTACTAGGTCTTCCTAGTACTTAGAAAATGTCTAGGTTGAAGTAGAGTAATTGTTGAACAACTTAAAAATTCTGTCATTAATTCTAATTTCATACTCCAAGAACGCGTTTGAGGGGAGTGTGCGACTTCCGGACGCGCGCTATGACCGGGCCTCACTCGTGCCGACAATTGACACTCGAGGAACAAAGCCTGCTGAAGTTTGCAAAGCACCGCACCGTCACCTTAGTATTAACAACACTCCTTTTTTCTTCCCTAATTGTTCCTTTAATAATACGTGACCTCTTAAACAGCCTATTGTGTCGAGGGAGGCTCCCTGCAAATCCTTCAATTTCTATACGTACTTGAGAACTTTTTTCATTACTTGCGTTTTGTTTCTCTTCGAATGACGTAGCAACAAGTGACGCAATTAAGCAAAGTGTCTTCTTTCCTTCTCGTTCGATCGATAACTTGAGAGTGCTATCTCTATAAAAGAACTTAATTTATTAATGTTCTCATTTCGTGTTTCGACTCAATATGGCACCCACCACGAAATCTTCAAACTTTATACGAGCTGCATAACGGCGTTTCTCTGTTAAATTGTCTGTTGTGTGCAAATAACGGTCGCCATGGTTATAGGCAGTAAAATTTGGCGACATTATTGCGCTCCGCACCTGTTTAACTGCCACAGCTATTGATTTAATAATTACGCATTTTATTATGAGGTCGCGCTCCTGTCTCTTCGCTTTCACATTTTGTAATAAAGATTTAACGGAAAGAATGGAGGAGTCATGTCAAAGGTGAGCATCGCAGTAAGGAGATTACAGCATCGTTCATTTTCATAGCTGCTAGATATTTTTGCCTTTTTTTTTTTTTTTTTTTTTTACAAAGTAAGTTATTTTTAGACATTGATACGATTAGTCCATTATCTTTATTATAAACATCAAGGTTCCAGTGCCATCACCGTAATTGCGTACCACCACTGTTTATTATCTCTAGCATCATCATTATCACTATTGCATGCCGCTTTTGCGGTTAAGCACGTGCAGATCTTCCATCCAGGTTGCCCGGTTCGTTCCTCGGCCTGGTCGTGATGAAATTACTGATGTAGACATAGGCGGAGAGAGAACCGTTTCCTTGGGGGGGGGGGGGCAGCAAAACAAAACCATAGGATCCCCATATAACGCGGTTGTGGGGTTATCACCGTGCTTGACCGTGGTACAGTACAGTATATCGGAATATGATCATTTAATAGTATAGCGCTTGAACTGTAGATTATATTAGGGCATAATTTAAAACAATCTCTCTCTCTCTCGTACAGAAACACATATACTTAAATAAAACTAAGTAACAATGCTAACAGAAACTTTTTCATATTAACCTTTCATATTATTATTTTTCATATTAACCTTTTGATCTAATTATGTATCAGTATGTAATTACTTAATTCCGATCAACTGTGTAAGGAAGTTTTAATCCTGGTTGAGTGTAAGAGAAGGCCTTACGGCCTTAACTCTGCCAGGTTAAATAAAGCCATTATTATTATTGTTATTATTATTATTATTATTATTATTATTATTATTATTATTATTTCCTGAAGATATAATAAGAAATGTAAACTCTAATTCTGTGTCAATATTTCGTAATAGTACTATTGATGATTAATGCTAGCAATCCTTGTGGTTTCAATTAAGCTTAAATGGACACCTCGAGAGAATAAAATAAGTTCAATTTGCACAAAAATAGTACATATGTGTGTTTTCATTTGAAAAAAAAAGTATATTTAAAAAAAAACTTAGTCATTAAATATTTGTTTTTGAAAGGGCCTATGTTTTCAGGTTTCAAACTTTTTTTCTCAAAAAAATATAATCAGCGAAATATTAATATCTGGCTGGTCAAATTCGTTTCGAAGTAGAATTTATGATAACATTTTTATTTCAGCCTTCATTTGAAATTTTCGGTCTATAAACAGCTTTTCTTAAATTTCCAACAATTTAATATTCAAGACTTAGGCCCTTTCATAAATAACCCATTCATTAATGATTTCGAACGCTTTTGTTTCTTACAATAATAAATTACGGTTGACTCTATCGAATGCTTTTTCATAATCTGTGAATGGGTACTATGTCTAGGCGTAGCTCAAGCGTTAGCGCGTTTGTCTGCTGATCTGGACTTGCGCTTGGACGTGAGTTCGATTCCCACTTGGACTGATTACACGGTTGGGTTTTTCCCGAGGTTTTTCTCAACCATAAGGCGAATGTCAGGTAATCTATGGCGAATCCTCGACTTCATCTCACCAAATACCATCTCGCTATCACCAATTTCATCGACGCTAAATAACCCAGTAGTTGATACAGCGTCGTTAAATAACGAAATAAAAAAAGTGAATACAGTATACGGAGAGATGTAGTAATCCGTGTGTTATGAATATTTGTGTTAAATTAATTACGTACTCTTTGTAAGGCGCACAATTTATTAAGTAAGATATTTTACTTCTTGGAAATACAGTATATTGGTTTGATGCAAATTTTTAGCAGTTTTTCTCTGTAACAACTTTTTTTTTATATTTGAGATGAATAGAAGACAGATGAATCGGTAAAATATTTCCCTATTATCTATGACTCTCTGTCAACGCTGGCGTAAGCCTACTTGATCGATGCCGCATCTGAAGAAATATTCTGGTTTGTAGTTAAAAGAGGTCGTCAAGCCAAGTTTATAAAGCATTTCGTTATCAAAAGAGTTCTCTTGAATATAGTTGGCTAGAGAACGGACAAGGTGGAAATCTGAGGGCGCAAGATCGTGAGAATATGGAGAAAGTGGAATAATCTCCCAGAAAAGCTTCTGGATAGCCGCTTTCGTTATGTTAGCGAGTGCTGGCGTTCATTATCGGGTTTCAGCAGCACTTGATGCAGTATTTCCAGTCGTTTTTCTTCAATTGCGTCCTCAAGGTGTCGGAGTTGTTGGCAATAAATGTCCGTAGTTATGGTCTAAGGAACAATTCGTAGTATTACGACACCTTCTTTATCTCACCAAACGCATAACCTCATCTTTTGTGGATGAACACAAATTTTTGTACGAGGTATTGTGTGTTGAAACAATAGAAACATTTTCTTGCAGCGCTCTCTCCGGCTCGGAACTTTATTTTTTGTTCCCGAAGAAATAAATAAAAAATTATTAGGAAACCTCTGTTTCAGGATTAACGTAGAATAACGTCAAATATTAGGTTTGTATTAAACCAATTTTACCTTGGCATTAAAATGGTCTAGATAGAGTTGACGTAGATGTTTGTAGTGCTCTTGCTTGAACTCTTCGTTGTTTATATTCACGTACAGTATGTATTCGGCATTAGACATTTATTTATTATTATTCGGCATTTATATTAATGTATTTTACAGCATTTATATTAATTTATTTTACTCGAAATATATCCAGGTACATATTTCACGGTTTAGCTGTAGGAAGCGTTTAAAAGTCTATAGATTAGGAAAAGTATTACATTTTTCTGTGTTATTATTTTTAAGATGTACAATTTTAATTTGGGAATAAAATAAACGTAATTTTATATAGATCAGTATTTATTCCTTCATTTACGTCAGTGGTGACCGAAGCGGGTGTCTGATTACATCGTGTAATCACAGTCATTCAAACGGGTACAAGGAGTTTTATGTACATTTCTGTGTGCTTCATTCACGTACTGAAGGCAAGTAGTGGCGGTATCATGTCGGTCTGCAAGCTTTGTCTCTACAAGCAGTAAGAGGTGGTTTCGTAAAGGATGAGAAGGAGAATTTTTTTGTTGTTCTGTCGGACAAAATGTGATATGTTTACTTTGTTCAGCGATTCAATTAGGAATATATAGAAACGTTAATTGCCACACTGAATAATGTATTATTATTATTATTATTATTATTATTATTATTATTATTATTATTATTGACCACTAAGTATGTGTTTCTATAATTCTTCTGTACGTGCATGAATATTGATATTTTTAGATCTTCTCCCTAGAAGTATGAAATTATTAGGTTTTATCTCAGTTTTAATCTTCTTAATCTTTAGATGATGGTAACTATTTATTAGTTATTCATTTAATAATTATATTGTAGAAAAACTGATTCAATATCATGTGCCAACGAACTGTTAAACGCCAGGAATTGATATGTCTTAAATCATAACCAGGAAGGGAAATATTTTTTATTTTTATTTTAGTAGGTTATTTTACGATGCTTTATCAACAGCTTAGGTTATTTAGCGTCTGAATCAGATGAAGGTGATAATGTCGGTGAAATGAGTCCGGGGTCCAACACCGAAAGTTACCCAGCATTTGCTCATATTGAGTTGAGGGAAAACCCCGGAAAAAACCTCAACCAGGTAACTTGCCCCGACCGGGAATCGAATCCGGGCCACCTGGTTTCGCGGCTAGACTCGCTAACCGTTACTCCACAGATGTGGACGGGAGGGAAATATTAGATTTATAAATGCATGGAAGTCGGCTACCTAATTGGATTTGAAATATCTCGTGCTCTAAAGCCTTTTAATAGAACAGAATTTCTCAAAATAGTAATGATTAAAATAACTTAAATAACTTGTCCATAAGAAGTTTTTAATTTTTAAAAACTACGAATTTCTTGACCAAGTATATCAAGAGAAGAATTTAGAAAATTCCTGAATATATTCAAGAGGAAGGTTAAAAAAAAAGCAAGAAAAATTGTATATTATTCACTGGCTCTTGATGACAGCAGTGACATTACTGATACAGCAAAGCTTGAGATTTTTATCCGAGGAATTGATCAAGGTGTTAGTACAGGAATCACCACTGGTTGTAGTTTTCATGCCAAGTGCCTTTCCTCCGTCTCCTTACTTCATAGGCTGTCTGTCGCATGTAATCATTGCAGCTCGAGTGTTGGTCACCTTACGTGAACATGTTAGAAGGAAACGCAAAGAAAGCTTGCCAATTTGATTGATGCGCAGAGAACGATATTCGGTCCTCGTGCCGTCGTGCTCATTACAGAGCTGCTATGAATCACGTAATGCTGATTACAAGGCGCATTCGAAAGCGCGGTCTTGAACTGTTCGTATCGTGGAGTGTATTGTGCAGAGCGGGTAGAAGCCAGCGTGTGCGTTACATTTTCTACGTTTTATCCCTGATATCAGTAGTTCTATGTAGTTCAAAGTGTGTTTCTTAAATAACAGAGTTCTGTATAACATTCTATGTACTTAACAATGCCCCTGTTTCGTTCTAAATTAGGAAGAGCTAATAAAACGTTACACAAACTAGGGAATTATTTATAACGTTTATAAATTTATGAAAAACGAAAGAGGCTCCGCTCGTAACATGAGTATATACAGATTAATAAAATAAACCGACCATAGTACCCTAGTTATTGGAACATTTTAATAAAATCACATAGTATTAGTGTTTTATAGCAACGTCAAATATCAATTATTACACAATTACATATTTCTCACAACATCTTTGTTATTTAATTCAGTGATTTTATGTGTAAAAAATCGTGCTTCTGTATTTTCAACAATGTTATGTTATTAGTTACTCTGCAACAAGGTTTAGGTTACGTTACATGCGCTGTGATAAATCTCACTCGAAACATCAAGCCAGCAGACGACTCAGAACTGCCAATTGAATCGAAGCGAGGTCGAATGCACCCGAACGTTTCCGAAAGTTCGCGCAGCTTTCTGTGGCAAGCTCTTCTTGCGTCACCTTCTACTGTAAATACGCCATACAGGTATAAAAAATACCAGTGTTCAGTTATTAGCATTCAAAGACGTACTGCAGTTGCAGCAGTGTTGCGAAAATCTGTCCGATTCCTCCTAATGATCATCGTATAATAACGTTATACAACGTTAACAATGTTAATTTAAATCTATAAACCATTTTCTGATCTACGTTTTTACGAGCAATAATAAAAACGCGACAATTTCTGCCTGTAAATAATAATAATAATAATAATAATAATAATAATAATAATAATAATAATAATCATAATAATAATAAATTTGTACGGTATTATTACGTTAGCACTGTTTATCTTCAAAGTAGGTTCATGAGTCACGCAAGTTGATTGCCTAGTTGATTTCGGGTTTTAGCCAAAAAGGCTAAGAAACACTTACATAGCGATTCGAATGAATCCAGCACTGGATTGAAACCAATGAGGGTCCGCCACTGTATTCTAGTCCCAACAGACATCCAATTGAGTCTGTTACACTGGATGCATCTACCTATAGGGACATTTCACAAATCCTTTTCTCATAGAAGGTATTTCGAAGAAGAAAAAGTCTCTCGTAGTCAGTCTCTCCCTCCTCCGCTCAAAATGTGCGACGGAGCAGAACAGCTGCATCTGGATCGAGCACGGATTAAACTCCGCTCTGATCACGTAGCGAGTACAACACATGCAATTGTGGAGTCAATAAAAACGCCCAGAATGTAAAGCCAAACTGCGCACTAGAATCACTGAATCGTTTAATCGTGTATCAGAGAATGTTTTTAAAATTTAATTCTGGAAAACGTATGGCTCAACTCTCACAATTATTAACACAAAATTGGGATTATTTTCTTCTTTGTTTCATGCCTATATTTCTTTAAACTAGTGACAAAATTGGTCTAAATTGCCTGTGATGCGGCGTTTTCTTGGTACAAATCTACGGTTTTAACAAAGTCTACTCCTTTCAAAAGTATAGAGTGTAGGGTTTTTTTGTCCATCACAACACTGTGTTATTAAGATACCGGTATTGTTTATCTGATATGGGACTTCTGGCTTAGCCCGGAAGCTCTACAGGTACCCCTAGCAGACCAGTGGTCGTCAGCACTCGCTGAAATGGGTAGAGTGCACAGAAGGTAAGAAACTCTGCTCCGTCGTGCACAGAGGATAGAGAGACAGCATACCCGCCAGCAGCGACGATTGCACGCTAGGGCTGTGTCTTGTCCGCGGGAAAAAGTAAACTAAGAATTGAATAAAGGAAAATTAAATTATGGTTTATTTAACGATGCTCACAACTGCCGAAGTTATAGGCCTACCTTATCAGCGTCGCCGTTGTGCAGGAATTTTGTTCCGCAGGAGTTCTTAAACATGCCAGTAAATCTACTGACATGAGCCTGTCGCATTTAAGCACACTTAAATGACATCGACCTCGGCCGGGATCGAACCCGCAACTTCGAGCATAGAAGACCAGCGCTATACCGACTACGCTACTCAGGACGACTTTGAATAAAGGAAAACAATAAGGAAACTAGAAGAAAATATATGATGAAAAATATAATAGCTAAAATAGGAAGACAAAAATAACGGCAGAAAAATAAGAATTAAGGAAACAATAGTAACCAAGAAATGCATAAAGTAAGAACAGGGAAATAATACAAATGATGAACTGATGTAGGGAGAGAGGAGACAAACAATGAAGAAAAATTTGCTAAAGGAAAACACACAAAAATAGAGGAAAAGGACACAAAGGGATAAGATGTAGTGAAATGAAAGGATATTATTCTATACATTTCATAGATGGAAGTTCAGCATTTGTTCACAGATGACCATGGGAGGGCAACTCGTGCTCTCAGAGTGTCAACACAATCTCAGTGCAGGTAGAACGGACTCTGTACTAGCTGTACTGTCTGTGTGCGGTTCTTTCAAGACACAAGTTCGATCGAGTCTGCAGTAAGTGGCGGCTTGTTTTAAGTGAAAGACAATGTAATTCCCAGACCATTTCCCTTTAGTTACGAGTAAAAATAGAATTTTTTTATTAAGAAGAGAGGTAAAGCTTGTATTCTATTACACTTTCTTACGCATGACATTTTATGTTACAAATAAACAGTGAAGGTTTTAGTAAATAAATACTGTCTGCATCTGCTTTAGAACAGCTAAAGGTAAAAATGAGATATCAACAAGATGAGACTGATATCAAATATAATTAGCACGTTGTGCGTGCGAGTTACAGAATTGCACGACATATAATCGACTAGCTAAGAACATTAATGGATAAATTTGAAATGTGGTAGTATCATGTAGAACATAGACAACTTCACTTTCTTTGACTATAAACTATCTTGAAGAGTGATAAGAAAATCTTCTTATCAAATATAAGACCCTACTTCAAGACCAACAGTAGAATTCACTGCTAAGTTTGGAGAAACAGTGACAATTGACAAGGAATCGAAATTTTTCTGAAATCTTTTTGGCTTACGCCAATAGAAAAT
This sequence comes from Periplaneta americana, assembly GCF_040183065.1. Taxonomy (NCBI): domain Eukaryota; kingdom Metazoa; phylum Arthropoda; class Insecta; order Blattodea; family Blattidae; genus Periplaneta; species Periplaneta americana. Next base: position 88,664,020 of record NC_091119.1, read on the forward strand.
CCTGAAAAATTATAGCTTGAATTGATAAATCTAAAGCCACTCTGATTCCAGCAAAATCAGGAATCGAACTGTTCGTAATGTGCCTAAGTAGAATTTGCAAATATACTCTTTGCTTCCATATATAGGCTACTGTATATCCTTGAGGCAGAGTTTAATACAAGAAAGAAGTGTAAAAGCTCTCAAAGTAAAGAATGAGCTCAGAAGTAAGCTTATTTCATCTGCCGTGACATGTAAAAAATAATTCCTTGAATTTGTTATGGTTTGCGAATACAGACTATTACCTTTCTGAGAACAGAGGAATACTCTTTAATGTATAAAGACTTGTAAATTCTAGCGTTCTACGTTTCAAATAAGACATATAATAAGAAATATTAACAAATAGTGTAATAATAAATAAGTGTTGCAGCTATATTTGTTTTATCTTGAAAAGGTTGTATTGAGTTTGTGTTTCCAGTACTAAACTAATTTACAAAGCTAGAAAATAATATAATTTTGTAATGTGTTCAGGTATAGTCTGTCTAAAATTACTATAATTATTATACCATGCGTCATTCTGAAATTCAATCATGGAATAGATATCACGACCACCTGCATGAGCCGCCAAAGTGCAGCGTGGCTTTTGCAGCGAAACTACAAACAACTTGTAACTGCTGCGGCTGGCTCCGTCTGCCTTTCTCTCTTTCAAGGTTTTTTAGCACTTTGGGAGCACGAGTTGCCCATCCATGCAGATGACGATAGTGTGGGCAGCCCGGTGGATAAAGGTGAAGTGGAATGAAGCAAAGAAACCCCGCGCATGTCCTTTTCGTTTACACCGCCTTAGAAACAAGAGCACAGTAAGGCAGTGTGCATTGGGGTTGGATTTTAGGCGGCTAGCGAGAGCTATGATGCCTGCCTTATACAATCCGTCAGTGAGCAATACTTACCTTCCTGTTTACTTGTATTCGACCGAAAGAAACTGTCTCAGCCGTACAACTTAACCTACAATAACATACATCTGAATAATTTAGGGAGTTGAAAATAAATGAAACTGCTTCATGCAGGCTATTTCAACCACGCACACTTTAAAATTCCAAGCGAATGAGATTAGGAGGGTATTCGATGATTGTGTAAATAGTGGAGGACTGTAGAAGCGTCGATCCCAAAATTTAAACCCTTTTTTAATCAGAAATTGGAGACTGCGTGTCAAGGATCATCACCTGTTAAATTGAGGATAATATTTGCGTCGAAATATTTAAGTTCGCCGCGATAAAGAACTTTGCTTGGTTAAGAGTGGTCTATAATAAACCGGGAACGGAAGCGACAACGAGAACGGAAATAGCCTATTATTAAATACATTTATTTTAATAATATTTTCGTTCTCGTTTTCGTTGTCGCTTCCGTTCCCGGTTTATTGTGAACCAGCATTTATTGAGAAAAGTTTCGCAAGATGAGAGACGTGACGTAGTCGTCTCTTCTAGATATATTTCACTTTAAGGTGAGGTAGTGTATTATTTTTACTTTCGGAAACCGGATAATGATAAACCTCTTTATGGGATAGAGGCCGCTGCAAAACAGGAAATAGATTCATCGTAAAATAATAATTTCCAATACAAGTGTTAAAAATGACAATTTATTTTGTTAGTAGGAATGTTTGCGAAACGAAGCCGTAAGCCGAATCTAGCAAAACCTACGAACAAAATAAAATAGTTTTGAACCTATGTGTCGTACACTATTTTTTAGGCAGCCGTTCAACTGTGCCGGAATGGAGACAGTCTCCCGACTTTTCCATAGCTGTGTTCTCCCTCACTTTAATATTGAAAACAAGCGGCGGTATTATTCAGAGGTAAAGTATTAAAATGCCGCTCGACATGTCCCCGGTTGAAACGTGGGTGCTACCTATATTTTATAATTGTATTTAATTCTTTTTTATATACCTAATTATAAGTAAAATAGTTGTTACAACATTAATTTGTATAGGCTATGTTTCTTAACCGAAATCAGTAATTTTTAAAAGCAAGTCTGACATGTATTATTTGCATCGCTTTATTGATCGGTTGCGATTACTGCCGTGTGACGTCTGGTGGAAAACTATTGAAATTAGGCGCAAGCATTTGAAAGTTGGCTTGGGAAGCATATATGGTATAGCGCTGGCCTTCTGTGCTCGAGGTTGCGGATTCGATCCCGGCCCAGGTCGATGGCATTTAAGTGTCTTAAACGCGACAGGTTCATGTCAGTAGATTTACTGGCGTGTAAAAGAACTACGGAACAAAATTCCGGCACACCGGCGACGATGATATAACCTCGGCAGTTGCGAGCGTCGTTAAATAAACCGTATTTATTTTTTTTTAAAGTTAGTGTTAAAGATACTTTTCGTACTAGTGTTATAAGTACTTTTCGCACGCTACCGTTTAATAATCAATTTTTAGTATGTTTATCTCGCGTTAAAATATGTACTTTTAGGAATGGCTGTCTAAAAGGATATTTTATACTTTGTCATGAATTATAATCTTTATCATTACATTTTCGAAGTCTGTTTATTTTATTTGGAATTACTTCAACTCAACAATTTATGTACAGAGTTCTCGGATGGAATGATTTAACGTGAATGTCAATATTTCCAGGAAGAGAGTACACTAGCATGTATGAGTATTTGAACTCGAAATTTTAAATTCTACTCAGTAAATGCCTGGCAAATCGATTGACTACAGAGGTAAATACGGATGGTCAGATTTTGTTTATATCATCGGATGACATATTTACAGTTCGCTGCAAGTGGGATGTGGTAGCAGCCCCGAGGAACTTGTCGGTATCGCCTGTGGAGTTCTGTAGCAGTATGCGCAACGCCACCAGTGACGCACTACTGCACGGGAGTTCAAATTATTCTTGTGTTGCGCTATCAAGCAGGGGAAATAAAATTGCCAAAGATTTAGATCAGAAACATAGCAGTTACTTAGTTGTCGGCTTATCAAAGAAACAAGAGACAATCATTGAAAAATTGTTTGGTTTGTCATGCCGTTTTCATACTACGATTATTCCATTCGCATATTAGAATCTTATGTTTTCTGAGTATTCGCCACAATTTCAGAAAATTATCAAACTAATATTACCATTATCAAAGTCCTTTATATATTTGGCAGCTACCTCGAGTTTTGTAATGAACAAGATGTTGGTGAAGAAATAATTGTTAGGTATTTAACAATTCTCTATCATTATTTCAACGTTATCATAACCATATAAAAGTTGTCTTATGATAATAATGATATATATATACATATACATACACACATATACAGCATTTTTCAAAAGTGATTGCCAAAAATGTTGGGATGAAAAGTAAAAACGTGAGACGGAATAAAGTTCCAGTAAACATAGTTCCGCAAATTAACCGTTATCGAGGTAATGCCTCGAACGAAAGAAGTGACCATTTTATTTAATTTATCAATTACGAGACAGTAAAATATTACATATTTTTGGCTTCAGCTCCTCGGAAATGTGATTAAACATACAGAAAAGAATCTTTTCTTTGAACAACAGTAAAGTTTGTGTTATAAACAAGGTACAGCAGTATGAACATGTTAACTGAAGAATTTTAGAGCAGGTGTTCAAAATGCTGACAATGCACTTGAATTCATCTGTCTCCTCTGCAAGGACTCAAGAATGCGCTCGAGCAGCAATCCTGGGTCATTCTTCATTTGCTGGAATTTATCTACAATCCGATGCTGCAATTCTTCAGATGTGTGATGTCTGTTCTGTGAACTAGGCTTTTTTTTTTTTTTTTGCATAACCCCAAACACAAAAATCCAGAGCATATTTTAAATCCGGTGACTAGGTTCACTGGCGTTCAAAGATATTTGACCTACGAGTTTATGATCGTCTAAGCGAACTTGGGAGGTTAAAAAAGTCTCAGCGAAAAGGATTATGTAGATTAAACATAAATTATTTTCATAATTGATAATATCAGCGATTTCCAGCTAAACCCAGTGTTTTTTTTACATAAGTAGAGGGAGCTGAAATACTAAATTCTATAATGCGAGTACTGTTCGCGCAACTTATCTGGGCAGCTAAAAGAGTGGGACGCGGGGTGTAGCGGGGTAGCTTTTAGCGGAAGCAGGGCAGGAGAGGGAAGGATGTTCTACGAGGCGGGTAAAATACATTTGCTTGCTTAGTGTCATCTGTACTTACAGTAATTTTGCGTTCTGTGAAGACATATTTATGCAATGGCCGGTAGTAATACGAGATGCAACAAGATTATACGCGCCTTCTATACTTGAGATTGCCGATTCGATCCCGGCCGAGGTCGATGGCATTTAAGTGTGTGTAAATGCGACAAGCTCATGTCATAGATTTACTGGCATGTAAAGGGACTCCCGCGAGACAAAATTCCGGCACACCGGCGACGCTGATATAACCTCTACAGTTGCGAGCGTCGTTAAATAAACAATAATTTAATTTTAATATAGCGTACAAAGTAAGGAGAGGGAGATAATAAGGTCAGTGGTTGTTTGTTGCGATCAAGAGGCAAAAGAGGAATGTCTTACTTACTTACGACTTTTAAGAAACCCGATGGTTCATTGCCGCCCTCACATAAGCCCGCCATTGGTCCCTATCCTGAGCAAGATTAATCCAGTCTCTACAGTAATCACATCCCACCTCCTTCAAACCCATTTTAATATTACCCTCCCATCAATGTCTCGGCTTCCCCAAAGGTCTTTTCCCTCCAGCATCCCAACTAACAGTCTATATACATTTCTGAATTCGCCCATATGTGCTACATGTCCTGCCCATCTCAAACGTTTGGATTTAATGTTTCTAATTATTTCAGGTGAAGAATAAAATGCGTCCAGTTCTGCGTTGTGTAACTTTCTCTACTCTCCTGTAACTTCACCCCTGTTAGCCGCAAACATTTTCCTAAGCACCTTATTCTCAAAACACCTTTAACCTCTGTTTCTCTCTCAAAGTGAGGGTCCAAGTTTCACAACCATACAGAACAACCGATACTGTTTTATATATTCTTTCAGCTTTTTTGAGAGCTGACTAGATGACAAAAGCTTCTCAACCTAATAATATCAGGCATTTCCCCTATTTATTCCGCTTTTAATTTCCTCCGAGTGTCATTTACATTTGTTACTGTTGCTGTACTATGTTCTAGTCACGAGACGTAATCATATAGGCCTACTTTGTCTTTTCGGGATTTACTTGGAAACGTATCTCTTTACTTGCTTCAAGTGTTTTCCCTAATATTTTATGGATTTTATAATACGTCTAGACGACACCAGCAGTGATGACTATGATGGTGATGATGATGATGATGATGATAATGAAGACGGGAAGAGGAGGAGAAAGAAAAAGAATATTGATAATGACTGTATGTGAAAGTGAACTTTTTGGAAACCCAACAACACAGACCTGTGCTTCTAGTTAAAGACTTCATGCATCGCTTACCATCAGTAGCTAACGGCCAGATACGAATATTGTAATAATTGGAGTTGTGATCATACTGTATAGCACACAGAAGAAGAAAAATGTAATTTATTTATGTTTGTTATTTTGTGAAACCATATACTTTCACCTACCATATCCAATAGAATGCACTGAAATTAAATACCGAATGATGTTTTTGTAACTGTACGTACAACTGCTGCAGCGACGGTCAGGAGCCAGCAGATAGCTACGGCTCAGGGAGAGAGCACTAGGGAACCCAGGTGCCTAGATAAGTTGCGCGAACAATATATTTATGTTCGATTGGTAACATTGGCAATAATCTTCACCATATAGTCATAAAAGTAATAAATAAAGAAGCCGACATATGTATACCAACAAATTATCGATCACTATCGATTAGTAGGGTTAGGTATCTGTGGACGTCAGTGTAGCCTACCTATCCTCCTCTACCTAGCCACCGTTCACCATATCGTCTGTTTAGATGTCATCTCACACTTAGAAGTAAATGAGATGAGGAGAATGCGGCGTACATACGAAGCTTCAATGTTGCTGTTTACTGGGAATTTTTGCTTCTTTTCGTTTTTACTTCTCATCCCACAGTTTTTGACCATCACTTTTGAAACACCCTATATATTAGATATGGATAGCATACTCTATATCGTCCCTTAAAACATGACCAATTCTCTTTATTTTCTTTTCACTCTCAATGAATATTGTATCAGCCGTCATCCGCGGCGACTACGATAGCTACGAGCAATATTCAGTTTTGCAACGTCTGTGGCTCGAGCTAGCACGCTAATCTTTATTAAGACGACCCGGGTTCGATTTCCGAGAAGATCGTAATGAAATTTGTGGCGAGAGAAAAAAAGACGTTGCGGGAGATTTCCTCCCGCTTTCCTCTATCATTTTATCAAAACACTCAGTCTTTCACTCACTTAATCTTTCATCTGCAATTATTTAAAATAGATTGAGGTGAAGTCCTTGGGATGGTATGGGTTTTCGATACCTATATAGGAAGCGTATGAGGCCTGGGCCTCGGCGCACATTAGATACTCGTTTGGGAATGGAATCTGGCTCTGTCAAGGCTAAGGCAGAAAGCTCACTTGTCAATATTGGATTCGTGAATGCCACCCTGTACTTGTTTAGTTACCGTATACAGGCGCACAATGAGCCCCTCGAAAAGCCAAGCCAATATGCAGTTCTTCATAATAGCACATAGCCATGGACAAATATATAATAGGATGCGAAACTGAGGTCAGCACCATCTAACGGCAGGGGGATCAAATAAGATGATCAGCGCCCGACGACGTAGGTGGTGAACATTAGAACTATGTGTTGGGTAGATTACCCAGATTTTTTGCAAACTTTTCCATTGCGCTGTACACTAAATACCCAAAGAATACAATCCCAATTATCTAACCTTTTGCTATATATCGTTTATTTTATCTTCCTGTTGGCTCCGGTAAGAATTTTCAGTGAAAGATGCTGTGAGAAATAAAAATGTAAAAGTTTTATTTTAAATTGGGTTAGTTTGAGAATAGAGATGAGGGAGGGCGGGAATACTTTCTCGATAGTTTAACATTTTCGTCACCAGGTGTGCTGCTAAATGCATGGAGTAATTAGTTTTTCTTTTCGCTATTTGGTGCGCTGCTAGATGTAATACGTTCTCCACCGGCCAACAGATGGCAGCAAGATCAATTTCTACATTAGCGCCTCTAGCACGTGTTAAGAGAAACTCAGTAAGTTTCGCATCCTATATTTATCCATGACATGGCGCTGACTGGTATTTCTTTACAAATCTGAGAAAAACTGTCAAGGCAGTTCTCCTGGGAATCTCATTAAGAACACTGAGCTTGGAGAGTGAGACAAACGTACTGCCTACTGTGTTATTTCCAGAATTGTGTTTTAATATGGGGCGAAGAAACGGCGAGTAAATTTTGCCTGGGGTCTTCTCATTCTGAAGGCTCAGGGAGGGAATAAAGCTGCTAGACTTAAGTTGTAGGTTTAAGGCATATAAAAGAATCTTGCCGTGATAGAGGACTCCAAGCAAAATTTGTTGTTCATTTCTCTCCCACGTTAAATAGCACTGAATAATGTCTGCAGACGAAAGCGTTGTTAAATGAAACAGCCTATAAATACTACCACCACCACCACCACCACCACCACCACCACCACCACCACCACCACCACTACTACTACTACCAGTCTACCGCTGTAGAGTAACGATTCCGAGCCCGGGTTCAAATCCTTGTTGTAATAAATTACCTGGTTAAGGTTTTTCCAACATTTTTCCTCAACCAATTGAAGTAGAATATTGTTGGGTAACTTTCGGCGTAGGACCTCGGACTCAATTTGCTATTATATTTACACTTCTTATGCTTCATTATCACAATTTCTTTTCCATATTTTTGGGCTTGTTCGTGTAGAGTCGGCGGCGGGCCACCACCGAACTAGGACGTCGTTGGTTAAACACTAACAATTATAAGAAGTTCTTAAAGTAAAGTAATTGGGAATGGCTGATCTAAGTTTTCCAGTAGAGTTTATAATTATATCTCTCGTACTAAACATAAGATTTATCAGTATCTTCAACAGAAGGAAGATTTTAATATTGCTATTACTTAATTTAGCACAGAAAGTAAAACCATCGGCGTGATATAGGGGTAAGAGGTAAAGACTTGTTCTCCGAGGCATAGATTCGAATCTTACTTGATTTATTAAAGATTTTGTCCAACAGAATATCAGGTAATCCTATGGCGAATGCTCTGACTCATCAATCTCATCGACGCTAGATAAGCGTGCAGTTGATACAGGTCGTTAATGATCCGATGAAAGTTCAGTTTAGTATAACGTTTATTAGTCTAGCACAGCGTCTCTCAACCTGTGGTCCGCGAAGGTGGGACAGGTGGTTCGCAGGCAGAATAAAAATTGTAATTCTAATTGAATTAAAAATATCACAAAAAAAAAATATGTAAAAATTGTTCATATAGTATGGATACCATACTGAATAAGTCAAACTTTCTGGTATTTCCAAGATGAGGATATGACTGCATTCTTATTAACTTATGGACCGCGATACGTGCCGATAACAATTGGTAGCGGTGAAGTAAACAGTAATACAATAATACCTGGTCAACACTGTTCGTAAGTGAACATAATTCTGATTTTGCATCTCTCATTGTTGACGAAGCATAGTTACTAACTTTATTCTATCTTTCAGATATTTTTTCTAAATTAAATGAACTAAATCTCTCTCGTCAAGAAAAATCTTTAACTCTTCTTTATTCCTACGACAAAATAAAAGACATTCGAGAAAAAACTGGCGTTATGGATTAGTTACATAAAAGACATGAAATTTGCATCTTTTCCAACATTGGTATCATTTTTAGTGGATAATGATATCTCTATCGATTCTGTGTTTCTTTGTAACCATTTAAAAATTGTGATACAAAAATTTTAAACATACAGTATCTTCCAAATAACGTTTATGAGAAATTTATGTGGGTTTGCGACCAATTTCAGGCTTACAGTTACGAGATTGACCTTTCGTTATCGAAGAAAGAACAGTTAATTGAGCTTTCAAATGACAGTCAACTTAAAATGCAATTTCGTGATCTTGGTTTGCCTCGATTCTGGATCTCACCTTCAGTGAGAAGTGAATATCCTGAATTATTTGAAGAAGTATCGAAAATCGTCATGCAGTTTTCGACAACCTATGTTTGTGAGAAAGGATTTTCATCGCTCCTTCAAATAAAAACAAAATACAGGAACGGAATTAATGTATGTGCCGATTTTAGACTGAATTTGACTAATATTGAGCCAGATATCCAGGAACTCTGCAAGGAGTGACAAGCTCAGCCATCTCATTTATAGTGAATAATAACATATTATTATCCTTTCTTTGTTTTCTTTATTTTCCGTAGTTTACACTCTCCCTTTGTAAGTTCATAATATTATTATTCTTTTGGTTAATAAATATTAAGAATCTGTTCAATATACAGGGCTATTCATAAGTCCTTGAAACATTAAAAAAATTAGTTACTAACAACACAACGAATAACAAATTACTTTATACTAGAATAAAGAGAAACTCTCCAAGTTTTGTTACATACCTCACAGATGCTCAATGTTTCCACCTTTGCTAATATGGCATACATCCATGCGGTAATTCATCTCGCCCTTTACACGGTCCAGCATGCCACGGTTGACCAGAGCCACGGCAGCTGTAATCCAGTAATCCGGTGGCGAAGTTCCTGGACATCAGAGGTGAGCGGAGGCACATAGACAGTATCCTTCACAAACACCCACAAGAAAAAGTCACACGGAATTAAATCCGGTGATCGTGGTGGCCACTTCATTAACGCGTCATCTCCTCGTTCTGTGTGGAAAATTTTGATTAAGATACTTTTTTATTTTTTATTTTAGTAGGTTATTTTACGACGCTTTATCAACATCTTAGGTTATTTAGCGTCTGAATGAGATGAAGGTGGTAATGCCGGTGAAATGAGTCCGGAGTCCAGCACAAAAGTTTCCCAGTATTTGTTCATATTGGGTTGAGGGGAAACCCCGGAAAAAATCTCAACCAGGTAACTTGCCCCAACCGGGAATCGAACCTGGTTTCGCGGCCAGACGCGCTAACCGTTACTCCACAGGTGTGGACGGTTAAGATACTCTCGCACGTTGTTGTGATGGTGACAGGGAGATTCATCTTCCTGAGAGATGTAATCATTGCTGTTTTCATTCAGCTGAGGCATCAACCAGTTTTGTGACATGTCCAAATAAATCATCACAGTGACGATGGACTCTACAAAGAAAAATGGTCCATACACCTTCTCTTTCGAAATCACACAGAAGGCATTCACCTTAGGTGAGTTTCGCACATGCTCTATGACTGCGCGGGAAATTTCAGTTCCCCATATGCGCACATTGTGCCGATTCACTTTTCCTGAGAGATGAAAATTTGTTTCGTCGCGATGAACAAGTCAGTGAAACCGTCTACTTCAAATCTTTGACGAGGTCCTTGAATATTCCAACATACAAAACGATTGCTCACGTTTAGTAAACATCATTTTGGCACTATAATAACTACTGCCACCTAGCTATATATAATAATAAAAAAAAAACTTGGAGAGTTCCTCTCTCTATCGGCATGATAATTACCATGATATGTTGCGTACTTTATTTGTTATTAAACTTTAAAATGTTTCACGGACTTATGAATAATCCTGTATAATTCACTCTTAATAGTTCACTTCCAATTTCATAACTGTTTCCCCATGAGAATTCAAAACATGTTTTTAGATTTATTATGTTTTAATGGTACTATATGTACGAAATGTTAATAATATACACATAAATAAAAAATTAGGCCCATATAAGTTAATGGTCCGTAGAATTATTTAAGATATTTGGCTGGTAATCGGATTGAAAATGTTGAGAAATGCTGATCTAGCATATGAGTCAAAGCTTAACAACATGATTTATTAAATAATATTTATTGAAGACCTTAACAAAATTCTTAATTTTCTTGTCATATCATTAATTTGGCGCACTTAGTCCCTGTGGAAAGGAGATCAATCCTCACTTTCCTCTTAAGAAATGAACTTCAGCCTGCTGGATTTATCGCTAAAACACTGTCAATTGGACCAAAGCTGTGGACGTATCCCTATGTGTTTGAGACTTGTAAATAAATACCTTCTAGCATCGGTCGAATATGTCGTGCACGAAAACACGAATTCTGAGGCCGAGGCTCGAGTATTGCGGTTACTGGTGGGTGTGTTTGCAACCTCTGCTCTAGTTGTGTGACTGATTTTGACAGCTCGCCGCGAGTAAAGTGCTCCGCAGACTGGTGGGCGTGTTCACACAAGGCAATGCCTTTCGAGTTTTCGTGACCTACAAAGGTTTCTGGATAAAGGGGTTCCGGCTTTGATTCTGGGCAGTTCCTTTGAGATTCGTGGTTGACCAAACAGATATGCGTCAAGTTTTTTAAATGTTATTTATTTACCTTTTGTTTCTTTTTCTGTCATTTTATCATTATTGCCATTTAATGACTTCGTGTTCCCTGAATAACTTTTATAGTTTAAAAGGCACATTAGATGTAAGAGTTAACATTATCACTGTTCTGAGGTCGAAACTTCTAAACTGTACTGTTCATAAGGAAAAGTCTGCGTTGAATGATGGAGACACGTAAGAGAATTTACTCTTCTCGAACATTTCCAGAACATCTCTGTGGAGCATGCAACCTCTGCATTTTCTACTGTATGTGAATAAAGTGTCGACATCGTATAGCTGACCTGTCATTTCCGTTTTTGTGCTGAAGCTGTCAGAGTGTGCTATATTTCCATGTCTTCGCAAGTACGATCTTCGGTGTGTGGAACTGAAATATGATAAATATGCTCTATTTAGTGGAATTTAGAGCACATTAATTATTTTTAGGTTTTATTGTGGAAGTATATTTCGAAAACATATCGAACTTTGTGTGTATATATATATAGGCTGACAGATAGGCAGAAGAAATGATGAAGAGAAAGAAAAGAGGAAGAAGGATGATGACGGGGAGAGTGAGGAATGAGAGAGAAGGAGAGAAAACGAGAGAAAAGGGTGATAGAGATAGATGAATCGGACAAACATGAGTAGGTAGAATGTGTAAATAAGTCAATGGAAGAATGGACGGGTGGGTACATAGATAAACAGAAGGATGGACAGATTGAGAGATGAATGCAAAAATACCGGATGGCGATGACAGGAAAACAGATCTCTGCCGCATTACGCGTTGTTAGTACCAAAATTGCTCGATAAGTGGTTTTGGAGACTATAAACAGGAATTCTAGGTCCTATTGAATGGCACGCAAGTTCTCCCGATCTAACACCATTTGTCTTTTTTTCTGGAGGACACAAGCACACCATTTAAAACGAATTAATTGCGCCAAGTTGTTAGTGAGAAGTTAATTCAGTTCCCGTGAAGTTTTGCAGGAAGGCAAGCAAGAACATCAAATAAAGACTTAAAGTTTGCATTGATTTGGATGGTGTCGAAGTTGACCACTATGTAGAAAATCGATAAACGGAATGTTTTCAAATATTTTACAGATTTCATAGTGGTAATAAAGTAAGTAATAACATTTTGTTAAAGTTTTTATTGCTTATAAAATACTGTATTTGACCCTTATTTCGTGGCCACTCGATAGATTACATAGATGAGACACAGATACTCGATAGCGTTCCTTGGAATACAGAGGGTTAGTATTTCTGAATAGGATGCAACCAACAGATTCTGATGTTATAGAGACATAATTTTTTTACCTAAAAATATGATGTAATTTTCATTGAATGTGCACTAGTTGCAAAACTGAATAGAAGTGATTATGTCGGTAGGGCAAGTGAACAGCTTCAGATACTTGGGCTGTACTATAAGGAGTAACATGAACTTCTGCCAGGAAGTCAAAAAGAGGATAGCAATGGCCAAGGAAGCTTTTAATAGAAAAAGGAGCATCTTCTGCGGACCTCTAGAAAAAGAAGTGCTTTGTATGGAGTGTGGAATTGTATGGGACAGAACATGAACATTACGACGAAGTGAAGAGAAGCGATTAGAAGAAGCATTTAAAATGTGGATTTGGGGAAGAAAGGAACGTGTGAAGTGGACAGACAGAATAAGAAATGAAGCTGTGTTGGAAAGAATGGGTAAAGTAAGAATGATGCTGAAACTGATCAGGAAGAGGAAAATGAATTGGTTGGGTAACTGGCTGAGAAGAAACTGCCTACTGAAGGATGCACTGGAAGGAATAGTGAATGGGAGAAGAGTTTGGGGTAGAATACGATATCAGATGATAGACGACATTAAGATGTATGGATCATATTTATTTTTATTTATATTCATTCATTCATTCATTCATTCATTCATTCATTCATTCATTCATTCATTCATTCATTCATTCATTCATTCATTCATCCATTCATCCATTCATCATTGAACATAACAGACAAAGCCAAATTACAATGTTCAAGACTGACAAAGTAATTTATAAAACGTAAACAAGGAAAAGGAAACGTAGTCTACTCTTATTAAAAACTGAAACAAAATAGAAAAAAAAGAGAAATTGAAAATAAAGTCTGAAAGTTTGTTCATGAGGAAACAAAAAGGAAGGCAGAAAATAGGAAAGACTGGAGAAATCTTGTTTTGCAGTGAAAGACCTGCCCTTGGACATAACACTAAATGAAAGAATGAATGTCACTTATGACGTTAACAGTGTTATTAAAATATGTAAATTATGCATATAAAATTTACCTGAATTAATTTATTTGTGACATTGTCATCACAAGAAGTGTAGAGAAAGTATTCAGATAAAACTAATTTAAATATCTGGCACAAAATACTGTACCAAGATGTGCTTCTTTAAGCATATGTTGTCAATAGCCATTGCTTTAAAGCCAAGCTGACTGGGACGTATGCACACGAAATGTCCCACACTTTACTGGAAAAAATATCTTGAAATTATTCCTGGTCCTTAAGCCTAACCAAGAAAAAATAACGATTAACTCGAAAGTGAGTCTAAAAATTTTCGTCTTTCTGTGTATAATAAATGGCGCTGAGTTAAACAGTCTGTACTGTTTGTCCTAATATATTTAGTTCAAAATAATAATAAATCAACTGTAGAGGTACTTTAGATGAAATGAATTATTCCCAAAAGTATGGCCCAAATCAATAACTATTTCATTTGAAAGTTTTATGGCATGAAGTTAAAGTTATTTATTTTAAAGTTCGAAGAAGATACAACATGGGTGGAGTCAGTTACACAAATAGGAGCTGAATTTTTTATGATATAGCTGATTAGAAATCTTTGCATTAACCTACCACAAGACATCTTTATATTCTTCATCCTATACAGTTTCAGTTGCTAGAAATTGGAACTCGCTTCCGAGTGATATAAGGGGTTGTTGGACAATTGCTTCATTTAGGTCAAAATTACATAAATTCTTACTTAACAGATGAATTGCTGATTAATATTTGTTACTTATAATGAAACTAACATCTGTCCATTCTTATTATTATTATCTTTAATTTCTCTAAATAGATTTACAAAACCTCTAATGGCAATTACATTAATATTCTCATTATAGAAATAGAAATATATATATATATATATATATATATTCTCCCTGTAACATAGTCCTAGTAAGCTTATATTAAATTAATTTTCATCATTTTACTAGCTATCTCAAATATTAAATTAATTATAATTCATTGAATTAAATTAGCTCATAAATTAAGTTACTACTTTACCTTATAGATTTATCTAAATTTAAATAAATGTGTAGTGAAGATTATTGCTGGAGAACCTTTTAAGTGTAGTGAAAATATTTGTAATTTAAATTTATGCATTGTATTGATTAAGGCTGGTTGAGTGGAAGAGAAGGCCTTATGGCCTTAACTCTGCCAGCGAAAATAAAACATTATTATTATTATTATTATTATTATTATTATTAACAAAATATGACAATATTTATTATATTATAATTATGTATTTTCAGGTAAGAATTTTCGAAGATACTTCTACGCCGTGGACTTTATACAGGAGTTCAAAGGTCTTTAGATCAGCTCAATCTTCAACTACCTAGTCTGAGGAAGAGAAGAAGAACAGGTATAGTGAAAATTCTTAATCTGGCTATTCCTTTTAACTATAATGATTTGGTTGCAAATTTAATAAACTTATGGCAATCAATGCATTGGGCATAGCCTACTGATAAGATATAATTTCCATTACTTACTTTTCTAAAGGTTTTAATTAATCCATACACTTCCGTTTTCTGCTAATCTGGCTAAGTGAATTTATTTTATAGTATAAAGAATGAATCTGGAATCAAGAAATATAAATGTTGGAAAGAACTTCAATATTTCACATAAATGACAAACAAAAATTCCTCCGTTGGACTAAAGCAGTAGCGTTAGTTGCTGAAAAATCTAGAGCGATCGGATTCGTTAACCAGTAAGGAATTGAAGATTTACTTCCCGTCCATAGGGAATGAATATGTTTGTTGTTCCTTGTTGCCTTGGCTTAAGCGGTGGTCTTGCGCAGTACTGTCCAAATGATTAATGACAGCCTTGCTTGTGTCTATTCCTACCAAGAATGAGGTGAGAACGAGCTAAAATTCCCGATCCTTGAATGATGTGATGGTGATAATGATGAAAATGTAAGAAATCAGATGATTTGGCGTTAAAAGAACAGCGAATGGAAATTTTAATGATTTTATAAACATATAAGATTATCAAAACTTGATATAAAGTATGAGACTTTATTATTTTACAATGAAATTGTTTAAAAGAAAAGTTTTGAAGTTTACTTTGTGTGTTTGGACTTACTGATACACTTTTGGTTGGCTACGAATAACGCATCAAGCAGAGTAGACAACGTTTCAGATCTGGTAATAATCTATGCAACAAAAGTCATATTTAAATTTAATATTCATTAAATAAGTCCTGCGCCATGGTGTCGTGATCTAGAAGGCCTCCTGCCTAGGACTCGCGTTACGGAATGCGCGCTGGTTCGAGTCCTCAAGGGGAAGAAATTTTCTCATGAAATTTCGGCCAGTTACTGGGACCGGTGCCTACACAGCATAGTGATGACCTTGGCGAGCTATGATAGGTAGCGAAATCTGGTTGAGAAAGAATCCTATAACGGCTAGGGGGATCATCGTACTAATCACACGATACCTAAATTCTGGTTGGATGATCGTTCACCTCTGCTTCGGTATATGAACGTGATGCCAGCAGCCAGCTGGTCGGTCTGTGCCTTCAAGGGCTCTGGCGCCAAGGATTATTATTATTATTATTATTATTATTATTATTATTATTATTATTTACTTACTTACTGGCTTTTAAGGAACCCGGAGGTTCATTTCCGCCCTCACATAAGCCCGCTATTGGTCCCTATCCTGAGCAAGATCAATCCAGTCTCTACCATCATATCCCACCTCCCTCAAATCGATTTTAATATTATCCTCCCATCTACGTCTCGGCCTCCCCAAAGGTCTTTTACCCTCCGGCCTCCCAACTAACATTCTATATGCATTTCTGGATTCTTCCATACGTGCTATATGCCATGCCCATCTCAAACGTCTGGATTTAATGTTCCTAATTATGTCAGGTGAAGAATACAATGCATGCGTAACTTCCTCCATTCTCCTGTAACTTCATCCCTCTTAGCCCCAAATATTTTCCTAAGAACCTTATTCTCAAACACCCTTAACCTCTGTTTCTTTCTCAAAGTGAGAGTCCAGGTTTCACAACCGTAAAGAACATCCGGCAATATAACTGTTTTATAAATTCTAAATTTCAGATTTTTTTGACAGCAGACTGGATGATAAAAGCCTCTCAACCGAATAATAACAGGCATTTCCCATATGAAGTGTCCACTGCAAGAATGATGGATGTCACTTTCTTGTCGAAAATGAACCAAGACGGTCAATGTATAGCTTAAGACATATAGAATGTACCTACAGAGTTATATGGCATCAACTCTGATAGTCATTGTCCAGTAATGATCGGAAAATCACAGTTAAGCTTTGAGCGCTAAGCATTTCAAACTTTCAATTGCTTCTCCTGCAAAACGTATTCCAAATGACATCCATCATTCTTGTAGTGGACTCTTCATATTTATTCTGTGTTTAATTTCCTCTCCGAGTATCATTTATATTTGTTACTGTTGCTCCCAGGTATTTGAATTTTTCCACCTCTTCAAAGAATAAATTTCCAATTTTTACATTTCCATTTCGTACAATATTTTGGTCACGAGACATAATTATACACGTTGTCTTTTCGGGATTTACTTCCAAACCTATCTCTTTACTTGCTTCAAGTAAAATTTCCGTGTTTACCCTAATCGTTTGTGGATTTTCTCCTAGCATATTGACGTCATCCGCCTAGACAAGCAGCTGATGTAACCCGTTAAATTCCAAACCCTCTCTGTTATCCTGGACTTTCCTAATGGCATACTCTAGAGAAAAGTTAAAAAGTAAAGGTGATAGTATATCTCCTTGCTTTAGCCCACAGTGAATTGGAAATGCATCTGACAGAAACTGACCTATACGGACTCTGCTGTACATTTCACTGAGACACATTTTAATTAATCGAACTAGTTTCTTGGGAATATCAAATTCAATAAGAATATCATATAAAACTTCTCTCTTAACTGAGTCATATGCCCTTTTGAAATCTATGAATAACTGATGCACTGTACCCTCATATTCCCATTTTTTCTTCATTATCTGTCGAATACAAAATATCTGATCAGTATTTGATCTATTACGCAGAAAACCACACCGATGATCCCCAATAATTTCGTCTGCATATGGAGTTAATCTTCTGAAAAGAATATTGGACAAAATTTTGTACATTGTCAACAAAAGTGATATTCCTCGAAAGTTACTACAGTTAGCCTTGTCCCTCTTCTTAAAGATACGTGGTGTGTCTAAAAAGTTCGGTGAATGGTGTCATATCTGAACGGCAACTTGGCGCATGTGCTTGCGCATGCGCATGGTTCTTCAGAGACTTGGGGAGAAGTGATACACAGCATGCAATGCATGTGACTGGCAGAGTAAACAGACTGCGACCAGTTGAACGTAGTCAGTGTGAGAGGAAGTGTCACATCGCAATGGAGCAACGTGTAAACATCAATTTCTGCTACAAATTTGGGAAGACTGCAACGGAGACACATGGAATGTTGGTGCAGGTGTACGGGAGGGAAGCCGTGAGCAGAAAATGTGTTTACGAATGGTTTAAACGCTTCCGTGAAGGGAAGGAAACAATTGAGGATGAGCCACGTTCAGGTCGGCCATCGACAAGCAGAACCCCAGAAATGATCGAGAAAGTGCGACAAATGCTGGCACAAGATCGGCGACTGACTCTAAGATTGACTGCGGAGGAATTGGACATTAGCAAGGACACGGTGCACACCATCGTCCGCGATGATTTGGGTAAGCGTAAGATCTGCTCCCGATTTGTGCCGCACAAACTCACAGACGAGCAGAAAGCAAAACGAATGGAAACTTCTGGTAATTTCATTTCCATGTGTGACCAGGATCCATTGCTTCTGAAAACCATCGTCACGGGAGATGAGACCTGGTGCTACCAGTTCGATCCGGAATCAAAACGACAATCGATGTCATGGTGTTCACCGACTTCCACGCGACCAAAAAAAAAAAAAAAAAAAAAAGGCGTCTGCAAAAATCCAAGGTGAAAATACTGTTGATCGCCTTCTTCGACAACAACGGCATCATCCACAAGGAATTTGTTCCTACAGGTCAAAGCATTAATGCTGCAATTTACCAGTCCGTTTTGAACCGATTGCTACAGCGTATCCGGCGGGTTCGGCCAGAGTTGCACAGGACTGGAAAATGGATGCTGCTCCATGACAATGCCCCTGCACACTGTGCGATCCGTGTGCGTCAATTCCTGGCTCAGAAGATGGTAACTGTTCTTGAACACCCTCCGTACTCCCGTGGTGGTGGTGGTGGTGGTGGTGGTGGTGGGAAAGGTAACAGTGAAGCACTGATGAACATTACCGATATTTCCGCATGAGTATATTTCATTATTAATTAGTGATTAACTGTTAAATATAGTGATTCGATTGCTGCTCAGTGTGTTTCCACATTAGTGTTTATCAGTGATTATTGTTCCGAACTGCTGCTCATTGTATTTCCACAATAGTTTACTTCTTTAGTGTTTATTATTGTTCCGAACTCCTGCAAATTGTATTTCCATTAGTTTACTACTTTAGTGTTTATTAGTGATTATTGTTCCAAACTGCTGCTCATTGTATTTCCATTAGTTTACTTTTTTAGTGTTTATTATTGTTCCGAACTCCTGCTCATTGTATTTCCATTAGTTTACTACTTTAGTGTTTATTAGTGACTATTGTTCCGAACTGTTGCTCATTGTATTTCCATGTTAGTTTACTTCCTTAGTGTTTATTATTGTTCCGAACTGCTGCTCATGGTATTTCCATGTTAGTTTACTTCTTTAGTGTTTATTATTGTTCCGAACTGCTGCTCATGGTATTTCCATGTTAGTTTACTTCTTTAATGTTTATTAGTGACTATTGTTCCGGAGTATGAAGTGAACACAGTGGCAGGAGCTCAAAATTATGCAGACGCTGCACAGTGGTCCTGATCGCTTAAAAGCTGGTCAAAAATCATTTTTTCAACTTCGATACAGAATCTTTAAATCACATTCCAATAATTCTACAATACTTGAGCTTCAAAAATCATAGGTCATTTATTAATAATAACATACAGGTATTACGTTATATTTGTTCAAAAGTGACATAAATCTAACTTGTCTAATTTTACCTTAGTGATGTGATTTTAAATGATCCCTGATCAAGTTTTAAAATGCATAAAATTAATAGTAAATATTTTTATTATATAATGTTATATGTCTCTTATATTATACACACTAACACCTCAATTAATATTATGTTTTAGTATTAATTAGAATTTTTTAAAGTCAAGTATTATTTTTAAAAAGGTACTTAAATATATAGAGAGTTTTAAAAAAATGTATAAATATGTACACTGTGAAACTTACACAGCTGTTAAGGGAAGCTTTCGTTTTGGGAATGTTGAAAGTTTTATCTCCAAGGTTATCCAAGGTCTAACCTCTAGGAGCCCAAGACTACCCTTGCGCGCTGTTTCCTCAATTCTCATGTGCCATAACTGTGACAGCTCATAGTCATAACTCGCGTCCTGTTTACTTTCCAAGCTGACAAACACTAACTGTATGGGTGAAGTGTGGTTATAGTGAAACAAATTTTTCAAACAGATATTCTCATTGGTTAGATCATGACATAACATTACCTATTGAAAATATTTCATGTGTATCAACACCGAAAAAACATACCGATATTCCAAGCACATCGGGAAAGTTGGGTCGCGGTCGTCCTACAAAAGTATTTGGGGAATTAAGTGAAAGAAGTAAACGAAGAAAAGCAAAGCAAAAGAAACGAGAGAAAATGTGTCTTCTGAAGAGATCTCTTATGCTACAGTAATGAGTTTAAGGTCAGAAGGTGATGAAGCAGCAGCCAAATTGTTAAAAGATGTAACAATCACAACACCAAGCAGAGGCAAAAGAATTCGTGATTATTGAAAGAAAGAAAAAAAGGAAAGTACTAGACTCACAAATGAAGAAGCTCTTTCATTAATAATTATTAATCTAATTATTAAATCTATTATAATAGATTCAAATCTGTCCAGACATCAATATAAAACAATCAGAAAAATGGCACACATAACCATGGTCTCTACCCCAGTTATCAATCCGTTTCAGAAGCTAAAAAAGAAACTTACCCAAAGGCATACAAGTGACCGAAAATGAATCTGAGGTCAAATTACAGTCTCTGTTACATCACACAGCCTACAGAATCTTGAATATTTCACCTCTAAGTAACACGGAGAAAAACTACATGTTGCATTGTAAATGGGGTTTTGACGGCAGCTCAGGTCATTCGCAATATAAACAGATATGGCATCAAAAAGAGAAAAGTGATGAAAGTTTATTTCTTACGTCATTGGTTCCCCTGCGCTTGGTTAATACTTAAAGTGGAGATGTAGCATGGAAGAATCCCCGTCCTTCATCAACTCGCGGTTGCAGACCTATTCGCCTTCAGTGGGTACACGAGACAACGGAAATAGCCCAAGCAGAGAGAGTATATGTAGAAAATCAGATACAGGACTTGCAACCATTTACATTAGGTAACGTCACAGTTCAGTTTTCACTAATTTAACTATGATAGACGGGAAAATGTGCAATGCATTAGCCAAGTCATCCAGTATGAAGTGCTACATCTGTGGTGCAAAAGTTTCACAAAGGAATAATCTTGAATTTTTACAACAGTTAGAAGATACCTCCAATTTTGTCTTTGGATTATCAATTTTACATGCACATATAAGGTTTTTAGAATGCATACTACATACGTATATCTTACCGGCTTGAATTAAAAAAATGGAAGGCAAATGTACGAGATGGAAGTCGAGAAATTATGAAGAAAAGAAAGAAAACTATTCAAGATGCATTTCGAAATAGATTCGGGCTTATTATAGATACACCGAAGCCTGGATATGGGACCACAAATGATGGGAACACGGCAAGAAGATTCTTCGAAAATACTAAAGAAGCATCTGAGCTAACTGGAGTTGATTATGATTTAATTTCACGATTCAGTGTGATTCTTACTACAATTTCATGTTTTCAAAATATAAGTGAATCGCGATTCAATATATAATCTACTGAAGAAAGACCGCAGAGCTGTTCGTCAAATTATACCCATGGTATTATATGCCACCAACAGTGCACAAAATTCTTATTCATAGACCATCTATTGTAAAATCAGCTTTATTACCAATAGGAGAATTATCCGAGGAAGCAATGGAATCATTAAACAAAACTGTTCGAAGATTTCGACTAGATCACACCAGAAAGACGTCAAGAATTACTACCAACTCTGACTTATTCCATAGACTGTTTCTTGCATCAGACCCTTCAATTTCCAACTTAAGAGAACTCCCCAAGAAGAAGAGAACACAGTTACCACTGCAAGTGCTCCAGTTGCTGTCTACACCTGAAGGGTCCAATAGCAAGGACTCGGGAGATTCTCATTCTGAAGACGAGTGATGGAGGGGTCCGTTATCGATGTAAGTCGCTAAAATTCATTAAATTTCTCATTTTAAACAATTATTTGTTGATTTGGCATGGCATAATGTAGATTGTAAGTAGGGAGATATTTTTGACCATGTTTTTCAATATTCGGACCACTGTGCGCTGCAGCGTGAGACTTCATTTCTAATATGACTGTATTTCCCTCCCTCCATTCGCTCCGGTCTCCCTCCCACAGTCGAACCTTCTCCTCTCTCGCGTCGACGAGCTGTCACCATAAGTAACTGGGCTGTACAACTGTACTGCCCGCAGTGGAAGCCGTAAGCAGGCCTGTACGCCCTCTCGCGATCTTGACTCGACTTGGCGGAGCCTGCTTTATATGGTCATCTTTCTCTTCTCTAGGGACGTGAGCATTTATAACTTATTATTATTATTATTATTATTATTATTATTATTATTATTATTAATTATTATTATTATTATCATTAGAATTATTCGTTAAATACAGATAATAGAGATGACAATGCATTCATGTTCTATTGACAACTGCGAGGAAAACTTGGTTGATTGATTGAATTATCAAAATTGGCTTATCAATTGGGAGCGCGAAAAATTATTTACAACCTAGTTGAACTTTTACCAAATAGGAAATAATGTACGTAATTGGTCATACATGCATATCCAAAAAAAAAAAAAAAAAAAATTGTAATTGTGAAGTAGAATCTGTCCATACATCTACCAAAATGTGACCCTGCTAGAGCAATGATAGGCAAATTTAAGCAGGCTTTTTAACAGTCTGTTCGAAAACAAAATTAACATTTCAACATGGATATTAGGTCGAACATTTTAGTGTTTCACATATGACCACGCAGCAAGAAAAAACGTGAAATAATATGAAATTCAGAAAGACAAGGAAGTCTCCAAAGTACAAAAAGACTCAAGTTGCTAGAATTTCTGGTTGCTGGCGATCTACAGAGTGCGCTATAAGTCACCGTACGCCTAGATTTAACACCGTTCATATCTATTGATCTAACGGGTCTGTATGAATTCAATTATTGTTTCTGCAGTTTGATGCATCTCCAGATCCTTTGTGACATTTTATGTAACATCTGTTATGTAATAGCCTAGTTGCGAAGGCGATTGTCACAGTATCTTTTAGTTCATCATTTGGTAGCGATTTGTAACCATTTTCTCTTTGATGTATTTCCAAAGGCTGTTGTCCTATGTAGTCAAATCGGGACTTCGTGGAGGCCATGGTAATGATCGTAGTGATGTTGGAGATGTACAGCCAATCCTCTCTCCTGAGAAGTTATCGTTTAGAAAACCATGAAAAGGTAACGCGAAATGGACCGGTGTACTAACCATACCTGATACGTAAGTCCTCTTTCAGTTAGTTGGGGTTGATTCGCCCTGGTTGGGCTATTAAACAATCTCGAAGAATCTCCAGAAACGTTATTGCATTGACAGGTCGTTCAAAAAATTTGGCTTAATCACATAATTTGCAGCAACACATACCCACAACATAACGTATGATGGATTGTGCTTCAATTTCAACTTGAAATGTGGGTTTTCTTTGCCCAAAAATATATTTCGATCGCGATTGCTCCCGCAAATCGTACACTCATCATAAAAGAGGATATGTCGAGATAATGGTGGAAACTCCTGGAGTAATAAGGCACATGCTTCGGTACATTAGTTCATATCACCATCACTAAATTCATTGACGAAAAAAGATCGAAATGGTATCACCTGTAAGTCCTTCATGTGACGACGCATTGTTGTTACCAAAATATTCTTATTAGTCACTAGGTGATGTTCCAAGTTATAATTTACATAAGTTACATGAACGTAAAGTATCACGTGGTTATAATAATTAAACTGACGGTGTTCAGCGTAGCACAGTACGGACTGTAATGATCGTAGAAGAGTGAAACCTCGTAGATATGATTATAATTAAGCAATGCGCCCGCGAATTATGCAAAAAAATAATTACTTACATGTCTTGCCACCAGGTGAAAATATGGCGTTATAAGCAGTCAGAACGTGGTTTGGGCGCAGGAAAAAGGCAGGAATGCTCAAACACAAGATAACGGTGGTTATTCCGTATAATATATAATTTAATCAACAGTATAATCGTCATTATAGTTGACGAGCAGTATATATTTTATTTTCTTCAATGCAAAAATTAAAGACAGTGTTGGTTTTGACACTGCTTATATAGAAAATATTCCTAATGCGTTCGTTACAAAAGTAAGACCAAATTGGAAGAAAAAATATTAGAGAGGTGCTATTTCTTCAGCAGAATGGTGTCAGGCTTTTGTTGGTAGCGTGAGACGAGAAGCTGTTGATACCAACATGCACATCGGAAGCTATTGACCGAAGTTAGTATCTTTCATCAACTGACATCACAAGAATGATGAAATTATCCTCAGGTCTTGCCATTATGCGCGAGACACTTATAACTGTTTAACAGAACATAACGTCCAGTTTGTTATTATGTAGACGATAATATTGTAATTTTACTCAGGCTGGCCTGCAAATATTTTGGAGCTTTCTCAGTTTTGAGGTTTACAGCAATGTTAGGAGAGCTGAAAAAGTGGAAAAGTTACGAAGCAGAATCCTTTAGAAATCTTGAGCAGTAGATTTCTCTTGTAGTGGATTTGGGACCGATAGTTCATGTCAGAACGAAATTCTGTCAAATTGAAAACCATAGGCCATATGGCGCTGTTTAATTTTGTGAATGTCTAGACAGAAATACGTATAAAGCAATTTTACGTATTATTTATAGCAACATGCAATAGCTTGTTAATTTCATCGTTAATTCTGTGTCAAGATTTTTATTACATATGGTATGTTATCCTTACGAAGGAATCTGTATTCATGTGTTGGAATTATTAAGTGCATACATTTTGTTTTTGCTGTAAATCGTAGTGATTTATAAAGTCCAGGAAAAAGTTGCTTTAAACAAATATGATTAATTGTAGACGATGGATACTTAAATAAAAGTAATGATTATAATAATGATGACAAAGTTTCTTGAATCAGCATAGTTTTGTAAAAACTGAGAAGCTTTGGATCCCTCTCTGAGACAGTGGCGTCTGATTGACTGAGGCAAGTGAGGCCGGACCTCAGTCATTTGGCTTAACTGAAATCAAAATTTTGTGGTTTTAAATGCTATATTAGTTATTTGAATGAAGCATGTAGCGTAGTAGAAGTATTTGAAAACTTCGTGATATATTTAGACCTGTCTTGCAGTAAAATTTGTTCCTGAGGTCTGATACCTTCTGGCCGGGTCTGGCTTCTGCATTTCGTAAGTTTTTGCCGGTTTTGAGGTTGCACATGGAAAGCTGTAAATGAGGCAAAATTCTTCTGACCTCTTGGTCTTGTCAGCTTGAACTTCTCCCATCCTATGGCCGGTCTCAAGGAAGGCAAGAGGATGCGAATAGCAGTGGTGACTCGACTTTCCAAAAGCCATAAATAAAACAAAAATTATCGTCTAGCAGGCACGAGCCCACATTGCTCTCTCTCCTTATTCTTAGTTTATTACTTATGAGAGGGTGTCGTACTATTGTAATTCGCAGTACAATGGTGATGGTCCAGTGTTGTGTGTTTCGGAAAAAATATAAACAGAAACAGATGCGAGAAATAAGATGATACCTTAATTCATTGTTAGAATATCCTTTTTTGGAGAAGTTTGAAAGAAGGGAAGTTTTAAATAAAGGGATATGCGATCACTAACAATTTTTGAGGAAGACAATGTTTAGACGCGAGCTTTCAATGCATGTTCGTATGGGCAACATAAATTATGGTTATGTGTGCGAAATCAACTTTTCTGTTGACCGTGCTTGTTGTTGTCGGGTGGGGGGGAGCAGTGAGTCTACCCAGGATTTCAGCGGCCTGAAAAATATATACAGGGGAATTTGAACACATGCTTCTTCAGCAGAGCACAATATGCATAGCTTCATAATATTAAAACCGTCACTGAATAAATTCACAATATAGTAATTTATTTGGTGAGGGACATTTTTCGTTAATAATAATAATAATAATAATAATAATAATAATGAATATGATAATGATGATAATAATAGAGTAATCTTTATGTTAGTAGTTAATAAAAATAATAATTGCTCGTAATATCATGAATAATACACATTTTGTATGGGCGTTACCCTACTTAAACTGAAGTTAGGTACAGTTACCCTGAATAAGAATGAGACGATTCTTGGTCGTCGGAAGTTAAAGTTCTACAGTGCGGTTCACTCGATATCGACGTAACGATACATAACATGACAAATAGTACAAGAATTGTAACAAGGACAAGGACCAGAGTAAGGATCACGAAGAAGACTGCCATTTAAGGCCAGGATTTCACAAAATATCATTGCTTCTCTGTACCGAATGGCAAATGCCTGCTAAGGGATCTACATTCTGGACTGCTGCTGTCACTGTCTTGTCTCGTTACCTCATATAGGAGCGTGTCGGTTCCACTGTATAACCGAAACGTCTCGTGTTCGATCCCGGGTAAAACTTTTTTTTTATCGAGGTGTAATTAATATGTTCAGAGTTCCTCGACTGTCTAATTTGTCGAAAAATATGGAATAATTTATGCCCAATTTCTGGGTCTTACAAGTGGGCTGAACCTCGTCAAAAAGAAAATAAATAAATCTTATTTGGAAGTTAAAAGTATTCTTCCTCAAACAAAAATCATAAGAAACAAAAAGAGACATGTTAACTTAAAATCTTGTCCACATTCCATCAGCTTCTATTACAGCTCTAAGTCGATCCGGCATGGATGTCACGAGATTATGGAATAAGTTCTGATCCCCGGCGAGATCTTTCCAGGTGTCAACAACTTGATCCCACAATTCGTTTCGATTTCGAGGGCGTCGGTGGGCATAGGTGGCTATCCTTCTCTTTTGCAATTCCGCCCATAAATTTTCGACGACATTCAAATCAGGTGACTTCGGAGGCCAATTAATGATTTCGATCTCGGGTCTCCTTTGAAACCATCTTTGAATGCTTGCAGCATAGTGCAAGGGATGGTTATCCTGCTGGAACAGCAATGTTCCTTCGGGAAAACGTTCTCGGGCGGAGGGAAGGAATATATTTTCCAGAATGTGCTCGTAAGTTCCGGCATTAAACCGGCCATCGATGCGTTCTATAACGCCAGGTCCATCGTAAGACATCCACCCCCAACACGATATGCTAAAGCGCCCCGATCTTTCACGTCGGTGCATATAGCGCTGGTCATGTCGAAGACCATCCTCACGATAGACACGGACAGGACCTTGGTAATCACTCGAGATGGTTGTTTCGTCGGAGAAAATTACATTTCTCCAATCGAAATCCACTCGATTGGTAGCGAAGACAAGATGGTCGACAGCTTGTGCTTCCCCCAATATTTCCATTTGCGCAGCCCTCCGGCTCCTAATACCGCAGTTCCTCAACCTGCTGATCACAGTCTGTGAAGAGCCGGGAAAGTTAGATGCTGCTCTTATTTCGTTAGCAGTCAGAAAGGGGTCCTGTCGAACTGTCTCGAATAAGAGAGCATCCTTTTCCAATGAAGAAATCCGCGGACGCCCAGGAATAGGGCGATTTTCGACCTCCCCTAAATTTTGGTAACGATGAACCCACCTCTCGGCTGTACTTCCAGGAACACCGACCAAACGGCCAGCAGATCTAGCCCCATATCCAGCCTCAACTAGAGCTATAACTCGCTGTCTCATGTCACGTCGGTTCGCCATTACGGTGAGAAATGAGGGATGACGATAATACTTTAGTGTAGACAATGACTATTTAACGTGATATAGAATTATTGAAATAAGGGTCATCTTGCACAGTAAGAGTTAATAAATCAACCCAAAATTAAATATCTAAATAACAGGATATAACAGGAAGTCCAATTGTTGCGAAACTAATCAAATTAAATCTAATTACATTAAGTAAACAAACCCCAAATTATGACACCACATTGCTACAGCTAAATTGTAGGTTATTAACATAAGCATTGAATAGGTCCGTGGTTGTGCGTTGGACGACAAAACCATCATCGAAAGTTCGAATCTCGCGGAGGAATGTAACTTCTTGCTTTTTATAATGTAAATCAGACTTCTAACTACAATGATTCATATTTCTTAGATTATTTATTAATATTTATAGCGAACATTGAATTTGTAAAGAAAAGACTTTACAAATCTCATATGGAATTTGTGATCTGTAGTAACATAAACATAGATTATCTCTCGGAACTTTTCCGTAAAAGTAAATTAAATTCACTCCTTGAAACTGGAAACCTTAGTCGCAGAGTAATTTTCCCATAGCATACAAGCCGAAGTAGCACAGCCATTGATAAATGTTTTGTACACAGAATTACACTGAATTCCTATTCGACAGAACCTATATAATCAATGGTTTATCTGAACATGATAAACAAATCCTAAGTGTTTCCAATGTTACTGAACAATTTCAAAATATTAATTTAAAAACTAAGAAAAGATCGTAAATGTTGTATCTAGTGATTATTCACATTTATGTCTACAAAATGAATCTTGGAAAAACAGATATGATACTGGTACTATTGATATTAAGAGTAAATGTATTGAATTTTTCATTTAATTTCATAATCACTTCAGTGGATGTTCTCCACTCAATATTGTGAAAAAATTCAAAAGTAAAAACATGTAGATAACGCAGGGACTTCAAAATCTCATGTATTAAAAAGAAGAATCTGTATGTAATGTGTTGCAATGTAATGATCCTCATGTTCTTAAATACTGCAAGAAGTACAGTGTAATTTATCAAAAATTATGAAAGAGGGAAATATAATATATTTGAATAGAAAAGTACAAAATTCAGATAATACAATTAAACCTATTCGGAATATTATTAAATTTAAACTTGTAGATATCCTAAGAAAGAAAATATTTTTTTTTCATTAATACCAATGTTTATAAAGTAGAGGCTCCCAAATCTATTGCAAATTCTTTTAACGTATTATAGTATATAGTACAGAAATATTATTGACAACTTAAACATTCAATATTTTGCAAAAGATACTGCAATTGGTTGCTTAACAGATGCATTTAATAATTAATATTAATATATGTAATTAGTCAATAACTGCAACAGTGTTTTTCATTCAATCATAACATGAATAAAATTGAATGCACATTAAATTAAACACTATTTCAAACACGTAGATAAAATAGTTAAAATTGACTGAAGGGGTGAGAATGAAATAATCCAAAGCCATACTTTTAACAAAAATTATTTTGTGCGAGTGCATTTCTTACACATATGGGAAAGCTATTAAAAAATATTGTAATAATTACTCAACAAATGACTTAGCCTAAGGACTCAAGGGCTCTAAACCTTTGTCAAAGTTTGTTTATTATTACATATATTTTTTAATTTCATTTTAATTGTTAGTTTTTAATATAATATGCATTTACATTGTATATGTGCGTATAAATGCATTCATTAGATTAACGTTTTATAACTTGCAATTTTGTATTGTTTGCGATCATTAACACTTAATCTCAGGACTTTGTAAATCTATATTTCAACGTTACTTAGCTATTTCAACGTTATTTAGACAAAAAAAAATCGTTGAAAATCGTTGAAAAAAGAATCGAACTCGCACTCTTCTACACAACACGCAGAAGTCTTACCATCTGAGCTATTGAAACGACATTAAAGCATTCCTTTCTGTGCGGAGTGTCGATCTAGTCATGAAGGTCCATTGTCGATTTAACTACACGATTTATATATGTATATTTATCTTTTATTTACGTAATATTATCATATTTTTGCAGTTTTTGAAGTGAATTTCGGAACGATGCTAGTAACAAACCAAACAGCCTGAATTTAAGTAACTCAATATTCGTTATCTTGTGTATCAGTGCTCTGGCCTCCGATCATGCGCAGTGTCTTACATCTGAGACTTAGGAATATTCAATCGTCTCATCCTTTTCCAGGGAAACTGTACATCAGACCTCACCGGGGATTTCTGTCAGCGGCCGCTACTGCTCTGAGGGTTAGGTGGATGGAGCGTGATTTTAACTCTCACTGTTTTCTAATTTCAGTTTTTTGTATCATAGAAATTGTGTGTAGAGAGGCATGTACCATGGACTAATGTATTATAAAATTGTGTTGAAGTGTCCTATGAATAATCTGAAAAATGGCTACAATGTACGCAAGAGAGAAGACGTGCAACTTTAACGTCGCCAGTGAGTCACACTGCACCTGAGTATTGATGTTTGTCACTGTAATGACCCGTGCTATCTAAAGAGGTTACCTAGTATCGTGCTTCCTCCACGTCAGAAGATCTTCGTTGAATTTGCTGCCTAATTTAGATTGAGAAGAGTATAAATTCTGGAATCATTATTGAAATTACTCGATTGATTAAAGAAAATGACAGTTTCACAGTTGTCATTAAGTAGTTGCTCGAATAGTTTTAAATTGCAGTAAATAAATTACTGGCTATGCAATTTTTGTTTGTAACTTATCTCAACTGAACAACTAACCTGAAGTAAAATTTGCATGAATCACACATTGAATTGTGCGATAGCGCAAGTTATTATTTTTGCTTATGATAGGCCTATTGTTTTATCAAATTTGAATCAAGTAACGGTCATTTTTATGCATCCTGCTACTGTATGCGTACATTCATTTCAACTCCAGCTTTATAGTTTAAAGTTTATGTTGCAGTTTTATTTCCCCGTTTTAAAAGTACTGTGTGAATAAAATGTTATACTGCAGTTTTTTATTTCATACATTTTAATAATACTTCGCAGTGCATATAAAAGAACATATTAATTCTCAACAGAAGCGTATGTGTGTACATAAAATAGGAAGAGATATTTAATAACATATCGACGACTGTAAAGTCTGAAAATATTGGCGAGCTTCAAAGTACACTATCGGAATTAATTCTAAGAAGGAATAAACTTCATTTCCTTTATTGTATGCATTTGACAGAAAACAGCTACAGAGAGATTCTATTTATGATTTTAAATGAGACTTCACATAGGACTGTAATAACCACTGTGGATTAAATCGCATGTGGTTTCGAGAATCTGTTTCAACTACGAATATTAAAAAAAAAAAAAAAACAGAAGACTTCTTTTAAGGATGAGAACAAAAATGTTAGACTATGTGCAATTAAAGTCATTTGTATCACACTTCTTTACTTCAAAGATTAAAATATAATACTTCAAGATAAAGCCACAGGTACATAAGGATGTATCAGCAGTAGTGAAATTAGTTCTTTGAGGGAGTAAAAACATTGTAATGAAGTTCTCATTCTATTAGTCACATGGAATTACTTTGAGCTTATATAATTACTAAGCTTATACATGAAATACATATATTAGACGCAGTGCTACGTATATCAATAGGGTTACTAGATATTTTTGAGTCTCTTCGTAAACATTTAGTTTTATAAAGTAATCAAAAGTTACCTAAATTTTATCTCCTTACATACCCAATCATAAGAATAATCCTTGTTTTGTGCATTAATCATTCTGTTGTTGATTGATTGATTGATTGATTGATTATTGCTGTAAAATACTCTGTGTGAAATGGTTAGTTTTGATAACATTGAATGCGATGTTACACTTAGAAGTTATGTGTTGCTCCTTTTTCTTGTTCTTTTCAATTCTTTTGGAATAGATAGCTTCTCCATCTGCCCATTTTTAGATCATTTAAAAGTGATACAATGGTACATTCTCATTTCATCATTGATAGAATTATACTAAACATCATTCGGGAAACTGTTGCAAGTATATGTAACAATGCAAAGTTGTATGGCATATTGTTTTAATTGGTTTATTTAACGACGCTTTATCAACAACGATGGTTGTCTAGCGTCTGAGTGAAATGAAGGTGATAATGCTAGTGAAATGAGTCCAGGGTACAGCACTGAAAGTTAAGCAGTATTTTGCTCTTAATGTGTTCATTGTTCAGGGATAACCCCGGAAAAATCCTCAACTACAGCTCATGCATTTTGTGAAGACACTCGCGATACGCAGTAGGGGAACAACGTTTCTGTACAGGGGGTAGGAGTAGAAGGAATGGTCGGGCGTGTATCTACAGAGTTCAAGGCAAAGGCTAACCCATTTCCCTATAATTCGTAAGTAGACCCATCCGATCTCGTGCGCAGCTCTGTAGGAGGAGTGTCTGAACATAATGCATGAGCCGTAGATAAATTGTCTCAACCAGGATTTGAACCCAGTCCCGCTCTTTTCACGATCAGGCATACTAACTGTTATTCCGCGGCAGTGAACTATTGTTTTAACTGTGTTACAAGGAAATGTAATATAGATGTCAGGTGACATTCTCTGGTAGGAATAAATCAGGAAAAACGTTGTTTAACCAAATAACGTGTAGTCATTTTGAGCTGGCCATAATAATAAAATATTTCTATATTTGATTAAAGTAAGGTGATTTATTTGAATTTATTTAACAGAGCAAATTTAGCTCGGATAAGTTTGAGAAGTGGCCTAAATAATAATATTTCTCTCAATTTGACAATTCTAAATATATGAGATTGGTGAAATGATAAGAACTGTAACAAACCAGTATTCAGACTTCAGTGCAGGAGGAAAAGAAAGCGTTGACGACTATTTCTTCACCTTAGCTGCTGCAATTATTTGCAGAGATAAAACCCGAGTAGTCAAGATGACGGATACACCTCAACTAATTTCAATATTCTAACAACGAAAAGTTTCAAGTTAAGCTACAGATTGACAATAATGGAGATAATTACTACAGTTGTCTGAACACTATTTATTGATAAAATAAATAAAATAATAAAAGTGGTTAGAAACCATACATGTTTCGGGGGCTATGCTCCCCCATCTTC
Organism: Periplaneta americana; assembly: GCF_040183065.1. Lineage (NCBI taxonomy): Eukaryota > Metazoa > Arthropoda > Insecta > Blattodea > Blattidae > Periplaneta > Periplaneta americana. The sequence goes on from NC_091119.1 coordinate 88,696,947, forward strand.
AGTGGTTGTACCACGACTGCAACAAGAGAATGGAATGTATAAAGATCTTGAATATGCTACAAAATTATAAAATTTATAAAATACTAAGTCTGAGACATTATCGTTAAAAAGTAAAATGTTCTAATGTATTGAATTGAAATTTTATTATAAACTTCATAAAAAATCTTGAGAATATATATTAAACATTATTAAATGATATCTTATAGAAGAAATATATATAATTCAATTCTGATGATACAATATATAATCTTAAGTAATACTAATGGTGACGCAAGTATAATGTTAAAATGTCATATTATTATAGAATGTCAATGACAAGATGTGAATGTTATTCATTCCAAGATATTTAGAATTAAAGATTAATCATCAATGAAGTTAAAAACATATGTTAAGAATTTTTAAAAGTTTCAAAATTAGAACTTATGTTCTTATACTATAAATACAATCATAATACTTCAGAAGAATGGACACTACTACAATTAGGATGCTGAACTCACCTACGGTGTAGATGTTCTACCGCGTTTCGTATCTTAAAGAGGACTGACTATGCTGAAGAGCAAGACAAAGAATACGTAACCAATACTACGTTGATCTTTTTATGTTCGAACCGGAAGTGATGTAGAGGTCAAATAGGATATTATTATCATAAATAGCTTTGTCGTTTAAATTATGAAGGTTAATAAGCTTATCTTTATAAATTTCTATTGATTCCAATATATTTAATAATTTGCCTTTTCTGTTGGTGTGTAGAACTTCCATAACAGAATTAATGTTAGTGAAAAAATGTTGACTGTTAAAAATATGTTCACTAAAAGCTGAATGCGAAGCTTCATGAGATGTATTTTTGTGTTCTTTATATCTTATGTTAAAGTTTCGGCCAGTTTGACCTATATATGTTGCTTCGCATTCTGGAAATTGACATTTCAGTTTATATACACCTGAATTATTGAATTTGTCAAAATTTGTAATAGGAAATTTATTAAACAAAATTTTGCCTGAGGAGTTGTTTGTTTTGTACGCTATGTTGAAGTTAAGTTTTTTAAAAATGGAGGCAATTTTATGAACATATGGATTTGTGTAAACAAAGCTTACGTAATCCTTCTTCTCTTTATTATTTGATAAATGGGTGTAATCAATAGATTGCTGGATACTCCTATGTCCATATCAGACTATGACAAGGAACTAAACACAATTTATTCTATAGCTTCAGACAATGGCTACAATAGGCAAACAGTTGATAGAATTATTTATCAAACTAATCGAAAAAGACAATTAAAAATTACACCCGTGGTATAGTATTATAGAAAACTTGATACATTTACATGCATGACGTGTTGCTTTTATTCCCATCTTCATTCGATTCTCAATTTCATACTTACTTTTCTTGACCGCAGGGAGATTTCAAGTCCCAGAAGCACGCCAGTGTTGGTGCATATGTTTATATCATCCAATCCGGCTGCCAATTTCCTGCTGGCTTCTATCTTTTTATAATTGGCGCCTGCATGCTGATCGCTATGATCCGATTTTTCTTATTTTGGCAATGTTAACGTCCGATTTTCTTATATGGCAACTTCTAACAATTTCTTGTAACACTCTTAGTTTAAAAATGTTTCTTTTATATAACAATTCTCAGCTATGCAAATTATTATATCAATCAGTAAAGCCACGTAAAATATTTTGTCTGCCATATTCACACTGCGGAGAATGGTCCAAAAAAAAAGTTCGTCGAACATCTAAATCTTCATAAAGAGACACTCGAGATGTATAACACACCGAGGATAAAAGTTACCGCCGTACATGGGTCTGGTACAATCCGCGTCATATGGAGCCGTATATAGTCACATTAGTACAGTGCGTTCATAGCTCGGTCGGACCGTTTCGCGACGGCCTTGGACTGGGTGAAGATTGGCGCGCCTGCCGCCAGAGTAGCGCTGTAGCTACCGCTGACGCGCCAGTCAGTCGCGTTGGATCTGTCGTGAGGGAAAGACGTCTGTGCGCGTGTTGTCAGTAAAATTGTGTTGTCTCGTGGTAATAACGTGTCTATTAATAATGGTTGAGTACACTTTAGAACAACGTATTTTTCTCTATGATGCATATGTGAAATACTCTTCTGCAAGAAAGTATGGAAGAGAATTTGAACATCGGTTTGCAGGTGTTCGAATTCCTAGCAGGTCAACTTACTAGTCATGATGTTGTCAATAAAGTCAGACGTACAGGTTCTTTTTTGAACAAGAAAAGTGTTCAACAACACCGTGTACTGACAGAAGAGAAGCTAGATGAAGTAGGGGCCCGGTTAGAGCACTCACCCCGCAAATCACTGCGACGTTTAGCACTAGAGGTTAACATTTCCAAGACGTCAGCTTTTGTGGTAACGAAACTCCTGAACTTACGCCGTACAGGGTAACTGTAGTTCATGCTTTACGATCACAAGATCCTGTAAATAGGATTAATTACTGCAGTTGGTTTGTGCTATCATAATGGCAACGTGGACCCACTTTTAACGTTCTTCACTGATGAAGCGTGGTTTCATCTTCACGGTCACGTTTCTCCTCAGAACAATAGATACTGGGCTACCTAAAATCCTCATATTATTCATGAAGTTCCTCACCTCGCTGCAAAGTTTGGGGTTTGGTGTGGAGTGAGTGCGAGTAGAAATATAGGTCCCATATTTTTCGACACAACAGTTGATTCACACGTTTATGTAACTTCAATTTTAAATAATTTTTTCCGCTACTAACAAGAAATGAACGATTGAGTGGCTGGTTTCAGCAGGATTCAGCTACAGTGTACACTGCTGCGAATTCTATACATGAATTGCGAAGTGTGTTTGGTAACAGAATAATTAGGCGAGTATTGTGGCCACCTCGTTCCCCTGACCTATCTCCGTGCGATTTTTATTTATGGGGAACGCTAAAGAATAAAGTGTACGCATCAAATCCGCACACGTTACATGAATTGAAGGACAACATCATGAGAGAAATACAAGCAATCAGCGAACATGAACTTTTGCGAGTGAACCAGAATTGTTTTCGGAGATATAGGGAATGTGTTCGAGTTGAAGATCATCACTTTCAACATCTGTTGTGATGCAGGTAAGCCTAATGTTAGTAGAGTAGTTAGTGTTCCGTACCCATGACTTGCCGGTATTTGACGTATAGCGGCATGCGCGCCAATCTTCACCCAGTCCAAGGCCGCCGCGGAACGGTCCGGCCGAGCTACGAACGCACTGTACTTATGTCTTTGCTGATGAACGTTACACATGTATGATCGTGTCTGAGGCTCATAATAGAAATCTTTTCTTAATTTACGAGACAGTTCGGAGTTAGACTTAATAGGCCTTGGCTGTTTGTTTCTGATACGCAACATTATCGTCGACTCTATTCGGAAAATTATTATTCTTACAAGGAATAATGGAACATGCTGTGTATTACCGGTATTTCTCTTTAGATTAAGCACGCAGCAGAATGGAATTCAATACAACGTGACATCAATATAGGTCTAGTATTGAAATGTAAATTTTAATAATAAATTATTGCTAGAAGAAGCATGCAAGCACTTCGAGTGAATGAAAATGATTGGCCATAATTCACGTGATCACAAATATTGCCTAAAATGTTCTTCCTCGTCCGTGCGGTTGTGTCTAATACCATCATTTAAGAAAATATGGACGTTACTTTTGGGAAACACGTGCCAGTAATCTGAAGCTGTACTGTAATTAGAAGTACACATGACTTTGGGCCAAGAAATCTCTCTCTTCAGTTTAACGTAGTAAAATCTAAAGCACAGAGCAAGACCTGGCGCCTGAAGCGGCTGCAACTTCTCTAACTCAAATGTAAAGCGGAACATTTCATGCGAAACCGTAACGCAATGCGAAAGCAGGGATGAAAATTGAAGGAAAATGCAGACACTATCAAATACATTTGAGTTAAAAAGTAAACAAGTTCCATGTGTACTGCTATTCTTTTTTAAATTTCAATCTTGATGGTTGTAGTGTCGGTGCCGTTCTCACATCACTTTCTTCTTCAGATGTTTGCTACCGATGAAGTTGGAGGTAGGCTAGTTTTACATTTCTTTACGTTCAGTTTTAAGGATGACTGAATTATAAATAAATGGTAGAATGTTTGGAGGAGAAGTAACAGTTCCATAGAACTACGTACCAACATAGTCTATGTCCTCCATAAATATCAATTTTGACTTTAATGTGAAAGGCAGAAACTTTTTGTTTAACGAAAGGGTTGCCGTATCACTCTTTGACACACATTCGTAAAGTCATCTTTCTGGCCCTCGTGTCTTTGTTAAACTTGACTTCGCCTCGTTTCATAAACTTTACACTCGTGCCAAAAAGAGAACCTTTACTAGGGTGACCAGACGTCCTCTTTTGTCCAAACATGACCTCCTTTTTAGGCCTTTGTCCGGGGTCCGGGCGGATTTAAAAAAAAAATCAAGAAATGTCCTCCTTTTTGTAACTTGTATGCCTGATATTTTGAAATTATTTTGACGCCTTTCTCAAGTAATTTGCCTGTAGGTGGCAGCAGCAACGACGGAATATACTCTTTGCCAATGACCATAACTATCTTTGCTCCTATTTCTTATTGTCGTTGCTTTCATACATGTAGCTAACTGAAATCATTTTATATGATTAAGTCTTGTCTTACGTAAACCTATGCTGTAATTGACTAAGTTTAAGTATAATATATGCCTAAGCCTAAATCTAAATAGATATTATCTGACCTCTTTAATAATTGAATCGGTTATTTCGAAAACGTAATATGTACTGTTGTGCGCAAACTACTTCAGTAGCGTTTATTATTGTAAACATTACGTAAGCTCCTCTGATAGAAGTCAGTGGATTGAGGACAGTCTTCAACTTGCGATGGAACATGTTATAACAGAAGGTATGAACTGTTTTAGAGCATCGCAAGCATACGGGATTCCTTACCGTACCCTTAAACGGTTCCTAAAAAAGAATGATAACCCATACATTACCCAAAATAAAAATTCATTTCTTATCCAGTTCTGTAGATGAAATATGTAACTTATTTTATGATTTTTAACAACAGTATGTTATAGAAAAGAGTAAAGAGCATTCTGATTAAAAAAATAACATGCGCGAAAATGGCACATGTTACGTTTTAGAAATAATCGAATCAATTATAGTTTCCTTGATTTTGATATGTAGCTAACTGTAAAATAATTAGTATTAAGTTTTCATAATTGTTTTGTGATAAAATAGATATTAATATACTTTTAAATAGTATGATGGAAGCCTAAATATCTACTGTAAATATTTTGTAATAAAATAGATATTGACGGAATTTAAACTACATGTACAATAAGCCTAAATCTAAATAATTATTTCCTGTCCTCTTTTTTTGAACAATGTCCTCATTTTTTAACCTTTGTGTACTTTTTTTATCGTTGTGAATCTGGTCTCCCTAACCTTTACGAACTTATCTCATAAATATTTTACACAACATACAAACATCGTTTAGTTTTGGTGACTAGAATTATTTTCCTATGTTAATCTGGGAATGACATACAACTTTTTGGAAATTTGAAAATTTAATGTACAGTAATTAATGTAATTTTTCAAATTTCCAACTTTCCTTTTATAAACTATTTGTGATCATAGTGGACCGTATATATGCTTAGGATGATTTTAACTGTCAGATTATGATCATGAATATTGTTCCATGAATAGTAACAACAGCAATATAACGTAAGATTATCTCAACAGGATTTAACAATTCACCCTACAGAAATTCACTTCTCTCGTTGTTTGTAGTGCGGCAAATCTTTTACAAGTGTTAATATACAGGGACATCATTTTATTTTCACTTCAATTTTTATTGTACCTGAGTTTTTGAATGTACGTCACCCCCACCCTTTCTACTAATGAAGTTCAACCGTCCTCCACACAGAACCAAGACCGCATATGCAGTCAAAGTAGCCTTACGGTCATAGTAAACAGTACGTTCCAAAAATATGTTCGCGTTTTCCAGTGACGAAAGAGCTTTCAAAATTGCATCATTTTCCATTTGCCTACGTCGCATCCCGGTTTCCCCAACCTGCTTCTATTCGCCTCTCTGTAAATGCTAGTGGCTGGGCTGTCTTAGCTCTTTTCTGGGAACATTCATTTCTGTTAGGAATTGGAAGTCTACGTAATATTATACAACTGTTAAAAATAACTTAAACAAAAGGGCCTCGTTAAGTAATTAACTGTCACGTGATTTCCTCCCTTTCTACGACGCTGCGATGTAACCACTTGGACGGACAGTAGATAGCATGTTTGAGTAATTTTATCTTTTCGGATCGGGCACAAGTGAAGTTTGAATTTACAGTACGTAAGGACTCTTTTATAGAGTAGATACAGAATTATTTCAACATGAGTTACTGATACGAAGTACGAACCTGGTAATTGGGATTAGGTACAATAGTCTATAGTGCGATAATATGCACATTAGAACTGAAGCCTGTATCGAAATGAACGGCCACCATTTTCAAAAATGTGTTTAAATATTCATATTATGATTATTTTTCAATTTAACTTCATTCTCTATAGTGTACGCTAATGTGCTGTAGACGGTATAATATACAATGCATAATGAATACGTCAGCATGGAAAGCTCAGTTCGTGAGTAAAAACACATATTGTTAATACTGTACTGTATTTTGATTAAACAAATGCCTAATGAAAATTATCAAACTGAAAATCGCGATATTTCCTAGTTTACGTAAATGAACTACTTTTCTTCCCTCCTATACCTAGTAAAGTGATTTGTTTGTATATTACGCCAGTATCATCGAACTCCAGTCGTGGGAGGAGGTAGCAAACGGTGTTTCCGGATCTTAATCGTTGATCCAAAGGTATAGCCAGGTTAATATTAGAAATGTTAGTAAAAATAAAATGATGTCCCTGTACATATTATTAACAAAGCGCATCCAAAGGAACGTCGAGTAAAAATAGTAAGTCAATTGCTAACAACAATAATTTCAACAGGTTCATCACAAAATCAAGATGTTAATAACTCCGACAATATTACACCTAACTATGATAATCATGATGACCAAAATTATTATTTGAGTGGATTGAATAGATAGATGTCAGTGTTCTCAAAATATTTAGGATCTGAAGAATTTGGTGAAGAACTTAATTTATTTTCTGTATTTTTGGCTAAGTCTATAGATTACCTCCCTGGTCATAAACATCGAGCAAGAAAATACTATAAATCCCGTAAACATGGAAAGGAAATTAATCTGGGATGGGTCCACCTGTGGAGTAACGGTCAGCGCGTCTGGCTGCGAAAACAGGTGGCCCGGGTTCGAATCCCGGTCGGGACAAGTTACGTGGTTTAGGTTTTTTCTGGGGTTTTCCCTCAACCCAATACGAGCAAATGCTGGGTAACTTTCGATGCTGGACCCCGGACTCATTTCACCGGCCTTATCACCTTCATTTCATTCAGACGCTATAGATGTTGATACAGCGTCGTAATATAACCCAATAAAATAAAATAAAAAATAAAATCTGGGATGGAATTGTTAATATTCTTCAAATCCAGCTCGATGTAGAAAAACACTACGCAAAGGAGGAGGGATACTTTTATGTGTATAAAAAACGCAATATGACTACTGCAATAAAGGAGAAAAGCTATAAGGACAGTTTTAAAAGAAATTAAACCCGCATGTCAGATTGATTCACAGCCCCTTTTTAATGTTTTAATGAACGTAAGTCATAAAAATGAGTTTGGAGTTAAATGGAAATTAAACATCGGACCCTTATTGAAAATAGTAATTTTCTACACAAATAAAACGCATCAAATGCTAATATAATTTTGTACACCCCCACACTTTTGTATTTCCTTGGGGAGAAAAACTCCATTTACACGAAAAATAACTTAACGTCCTCTACCCGAACACCATTGAATTGAAGAGTGTGATCCCAAAACGCATTAAGTCCAGCTTCATGAAAAAAGTGAGATAATTTTTGTATCCACCGGTCTACGGACTGAGCGAGTTTTCAAGTGATATGCACAATAACACAAACTTTTAGACAGGGATTGGCATTATTTTAAAAGAAAGAATGCTTAAAATACATAATGATAGAGAGCTCAAACATAATCATATATATGTATAAATCATAAAATTGGCCAAATGAACTGAGCGAGTTTTGGGATCACACACTTCAATTGTGTCCGATTAAAATATGACTCTTGCCTTGACGAATTTGAGTTTGACATGAAGAACGATATCTATAATGCCAGAATTTCTGTCGACGAATTCGAAGTACTTAAAACTATGAAGGCTATAAAAATAGACACCGCACCGGGACCAGATAGGATACTAATGCTTCCAAATTTTCTGCACTCCCAGCTTTCATATACCAACACAAGAATATCCAAGATAGGATATATTCCATCTTATTTTACTACTAATTCCACAATTTGGGACTGGCCGACATCTACGGCTGACCACTAGGATCCAGAATACAAAGCAGAGGTTAAATTGAAAATAAAATACAATATGATTTGCGGAGAGAATACAGAACAATAATAAATTTAAAAATAATGTACAATTTGATTTCGGAGAAACATGAGATGAAAATACAATGAAGAGTAATGAAATGAAGAAAAAATTAAATAAAATTGAAGTTCCCCTAATATTCATTTTGTATCTCTCACTGAAGTGAGGGATACATTGATTGTAAATAGACTTCTTTTCATCCTCAACGTTATTGGCTTGTTTATCACCCTTCTCAAAACGGACAGTGGGGTCAAGAATGGAGCTTCTTTGATTCCGGCGATCGATGGCTATAATGTCTGCTCTTCTCGTTGACCCATTCTCATAAAAACGGTGATGTGAATGATCCTTGGAACGTCAGGCCAATTTCTATATGTTCGATCAAAGAATTATCGAAAGGATCTCAGATTCTCGATTACGTAGTTACGTTACTTTAAATTCGAACCAAAGGGGATTTTTCTCAACTTCTGACGCACATACTAACGTAGGTATTTTAAGAAAGGCTAACTAAAGGAAAAGTGTGACAATTGTGTTTCTTTATGTATGCAAGGGATTTGACGGTATTGACTTTACCACATTTGTAAAACCATACAGAGTTATTAGAACTACTATTACTATTATTATAGTTATTGTTATTATTATTATTGTTATTATTATTATTATATATTATTATATGCATTTAGAGTGTTAATTGGGAGACCGGAGGGAAAAAGACCTTTGGGGAGGCCGAGACGTAGATGGGAGGATAATATTAAAATAGATTTGGGGGAGGTGGGATATGATGATATAGACTGAATTAATCTTGCACAGGATAGGGACCGATGACGGGCTTATGTGATGACGGCAATGAACCTCGGGGTTCCTTAAAAGCTATTTGTAAGTAAGTATTGTTATTATTATCATTATTATTATTATTATTATTATTATTATTACTATTATTTTAAAATAAAGTAACAGAATTAATAGATATTGTTGGAATTTTGAAGTTGAAGGGCGGATTCTGTAGCAGAGTGCATTTAAATTTTGATTACAAGTTTCCAAAACATTCTCAATCAAGGATAAAAAAATTGAAAATGTTAAAAATATGCGTAATATCTGAACAGAAACGAATTTAATGCAAATCATATCCATACGAGCAGGTTGATTTATTGTTTTATTTCACCTGTCCTTTGTTTTGAATTTGAAAATTTGGAAAATAAATTGTCACATAGAGATAGAAGACACTTCATAATAATCTTCTCATCTGTAAACGGCTTAATTTCTGCTACGTGATACGATGATTTTGTTGTCAATTCGTTTTTGTGTACAGTAGAATACATTACTTTCTGCTCAGATATTACGGACATTTTTTAAACATTTTCAGATTTTTCTATTTTTCATTGAGAATGTTTGGATACTTACCAAAATTCGACTACACGGTATTGTCATGTCTATTATTATAAAAACATTTATAATCCATTATTATATCAAGATATATAATAAGTGACATGCCGCTGCCTTTTTTTTAATAAAAAAAATACGTGTCGTTGTTAAACACCTTCACTGACAGTAATAATACAGGGTAATCAAAGTGTTCTCCAGTTGCACATTATTACAGAAATTAAAAAAATATATATATTGTCAGAAAAAGAATAGTAATAGTAATATTAGTTCAAGAGATGCAGTAAATACCATTGAGAGCCGCATGCGGCCTGCGGGCCACGTAATGAGTACCACTGCTTCAGACAACCGTCATGTGAACTGCCGTGGTAGCGGATGTCATGACACTTCATGACAACAATTTCGCGACATCAGTGTTACACCTGTGGAGTAACGGTTAGCGCATCTAGTCGCGAAACCAGGTGGCCCGGGTTCGATTCCCGGTCGAGGCAAGTTACCTGGTTGAGGTTTTTCAGAGGTTTTCCCCTCAACCCAATATGAACAAATGCTGGGTAACTTTCGGTGTTGGACCCCGGACTCATTTCACCGGCATTACTTACTTACTTATTTACTTACTGGCTTTTAAGGAACCCGGAGGTTCATTGCCGCCCTCACATAAGCCCACCATTGGTCCCTATCCTGAGCAAGATTAATCCAGTCTCTTTTCACCGGCATTATCACCTTCATCTCATTCAGACGCTAAATAGCCTAAGATGTTGATAAAGCGTCGTAAAATAACCTACTAAAATAAAAAAAATCAGTGTTATCGTGAGAACGGGCCTTTAGGTTGGCAAGAGTTAGCACGACAAACCCCTGCATCATGCCGAGAAATGTTTCTTTAACCACGATTTCTACGGTGGCTTCAGTTTCTTCTGATTTAATTCCCTTAGGAGTCATGATTAGGTCTACTATATATATGTATTTATATACTTTACGAAGTGGATACGCATTATTACTCTCGAGAGATTATTTCGTGAAAGGATAAATTTCTGGTTTCAGCGGAAGTTTCAAATTGAGAAAAAAATTAAACTACTCTTCATTGAAAAGAAAATCAGTCTCAATACACAATGCTACTTTGAAGATATTCAATCTTAGATACATCCAAAAATAAAAGATACGAAGTTGTGTTAAATTGTTGTTTTATGAAGATATAGCATGGAATACCTGCAGATGAATTGTGCTGATTTCATAGCATCGGATATATAGCTACCCTGTAGTTCAGGTCTCAATCCTATGGACTATTTATGTGTGGAATCAACTGCAAAAGACATTTCAGGACAAGACAATAGTTCATGATGATGAACATTTGAAATGACGCTTCATTGAATGTTGAGAATAGCTTCATCAAAGACAAATGCGAGTATATATCTGCTGCTATTCTGCAATGAAGAAGACGGCTACAGATGGTTGTAACATAGAGCATAATTTTAAATTTTTTAATTTGAAAATTATTCATTAGGCTAATTAAATATCAATTAATTATAGTATTTTAAGTATTAAATTGTATCTAAAATTGATTATTTTTGTATCACGTTTTATTTAACCTCTCTGAGATTTTAAATACCAGTAAGCCTCAAATCAACGTAAAAAATAATATGTTCTGTTAATATGGAAAATCTCCTCTTTCCAATGGTACATTAATTATAAGGAAATGTTATGCATTTCAGAAGATAAGAGTTATTCAAATTCTGTGCCCTTTTTTCCTGTTGCATAGAGGTATATAATATTCGCCTCACACATAGCCTACCTAGGTATAATAGCCCTACGCATTCTGTATGTGAACAAATACGTCAGCGCAGTACACATGCAAAATAAATTAAAGGTTACATAGTTTGGAAACTGGATTATGAGTTCATGTGTAGACTGCTTGTTTAATTAATGCATACTTATGTGGAACATCAGTTTTTGTTTAATACAACTATGTATTTTTCAATATCGACATCACATACATTTTAACAAATATGAGTTCATTATTATCATCATCATGAACTTCTACACTAGACACTTAAATCTGTTCAGTCCCCACGACATTCTACAGCTGATTTATTCAACTTTTTTCTGATCGCCCAATGTTTCGTCAGCGTATAACTGAATATTTGTTAGGCAATCGGGTTTGTTCCGTTCTTAAAAAGTAGCACCATTTTTGTCTATAGTTTTCTAAAATTTTTACTGTACCTGTTACTTTCAATCCTTATCAAATTCTGTTGTTTCTTTTCAAATCTCTTAATGTGTATTAGGAATTTAATTTCAGTAGTTTTGATTCTTTTACGTTGGTTCTTAGTTGATTTCCAGTTTTTGTTCCATAGAGGAGGGGAGGCACAGCGGTCGTTTTGCAAAATTTAGTGATCCATCTTCTCTTACTTCTTTCATTAATATTTATTTAACCCATTTTAAATTGTAGGAACTGATCATTTTTAGCTCTTGATTTCTTTATCGGACATTGGAGATGTATTCTAATCAATTAAAATAAGCAATTTGTTCTAATATATTATTTATTTCAATATTTTCTGTAATCAGTTGTGTGTATTTAAATCCAATTTTTTGTTTACTAGTAGATAATATATATTTTTAATTTATAGGCTATTTGTTAAGAGAAGTTAAAAGCAGAAAACATATTTTATTGGAGAACTAACTCTTTCTTAAAGTAAAATCTATACTTCTCAAATCATAACAACCTGTCTCTTTAGAATCTGTTGCTTTAAAATGCTGATATAAATAGATTACAAATACATATAAAAGTGAAGAGAGAAAAATAGAGACCGCAGAAATGAGATTCCTAAGGAGTATAGCTGGCTACACTTTGTTAGATAAAGGGAGATGACATAAGAAAGGAATTAGGCATCTTTAAACTAAAAGAGAAGATACACCAATATAGAACTAAGTGGAGGGAACATGTGGAAAGAATGGAAGAATACCGCATTCCAAAACTGCTATTAGATTACAGACCAAGAGGCAAAAGAAACATTGGCAGACCAAAGAAAAGATGGACTCAACAAATGTTTAATGCATGAGACCGGAACAAGCCTTTAGAGGCTTAAACCTTGACGATGATGATGATGATGATGATGATGATATGATGATGATGATGATGATGACAAATACATATTATATAACCAAAAGCAGCATTTCTTCGTTCGTCGTTCGTTCGTTCATTCATTCATTCATAGTGTTCTGACCAAGAGCAGGTCTTTCACTGCAAACTCAGCTTTTTCCAATCTTTCCTATTTTCTGCCATCCTCTTATTTATTCGATATAATTGTTTAAAATAACTGCCGGGAAATGGCAGTTATTGAAAAGAAGTCCGCGTAACCCAAATGTATTTTGAAACGGTATTTCAGTTAGGCGTAACTTAATAATATCTCTCATTTTTGTCAGTTTATTGGAATATTTTCCGTTTATCTCAAATGCTTGATATACAGAGTGTAACCGGAATGCGATTTCATGAAAAAATTTTGTTCTTGTCTACCCGTCTGACATTTCAGCTTCTTTAATTATATAAATTATTCAAGTCTACAGAATCAAACTTTGACAGTGTTCACAGTTGAGAATAAAATTGAGAAACGATAAAGAAACTAAGCTTATGGTTACAGCGAGTTGGCAATCAAGAATTTGATTCATTTCCTACTCTCTGTGACTTTCTAGTAACAAGTTTTGACGATAGTCTCTTCCAAATGATAGGAAAAATGGAAAGACATCTTGATTAATTGACATTGGAATTAATGGAATATCCCCTTTCTGCAATTACATAATGTAGATAAAACCCATTCTTTGTGACAGAAAGCGGTTTTCGCATCAAAGAAAAACAGGAGCTGTTAGGGTCACTTTTTATTCGAGCTTGAAAATTATTTTTCCTACAATGATACTTGTAATATTTTGGTTGCATTCGCGACTACGTAGCACAATATTTTCCTAATTGCAACAAAAAGCTTAATGCTGTTTACATCAACGTACTTGTTAAGTGCACATTTTTCGCACTAGTCTTCTTGAAGAATATAGTAATATAGGTCTATAAGTAAATCTAAATTTGAGCCAGACTTGCAACTTAAGAGGATGTATAATAATTGAACCAGACTCTGCAAACCAAAATAAAGTATGACCTTTAAAGAGTCTGTGACACTCAAACGTTTAGGAACTAATGAAATACAGATTTAACTTTTAAATTTATTCGTTACATGACATTATTTCCATATATTCCTGCTAGCTTTTACAACGAACCTAATTATTCATAATGAATTTTTTAACGTTTCGTGTAAAATGAAATCTTTGTGGATAATGAGGACTTGTGTGTTAAAGATCCAAAGTACATTTAAGGACGAAGAGGCCTTTCTGTTTCCTGTTTTATTCCTCGAGATAAACGTCCAACGATTACCGAAAAAGTTTCCTTCCTTAGCAGTGTACCCGTTGTCCTCATGAAAGAATAAGCAATGTGAACTCGATCCCGTGAAAAACACGCCATGCGCTCGTTCGAGGTGGAAAGCGATTCTCTGTTGCACGAACTAGAGAATGGATATAAAAAAATATAAATTCATCTTCTCTGAGCAAACAGCCGCCCTTATTCGTCTTGCTTGAATACAACTTCTTATGAGAGGTTAATTCTTAAGGCGGTAGACGAACATGAAACTAAAAATGATTTATTGCATATGTACTGTGAACATGATTTCCGTACATTTGATCGCAAAACATAGACTGTATACGAATACATTTCTATACAAAAGAACTTCCAAAATAATGTACCCATACATGACATACATACATACATACATACATACATACATACATACATACATACATACATACATACATACATACATACATACATACATACATACATACATACATACATACATACCTTCTATTCCTCTGTAATGCACACGTATCGAAACAAAGATCAATTAATTCTTCACATTTTCGCCGAATACTCGTTCAAGCATTTATCTCAGTGTGACACCTGTTTCAAAATTTCCTGTACGATCAAGTTCACCTGCAAGTTGGTAAGCCAATTACTTCTTTAATTTTCCACAGCCTCGTAAGCTGCAAAATGTTTTCCTCACAGGTGTTCTTTCAACTTTCCAAACAAGTGGAAGTCTGGAAGTGTGAGATTAAGTCTCGAGGGAGAAAGTCCGATAATTTTCAGCCTCATTTTAAAAATAGCTTCACTTGTTTTTCCAGAAGTATGGGAAAAGTTACATGGTCGTGAAATACTTCGCTCCTTTGTTTGAACCACAATACGTCCTACTAATGCTCAAATATATTAACATGCGTTAATACATGTTAATTATTGAAGAATATAATATAAACGTTTTCGCCTTTTTTGGCATCATCAGATACATTTATTTCGCGATATCCCATTGGGCTACGTTACAATGTTATTAAATTTGTATTCCATCCTGTTTCATTATAATAATGTATTAATAACTTATATACCATATTAGTATGGTGCTAATTCATGAGCTTCATGTATATGTTTTTATAGTGATGTCATTAGTATCTAATTTCATTAAAACTTTAGCCTATATACAAATAATTGTCATTGTTATGTTATTATCATACTAGTGTTTGAGATTATATATACAGTATATATATATATATATATATATATATATATATAAAATAACTCACGTTACATTTATGGGTAACATTTACATTTGTATATGTATTTTATAGAAGATTTGAAACCATTGTTTGTACGTATGGGCTATTCCATCTCAAATCGACCGAAATATAGAGAAAATTGACCTTGCAATTTTTAAATACAATGAAACTTTTTCTGTCTGTAGACAACTGTGATATAATGCTTTGTGCGAAGTTTGAGGCATCAGAACTTAATAGTGTTGAAATTAATAATATTTAAATTTATCGTATTTTCATAAAATTAGCAACTTTAAACCGTTGTGGCTCCGAAACCCTCACCCAAGGATCAAAATCATGGTTTGTTTTGATGCTGAGAAGTTAAAGTTTATATTGACATGTAAACAGTTTTTTCTTACTTTTTATGGAAATGGAGAAGTTTAGATTTTTCTTCATTAAGACGCCTTTGGCCAAGAACAAATATTTTTAAAATACATGGTTAGATTCCGCATTGAAAGTACAAATAAACACATATTTTTTACTTGTGCACCATTGACAAAGTATTGAAAATATCAAATAAAGAAAATAAATAGTACGCGCGAGAACTAACCAACTGACTGTGAGACAGGAGATAGTCGAGACAGGCAAGGCCAGGAGACAAACATGTGATGTGTCGTCTAGCAGTCATGGCTGGGCTAGCTTTATCACAAGTTATCATAAACACAGGAGTAAAATGACGCCCAATGCTCGCTTATCTTCAGCTCTCGGCCAGTGCGTGCGGTACTGCGCCGTTCAAGTCTAGGCGTGTGAAAATAATTTATTTAATACCCTTGAAACTTATTGCCGAGCCACTAAGCAAACAATGCCGAATTCCTCTTAATAATGCAAGGTTTTTTCTCAATATTTTTTTACATTTTTACAAATGGCCAAAAAGCCTAAAAGCAAGTAAAATTAGATTATCTGTCTCTCTGTGTAAAATAAAAATAAGGATTACTTCATAACATAACCTACCAAAATGTCAGCTTCAAAATACAGTAAGCTCTCGTTCATTGTTCTGTAGTAAATGGTTCCAGAGTCCTGAGCGCTGAAAAAGGCTTGTTTTTATAAAATACGCGAAATTTGTCGCTCAATAATACGAAAACCGTTAGACTTTCAGCACTCCCCTCAGCACCTTGTATAAGTAGGGAAAAAATTAGAGTATAAAAAAATGCGAGGTTTTTTACTGATCGATTTCATATGGAATAGCCCGTATATCTCGTGATATGTGTCGATTTATATATTTTTTGTTACTCTGGTACCTTGTATTAATCACTCGAGAAACAATCACTAAAGAAGAGAAAATATAATATTATGTTGGCTCAAGACACGAGGGGAAAAAGATGCATTTCTAACGTCCATATATATATACTTATTAATTATTAATAGATTATTGTAATAAAACAGAATGGAATACAATTTAATAACATTGCAACTTAGCACAATTAGTTATCGTCAAATGAATTTATCTGATGATGAAAAAAAAAAAAGCGAAAACGTTCATACATATTGTTCGATAATTAACATGTATTAACGCTTGTTAATAAGCCACAAAATAGTGATAAGTCATATGACTGATCAATTGAATATTGTTTATACTACTTAGTTGAAGGAAATATATCCAAACCGTTTTAACATAACTAAGGAAGATCCTGGTTAAATCCCAGGACGTAGTGGGATTTTTCTCGTTGTCACAGCTTCAAAGATGACCTTGGAGTCCACTCACTTCCTGTCAAATTGAGTACTGAGTCTCTCAAGGATGTAAAAGGCGGTCGGAATGTGGAACCTACCACATTACTTCATTCTAGTGCCGAGGTCATGAAACCATATGGAGCTCTACCTCCATGTCCCCCTGCGCCTTCATGTCGTTTGAAGGGGAAGGTCAAGGAATTTCTTTTAACCTTCATGCATTCTGTAATATTCGAAAATGTGAAGCGCAATAACTGTGAGCATTAATCGATTTCTGATTTTTCTGGCTTTAATGTAGAACGACAGAATATAGAGTTATATGTATGTGTTTGTGAATGTATACACAAGATTCGTAAACAGAAATACTAGCCATTAATGTAAGAAATGTCATTAAAGTGCAAGTAAATGAATGAATGAATGAATGAATGAAAGAAAAAGTAAATGAATACACGAATGAATGAATGAATAAATAAATAAATAAGTATATAAATACATGCATTAATATTTATTACATTAATTACTTAATTATTATATATAAGAACAAACAAACATAATAAACCCAACTCGAAAGAAATTAAACCAGTAAAATGAAGTATTACAAACCAAAACTAATAAAGCCAAAAATAATCTAAAATAGGAACAAAATAATAACATAAGTAATAAACAAATAGGTAAATAAGCAAATATAATAATATAAGCAATAAAATAAAACAAATTATTAAAGAAAAAATAAATGAACTAATAAAATAAAATTAATAAATAATTAAAAACGTTAGGCCTACACAAATGCGAGCTACGCAGATTTAGTGAATTGCTCGATTCACTGTTTTCTATATTAATGTCCGCATAGTATGACAAAGCCCTTGTTTGCAAAAGAAAGCTTTTTCCAGAAGTTGGTCATTTAGAAATATGAACCCCTAGAAATAAACGAGGTTGCAGTGTAATGGAATGGAAGTTATGTTTAATAACCAGTTCAAGTAATTACTGCTCCTCTGGCCAGAGAACCACAGTCGACCTCCGGCGTTGAAATCTTACAATTAATCATTTTTAAAGCTCATTGTCTTTATGCAACGAGTGTGAAATGCATCATCAAGATAGTGGATTAGGAAGCAGCAATAAAAATGTAAATTTCTGGAAGTACATTCTGTTGGCTTAACTAGAGACCTCGGGGAAATATTTCTGATGCTGGCATAGTGTCAGTTTCTATTTGCTAATTCTAAGAATATAATTTAAAGCAGACACCAGTTTTGCTAGAAATGGTTGAAATATTTTTCTCCTGTGCATCTCTAAATTTTTCAGTAAATATATAAAATTGTCTCTCAAGGTAAACAGTTGAGAGATATTGTTTTTTTTAATATAGTTAGATACTCAAAGAATACTTCTTGAACAAAGTTTTCTTTCTGTGCACACATTCTCTCAAGTATAATGTAGACTCATAAACATTAAGATTTGATAAGTTTTTGAGTTATGTTTGGTTCTACGATATATATATATATATATATATATATATATATGATGTAATTAAATGCATATTTTGTAATAATATAAAGTAACCAAAAGAATGCTCTCACACAGTAAAGTTTCTATCACCTTGTGCTGGAATACAAAGGAAATAGTGATGTGAAAATAGTAATAATAATAATAATAATAATAATAATAATAATAATAATAATAATAATAATAATAGTAATAGTTAGTAGCGCCACCTGCGTGGCTCAGTCGGTTAAGGCGCTTGTCTGCCGGTCTGAAGTTGCGCTCGGGCGCGAGTTCGATTCCCGCTTGGGCTGATTACTTGGTTGGATTTATTCCGAGGTTTTCCCCAACCGTAAGGTGAATGCCAGGTAATCTATGGCGAATCCTCTGCCTCATCTCGCCAAATACCATCTCGCTATCACCAATCTCATCGACGCTAAATAACTTAGTAGTTGATACAGCGTCGTTAAATAACAACTTAAAAAATAAGTAGTAGCAGTATATCATCGCTTTGGAGTAAAGGTTAGCACGTCTGACCATGAAACAGAAGGGCCTGGGTTCAGATCGTGGTTGGGGCAAATTACCTGGTCGGTTTTTTTCCGAAGTTTTCCCTCAACCAATCGAAACAGAATTGCGTTGACGTTGAACGTCGGATTCATTTCGCCATCATAAATACACTTCCTCTTTCATCATCATCTCCGTTTCTTTCCTAGATTTCGGACTTGCTGCGATGTAGAGTTGTCTGCGGCCTCCACCGAATTTGGACCCCATGGATATGTGTCATTCGTTGTTGGTGGTAGCGCTATGCACCGTGGGCTCTCTACTGAGCTTGTGGTAACTCATGGGACTGGGGTTAAGGGATTTCGGTGATGTCTACGTGGAAAGGTAAAGGGATAATTTAATCTGTTGAGGAGTTCGGGGACGGCGCGCGGAGGGATCTGTAGCACGAGGGGCCTTAGGGCATGCACATCATCCCATCTCGGGTAGTACAGTGGATCCATCCAAGTGGCCTGCGTGCGAGGACAGTCCTAGTCCGTGCCCTCCTGTGAAGGGGGATAATATAATAGTAGTAGCAGTATAATTAGTATTATACGAGTATACTTGGTTAACTAATAAAACATTGATATCACACTAAGATACGTAGTGAGGAAAGCTCATTGTTTTCTGTGATACTAATGGTTGCCATGTTGCAATTAAGTCTGAAATTTGACAAAGAACTTGGATTTTTATAAACAATGTAAATTATTCAGTGGCCACTTTTGGAAAGATTTCGTATATTTCAAACATATAGATTAATCCTGTCCCTGATTGAAAATGACTCTAGGCAAGATTACCGGCAAACTGAGTTTTGAAGATGAATAGAACAGAGAAAAATTCTCTCCGGCAACCCGGGTTTTCAGGTATATGTGCTGACGCTTTATCCACTAAGCCACACCGGATTCCAGTTTCGATGCGGGATCGAATCCCCTTAGTTTAAGTTCTACCTCTCAGTTTTGCCTTTGGTGACCTACCCTCATGTATTGTGTTACAGAATTTGTGACAGTGGCACAATGTCCAACACTATATAGAGGTGCAATCATTACGAGTGACTAAGTGGCAGGGACCCAAAGGGATGAGCGCCGCCCCGGTGCCGGAGAGAATTTTTCTCTCTTCTATCCATTCTTCTTCATATGGTAACACAGAATTCCTGCACGGAAATATATGTACTACGGTACATGATAATAATAAACTGAGTTTTGCTTCGTACAGATTTCTGCCTGTTAGATATCTTCGCTGGCTTATGTGTAGCTCTTAACAGATGGGCTTCCGTCAAACAAGTAAAAATAAAGTATAATATAAGGGAAACATAAGACTACAATGTATTCGGAGACTAGATAGCGGAGAGCCCTAAAAATAAAATGAAAGAGAGGAATTAAAATAGTTCCCGTTAGCACACTTCCAGTTAAACAAATATTCTCAACTATTTTTTTTTAATTCTTTTCCTTCAAATATCAAATATTTTCTCATTGGAGACAGCCTTGTTATTTGCATGATTAGTGGAAATCGTTGCAAGGAATAAAGTGTGGGTGGAAGCGTAATCATGAAGTTCTATGGATAGGAAGTGAATTCCGTTTATTTTCGCTTATTTTGAAATAATAATTAAAAATGCGAACATTTCCTTAATTTGAAATCTGAACAAGCATCATTACTTCATTACAATTGTAGGATATGATCACTAAAGTTAAATATTTGATCGTGTTTTTGACGTGAAACGTTTGTTCGATGTACAAGAGAGAAAAATTGTAACGTTTTGAAGGTTTTACTCTGTCACTCTTGGTATCACGGAAACAGAAGTGTAAGGCAAACTTTGTTCATCGTGGTTTTCTATGTGGTCCGTCACTGTCCATTCTCTGTGTAATATGCATCGCCTTAACATCTTCGGCGATCCTGTCCTGTTGCTATCTTATCATGCTTTCGATGTTGCTCCTCATTGGTAGCTATTAGGTTACGTTCATTTTCGGTCATTCCCTTCAAAATTATCCAATGTTACTTCAAATGGAACGTCGAAAATCGGAGTGAGACAAGTGTTCAACAGGCTTAGAACTTTCACGGACAGTGTCGGTCAATTTCATTCAGCTCCAATTTCCCTTTCAAGCACGCGTTTTCGCGTACCTTTTAAACGTTTCTCCTCCCATTTCCCTATTCATTCATTCTCTGTCATTGTCGTTGACGTTGAGGTTTTCTACACAACAGTCATAGTCAATAATACATGAAGATGAAAAAAAAAAAGCACTAGAGTACGCTATTAAAGGAAGAACATAATATTGTATTTTATTACCTCAGTTCGGGTATAGAGATATTTCACATATTGGGATTTTCATAATTTGCCTGTCAATTTTTATTTATTGTACAGTTCAACCACAGTCTAGTATATATAAAGTCACGAAGCTTGAGTTGTTGAGGGTACTAGGAACAATAGATTGTGCCGGTACTGTTTCGCATTGTCTGTGTTAAGGCGATAGTAGCGATCCTAGTAGTTAGCAACTATCTATGGATGCATATTTCCTACGTATTGAGTTTCGTGACTGTATAGCCTATACCAGGCCTGCACAAGATTTGCGCTTTCCGAGCCGGCTCACAGTTCATGAGCGGAATGCAGATATTAGCTGTGCTCTGTATAAGGGTGGACTGGAAGAAGGGGTGATCTCGTACAAAATATACACAAAAGGAAGTACTATTACGAGTGTTTATGAAATGAATTCCCGTTCAGTGTTTGCAAAACTATCTTGGACTATTATTAATTAATAAAGAAATATTTATTCTACAGAAATAATATAAATTCTATAGCTACTTAAATGTACAATATCATTTTGTTATATTTTTATTTACCAGTACATCAAAACGAAGTTTTATGCTGTTGGTAGCTGAAAGGAACAGTAGCCTACTGATCATAATGAAACATCAGTTACAGATGTTCGATGCCTGTCTTTATTAAAGTTGATTATAGAAAACAGTTGCTCACAAATATAAATGTTGAGCCAAACATAGCAACCATTTTCACAGCCAGCCTCTAGTCATGGATATTATTTCTAATGTTTAGTCTTGTAAAACTCAACCAGGCTAAATGTTGAGCCAAACATAGCAACCATTTTCACAGCCAGCCTGTAGTCATGGATATTATTTCTAATGTTCAGTCTTGTAAAACTCAACAAGACTAGCAGTATTATTCAAACGATCTTTAGCCCTTAGGTCACATTGAAGATCAATAAGTTCGAGCTGTAAATCGTTAAATGTTAAATGATATGTTCTGTCTTTTAGATTCCTCCATACTGTACTGTAGAAGTAGGTAAGGAACGAGAAACAGTTACTGGGAATAGGCCTACTCACTGCACTCCACTATATAACTGAGTGGTGGTTTCCCTCTCCTCTACCTATAGCAAGTCTATGTCATTCTCACGTATCTTCCTCTCCGTTTCGGCGAGCGGTAAACACGGTTCTCCCGCTCCGAAGGAGCGCGCGCGCTCGTTGAGCGCTTTTTGTGCAGGTATAGTATATACTAGACTCAACGATGACCTCATTGCTGTTAAATAACATTAGGATAAATAGCGTATATCCCGCAAAATGTACTTACACCAGAGATATGATTCACTACAGTGCCATAACCTTCTGATCAATTATAAAAGAATGTTCGAAATGTTTTAAATTAAAGGCGAAATGTACTTCTCATAGTGAGATTTGCATTTCAATTCATTGATAATCTCTAGAATATCTTAGTTCATAGATGGCATTACTTGTTAACAATGTGATGCTGAAACGTGTGTTCAGATTTATGCCCGGCGACATTTCTGATATAGGCCTACTGTAGAAGGCCTGCATGCATTTTATTTTAAGAATGGTTAAAATTAATAACCCGGCACAATTGCAATCATACTCGCATTCAGTCCACACCTGTGGAGTAACGGTTAGCGCGTCTGGCCGCGAAACCGGTGGCCCGGGTTCGAATCCCGGTCGGGGCAAGTTACCTGGTTGAAGTTTTTTCCGGGGTTTACCCTCAATCCAATATGAGCAAATGCTGGGTAACTATCAGTGCTGACCTCGGACTCACTTCACCGGCATTATCACCTTCATCTCATTCAGACGCTAAATAACCTAAGATGTTCATACAGCGTCGTAAAATAACCCACTAAAAACAATTCTCACATTCAGTCAAATATCTGGACTCTAGACACCCAGGGAACTTTTTTTCTTCACGAAAAATTCCACGTGGACCGAGCCCGGGAATCGAATCAGCTAGTTTGCTAACCACCAGACCACGGAGTATATGAATTGTTTTGCTTGGTTATTTAACGACGCTGTATGAACTACTAGGTTATTTAGTGTGCATGGAATTTGTAATAGGGAAATGGTATTTGGCGAAGTGAGGCCGAGAATTCGCCAAAAGATTATCTGATATTACGGTTGGGGAAAACCTCTGAAAAACACAACCAGGTAATCAGTCCAAGCGGGAATAGAACCCCCGCCTGATCACAGTTTCCAATCAGAAGGTAAGCGCCTCTTCCGACTGAGCTACGCCTGCCGCTGTTGTGCGAGTTAAAATGATAGTTGTAATGACGATAATGAGAATAATGGTGGTAGTAGTAGTGTGGACAATTGAATTTCAAAGTGCAACAAGGAACAATTTATAAATCGGGACATAATAGACCCTAATAATAATAATAATAATAATAATAATAATAATAATAATAATAATAATAATAATAATACCGTATTTTCTCGAATAGCCCGCGCCCTCTAATAAGTCACGCACCCTACTTTTGAGAGATCAAAAAAAGAAAAAAAAACTTTCAGTTTTCATTCACGACTTATTAAATACAAATACTTCAGTTAAAAATAAATGTTATCCTGGAACAAGACACATTTCAAACCCATCCTATGCGCACGCACTGCATGCATGACAGTTGTCTTCATCGGCCGTTTACATGATATCCTGCAACATTAACAGCACGCGTCAGTAAATTAATTACCCTTTATTTTGTATGATCTACGTGGTTTGTTGTAATAAATACCGCAACTGCTATCACTATTAACTTTTTCGATCTGTGCTCTTTTTGTCGTCATCGTCGTCGTCCGACCATTCGTTTACAATCGTCCTCTGTTCCGTCCAACTGATTGGAAATGCTACACTTTTTCAAGCTCTTTTCAACAAAGGGAAGCGATATGCGTGCCCATGCATCACGAATCCATTGAAAATATAAAGACGTACAAACTATACATTTATCACACTAGGCTACCTGCGCGGGAAAATAATGGCCTGCGCTACCACCTTAGGAGTTGCTCCGGAAGAAAATCAGGGGATGTTGCCAAGTTATTTTCGAATAAGCCGCGCACCTCTATTTTTTAATTGTATATTTGGAAAAAAAAAATGAGCAGGATATTCGAGAAAATACGATAACAATAATAATAATAATAATAATAATAATAATAATAATAATAATAATAATAATAATAATAATAATAATAATAAATACCTTATAGTAAGTTAATAAAATTACCTTTCTATTTTTACGTATTTTTCGGAAAATGATTATTTTGATTTATTTTCTTGGTTGCCCATTATTGAATTTCCATTGTGTTTCTCTTTGCAATGTTCGTAATGCTGCCTAAGTCAGAATTTCCAAATATATTCTTTGCTTCTATATATACTGTATGTGCTTGATGCAGAGTTTAATGCAAGAAAGAAGTGTAAAATCTCTCAATTGACAGAAAGAGCTCAGAAGTAAGCTAATTTCATCTGCCGTGACATGTAAAAAATACTTCCTTGAATTTGTGATTGTTTGTGAATATATACTATTACCTTTCTGAGAGCAGAGGAATACTCTTTAATATATAAAGACTTGTAAATTCTCACGTTCTATGTTTCAAATGAGACATATAATAAGAAATATTAACAAATAGTGTAGGCCTAATAAACTTGCTCATACGCGTAGGCCCCTACCTATTGTCGTTCCTGCTTTAGGGAGCCAGTTATGCTGTAGCATCACCCTTACTACCCAACTCCTGTACTTTCTTTCTCGTTGTAATACCGGGGAAACATTCACACCTTTACCAAACCCACCAAAACCTGTTGACTAGACGTATTTGCATTTCCCATTCTCACCAAAATTCATCTCTTAGTACACTGGTCGGCAAAGATTACGTCAAACAAAATGCCCGCAATACACAACAAAGGGGAAGGTAGGAGAGGGAGGATACCAAGCTGTTTGACATTGAATGAACAAGTAATGGTTAAGAGTAGAGCAAATCATGCTTTCCGCCTGTTTGTGTATTAGGGAGTTGACTCGCGAATCACGAAATGCCGACAGTTGCCTTAGTGCAAGTCGTAAAATTCAGTGAACATTACATATTTACATGATCTAAGATTCCAAAGCAGCGATTCTGTCCGTATACAGCTATTTTCTCCTAAACATATGGTCGGATTTTATTTACGTTTAATATCTACGGTCAGTTGATCTGGAAATGACAAATATTTCGTAGACCTATACAATCATTTTATGAAAGCAATTCTTTCTTTTTTCTTAGGTCTATATTCCAAAACAGGCTTGAATAACCCGTTATCATAGATATACAAATCAAGTTCTTGTGCTTCCGACGTTGTATAGCAGGCATTCTCAACCTGGTGCTCGCGAACACCATGGTGCTCTTTCAGTGATATTTGGTGCTCTCTTCAAGAGAGTAAAAATGTGCTCGCAAGCACGAACGCTCCTGAGGTCCTTTTTCAAATCAGAATTTGTTGAACGAACAAAATCTGAATAATAATAATTTCGTCTTCAACTTATCCTTCAAGTACGATCCGGAACAAATAGTGTTCCTGTCCATCCATTATAATATCTTACAGACCTGATAGGGGCTTCTCGTATTTGAATTTAGTATCGACTTAAACAGAGATTAAGGGTGTTTGAGAATAAGGTTCTTAGGAAAATATTTGGAGCTAAAAAGAATGAAGTTACAGGAGAATGGAGAAAGTTCCACTACGCAGAACTGCACGCATTCTATTCTTCACCTGGCATAATTAGGAACATTAAATCCAGACGTTTGAGTTGGGCAGGACATGTGGCACGTATGGACGAATACAGAAATGCAAATAGACTGTTAGTTAGGAGGCCGGAGAGAAAAAGACCTTTCGGGAGGCCTAGACGTAGATGGGAGGATAATATTAAAATGGATTTGAGGGAGGTGTGATATGATGATAGAGAATGGATTGATCTTGCACAGGATAGGGACCGATGGCGGGTTTATGTGTGGGCGGCAATGAACCTGCGGGTTCCTTTAAAGCCATAAGTAAGTAAGCAAGTATGGATTTAAACAGAACAATCAATATCATTAAAGAGAATAATATGTCTGCATATGAAGAACTTGAATTGATAGATCTCTAGACCTTTTCAGCTCTGATATATTTGTTTTAAAAGGAGGAATCATAGTCTTTGGGGAGGAGAAGATATAAAATGCTTCAAATACTGCCTTTGTCTGACCATGTTCGAGACAACCTTCCTATGCGGGGAGAAAAAAAAGAGAAAGAAACTTCCTCACTTATGGAATACCTGAAGAACAAATCGCGATCATGATAAACTGATTTACATCTGCAGGCCTACTTACGTGTAGCTACAAGAGATTTCTTGGACATCACTGAAATTCTGACTAACATTCAATTTCAAGGATATCATTGTCCTGGCGAGTCTTTAAAATTTTACTTCTTTGTTTGTTTATTTTATTTATGTATCCACATAGGCCTATTGAACCTATTCCATTCATGGTGCTCACTCGATATTACATGTAGCGGTGCTCACAATCTTCAATAGTTTATGTTCTAAAATTCTTTTTGTTGGTGTAGTTGGATTCATGTCATTGTGTTCTGTGCAATTGAATTTATAACCATCATGATTTTTTTTGCTTTAAATTTAAAAAATTGTAATTCGTCACATATTGTTGTATTACTGACTTGAACTCTCAAGGACGAAAGCAATTAATGGATTTTTATTTGAATTAAATAACAGAACATAATGATTTACTAAAAATTGGGACAGATAGTTTTTCTTCATCATTTTATATAAAATTAAATAAGAAGCGTAACAATATAGTCCACATAGCCTACCTACAAAAATACAGTACAACAGGTAACTAAGATATTATCTGTATGAGAAAAATTTAAGAAGCGGTGGTTGAGAATAACATTTAAATATGTCTCTTAAAGGGAATGTTAGCATGCTGGAGTCGATATGCTTTTTTATTTGAAACTGTTGTTAGTCTCTGAAAATATTATATCTTCGGAGCTGCGCGCTGAGCGAATATTCGTAATATAATATTATTTTTATATATTCCATTCTCACAGTTGGAAAGAGACAAGTAGACATATATATATTAGTTGGTTATTTAACGACGCTGTATCAACTACGAGGTTATTTAGCACCGATGAGATTGGTGATAGCGAGATGGTATTTTGGCGAGATGAGGCCGAGGATTCGCCATAGATTACCTGGCATTCACGTTACGGTTGGGGAAAACCTCTGGAAAAAAAGCCCAACCAGGTAATCAACCCAAGCGGGGATTGAACCCGCGCCCGAGCGAAACTTCAGACCGGCAGGCAAGCGCCTTAACCGACTGAGCCACGCCGGTGGCCTTTTAGACATCAGGGGTGCTATTCATAGACATTTCGCAGCACGCGCTACGAGCGTACTAAGCTAGCCACGGCTATCCACTGGTTACTAGTACAGAATTCAAATCATATCCTATCGCTAACACTGGTTTATGAATACGAAAAACGCTGATCATCCACCGGAAGCCCGCGCTAAAAATGTCTATGAATACGCCACGTTCATAGCGCGGGCTAGCGAAATGTCTATGAATAGCACCCTAGATCTCTGTTGGTGACTTAGTTGATTATACGAGAATATTATGAATCGTTGACATCTGTCTTATATTAATCAAGTTTAAATACTGTTCGTAAATAGCGAAATTAAATGGGGTGTAATTACAAAATAAGAAAGACCTATTTCATATCAATTTGTAAAATCTAATGACATACTTCTACCGAAACCGTAAACTTTCCGAGTGAAGTTAGACACTTTATTTCTTGGATAATAAAACTGCTTTTTTGCATGCATTTTGGGGGAGAAAAAAAAAGAATTTATTCCCACATCTATTTACTTCCAACAGTTTGAAATTTAAGAATGTATGTAAGCAATTTGTTGTGATTATTAATTTTAGTACGTTATTTCACTGTAATTTATGCATGTAAATGTACATATTATTTGTAAAATCCACCCCTGATCACGGAGGGGAGTGGTAGAATTTTGTTAATTTACAATTTCTTTACATTGTATTTTTCTGGCAATAAACAATATTATTATTATTATTATTATTATTATTATTATTATTATTATTATTATTATTATTATCATTATTATTGTTATTATTATTTGTGTAGATAGGTAATTTCTTTTGAATGAAAGTGAAATAGAATAAATTATAAATTGGAAAACAATTTGTAAAGTGACAAAAATAAATTTTTACGAAAAAGAGGAAAACTTATAATGGCAAAATATGAACCATCTTCATGATTACATATGTATGTATGTATGTATGTATGTATGTATGTATGTATGTATGTATGTATGTATGTATGTATGTATGTATGTATGTATGTATGTATGTATGTATGTATTTATTTACACTGCAAGTGGGCAAGCACCCGGTGGCAGTGGTATATACAATATTAACAATGCACAGTTAAAATGATAAGCAATACACAATAAAATTTACAATACATAGTACAATTTACAACACATATACAATTTTATACACAATACAATAAGAATACACAATACAATTTAACACAATAATAATAAAACATAAAATACAAACACCTAATTTTACAACACAACCTACGTAATTATGTATAGGTCCTAAATAAGTTTCAATAGTCTTTCACTTTACTCTCATCTCATTCCCTGTAGTGGCACTATGACGCATTTCACTGACACTTTAGCACACATTTCACTGACACTATAGAACACATTTCATTGACGCTATAAATTATCACTGATCGGAACTGTTCACTGCACTGTAAAACCATAACTTCACTGACTCACCTCGCTTCACTGATACAACAGTTCAAATAAGTCAAATAATTGCATTCTTATGCATACTTATAAACAGAACTACATTTAAACTAAACATTTCTAGTCTAAGGCCCGCTTACACGCTATTTTTAAATAATTTACAATTCAAACCAAGGAAGTAAACTCGTACGATACTCTCCAACATATTTCAATTCAACTCTTGAAATAAATACTAGAAACCACGGGAGAAAAAAGTGAAACTGGAAAATCGACCCAAGTGTATAATAAAATTACTTCTTCTCTCTAATAGTGACAGTAGATCTCATTTAATGAATAGAATTTGGAATAAAATGTAAATATATTACCATAGATGCTGAAAACTGTTAACTCAGCCCCACATCTTGAAATCTCAAATAAGTGTTTCAATGTTTCACTAATGCTAGAATCTGACATTTGTCTAAAATCTAAATCGAGATTCTGAAACTGCTGCAGCCTCATAGATCTGTAGAGACAGTCGTCCATACAAGACAAGGAAATGGTCGCCGATGATGTTCCTAAAGTCGTCTCGTTCTCAAATACGTGCTGTGCTTAAACCTGAGACATCTGAATCTATTAGTTTTATTTTTATTCCAAAGTAAATCACGATAGGAAAATATTTATCAGGCGTAACGTACTTCAGCGTTAGACTAAATTATGTTTTTTGGGGAGGGAACGTAAGAAAGTCTTCGAGATTGCGATTATACGGTGTATTGTTTGTACAGACCTATCTTGAAGGAAGGTATGAGGTAAATAATCTTAACGGGTGGATTTTAAGTCCCGAAGATGCCACAGATACAGCCGGATAGTTCTTTAACAGGGATCTGCACTAAAAATCAGACCTTGATAACAGGAATCAGGTCTCATCCTAGGCGTCCTCAACCAGGATTGTGAAGTATGTTCCTGAACATTACAAAGATAATTACAACTCTCCGACCATTTGTATCTGGGATTGCCGAGTTGTGTGATGAATTGAAATCAAAATTGAGAGAAATAGAGAATGTTGGTGAAATGGAATTTTAAAGTTGAGGAAAACGAGAAAATTCCGGAAAAATTGTCATCTTCCGGTGTTTTTCCCCTGGTATTATTCCAGTAAAGTCAGGAGTCTCATCCTAATCTGCTTTAATGATAAGTCCGCGGTATAGCACTGACTTAATGGAAGGGCTATGTTACATTTTGTTCCTTAAAAATGTTTAAACATACCTATCATGAACAAAACTAAAGTTTTTGAGTAAACTGTGTACCATGGACTTGTTAAAACTAGGAATCACAGAATCCGTAGATAAAATGAACTCAAAATCTCTGACGATAATAATGTCTTCTAGATAATTTTGAACCTATAACCAGGCCTGGACACAATGGGGAAGTGGAACGGAACTCTGAAACCCCCTCCCATGCCCTTTCCGCTTACACTGCCTTATAAGCAAACACATAGTGGACATCGTGTATCAGTTATGGATTTCAGGCGACCAGCGAGAGCCGAAACTACGTAAAGCTATGATGCAATCCGTCACTGAGCAGTGTTTAACTGCCGGTCTACTCGTCTCAGCCGGGAAAGGTGGAGTGGGGAGTTAGAGGGAAATCTACAGTGACTCAATTGAGTTAATAGTATCGAGGCCTGCTGTAGACCCCCTATTAATAATTTAACGTATTGGTTTGTTTTCTTTTAAGCTATACTAACTACTAACTTACATTTGTAGTTCGGAATGATCTTTGGAAGGACAAGAGCCTCTTACCGTTGGATAATAATAGAAATAATAATATAAAAGCTCTTAAAGAACAAGGGCCTCTTGTCAGCAAGGCAGCTTGATTTATGCTATCCCGAGAAGCCATTCCGAAAATGTTCAGCCCAAGGTCTTACTGTCTGCTGGATTATACGCCGTCATTCCTCCCTCTTCTTCGCAGTGGTCTACCATTGGATGCCGAAGTCTATCTTCCCTTTTCCTTGCCAACATTCCTATTGCTAATTCATGGGTTCCGGGCAGTAGTCTCGATACGCCCATTTGTTTGTATCCATTGTCATAACGAGTTCTGCTCACTTCCACTTGGGACAAGTGGCTGTGACTGCAATATCTTTAATTTCTGTCCTTTTCCTGATTTTATCATTCCAGACATTGACTTGCAATCTCACTTCACATATTTTCGTTTGATCTTTCTTTTGCATATTCTGAGCATTTCGACTTCCTTCCCCCCCCCCCAAAGGACCAGGTTTGGGCTCGATATAAAAGAACTGGGAGAATTCTTGTTCTCATTACTTGTTAACTTCACTTTTGATACTAATTCTGTAACTTTTGTTCAAAAGAATAAATTTGAAACTCCAAGTTCCTCTTATTCTTCTTCTTTTCTTCTTTTTCTTCTTCTTCCATAATAGGGATTAAGCGTTAATACCCGTTCCACATTCACAACATTTAGCTCCATATACTCCTAGGAAATCCGACATTTCTCTTACTTTTAGGTTGATATATAATATTGCTGGCATAATTTCATAAGTCATGGCAACTATGTTATATCTTCTGAATAACCGAAAATGTGATTAGTTCAGTATATACGTTGGTAAACCTGTTGTGCACTGTACGGGAGCCACTCTAGATTGCTTCTGTATGCATTGGTGGCTAGTTGACAGCACACGCAAAAGTTAGTATGATAGGGGTTGTGCTCCAAGATGGATGTAAGTAAAGTTGAAGAGCGGTCATACGTGAAAATTGAGTTCTTAGAACATTCTCCCTACTCGCCTGATCTCAATTCATGCGACCTTGATCTCATTCCGCAATTGAAGAAGCCGCTGTGTAGGAAGCGGTTTGCAAACATGGAGGTCATCTTAATAGTGTTTCGACGAGAGGTGGTACACATAGATTAATCGCACACAGCCGATGGCATTCAACACCTGCATCATCGTTGGCAAAGGTGTGTGGAAGCTTGAGGGATTATTTTTAAGGGTGTTAGCTGCGAGCAATGTACCTTATTTCCTTTTGTGCACAATAAAACAATGATTTCTATTTCACATATTTCAATTTCCCTTACCCATTGTCTCCTGTACCCGGACCCAATTTGGTACTAGCATTGCAAAGCACATTCCAGTGACCTTCAATCGCATATAGTGAAGTTTTATTCCTGCAGCTTTATTGGCTGGTAGGCCTATAATATAGTTGCCATGACTTATGAAATTACCCTCTTATTTAGATGTTCTTCCCAATTTTCTTTATATTCTTCTGTTTTATTGTTTATATTGTAAATATTGAGTTCTTCCTGAATTGTTTCCTTTCTAATCTGATCTTGCCGTGTAGAGCCTTTAACTTTAAATAGAAATCTCACCTATGTAGCTTGTAATTTATTCTTATCCTTTTCTCTAATATATCCATGATTCGCTTTCATAAATGAATACTGGGACAACCATTGCCTTAAAGAATTTAATTTTTGTTTTATTTCGAATTTTGTTTTGCAGCGTTCTATTTATTGTCTCACACATTAATTGAAAATTATTTATTTTCTATGACTTTGTCTACTTCCGTTGCATTATAAGTTATGACAAAGTGAGACTCTTAAGTTCTCAGTATAAATTTGAGATCTTGGATTTTCATCTGATGTAAATAATATACAGAATTTTATATTTTGGACAAAATATATGGTTTAAATGTATCTTAAAACTTCATCGCCCTTGGTCGGTTTTGAACCTGCTAACCTCGGCTTGTATTGAAAAATAGTAATCACTGAATTACTGTTTGTATGAAATTATTTGCTGTGTTCGAAAGGACTGTCCTTTGTCACATTTGTATGCTGTATTCACAAATAAAGCAGTGAAACTGTGACCTAGTTACTGACGATTTATATCTTCCTGTGTTCTCAAATGACTTCCGAAAACAATAAAGTAAAAAAGACAGAGAATAGAGATATAGATTGTAATATATATTCGTATTTAACATGTGATGTTGATATGCGTTTTGAACTGTGTGTGCACGCAATTCACAGAATATGGTGCAAACATTTTAATGTGAGCAGGTTTCAGTTCACATCACTAGTCACATTATGAATTTCATTATTATATCGGAACTCTTATGAATAAATGTAGTTTACTTTCGTTTTAAAGGAAGAAAAAGTAGGTTAAAGACATAAACATTCTGTCTGCATTTATGTGCGTCTGCGTCCTCGATTGATAACTTTAAAACTTACTTGAAAATCGATAGGAACATCATTTTGACATCAATCCGAGATCGTGGGCTTCTGATACTTCAGATATACAAAAAATTAGAGCTATGTCCAAAACTTTGAATTTTTATATGATAACTAACACCTTTAAATTATGAACACCTTTTGTTAAACTTAATTTTGGATAAACAAAACATTGAAAGGGAGAATTACAGTAGCAGCTTACTGTATTAAAAAGGCGAAAGCTCAATTGAAACGAAATATATACATTTATTAAAATATTTATAAGTAGGCCTAATGCATACAACGAAATATAATTTAATAAACTAAATCTTATAATTTGCTGCATGATCGTTCACCCCTGCGGAAGCAAGTGCATGTGAGGCTAGCAGTCGACTGGTCGGCCCTAGCTCTTAATGGGATGTTGAACCGCGGAGTTAATTTAATATTAAATCTTACAATAAAATAACAGAGAATAGAGATAAATATGCTCCAAAATAACACAGGATGACACTGTCATAATTAAGATTTTAAATACATAAGTAAAGAAATTAGTAACGTATATACAATATAGGGTTTAATAATCAGGCTTCGGTCCAGGGCACAGAAACGCATGAAGTTCAGAACGCACGGACGATAGTGTTCTGTTGGTTGAGTGGAGTGGGAGATGAAGAGCGCCGTTACTTAGTGTCTCAACATGTAAACAGTCCGTCACAGTACGGCACAAATATATTTCACCCTGTACAGATGCAGTATATACAGTACATTCCTAGTGTAGACAATAAATGTCTACCATTAAAGTATTAACGTGAGTTGTAACCTTCAATCAGGTGTCCCTACGCCGAAGCCTGTTACACGTACCGCAGCCAAGTAGCAATAGGCCTACACACAACGGTAATGCACATTACGGACCAACCTATGCTGTTGCAGTCGGGTAACTGCACACGGATCATGACGTCATTTATACTCCGTGTACTCTAAACCTCATACTGGTTACTTTGTGTATCTAGGCCGAAGCCTGTAAATAATGCATAATAATCAGTGTACGCAACTTATGATCCGATCCCTCTGTGTGGTCTGCCATATCTATAGCCTAGTTGTAGCGGGGAGTGGAACGCTTGCTGCACTGAAGTGTGAGGGGTGGGTAGGGCAGGGAAGAATACATCGTAATGAAATTAATTTTACTTTTAATAAGAGAAACTTGCAATATTAATATCTGTAATATAATACATATAATATTCAGTATTATGTACAACATACAGCACTCGTATTTTTTATTGTATTGTATTAAACTAACCTTGTTTCTATGGATCACATTTCCAAAATTAAAATTTAGTGAAAACAAAAAGAGAGAAAAAACTACATTGTAACAAAATTACTACTGATCTACTACTGTCCTTCCTGGATTACAATGTCTTGACAGTTGCGTTGCAATGCACTATGATATTCATACGAATATTCTCAAAACGAAAATTTCTACGTTGATGGTAACTTAAGAGAAGATTGTATTGAGAAAAGTTTCTCTCTTGATCAGAGAAGGTAATAGGTGCAAAACGATAATAATTTATTTGAGTGTCTTTTCAATATTGCTGAAATTATTTTGCATTTTCACATAGCATATTTCTGAACTTACAAAATGCAGAATATCTACCATTCTTGCAAATACATAACTGACTATGGTATCGTTATCTACGGTCATTGGTTTTGTAGGCACACGCAAGTCCCTCATGCATTTGTTTGTGCTCAGTACCTCTCGCTGCAATATATTACGTCATAGCAAGCGGAAGGCCGGTTTACTGCATACAGTTCTAACAATGTAGGACAGAATTTGCATACACTGATAATAATAATAATAATAATAATAATAATAATAATAATAATATACCTAATATGTACAATAATAATGCATTACTAAAATAACATACAGCATTTTGATTATAATTTATTAAATACTTAATTAATATTCAATACTATTAGCGCCGCGCCGCGTGCATTAGCTACTATTTCTGCTTCTAGCACTAATGCTACTGCTACCCCTCTGCTACTGTTACTGTTACTACTACTATTCATGCTATTGCTGCTACTACGGATATAATTGCAGCCTTTACTACTACTTTTACTTGCAACATTGTTAATTACAACTGTCAGCAAAGGAAAATATTTAAGATTAGTACAAGAGACCATGTTAAAAATAACGATATCAAACAAGTATTAAAACAAACTCGGTGCAGCATAAAATAAATCGCATTACAAACAAATGTATAAATACGTACTAATAATACAGAACGAAAAAATTCGAAAATAATAGCCTAATTTATAAAGCAGTTATATTACCGGTTGTTCTATATGGTTGTGAAACTTGGACTCTCACTTTGAGAGAGGAACAGAGATTAAGGGCGTTTGAGAATAAGGTGCTTAGGAAAATATTTGGGGCTAAGAGGGATGAAGTTACAGGACAATGGAGAAAGTTACACAACACAGAACTGTACGCATTGTATTCTTCGCCTGACATAATTAGGAACATTAAATCCAAACGTTTGAGATGGGCAGGGCATGTAGCACGTATGGGCGAATCCAGAAATGCATACAGAGTGTTAGTTGGGAGGCCGGAGGGAAAAAGACCTTTAGGGAGGCCGAGACGTAGATGGGAAGATAATATTAAAATGGATTTGAAGAGATGGGATATGATGATAGGGAATGGATTAATCTTGCTCAGGATAGGGACCAATGGCGGGCTTATGTGAAGGCGGCAATGAACCTCCGGGTTCCTTAAAAGCCAGTAAGTAAGTAGGCCCTAAGTAAGTAATAGCCTAACACTCAGTGCATTGCCAAGTGAAAGTAAAAACCTTAGGAAACATGGAATGAGTGAAATTAGTTGGAATACAAATAATAATGGGTTAAACCACAAAGTGAATAAAAATACGAAGAAATATAATGTGCTGCATCAAGTGGAGGTATGTTAATAGTTAACCATTTAAAAATAAAGAAAATAACCTTTCCAATGTCAGAATCTTTGTAACAATTCATTTCCTGAATGCAAGTTATTGAAATGAAGACGAATTCAAGGGAATATCTAAAAGTATTTGAAGATTGCGGTATAATCCCAGTAAGAAGGTTAACATTCACAAAATACTAAAACAATATACTTAAATGAAAAGCTAGGCACACAAGATATAGTGCATTTGCATCATTTTTGGTCATAAACATATTTTTCGTTAGGGTGTGCTCAAGCGCAACCAACCAAAATTGGAAAGGTCTCTAAATTAGTTACATATCTTATCTCTGTACATTTTTCGTCATAACAGTTATAATGGGAGGTGTCGCTCAAACCAGCCCATGCTCTTGAATTCATCGATCACACTAAAATCCACTGAACTCGTAATGTCTTCCTCTGCACTCAATAATGTTTGACTCCAAACGTTCTTGTATTGGATGGCCCGCAACTTGCTCTTCACAATAATAAGTTTTTGGAATAATATTTCATAGGAATAACTGGTGACTGGGATTGTAGACAATATTACTTCTGCTTTGTGAAAGGCGCTGTAAACTTTATGTCGTCCTTTTTTTCCAAGCCACTGACAGTATTCCTTTATGGTGTTATTTGAATTATCCTTCGCCACAGTGACAGATGGGTCATTTTTCAGTCATGTCTGTTGAGAGATTACGGTATGAAGTTGCACTTTTAGCACTTAAAAAAAAAACAGACATATGGTACAGCTTGATTCAGGGATTTTGGCCCTTGCAAAAAGTAAGTAGATAGACCAAGAGCGAGTTACTCATCACTGCTGGCGGGCTGGGTCACACAGGTCAGGCCGCGCAGAAATAAAACCTAACACTTTTTTCTTACCATGTCGCGGTACACTCCGTCTTAAAATGCAATACTCTTCCACACGCCTCGTTATAACCACTACGTCTGTTGACTAAAAAATGTCATGATGACTTATATTTCCTGACAGGGGTGTCCCTCAGCTACGAGCATTGATATTATTTTCATTCTTCCTCTTCCCTCTTCCGTCTTCCCCTCCTATCACTTCTAAAAGATGAACCATTGAGTTCA
This sequence comes from Periplaneta americana, assembly GCF_040183065.1. NCBI lineage: Eukaryota > Metazoa > Arthropoda > Insecta > Blattodea > Blattidae > Periplaneta > Periplaneta americana. Next base: position 88,734,480 of record NC_091119.1, read on the forward strand.
CTACCTTAACAGTTTCTTCTTCATATCTTGCATCAATTCTACTCTTCAGATAATCCAACAAACGGTAGATGAAGCTACTCGCATATTTACTTTCTTCCTTAGTTTCAAACCAGAATTGTGTTCTGGAACAGTGATTCATTTTTGTTATAATTCGTGTGTCCTAATAGGTGGATCGGAGATTTCCTTTTCATTGCAAATTTCAGTAGCTTTAGAGAACATTTCCTTGATTTCATATGGTATTAATAGATATATTAATGCTTCACATAGAACTTAATGTTTGACATGGCTGAGAGCAACTTCATTTAAGGATCCTAAAATAGGCTTCGTTGTCACTTTGACAATCATTTAAAGTTTTGAGTGTGGCATGTGTAGACAACATAAACAAATCTTAAATAATTTATTATTCATATTATTACTTTTATAAATATCATCGAGAGGCAACATAATAGCAGGAAGGTTATTTTTATGGCAGCTAAGGCTGCAGCTCGACAAACCCATCGTATTGTTGACAATGACTTCAAAGTTTTTAGTTCAACATCTACCTTCTCACAGATATTTTCAAATATGACTTGTCTAGACTACCTTCAATAAATTAGTAGGGAAATTGAATGATTCCAAAACTCCGAGAAAAACAAGATTGAATGTGACACTGTTGCTACTACGTTGTTACTGTTGCCGCCGTCACTAATACTGTTACTGTTTTGGCTGATGATAATATTACTAGTTGCACTAATCTTACTTGTTAGTTCAGCATACCGAAGTCTGCTGCAAGCAGAAATATGGCTTTGTCCATGATCAAATTGTTGTAACGAGGACATTGATATATGTTTGTCCACCACTGTGGAGTAATGGTTACCATGTCTTACATTGAAACGAGCGGATTTAAGTTTAAATTCTGGTAGGAACGAGTTATGGTATCTGTAGAGTTCCTCCGTGGTTTTTCCTCAATCAGAATTGCTGGATACTTTCAGCGTTGGACCTCGAACTCTTTCGCCACCATAATTACACTTTCCCTGATTCATCATCATCTGCGATAGGCTATTTCGGGTTTGCTCCGATGTAGAGTCGACTGTGGGCCGCCGCCGAACTTGGATCCCATGGATATGTAGTCATTAGTTACTGGTGGTAGTGCTATGTACCTGGTATCTTGGTAGCTTGTGGGATCGGGGTTGGATGACCGCGGTGATGCCTACATGTAAAGGTAAAACGGATTCTGCAGGCTGTAGGGGAGTTCGGGGGTGACCAGCAAGTGACTCTGTAGCCCGGGGGACCTTAGGGCATGCACACCATTCCATTCCGGGTAGCAAAATGGGCCCATCCAAGTGGCCAACGTGCGAGGATAATTCCCTGTCCGTGTCCATCTTCTCAAGGAAGACTAATATGTATTTTTTTTATTTTAGTAGGTTATTTTACGACGCTTTATCAACAGCTCAGGTTATATAGCGTCTGAATGAGATGAAGGTGATAATGCCGGTGAAATGAGTCCGGGGTCCAACACCGAAAGTTATCCAGCATTTGCTCATATTGGGTTGAGGGAAAACCCCGGAAAAAACCTCAACCAGGTAACTTGCCCCGACCGGGAATCGAACCCGGGCCACTTGGTTTCGCGGCTAGACGCTCTAACCGTTACTCCACAGGTGTGGACTCTACTAATATGTATTTTCTCCAGTTTTCTTTAGGACGGTTTGCAGGTAGTCATGGGTTTTATTGGATAGAATTAGGACTGCAATGCTTTCTAGAAAGTCTTGAGAACTTTGATGTTTGAGTAACGATTCTAAATTTTAATTTTCGAGATGAAACTATAATATTGTATTTTTATGTAGCCTTTTTGTTTTATCACTCTTTGAGGAACTATATAACACCACAGTCTAGTATATACAAGTCACGAAGCTTGAGTTGTGAAGGTACTAGGAACAATAGACCGTACCGATACTGTTTCGTGTTGTCTGTGATGAGGCGTTAGTAGCGATCCTAGTGGTTAGCAACTATATATGGATGCATATTCCCTACGTATTGAGCTTCGTGACTGTATATATTAGACTGTGATAACACTGAATGTTCGTCTGCTACATAACACAAAAATGTGAGTAGCTACCTGGATATTTTCTTGGGGCTAAGGCAGCGGGCACGTAGCACTACCATTAGTGTCCGTTGTCTGTAACACAGTTGGGAACCTTAATCTCCCGCCACGCTCTGAGCCTGCATTGCGTGTAATATGAAGGACACTATTACAGTATCATTAAAAGTACCAAGACTTGGCACTGTAACCATTAGGATTAATTACGATTATCCTTGAGCGAGGTGCATTCCCAGTCCACACCGCCTGATTACAATAACATTCGCTGAGCATCCATATTTCGAAAAGCCACCCCATTCGTCCCTAGCCCAATTCCTCCGTTCGTCGCCAGGCGGCAATCAGGGAATGCTATGGAATGATAATGGGATGAATGTTGAACGGAATGATGTTGATGCCTAACGTGAGAAACGGTGAACCCCGAGGAAACCCCAACTGCTACCTTGTTCGCCAAGAGTCAATACTGATTTTTAAATCAAATATCCCAGACTTGATCACGACTGTAACTCGGACCGCCTGTGAGGCATGCAGTTTGAAGTTTGTAGTATACTCTTTTTAACAATTTGTAAACATAATTCATTCCATTATGTGGTAATTTTCCGTCAGAAGGAACCTGGGTAGTATTCCAGACTATTCTCCCAGACAGAGCAGTTGTGGTGCATGTAGTAATTATTTTTTAAAATTAGTATTTCGATTCATTGCACCTTTATCTTCCCATCCTCTCTAAATACCATCTGCAATTGATGACGGACGTTAAATAGAGAACTACTATTACAAATATCAAAATAGAATTACATGATGCTATTTTACTATTAAATTATAACACTGTGAATTTAGATGCGCTAGTATTGTATTATGTGGTGTACACAAAGATTAGACCACAATTTGACGCGTGAAAACCGTGATCATGCTTTCGAATCACGCATAGTGCACACGTGATTGTCAGTTGGCATCACATTTACACATTCATATCCCAGACGGGATTCTAAATACACAACCGTAACTGCGACAGCGACACTAAAGCCGTGCGATTTATCCGGTGCGTATACTGCAGTCAGCCCAAAGTAATAAATAGCCAAATTAACTAGGCTATGTTAAAAAATGTAAATAAATATACATGATGAGCCGTAAGTAATGTCATTAATTTCAGGCAGTTATTCTTTGAGGTATTTCAAACAAAAAAGTTTAATATCACATACAATTTGCTCTTTTTTTGCTTCCTTTTCGAGACGAAAATGATTTTATGTGAAACATTTCAGAGCGTAAGATTATAAATTTATTTAAGTTTCTCAATCATACGATTTATCGTTAGTTGCAAATTAATATTTGCTAATACATCTTACTAATGAAACTACATGAACGTTTTCGCCTATACATCATCAGATATTCAAATATTATAACGATATCTAAAATGTAAGTTCAATATAGTTCACTGTGATAAACATAACAATAAATTAAAATTATTAAAATCATGAGTTATATGTAATGAGAGTCTAATACGGTTGTGAGAAATGTGTTCAATTTGACTGATTTGTATATTATGGTTTTGCTGATTTGCCGAAAATGTAAAAAATGAAATATAAATATAAAATACATAGAACTCATGTCACATATAATGTGTTTGTTGCATAGCACTATTAATATATAAAATTGATAAAATATAAAAAGTTTGTACTTACGTATATGTGATGTAGTTGACGTGAATTTTATGCAAGTACCGCTGATGTTGTAATTAATATTTACAATGTTGTAATAATGTATGTTTTGTATGTAATACAATTTGTTTTGTTGGAATCTTCTATGTATGATTGTTTATCAGATGATTCTCGACTTCTGTAATATATATATATATATATATATATATATATATATATATATATATATATAATGATAATGATATAATGTTGACAATCTTACGTATTGTACTATAATAATCATTCTTAAGGAAAATTTAATTCAATTAAATATGAATGAACACTGCACTCATCTCACACGTACATAATACGTAAGTTCTAATTTATTTCAAATTCATGTATGTGAATGAAAGCATAATTTCAGGTATGTATTTCCCACATGTAGATAATCAAAATAGTTCATTACAACATGTGTCCGGAAATGCTTCATTTCCGAGTTATGGCCTTCACAACATTGAAAATCACCGGAACGTTTTTCTTTCCGCAGGTCGTTGTCATTACAGAAGATGTTCAAAATGTCCACCTCCTGCTTGAATACAGACCTCACATCGATGTCTCATTGACCTGCGAACACGATCCCAAACTCCAGGAGTATTGCGTATGTCCTCAGAACATGCCACAATTCGATTCCGAAGGGATTCCAAATCAGGCACCGGAGACGAATAAACCAATGATTTTAAATGGCCCCACAAGTAGAAATCGAGAGGGTTCAGATCAGGTGAGCGTGGAGGCCAAGCAATTGGGCCACCTCTACCTATCCATCGATCAGGAAACCTTCGATCCAAGTACCGGCGAGCCGTACTACTGAAGTGAAGTGTGCAGGAGCGCCATCATGCAAGAAGTGAATGTGTTGACGATTGCTCAGTGGAGTGTTTTCTAAAACATGAGGTATGGTATTTTCCAGGAAGTTTGTGTACGTCTGCCCCGTAAGTCTGTTTACAAGTATATGGGGTCCAACTAATCGATCACCAATGATACCGGCCCACATGTTGAGGGAGAACCGCACCTGGTGATGAGATGGAACAGTTACACGTGGGTTTTCATACGCCCATACATGCTGATTGTGGAAATTTGTTATGCCATCTCGTGTGAACTGTGCTTCATCTGTAAATAATACTAAGGCAGGAAAGTTCGGATTTACACCACACTGCTGCAAGAACCACTGACAGAACCTAACTCGTGCAGGGTAATCTGCTGGTGACAGGGCCTGTACACATTGCAAATGATAAGGATACAATTGATACTCTTTCAACAGTCTCCAGACAGTCGTATGAGGAACATTGACTTGCAACGCTACCCTTCGTGTGCTGATAGAAGGAGTCATGTTCACAGCCTCCAGAATCTCCTCCTGTACTTCTGGAGTTGTAGGTCTTGGTCGTCCCCTTCCCAAACCAGGAGAGTTTAATTTTCCATACTCGCACAGACGGTAATGGAGACGTAGAAATGTCTTCCGATCTGGACATTGTCGCCGTGGATACCTCTCCTGGTACAAACGACGAGCCAGCGCAGCATTGCCGTCCGCCTTACCGTACATGAAGTTTATCTCTGCCAGCTCTTGATTTGAATACATGTCGCACAGTCTAACGCCTACACAACACTGAATGTAACCTTCGCCTCGGAATGAACTGTCAGAGTGCCCTCTTAATGTCTCGTTTGACGGCAACGACCTGCGGAAAGAAAAACGTTCCGGTGAATTTCTATGTTGTGAAGGCCATAACTCGGAAATGAAGCATTTCCGGACACATGTTGTAATGAACTATTTTGATTGTCTACATGAGGGAAATACATACCTGAAATTATGCCCCGTATTTTTGAAACACTCTGTATATATATATATATATATATATATATATATATATATATATATATATAGGGTACTGGCGCCTGTGATGGGTACAGTGAATTATTTATTGTAATAATAAGGATTTGCGGGTTAGTATGTAGTTACTTTTTGTTCTATATAATTGGCAGTACTGTTAGCAACCATTCTAGCGCATGACCTGTGTCCTGAGAGGATGTGGGAAGCTTTATTTTCGAATTGACTGTGGTCATGTGCATACCCATGATTATTGTCGCTTAAAATTAATAATTCGTTAAGGTTCATTGTTGTCATAAATAGTGTTTGGAGGTTCTGTTGTTACTTTTGCTGTATTCGAAGATCGATTATTAGCTCCGTTCAGTGTATCTCAGTAAAGGTAAGTGTTTATAACGACAAAAATTATCTTGTAGTGCTTTAATGGCCCATGCCCATCACTATGTACTAAAATCAATTGATACACAGTGATGGTCACAGTATGCCCATCACTGTTTTTTGTAATTTTACATAATTTAAGTTGTTCATCATGCATATTTGTAGATCTTGGTACTACGAATATAATATTATAAAACGGATGTTTTAGAACTATTCTAAACAGTAATGGGCACAGTGCCCATCACTAAATATTTCTAAGTGCCCATTACTAGAGCAATGACATAAAACTCACAGACATAGACTACTTCATGTTTAGAATCCTTTTATGTTGGAAGATTCTGGAGTAATTTCCGTAGTCAAGACGAACCGCTTTGAGTAGCTAAAAATTTAAATATCCAATGGTAAAAATTAACGCATTAATGTCATATGCATTGTGTTTCAATAGAAGCGCACATTCTTATAAATATGCTTTTTCTTCATATAATTTCATTCCACTTTTGGAATACAATGCATAGGCTAAATACACAGTAGATTGTGCTGATCTAATCAATTTCGTTTCACGTAACTATACACAAAAAAATTAAATATAGGCTATTATCTTAATTTAAATCACATTTATTTTCTCTATTTTCGATGTCAGTAATTGAAAATTTCTACGTTGACTATACTTCATACTGACTGCATTACGTAGCGATATGTTTACTAAGGAGCCTTGTTTCATCTTCCGAGTTGCTTATGGTTACCAGGCATGGAATGATTAAGTTCACTGTGTTATCGAAGTGAAACATTCACTGCAGACCAAGGGTTCACGACAAAACAAAACACTCATAAATTGCATGGTATAACTTCTAAGAAGTCGTTCTAATTATAGTTTGCTTAGTCAGGACATGTCACATGGGAAGAAATGTAATATCATAACAATGCTTCAGAGACATTATCTTGTTCTCCACCAAAGCATAGTACAGCAATCATTCTATGACAACAAATAATCAACATATAGAGAACTTTTATTTTATGTTATTGAGTTCAGAAATACTGACATCACCAAACGATAGATTTAAATTAAAAAAATATTTCCTCCAACTTGTTCCTGTTACAGTAAACTTTAAAAATGCAATATCATAAATTTAATGATTTCCATATATGTATATAGTAATAAAAGTCCGACGTGTAGATCTACAGCTTTAGTCAAACTCTATTTTATGCCTATTTTTCTTTCAGTCTCAGAATGCCTAATTTTGGAATAATTAAGTACACTAAAGATCAGTTGATGTCAGCAGTTGCAGCAGTTCGAGATGGTGAGAGAATTAAACCATCTCCTAAGAAGTTTGGTGTACCAAGATCAACACTCCAACGGTACATTAAGGGGCAGGATAAATCTACATTTGGTCCCAAGTCTGTTCTCTCAGGTGACGAGGAGGAGGAAAACAGTGAAGAGTTCTATGTTCTCTTTAGACTGTACGAAGTATTTGCTAAAAAGAATGAAAAATATTTTGAAAGAAAGGGGACACCTGTAGAACCAGAAGAAATAACGGTTGATAGCATGAAAGTAGTGACAGATAAAGAAAGAGATCAGCCAGAAGATAACGAAGAAATAATTGAAAGACAGTTAAGCAGTCAAAGTCAAGTGGATGCAGTAGAAATAGCAAGTAACGAACATTTCCAGACAGAAGAAGTGGGTGCTAATATGAGTATTCAAGAAGATAATCTACTGAAGACACCTGAAAAAAATCTCAGCAATGAAGAAAAGAAAACATTGAGACGATCAGAAGTCCGTACATTGGAGGATTGCTTGATATGGCCTGAAACTCCAAAAAGAAAAAACATTCGTAAAACTGAAAGAATGCCATACGTTTTAACATCGAAGAAATGGAGAGCTCTTTTTAGGAATAAAGAAGAAAAGAAAGCAGAAGAAGAAAGGAAAAAGGAAGAGAGAAAAAGGAAAAGGGAGATGAATAATGGAGGGAAAATAGCTAAGCGTAAAAGAAGTTCCTGAATCAACAAAACACGTAAAACATGGAAGAAAAGTTACTGAACTGTCAACATTGAGCTCTCACGAGAATCCAAAAGACAGTAGTTTAATAACTGTGAGCCTTTCATATGACAAAATTTTATAGCAACTACTAGGCCTAGTTCCGGTATTGGTACAAACATATTAGAGAAGAGAAAGGACACTTCAGAAGAGCCGAATAAGCTGCTTTCATCAGGACTCTGTTACAAGTGTGGTGGGTGTTTAAATAATAAGTGTCTTGGTATTTCCTGCAAAAAAATGTCTTAAAGTATTTCACAAGAAGTGATTCAAACCGAATTTAGTGATAATGATTCAGAAGATGAGAATGTATACTTTTGCAACAAATGTGTGAGAGAATTAGACGACAGTGAAAGTGATTAAGCCTAATAGATTGATGTAAGAAAGAAAAAACATTTAGACTCATAATTAATGGAGGCAATGGCATCTTAGAAGTTGAAAACGAATAAATTAGTTTTAATTTGAAGGTAAATGTCTCACTTTTGTATCAAATATTAAAGTGCCCATCACTGTATACTTAGGTGCCCGAGTCAGAAGCTTGAGTGCCCATCACTATGTTTTTCTCCTATTTCAATATTGATGTAATTTTAAAATAATCAGACACATTATTGTAAGTTCTTTCTTGTGTAAAAGAGTCACAAATATATTCAGTTCTTTATTGGAAAAAAATGAGAAATCTACCTCTGTAAATTAGATGTTCCCAACCAAATATATGTTGCAATGTGCTTAAAGTGCCCATCACTATATACTTTACCCTATATATATATATATATATATATATATATATATATGTACACACACAATATGTGTGTTACAGAAGTCGAGAATCGTCTGATAGACAATCATACATAGAAGATTCCAACAAAACAAATTGTGTTACATACAAAATATACATTATTACAACATTGTAAATATTAATCACAACATCAGCGGTACTTGCATAAAATTCACGTCAACTATATCACATATACATAAGTACAAAGTTTTTATATTTTATCAATTTTATATATTAATAGTGCTATGCAACAAACACGTAGGCTAATATGTAACATGAGTTCTATGTATCTTATATTTATATTTTATTTTTTACATTTTCGGCAAGTCGGCAACAACCATATACAAATCAGTTAAATTAAACACATTTCTCACAACGATATTAGACTCTCATTACATATAACTCATGATTTTAATCATTTTAATTTATTGTTATGTTTATCACGGTGAATTATATTGGACTTACGTTTTAGATATTGTTATAACATTTGAATATCTGATGATGTCATATAGGCGAAAACATTGATATATTTTCTTTAGTAAATATACTGTATTAGCAAATACTAATTTGCAACTAATGATAAATCATATGATTGAGAAACTTAAATAAATTTATAATCTTGAACTTATTTATCTGAAAAAAAAAAAAAACAAAAACAAAATTAATTGTAAGATATTTCATAGCGTGTCCTGGCAAAGCCATTAATTGAATTCCCAATATGCTCATTCAATTTAAGAGAGCAGTGTATTATTATGACTATTACACTTTTACTGCTTCACACTACTTTTTACCAATAACACAGTACGAAAGGACGTCTTTCAACCAATCATGGCTGCTTACCGCACAATTTTATCGCGTTTCTAGCATTTGTTTATTTTTATCACTACCCTAGCATTTGTTTCTTTGTTTGCCAACATTTCAAACTGCACTGATTTGGACGTCAAAAAACAGAAAATTACAAACCACTCCAGTCGATGCACAGCACTTTCAAATATGACTCGCATTGGCATTCAAGAACAAGAATTAATAAGGATCACTGATCATAGCTATGCATCTTCCCTGAAACCCTATTTACAAATAAATGAAGAGCACCATTCGGAAATCCTGAATAAGTTGAGGGATACACCATGTACATTAACGAGTTAACTTCTTTTACCCACACGTCCAATATAACATCAATTGAACCACCAGCCACTAAAACATTAAAATTTGAAAATTGTACTTTCAATAATTGTTTATTTTAAAATTATTCATGTTTATTTTTTATTTCAACATCATTAATTAAAACGTTTCTTGTTTATTTCATCATTCCTAATTAAAACTTTTCTAACACTAGTTTATATTATTTAGGTTATGTTTGTTATAGCTTCAAGCTAATATTAATAGATTCAATTTTTGAAATTAAAGGACGAGGAAACTAAGCAACGTTATCAGGTTGAAATTTCAAATAGGTTTGCTGCTTTAGCAACTGCTGGCGAAGCTGAGGAAGAGTTAGATGTAAATAGCCTGTGGGACAATATCCGAGATAATATCAAAACTGCAGCTGAGCGGAGCAACGCGGAAAGTCTAGTTGAAGCAAGTAAAGCGATAGGGTTGGAAGTAAATCCCGAAAAGACTAAGTATATGATTATGTCTCGTGACCAGAATATTGTACGAAATGGAACTATAAAAATTGGAGATTTATCTTTCAAATATCTTGGAGCAACAGTAACAAATATAAATGACACTCGGGAGGAAATTAAACGCAGAATAAATATGGGAAATGTGTGTTATTATTCGGTTGAGAAGCTTATGTCATCTAGTCTTCTGTCAAAAAATCTGAAAGTTAGAATTTATAAAACAGTTATATTACCGGTTGTTCTGTATGGTTGTGAAACTTGGACTCTCACTTTGAGAGAGGAACAGAGATTAAGGGTGTTTGAGAATAAGGTTCTTAGGAAAATATTTCGGGCTAAGAGGGATGAAGTTACAGGAGAATGGAGAAAGTTACACAACGCAGAGCTGCACGCATTGTATTCTTCACCTGACATAATTATGAACATAAAATCCAGAAGTCTGAGATGGGCAGGACATGTAGCACGAATGGGCGAATCCAGAAATGCATATAGAGTGTTAGCTGGGAGGCCGGAGGGAAAACGACCTTTGGGGAGGCCGAGACGTAGGTGGGAAGATAATATTAAAATGGATTTGAGGGAGGTGGGATATAATGGTAGAGACTGGATTAATCTTGCTCAGGATAGGGACCAATGGCGGGCTTATGTGAGGGCGGCAATGGACCTCCGGGTTCCTTAAAAGCCAGTAAGTTAAGTAAGTAAGTAAGTAAGTATAGCTTCTGCTATATGATATTATGGATAGTCACGTATCAGAGATTATTTAATACTAAGATTTATTGAAAATCATATCTCAAGTAATGTTGATTACTGAGATCCGGATGATTGAAGTGGAATGCAAATGCTTTAATAAAAATGAAACTGAATCAACAAATCCTTTTTGACTAGTAACCATCCACAGAGTTCAATGAAGATTCCATAGTTGTCACAACTAATAACAAGAAAACAGCTACTGCCATCTAGCGTAATGTTGATATGGTACAATAATACATTTGAAGACAGTTGTATTTTCTTAAGTCAATTAATATTTTATTGTATTGGAGTACTTTGTTACTTCTAATCTTTATATATACTTTCTTCTAATCGTGTAATAGTCAATTAAATCCCACTCGAGTTTTGATTTTCTCTAGATAAATCAAAACCTCTAGTGAGATTACTGTTGATAATAAATAATTGAAAGAATTTTAGTTTTGTCCTTTAAATGTGCAAAAATTTGATCCCAGGAAATGTAACTTTGCGTTCTGCAAAATAATTTTACAATGTTACAGGTTCGACCCCCGGCCTGATCGTGGTGGAATTTGTGGTCCTCTCATTTCACTAAAACTCTGTACCCCCAATTAAATTATCAATCATATAGGCCTACAATGGTTAGAAATAGGCTGGAGTGAAGTCTTGGGGATAATAGCGGTCTCGATGCTGATATAAGATTTAAGGGCTTGGGGTTGCAGCCCTGGGATTATCAGATGATCGTCTGAGGACAGAGGACTGAGGTAGAATGGCCCGCCTGTCAGCATCAGATTCGCGAATGCCATCAGGTAACCTGTTGGATTGGGACCACCATCACATATAGATCGCACAATTGGCCAATGTAATTCTTAGATGCGACCTTCGAAAAGCCAGTCAACCATGGTTACGAAATGTGGAAAATTCTGGAGATCAGGAACGAAGTACAGATGTGGCAGAATGAGAATCTTGAGAAGTTTGAAAGAATATACACTTCCTGATAAAAGCTGAATATAGATATCAAGCAAGAGAAACATTAGAAACGTTTAAACTAATGGACTAAATAAAGTAATCCCCAAAAGATTGGTATCATTATATAAAAGGATGAAAAGTTATTGGACGCTGGATCATAGGTAGATTGAAGAAAGGCTCTTTCATCCTTCATGAGATCGAAATGAGTTTTACAGCCCTAATTCAGAAACACTTCTGCTTCGTAGTTGCCCGATTCCCTTCTAAATACGTAGCTTCATTGCTTCCCAAGATAAGGCACAACTCTATTCCCTTTCATATACTAATGCTAATACTTTATTGCCAGAACAAAGATATATATATATATATATATGATATATATATATATATATTTCTTTTTTATATGAAACACTCTAGCACCTCCAGAAAGAGTAAGTTACATACTCGTGCTCAGGGGACATTTCACATAATGTTAAGACACTTCATTAAATAAGAAAGTGAAAAGTAAAAAAAAAAAAAAAAAAAAAAAGAAGAAGAAACATATATGATAGTAATTGAACTTTAAATTTTCTTTCTAATCAGCAGTTTTTAGTTGATTTTTTTAAATAAGGAGCATTAACAAATTGTATGTTTGGGAATTTAGCTGTTATCATATTATAAAACCTTGGATCGAAGTTGCTGCTGTGATTATATGCTACAGTTCTGGTAGATTTGGGTACTGTCAAGCATATGTTGTCTGATTGTTTGATTTTATATCTGTGTGAATATAAATTAAATATATTTCGGTTTTTATGTACGAAATTCAATAATACATTGTTATAAATTTGATGGAAGTCAAATATTTTAAATTCTGAATACAACTGTTCTGAAGGATAATCAAGAGGTTTATTGAGGCATATTTTATTATGCTTTTCTGTAGCAGAGTTATTGGCGTAAGGGAAGTACTACAGTATAAGCACTGAAATCAAATTCACGCATTTGATGCACTAATACCTTCCGGATTTAAATTGTAAACACAGGTAATCGGTAGACTTATTCCCTCCTGTAATGAAAATACACAACTGCAGAATGACGGAAGTTCAAAGTTTTCTAGTGCATATCCATCTTTGTATACCATCCTTCAATGTCTTATGGAAACTGTATTTAAAACCGTTACTTATACTAAATCATCATCACTCTTCTGACAGAAATCTTTCACTACTTCAATCATGCTACAAACTGGTCCAATGCAATGAATGATTTGTTCCCAAATTTCGACTTTAAGCTACAGGTTACACGAGATCGATGATACTGCAATCTTGTGGCAGTGAATTAGTGTTGGGGCGGTGTAGCTTACATCATCTTACATTTTACAAAATTCGGAGTGCAACAAAAACAAAGCATGAATTACGTAAGAAAGTGAGTGCTTACTTTTAGTGGATGAGTGTTCCAAATTAAGTTTGAAATTAATCTATCTGAAATTGTTGCGGACCTTGAAATTCCTATACCCAGAGCAATACAATCATTATTAATTTCGAATGCTAATCTGATCTTATACATTTAGTCAACATGTTTATTAGAATTGGTCTAATAGCAACTTGGCTTTAGAGCTGGAGGGAAGAGAGCTGTTTGTATTTCTAAATAAAACGTGACCTGGAGGGAATTGGGTTGTTATCTTTGGACCTTATTCGGCAGGGAGGGAATGACTTTGTGAAAACTGATCACGAGAGGCAATTGACCCACATCCTGCTGCTGTTGCTAATGATGAAAAGAAGTAAAAAAATAGAAATTAATTTATATTTTTACCGTCTAAAATAGAATATCAAATGCTAAGTGAAATTTATTCACTGAATTAGAATAATAAAATTTGTATGACAATGTTACATAGATGAACGTTTTCGGTAATGTTTTGCCAGCTTCGGATCATTTAGGTATGAATGTTAGAATATAGACCTATGAACACTTTACAGGATTAGAGTACAAACAAATAAGTTAAAATAAGTTAACATATAAAATAGTTGAAATATTATATAAAAATGATTTCTGCTAATTAATAAGTTATTTAAAATGTAAGAATAAAACAATGAAGAAAATTAGCTTCCATTAATGTGTTGTGTCACAAATGATATTGTTTTTAGCTGTTTGTTTTCGTGGGACATTTATTAACTCTTGTAACTAAAGTTAGTAACATATTCCTCCATAAGGAAGATTGTTGCAAGTTGTGTAAATCAAAAAGCCAAACTTGCAACGATCTTCCATACACTTTACTTTTATTTCACTATTGGCCTATACTTAAAGAAAAGATATATTGGCCTTACATTAACAAGATGGTAGGACAAAGTAACTTGGAATGAAAAAAGATCTAGAGCTTAATTCCAGAAAGCAGAAGAGGATATGTAGAAAATGAATTCATGAATAATTCAATTTAATTCAAATTCAATTGAATTTAATTTATACGTTCTAAAAACAGTAATAAAAGAAACACTAAAATTTAAACAATACAATGGAAACCTAAAATAATTTGGAACTTTTAAATTAAAGAAAACAGTTCACTCTTAATGCATTAATTGTAACTAACTGAAATTAAACGTATTTATTAAAAAAATTCATACAAGTTTGTGTTGAAAAACTCAGCAACAGAATACAAAAGATTATTTATTAATCAAAATTGTAAAATCTAGTTTTGAAACTTTTGATTGGTAGACTAATTTATAGTATTGACAGGGGAGCATATTATATAATTTCATCCCCATAATTGGAAAGTTTGTGTTGCTCTTGTGTAATCTGCAATATGGAATATTAATTTGTTCACTGTTTATAATTTCATGATCATGTATATTGGCCGTTAATGTGTAATTGTCGATATTTTGTCGAGTGTAAAGTACTAGATCGTATATATACAAATTTATGATTGTTAAAATCTGTGATTGTCTGAAAAGTGGCCGACAATATTCCAGATAGTTTGATTTATATGAAATTCTAATGGCTTTCTTTTGCAAAATCAAGATACTTCCAATTTTGGTTCCATTTCCCAGAAAATTAGGGCATACCGGATTATCGACTGAAAGAAAGAAAAGTACCGCTAGGAACATCTTAAATAATTTTGAGAAACTCAAGTCGTTAATTTCTTTAACAAATATAAAACTCTTGATGTGCTTATCCCATGTTAAACTCTCTAGAATGCGATTTCCAGTCATTTAATCAGTATGGTTAAAATATAAGTATTGATAAGAGTAACAAATGACGAAATAAAGAAAATACTATAAATAAAAGACAATAACCTTTGCTTCTGTCGCTTTTCAAACACAGTGTTCAGAATATTCCTTATCCAGCACTCAATTCCCGCACCATCTGCGATGATGTATCGCTTGTCCCCACAAGCGCTAGTTACAGCATATTCAGCGAATATTGGAACTGTTACTTGATAGATTGTTCGTGACGTGGAGGAGAGGTCCAATAACCTCGTGACTTGAAGAGGGGAGTAATTACACAAATAGCTTGTTAATCTGATCGGCTGACAGCTGGCACTGGGTCACCACAGACACTCTGATTAATTGCCAATAAAACTTTACCGCAGCTTTAGCAATTAATTTTAATGTTGCAGCCAAATTAACATCGCCTGCGCTTGAGACGAATCCAAGGGGCAGTTACTTCCTCATACAAAGTGAAATATATACGTACGTACAGTTGCCCAAAAAAGGAATGAGACGATGGAATATTCGTTCTTAGTTGTATGATACTGCGCATGATCCAAGAACAGAGTACTGATACACAAGTTAACGAATATTTGCATTACTTAAATTCAGGCTATTTGGTTTGTTGATAGCATCGTTCCGAAATTCACTTCAAAAAGTGCAAAAAATATGGTAATATGACGTAAATAATAGATCAATATATACATAAATTGTGTAGTTAAATCGACACTTGAACCTTCATGACTACATCGACACTCCGCACAGAAATAAAAGCTTTCGTTTTGTCTCAATAGCTCAGACGCTAAGTCTTCTGAGTATTGTACAAAAGAGAATGGGTTCAATTCTTAGTCTATACCAATCATTTTTTTTGTCCTAATAACGTTGAAATAAAATTTTTCAGAGTCCTGAAATTAGGTGTTAATGATCACAGACAATACAAAATTGCAAATTACAATGTTATAAACGTTGATCTAATGAATGCATTTACATTGAAGCGGTTGGCCTGTGGTCGTTGGGGCGCCAGAATCTGCGACGGTCGTCGGTCGTCGTCGTTGTTGCCCACGACGCCTTTCCTTGCCCTCGGCTGCCAGCTCCGTCGTATATGGAAAGTATCTCAAGGAGGCACGTCGATGTCAATAATTAACTATGTACACTGATTAATTTGGGCGCCAGCCTCCTCGAGATTACTCCGGTAGAGGATGAGGTTCCCAGGTCAGCTGCAAAAACGGTCGGGACATGGGGTTTGGGAGACGTGCTCGTAGATTGAAATGACGTAGGCGCACACCAGAAGTTGTTAGTAAGAACTATGAAAACTTTTATTATTACTAATTGTTCGTTTCAGATTAGCAGAAATGCGCGTCCAAGTGTATAATTTACTGTTCTCACTTCCCACAAGTTGGTAGACTAATTTCTGAGTTCACGTAATTATATATATTTTGTACTATAAAACACCAGTAATATAACGGAGAGTTGATAACTTGATGACAATTTATTCCGAATGTAATAATAATGATGAGAAAAGAATTCAGACTTATAATAATGATACAACACACGACTTCTTACTAAACCCACTGAAAAAAATCCTAAGTCCGTAAATTGTTATACTTCCGAGTTAGGTTTGCCGAGAATATGTGGAGTGCGTCCTCTCCGAACGCTGTCTATATGCCTTCTGTCCATCTGCCAAATCTATCCTCTACTTTCAACCACCAAACATACAATTTCGCCCTCCTATCTATATATCACGTGTCTCTATTAAGAATCCTGATTGGCCATGATTACACTTACGTCACTTAAGACGCGTTCTTCAAAAATTGTTCGTTAACTAGAACATCCCCTTACTTCCGGCGTCCTGACAATTCTCTGACATATACCAGATCATCTCTTTTGGAACCTGGCTTGGCGTCATCTTGCTGACCACCCGCAGGCAAAGTCCATACATTCCCTCATCAGTCAACTCCACGCCTGGACACATGTTTCCTGTCCGCGTAGCTTGGCTTCAGCCTTCCTGCCCACCTGTTACTTCCGCCTTACATTCTGAAACTTCCCTACACGTCCATGCTTCTTACTATCCATATGAGAATATTAACACGAAATACTAATCTAATCAAAACCTCCTTATCCTATACGAGGAACCGTCTCAACATCAATTGTATATTGTATATTATATATATATATATATATATATATAAAACCAATAAATACAATGAAAAAATGTAAAATGATTTAACAACAAGCATGAAGAAATTGATTTTAAGTAACGACAATTAATTATTAACCCTATCAACCACCGAGACAAGATGGAGAGACAGACATTTATCCAGCTTTTTAGTCTCATCGCAGGCAGGTTCCCATTCAAAATACTGAAAAATGAATATTATAGCCCGTGCCATTTAAGAAGATGTTCCAAAAGAGGAAACATGCGAGTGAGATTGCTGATTTCCTCTCCTCGAGAGCGCTTTAAATGAGGGTTTTCCATTTCATTTGAAGCATTGAAGCTAATGAGTCGCCCTCGGTAGCGCAGTTGTTATAGCGCTGGCCTTCTATGCTCGAGGTTGCGGGTTCGATCCCGGCCGAGGTCGATGGCATTTGATTGTGTTTAAATGAGACAGGCACATGTCAGTACATTTACTGGCATGTAAAAGAACTCCTGCGGGACAAAAATTCCGGCACACCGGAGGCGCTGATATAACCAACGACCAAGACGACGATAACAAACATCACCACCACGACGACGACGACGACGAGCACCAACACGACCATCACGACGACTATAACTACGAACATTACCACCACAACTACCACAACCAACACCACGACCACCAACACGACTACCACCATAACCACCACCACGACCATTACGACAAAAACCAAAACCACCACGATCACCTCCACGTCCACCATCATGATCACCATCACCACCACCACCACGAACATGATCATAGCAACCATGGCCGTAACGACAACCGCCACACACTACTATTAAAATCAACACGAGGTTGCATACGACGATCATCATAACCAACACGACTAACAGCACTACCACGACCACTACCAACACATCAACAACCACGACAACGACGATGACGACCACCTCCATGACCAACACCTCGACCAACACCACCACCACAACGACCAACACGACGACGACGACGACCAGCATAACCACCACCATCACCACGAACAACTCCACCACCACTATCACCACCACGACCACCCTGAGACGACCTCGACGATGACCACGACGACCAACACGATCACGATGACCAACACCACAATGACCAACACTACCACCATGACAAAGACGAAGACGACCACTACAACAACGACCAACACGACGACAATCACGACGACCAATATCACCACCACAACCAACAACACGACCACCAACACGATCACAACCGCGACCAACACCATGAGCACAACCCGTCCATCACCACCTCGACCAACTCCACGACCAGCACAACCACAACACCACGACTACCCGTACAACCACAACCAACACCACGACGATCACTACCACCACAAGGAGTATAACGACGATCACTAACACGACCAGCATCACCACGACCAACACCAACACGACCACCAAGACGACGATCACGACGACAACCACAACCACAACCACCATCACCACTACGACGACCACAGCAACGACCATCATAATGACCACCAAGATCACCACAATCATGCCCAACATCACGACCAATACCACCATAACCAACACCACCACGACGACGATCACGACCAACACGATCAACTTCATGACCACTTCGAAAATGACGACCACCATGACCACGGCGACCAACACCATAACTACCACAACCATAACGACGACGACGATTAACACCAACTTGACCACTTTCACGACGACAACGACCAACACCACAACGACCTAGATCACCACCACTATCACAACAACCACGAAAACGACGACTAGCACAACCACAACCAACACCAAAACAACGACCACATTCACTACCACCAGCACGATCACCACGATAACTACCATGAACACGACCACCATCACCAACATGAAAACCACCATGGCGACGACAACGATCACTACCATAACCACGACTAACACAGCGATCACGACAACCACGATCACGATAACTACGATCACCACGACGATCACCACAAACCCGACGACTACGACGACTACCGTCCACACCCTGTGGAGTAACGGTCAGCGCGTCTGGCCGCGAAAAAGGTGGCTCGGGTTCGAATCCCGGTCGGGGCAAGTTACCTGGTTGAGGTTTTTTTCCGGGGTTTTGCCTCAACCCAATATGAGCAAATGCTAGGTAACTTTCGGTGCTGGACCCCGGACTCATTTCACCGGCATTATCACCTTCATCTCATTCAGACGCTAAATAACCTGAGATGTTGATACAGCGTCGTAAAATAACCCAATAAAAACGACGACTACTAATATCACCATGACCACCACGACGACGATCACCACCACGACCAACACTACCACGACCAACACCACCACTACGAAATACACCACCACAACCAGATCGACGAAGACGACGATCAACACCACGAAGACGACCATAGCGACCACGATGACCACCACCACGATCAACACGACGGCGACGACTACCACCACCACTACCACCACCACCACAACGGTCACCAACACGACGACAAACACTACGAACACCACAATGGCCACCACAACCAATACCAACAACACGACGACGACCACCACCACAACGGCCATCATCATGACCAACACCACCAACACGACAACGACAAACACTACGAACACCACCATGGCCACCACAACCAATACCAACAACACGACGACAATCACCACCACCACAACGGCCACCATCATGACCAACACCACCAACACGACAACGACAAACACTACGAACACCACCATGGCCACCACGACCAATACCAACAACACGACGACGACCACCACCACCACCACAACGGCCACCATCATGACCAACACCGTCAACACGACAACGACAAACACTACGAACACCACCATGGCCACCACAACCAATACCAACAACACGACGACGACCACGATCACCAACACTACGACGATGACGACCACCTTGACCACGACAAGAATCACGACCCCGAAGACCACTACCACTACAACTACCACAAGGACGACCAAAACGACTACGACCACCACCACCATGAACATCATCACGACGACCATCACCAACACCAACACCATCACGTCAATGAAGACAACCACAACCACCACTACGGCCATCACAACGACCAACAACATGACCACGACTGCCACGAACACCACAACCACTACTATCACCACGAAAACGACCACGACGATCACCAAGTCAACCACGATGAAAAAAACGAACACCACGACAACCAGCACAAACAACCTCCATCATGACCCCAACACGGCCACCACCATCATGACCACAAAACACCACGACCAACACCTCTATAAAGTCCATAACCACCAACACTACGACAACCACAACCACCACAACGACCAACACTGCCACTTCTACAACGACCACCATCATGAGCACCACCATCACAACGACGACCACGACCACCACGACTATACCATGACCACGACCGCTACGATAACCGAACGACCTCGAAGATCACCACTACCACGACCATGACGACCTCCCCAACTATCTTCAACATCACGACGACGACGACGACCGCGACGACGACTTAACACAACGAACAACACCATAACTACCACCACAACCAGCACCACGACGACGACGAAGACGAAGACGACCACGGCCACAACCACGACCAACACTACTGCCAACATGACGACGACCATCACCACCACGACCAGCATGACGACGACCACCACCACCACGACCAACATGACGGCCACCACCACTTCCACGACAACCAGCACGACCACAATCACGACAACAAACATAACCACGACCATGACCAATACTATTACGTCTACCACCACAATGACCACCACAACCACGACCACCAAAATCACATACGACAACCTATTATATAAAATTATTGCTTCTGTAACCATTGTAATTGTCAAGTCACTTTTCGCTTTATTAGATTGATTTAAAAGTAGGAACACAAAAATACAATTATATTGATCTTACCAACTGATACATTTCAGATCGCTGGCGATTTTCTACGTTTAGTTGGTGGTCTGTGTTCAAATGTAGTAGGAACAGGATCCAATTGCAAGGATCTCTTGTTATCTTTCGTTTATTTTCAAATTGATTTTCGGTAAAACATGTCTGTAAAAGAATGGGCCTACATTAAAAAAAACCTGCAGAGTGATAAATTAAATTAAAGTAGAGAATAAATTTACAATAACAGGCATGAGATAAGTGAAAACATTGTAATACTGCAGTTATTTTTTCCTTTCTAGACTAGAAACAAACCTCACAAATTATATGTTCGCTGGAATAGTGGGTCCATCATTTTTATATTTATAATCCACTTCTTTCTTTATTTCTCTCGCCTTGCGGCAGAGAAAACAAACGGACACCTTTTTCAATTCTCTGTGAACAGCTTGGAACACAACAGCACTGTATTTTGCCGTACACACATTACATTTCTGTACGGTTGCATATGGAAATAGCGCGTGCTGGAATAACAATGGCCGATTTGTCGGCGCAGAGGATTTTGGTGCTGTAGATATAGCCTATATGGATTCTCGTATCATGCAACATGACTTTTTTTTGCAATCAATTGCCGCTAAACTCTGTCATTAGTAATGAATAAGTGAGTGAGTGAATGAATGAATGAATGAATGAATGAATGAATGAATGAATGAATTATTGATTACATTTATTAAGTAATTTGTTCTTTTTTCCTGATTTTACTTTTCATCATAACTAGAAAATTCAACTTAAATATTGGAAAATGTAAAAAATGGTTTGGTTTCGACACAGGACAGATCCTTGTACGTAGGTCTTGTGGATAATACCATACCCCTGGAAGAAAAGTGTTGTGACTAAAAAATGCCAACTTTTTAGGAGAGCGTTTTAAAAGTTTAAAAATTGCTTCTCTTATCAGAAAATACGATTTTTCAAGAATTTCTTTTTCCTCGTGAAGAAAAATGAATTTCTTCATGTTATATATAAGACTTTCACTTGGAATACCTAATGTTTAATAGTATTAAAAATTGCATTTTTCTACTTATGACAGTTTTCTACTGGAACAAAAAGCAATAATTACCTAAAAATTCTTGGAAATATAACGCTTCTATACTTACGACAGTTTTCTACTGTGTTCCAGTGAATTATTTACCTTCATATTACTGCTTTTGTTGTTGAATATATTGAAAAAATGCGCAATGTTAATACCATACAAAGACTATACTACGATAAATTACAAATTCAAGAATTTATTAATACAAACAAGTTTATCATCAAAGAAAAGAAAGTAATCTTAAGAAAGCATACTTTTTGACAAAATTATACATACTCAAAGTGTCTATTTGAAAAATTCCAACAGGCTTATCATGAAGCAATAACAAAGCATTCTACTCGAATCACTAACAGTTGTTGTGTGTGCATTATTTGCTTCTGGCAAATTTTTATAGGCCTAGTGATAATGGTACCGAGAAGGTTTCAGATTTCAAACATAAAGCTCTACTAGGTCTTTATTCTTTTTACGATAGTAGATACGATCTTCCTCGTAGCTATCATCGTCGTCGTCGTCGTCGTCGTCTTCAGCATACTCTGTTTTGAAGAAAAAGACCTAGGGAGTCTTTGTTCACCTTTAACATCTTTATTTCAACCTACTTCACCTTCCCTCCTCCTGAATTTACTCTAAATTTTTATCAAAATTCTTCTTCTGATTACTTTTTCAGATCAAAGAATTTGTTAACTCCTACTTTACTCTGTACCCACTGACTGGGCTACCGGTAACCAAAACTCGAACGGCAGTGACACGCGAGAGAGAGTCTAAGAAGTAAGGAGACGAGGGAGAGGTACTTGGCATAAAAACTACAACCAGTAGAGGTTCGTGCACTAACATTGATTTCTTCATCAACCCCGCGAATAAAATAGCAAGCTTTGCTGTATCAGTAATGTCACTACTGTCATCAAGAACCAATAAAAAACATATATATATATTTATATAGATTTTCTTGCTTTTTTAAATATTCCTCAATGAACACAATCAGAAATTTCCTGAATTCTCTTCTTGATATTTAGTCGAGAAACGCACAGTGTTTTTCAGAATTAATTAACAACGTTCATTGCACAAATCAGCCAATTTGATCATCACGCTTTTATAAAACTCTCCTTTGTTCGAAGGCTTAAGAGAACGTACATTTATTTATGTCATCTTTCTCTTCATGACGATGATTAAAGGCTGATTTTAGTTCTTGGAGTTTAATAACTCACTTCATTGCTACAATAGCACGTAATATTCAGTCAGTTTCTCTATATTATATTATTATTATTATTATTATTATTATTATTATTATTATTATTATTATTACTGCTGCTGCTACTGATAAAGCTATCAGTATTATTATTATTATTATTATTATTATTATTATTAAATCAATAACTAGTAAATAACTGATAATAGTCATCAAAAATTAAAAATAGTACATTATGCAACGAGCCTATAACGGTAGTAATTAAGACGCTAGGATGTTTATGAAACTCGCTTGCGCTCGTTTCATAATTTTCATATGAGCGTCTTAATTACCATTATAGGCAAGTTTCATACGACTTTTTGTGCTCGACCATATTTCTAACTTGAAATTATTCATAAGTATTCATGTTATTGTTATGTGAGTGAGTGCAATAGCCTACCTCATAAATTGTGAGATGTGCGCAGTCGCGAAAGTATTAATTTTTTCCGGGAAACGAATGTCGACTACTTTGATATAATCTAGAGACGATGAAAGAGTAATGGAACGGAGAAAAATTCTCTCCGGCGCCGGGATTTGAACCCGGGTTTTCAGCTCTAGGTGCTGATGCTTTATCCACTAAGCCACACCGGATACAACTCCGACGGCGGTTAGAATCGTCTCAGATTAAGCTCCAACTCTTGGGTTCCCTCTAGTGGCCGCCCTCTGCACTACGTCATAGATGTCTATGAACGCAGGACCGAAGTCCACACATGTGCTGAGGTGCACTCGATATGAGTGACTAGTTGGCCGGAATCCGACGGAATAAGCGCCGTCTTAAATCACGAAGTGATTTACGCATATCATATATATTATTTCAATGTACCGAAGTACATATGATTTTTCCATGCAGATATTCTGCGTCATCATACGATGAAAGAGTAATGGAACGGAGAAAAATTCTCTCCGGCGCCGGGATTTGAACCCGGGTTTTCAACTCTACGTGCTGATGCTTTATCCACTAAGCCACATCGGATACAACTCCGACGCCGGTTAGAATCGTCTCAGATTAAGCTCCAACTCTTGGGTTCCCTCTAGTGGCCGCCCTCTGCACTACGTCATAGATGTCTATGAACGCAGGACCGAAGTCCACACATGTGCTGAGGTGCACTCGATATGAGTGACTAGTTGGCCGGGATCCGTTCCATTACTCTTTCATCGTATTATGACGCAGAATATCTGCATGGAAATATCATATGTACTTCGGTACATTAAAATAATATATATGATATGCGTAAATCACTTCGTGATTTAAGACGGCGCTTATTCCGTCGGATTCCGGCCAACTAGTCACTCATATCGAGTGCACCTCAGCACATGTGTGGACTTCGGTCCTGCGTTCATAGACATCTATGACGTAGTGCAGTGGGCGGCCACTAGAGGGAACCCAAGAGTTGGAGCTTAATCTGAGACGATTCTAACGGGCGTCGGAGTTGTATCCGGTGTGGCTTAGTGGATAAAGCATCAGCACGTAGAGCTGAAAACCCGGGTTCAAATCCCGGCGCCGGAGAGAATTTTTCTCCGTTCCATTACTCTTTCATCGTATGATGACGCAGAATATCTGCATGGAAATATCATATGTATTTCGGTACATTAAAATAATATATAATCTAAAGAGTAAGATAAACATTAGTCTTGATATAACCTTGAAATTGAATTCGACATTGTAAAACGAGATGACAAATTGAATTTATTTGAATATTATTTACAATTAACGCTAATTATTATAGTAACAGAACATAACCTTCTGCGACAGTATTGGATTTCCAGCCTCCATGACGTTTCGATAGATGTCTTTCGATTGCATATCCGAGAATAATCGAAAACCTGAACTTTAATGAATAGGTGTACTTTAATGGCATGCATTAAAGGACTGCTACCAGGTGTATAATTACTACATTTCGGCATGGTGGAGCATAAAAGAAATTAAAATGGAGATATAGCGTAGTAAGTATTTTATCATTCAAGGGAAGATGTAGGCCTGTATATTGAGGCACGTAAATAAGAATTATGGTAACACTTGCTGATAAATACCACTACTACTACTACTACTACTACTACTACTACTACTACTACTACTACTACTACTACTACTACTACTACTACTACTACTACTAATACTACTACTACCAATAATAATAATACTAATAATAATAATAATAATAATAATAATAATACCTGTTATGCCTGTGTATTCAGCGTAATGTAATGTCGCTTCTACATACTACTACCAATTGAACCCTTGAGCAAAGCAACATATTAGATTTTCTTCGATAGAACAGCGAATCAATTCATATTCCCATTCTGTACGAAATCTTCTGTTCGTGCTCGTAGAGACAGAGGGTTTGTAGAGCGACATGGTATCGGCACTGCTTCCATCAGTACGTGAGCGAGACAGAGAGCAATATACAGGAAACTCTCATTATTAGTATGAATGTCTTTGATTACACGATGTAATCACGATACCCAATTTGGTCACCGCTGCACTAGGCACATAATACAGCATATTGGCCCACATTTAAGGACACTCTAGAAATTGTTAAACAGTAATTCACGATATTTTATTGTGTATCACTCAGAACACTTCAGTCGACATTTGACACTGCAGGAAACCTTGACCGACCTCTCTCAGGGATTACTTTTCTTCTCTTGGAAACGTTAAGAGTGACCAGTGTTTCTTTACATTGTACTTTTAATTTCCTTCTTGTCGTCTTTTCTTATTTGTGGCGAACTTGACCTAGAAACTTCAAATCTACGTAAAGATTAATTTTTTGGTCCTACAGAATACATCTGTTATGGTAACAATTGATATTAGAGGAGAAAATTCACTCCGGCGTGGCGCCGGGGATCGAACCCGAGTCCTTGGTTCTACGTACCAAGCGCTCTAACTATTGATCTATGCCGAAGTTCGATCCATAGCACTGGATCGAATCCCTCTCCTCCAATTTTTTTCTCTTTGTGGCCTGACTGCAAGTTCGGCATGTATGTTGACATTATACAAGGAGCGCACTCAGTTGAGTGACTTGGTGGCCGGGATTCCACAGTGGATTTTCCCTCAATTCATTAAGAACAAATCCTGGAATCATTTCGATGGTATTATCCCCTTCATTTCATTCAGATGCTAGATAACCATGGAAGTTGATGAAGCGTCGTGAAATAAATCAACTAAAAAGTCTGAGAAACTTTAATTGTTATTTGTCCTAAATGTCGTTACGTAGTCTTCAGATGCCTGTAACAATTGTAAACGGTAGGGACGCATATATATGTATCTTGTTAAGACCTTCCATACTGTCATCACTGGCATTGCAAGTTCACGACTAGCCTTCCCAATAGACTTTTTCGGACTTCGTAAGAAAGAGCCCTGAACGCGCTGAACATTCTCCTCAGACACTCTTGGTCGTATCTTTACACAGACAACCGGTAGTTCCTAACAGGTTATGGCATCGACGGATGTTGTTGGCATTTGGGGGATCACGATTAAACTGCCTACGAAACACACGTTGAACTGTTATAACCAATTTACAACTGTCAAACTTCAAAACACAAAATATTTTCTGTTGAGGAGTCGCCATCTTTTTTATTATCGCTGCCAAGGAAACAAGACAAAGGAACGCTAACTGCGCATGCATACAACTAAAACTGTCTTCCTTCCTCTTTCATTTGAGCCTGCAAACAACTTTCTACGCCTCATCTGAGTGATAATATAACGACTATAAACTGCTACATTCTTTTAAGTACACGGTATATAATTATATGACAAGGACGGGGAACCCGTATTGTAAACAGAGTATTCAGCATGAGTACCTAAATACAACAGCAACTAAGGTAGCGGAAGAGGTTAAGCTCTCTGAGAGGCTGTTCCCGTCGCTGTTATATGTTGACCCGAAAACTGCAATAATGCGAACTGTAAAACGACCGAGATTAGGATAACCATTTTAGGCAGCGAACGATAGAGATGAAAACCTTCCACAACTGTCTATACGTCAGTTCCAGATACTTTTCCATCACCATATTCTTAAAGATAAGAATTTGAAAATTTTCTTATTTTGTAGTGACATGCGTAAATAAATATGGTTCCACGAAAATTCAAACAATGTGTTTTCCATTTTCTGAAACAAAGTATTTCTCCTCCCATTTGCAATTAAAAGAATCACCACGCAAACTCACACTGAAACAACACATCACTGATAGATTTGTATACATTTGAATGAGTCGTGCAGCTTACATCAATTTTATTGCATAGAAAATGGGAAATTTTGATAGCGCGGGCGCTATCTTATTCTATCTGAGAAGTAGTTTTCCGTCCATGTTTTACATGTTTTGGCTTTTCTTTAGATCAACACTAGATTCTCTCATATGATGCAGGCTCACTGCAGACACATCACAAGACGAAGAACAAACTGCCAGTCTCGTGGAATGAAGGCAAAATTTCTCCCCTCGTCGAAAATCGAACCACGAAGAGACTGGTTAACTTATAGGAAACGCAGTTGCTATCCACTGAGTCATGGAGGCGGGCATTACGACAGGAGTAATGTTTTGTAGCATTTTAAGTGAGTTTTACTCTGTTTCGTTTTTAGTGTCCATCGACTTTTTTCACATATTTTCTGAATCTTCTTTACTTGTCATCTACAACGTGTTCCTTAAAGGAAGAGTTGTTGCAGTCCAAGAAGTTAAACGAAGATAACGTGTGCTATGATTCTGCGGTTTTCGTTAGTTATTGCCTATACGTATAACGTAGAGGGAGTTCGGTTTTCTTTCCACTCCTTACTTCTGTATCGGGTTTTGATTACTCATTTACTACTTGAAACCTCATATGCTTTAGATAACCTCTCAAGGCGCGGTTACGAATAGGTACATAGGCATATAATATGTTAAATCTCATATTAATGAATTGCTAATGCTATTAAAATGTTATTAACAAATAATCATAATAGACTATTAACTAATTAATTTATTTATTTATGCTTAATATTAATACAAATATACTAACCAGCAGCGATTAGCATAAGAGTGACCATAAAAATAACAATATAAAAATATTAAAATAATAAATTAAAATAATAATAATAATAATAATAGGCCTAATAATAATAATAGATAAATATTCTACGATTATGCACATTTCAGATTTATAAGATAAATGGATCAAACGTATTGCTACGCAATTTGGTTGCTTTACTTCGTCTTGGAAGCGGAGAAATTCAGAGCAGAGAAAGGGCTTTAGAATTTCTGTTGTAGAAAATGTGACTTCTCATGCATTTCATACGAACAAGAAAGCTAACAGTGATTGTGAAATATTCACAGGTTAAATCAGTTTTAAAGCTCTTCAATAAAGACAGGGGATCAAGATTTTGACGTAAGTAATAATATAGAGTAATACATGTTGTGCAATATATAGCACTTAATTTCGTCACAAAGTTTTAAGTTGAACATTTCAATATATAAAACCGGAAAATAAACTCCTCAAGCGGGAATAATAAGAGAATTACTCGAATTCACATTATTAAATTAATTATTTTATTCTTTTTTTTTTGCCTAAAATGATAGTATGTTCAAAAAGAATTTGAAGCCCCGGGTTTAGATTTCTGGTGTAAAAGTCGGTAGGTCGATTTATCGCTTTTTTATAGGGACTTTATACTGTACTTTTTCTAGGTTTTTAAAACTGTGGCGAAAAGCATGAATTTTTCAAATCTAAGTAATTGTAATAAAAGTGATTATGATGATGATGGTGATGATGATGATGTTAATAATAATAATAATAATAATAATAACAATAATAATTATAATGATAATAATAATAATAATAATAATAATAATAATAACTAATGATATAATAATTACTAAATAAAATCAATCATATAATTTACATGGAAGTGAGTAACAGTTTCAAACCATTTTGCTATCAGGTTTATGGTTTTTTTCGTCATTGATCATCGTTGATCGAAATAATATTAATAGTAATGATAATAATAATAATAATAATAAAATAATAATAATAATAATAATAATAATAATAATAGGGGAAAGGAGCTGGCCACCCTACCCCATATCTCCTGGCCTAGTTGCCTCATAAGTGGTGCCTTCTTTGTGTTACTTGTGAGGTTCAGACCTGTCTTCGGACAGTTGACTAAACAATAATAATAATAATAATAATAATAATAATAATAGAGTAATAATAATAATAGTCATAATAATCATTATAAATTTGTTATTATTTTCCAACAGCGAAGAGCCAATAATAGGTTAGCACAAGAGTTATTGCAGTAGTACACCAATATTAACAATAATGATAATGATAACAATGGTAATAATTATTATGAATAGGCCTATTTTACGATAATAAAATTATACAAATTTTAAATTTGAAAAATAAATTCATAAAATTTGTTGTTGTATAAGTAGGCGGTTTTAATACATCTGGAAACAGGGAAATAGATTTAGAATTTTTATAGAAGGAAAGATTATGAATTCTCATTTATTTGTTAGGAACATCGAAGTTAACTCTATTTATGAAAGACTAACAGGTCGTATTACCTTAAAGGACCTCGGATAAGGATTGGACATCACATAGTTGGCGTTTTGAATTTTAACTGTGACAGTTAAAGTAATTCTTCTCATAATAATTTTGGAGTTGCAATGAAAGTATTAATAATAATAATAATAATAATAATAATAATAATAATAATAATAATAAAGTGTGTAGATTTATAGTCACTACCTGCTTCTGTATCGAATTTCCATTAGCCTCCCTGATTCCTCGCACCAGCTAGCGCTCTAGTATAAATCCCACATTTTGTAGAAAAATAGCCTCGAAGCCGGGGTTACGAATGCAGACATTTTAATGTTATTGAAAATGTATTTTACTACGACGAAGCAGATTGTACGCAGTAAACTATGCGCTACGAACGTCGGATATGTACATGTGGCCAGAACGTACGATGTTCATACGGCAGGAAGCTATGAATATATAGCATACTACTCCACATGGATTTTTGATGTGGTTATCTTTAAACAAGTCTACCGGAAAATGTAAGCACAAAGGAACGTGTGTGTGTGTGTGTGTGTGTGTGTGAGTGTGTGAGAGAGAGCGAGTGAAGGAGAAGAGATTGGAGGAAGGGAATAATCCCAGGAAGGATGTGAGTGACAGGATGAGAGGATAAGAAAAGATAACGCAGAGGGTGGGAGCCAAGTCGAAGGCAGAGAAGATAACTCCATCTTAATTTAAATCCAATAGAAGTTGGGGTTTTTACTTCTTTTCCTTTCGTTCAATGCTTTAACTTCCCCTCTGGTTTTTCTCCTTTTTTTTTGTGCGCTTATAAATCATAGGACCCGGCAAACGGTTCAATCTTGAATCAATAAAAAAAATAAGAGGTCTTGGAGACTCAGCACGAATTTTCTGTACTTCGATCGGAAAAACTTTCGCAGGTTGATGGTGTATGGGGTACACTTTATGGAACTCAGCCTATAATCCAGTCTGCATTGCCATTATAAAAGTTGGTTGTTTGGTTACAAATGCTTTCAGATAGGATCAATAAGATTTCTCTAAACTCTGCTAGCTTGGCAATATTTATTTCCATTCCTGAGTTGGGGGTAACTCTAAGGTGGGATGATAACATAATAATTGCAGATGTTCATAACTGTTAGATTTTAATTAAGGCGTGCGTAAAGCGACCATTAAATTTTGGTTGAAATCTTCTCTTTCAGAGACAGGGTTCTTTTTTGACGTGCTGTTTGTCTATGATATGAGACATGTGACTTTACTTATATCTTCAAATGGAAGCCGTAATAACGATTCTTTTGCAATTAAGATTTAACAATTATACTGGGACAGTCGTCTATTATCAGGGAGTACATCTCACTTGACGATATGTTTCAGAGGAATAATAATTGTTTGTATGCATCTGAAGTCTGATTAGTGGAATATGTAGCTAATCGGCGATGTATGCAATGGAGGGGAAAAGGGACTGGCCATCCTACCCCATTATCTCTTGGGCTAGTTGCCTCATAAGTGGTACCTTGTTATCACTTGTGAGGTTCAGACCTGTTTTCGGACAGTTGACTAAACAAATAAAAAATGAATAGTTTTTAACCCTCGAAACTCGGAAGTAATGTAATGTATGGTAACCACTCTATTACGAGAAGGCAGCTATTCTTAATTAATAGGCCTATAAGATGTTCACAAATGGAGAGACTTTCGTGATGTGGAAAGCTTAGTGCAATGCCACCGACAGAAGTCCTGCAGCGAACAAAAGTTAACATATCTAGTCCATAAAGGAAATGCAATATATCTCTGTATTTGGATATGGAATAAAACCGGGATTCATTAATTTGTTGCCAAAAGCGACACTACTTGAGGAATAGAAGAGGAATTGAACTTAATACGAGTGAAGCATGATTTCATTTCCAAATTTATATAAAGGACTTGAAATTATTATTATGATGCTGTAAAATTCGATTTTTGGCTTTACGACAATTATCATTACTCAACAAGGTTTTCATAATATAGATAAGAATAACTATTTTTATGTAATTTGTATGTCCTGATTACGAATATGGCATTGAAAAAGTGCTTACACGTCACATTTTTTCAAAAACTTATATTTTTTAGTTAGCGAATCGTATAAAAATGTGTTAAAACCTAGTCACTTTGAAAGAGATTCTTTTCCTTAACGTCGATCTTATACACAATTATATAGCATTTCCGTTCTTTTAAGGTACCATTTGAAACATACTTTCACTTTTGTGGGTTGAATGAGTGTTGCCCTTAGCGATGGTTTATTGTTTTATTACCCTTATTATGCAGCTGCACGGAGGGTAGGTCACATCTGGATATAACTGACTAAGGGAAGGAGGAAATACGGTCGCTGTTGATCGTTAGACAAAAAATGAATAGTTTAGCGATTAGTTCTGATTGTGGAAGTATTGTGAGCGGTACTAGTTATTCTGTAATAGTGTTAAAAGGATAGCAATCGTCGTTCGTGTAAAAATTTTCCAAATAGTTTTTGCTATGTATGTCGGGAATTAACTTTGAAATCACAACGTCGATAAATAACAGAGAATGTAAAAAAGGCATATTACTTGCATTTTGGCTATAAAGTGGGTGAAAAAGATAAAAATTGGTCACCACACGTGTGTTGTGTAACATGTTACGTGAAGTTAACAGAGTGGTTGCGGGGGAAAAATAACAATGATTTGGCGACAGCTCACCAGTCATCTGGAAGATTGTTACTTCTGCATTATCAAACCACAGGAATTTTCAAGGAAAATTAAAGATAAAATTGTGTATCCTAATTTCCCACCAACTATAATACTCGTGCCACATTCTCCTGAACTTCCTATCCCTATCCCTCCGCCCAGTGGAGAAGATTATGTCATTCCAGAGGAACACGAACTATCAGAATCCTCAGACTACCCTTCAACTTCCGCTGATCTCACCTATATTCCCGAACCACATCTGATACGATAGGCAGAACTTAATGACCTAGTTAGGGATTCAGGTCTTTCCAAGCAACACGCTGAACTATTCGGTTCTAGATTACAAGAATGGAACTTATTAGCAAAAGATACCAAGATTTCCGTGTTCAGAAAACGAAATGATAAACTGACTAGTTATTTTGTAATGAAAAATTCTGTTTGTGCCTGCAAAAATGTGAACAGACTTATGAATGAATTAGATATTCAATATAATTCAGAAGAATGGAGACTGTTCATCGATTCATCAAAACTAAGCATAAAAGCAGTTTTATTGCACAATGGCAATACAAAAAACCTTCCATCAGTAGCTCATTCAGTCACTATGGAAGAAACTTATGAAAACATGTCACTAATATTGAATGCAGTAAATTGTAATGAACATCGCTTGGCAATTTGTGGAGATTTGAAAGTAATAGCTTTGTTGCTTGGATTACAATGAGGATTTACTAAGTAATGTTGTTTTTTATGTTTGTGGGACAGTCCAGCAAAAGCACAACATTATGTGGTGAAGAACTGGCCTATCACAGAAGGTTATATTCCCTGTGAGCATAATATTAAATATCGTCCTTTAGTGTAACGTGAAAAAGTACTTCTTCCTCCACTGCATATAAAACTAGGGCTAATGAAAAATTTTGTGAAAGCTCTAGATAAGAGTGGAGAAGCCTTTCAACACTTAAAGACTCTGTTCCCTAAAATCAGTGATGCTAAATTAAAAGAAAGCATATTTGTCGGTCCACAAATTAGAAAACTTTTTAAGGACAGCATTTTTGAGAAAAAAACCTAACCCCAAGGAATTATCAGCATGGAAATCTTTTACATCAAAGGGCTTTTAGGGAATCTCAAGGCAGAAAATTATCGCCAATTAATAGAGATGTTACAAAGAAACTACGAAAAAAAAATAGCCTGCAGTATGTCACTGAAGATCCACTTCTTACATTCACATTAGGACTTCTTTTCTGAGAACTTGGGGACTGTAAGTGATGAGCAGGCAGAGCGATTTCACCAAGACATTGCTGCAATGGAGCGACGGTATCAAGGAATATGGGATCCAGCGATGATGGGCGATTATTGCTAGTTTTTAAAAAGGGAAGATTTCAGTTCTCATAAGAGAAAAAAAATGAAGGTATTTTTTTATCTTTCTCTATTTTATTGCACGAAGAGTGGCTTTTATAAGTCTTAATAGCTGATCAGTTATTGATGTATCAGTTTTATCATATCTAAGCTGCCCTTGGAAATTTTCACACAAAAAATGAGAATGAAATAATTTTTAATAGGTCAAACATCCTGATTTTTCAATAAAATCAAGTAAGTATATATAACACAAAAACGTGACGTGTTACTAACTTTTCATTGTCATTTTCGTGTTCAGCGCATGCAAATTAGTTAAGATCAGCCTATTTTATTAATGTTATGGAAAAAATGTTCAAATTTGTTGAGCAGTGATTGATGTGTTCAGCATCTCTGACAATGAAAAACGAATTTTAGCATGCAGCCCGTTCGTCTCTTTATATGCAGACTTTTCCCAACATTAATGGATTTAGTTAACACTGAATATTTACAAGTCAATTCATTATGTAAAGTATGCATATGAACTCCTATCTTGAAGGTATTACTATTTTGGAAATGAGTAGAAATATTATTCTCACATCATATCTTTATATACTGTCACATTTCCAACCAGGGTGATGTATTTTTGTTAGTAAGTACATAATCTGTGTTTGAATGACTGTTCTTGAACTCGAAATAAACTTGTGCTGTCCCTGTGACGGGGGGAAATATTAGTAGTTTTAAAATTATTTAAAGCATCAATATCTACGAATTTTATGACTAGTTGATTCTGTTTTCATCCATGTTGCCTACAATATCTTTTAATTGATTTGTTTCCCACTCTAGCATTCATATCACCAGCCACCACTAGATAGTCATTCTTATGTACTTTATCAATTTCTTCTTGTAACTCTTCGTAGAACCTTACTGTGTCAGGTATTAAATATTTGTAAAATAAAATGCAGTATAAAATAACGCGAGTTTATTTGCGATCATTACAACAAATCACATGAAACGATTCTTTGCTTAAAATTTAATCTAATTGTTTTCTACTTTTTGGTAGTACACGAAACAGTGCAGATAAAATATTTTCCCAAAGATATTTGTTTCAGATTAAGAATTATCAACTTCAACTTTTTGCAGTAAATGCATTCTGTTTGATAGACAAGGTGATTTAAATCTGTGTTTCTCGATTAGCAGCAGAGGAGACATGTCTGACATTAGGATGGGAGTCTTAATATTTTGATAATAAATTGTTAAACAATAAGACACTAAAACCTTAACCATCAACCCAATAAAATTCTAATAAAATTAGGACTAACAATTAAAATATTGACATAACAAATATAAGTACCAATAAAATAATAGTAACATACGTTACAAGAGCGGTATGTTGAAGCGAAACGTAGTTGAGCTTTTTTAATTTCCGAGAACATGAAAACAAACATACCGCTCGTGTATCGTACATTATTTTGTGCGAAGATCGTTTATTACATACCTGAAAGACGAATTTCTAATTAGTTGCAATGAAATCTCCATGTTCCTTTCTGTTTAATGACGGCAACTTCGGAAAACCAAAATATCTTTCTTCAACATTGTTGCTATAAAATATTTTCTATGTTTACTATACTCCAGCAGGCCGTGATATACATCTGTCTTCCCCCCCCCCCCAGTCTATAAATGCGAACTTAAAACAAACGGTAAGGTTATGTAATAATTTAATATTTTAACAATATTATTTATATAACATATTGCATTAATAACATCGGCATCTGGAATCTTGTTGATTTTTTCACGGCTTCCTTAATGTTGTATCAGGAATGCAATAAGTTTCGTGGAGTAGTAGACTTTACTTAATTTTTGCAAATCTTAAAACAACAATAATTAACATTGCAATTTGGGTGAAATTGCAGTAGTAAGTTTCCAATTTATAATTATTACTATGTTAAACGTCTCTAAAAATAATATGTTAAAAGCCTAAAGCATTAAAATGAATGTCGCGCTTAAGCGGTAAGAAGAGGGAAATTGTTATGACGTGTGTTACGTTGGGAATACTGAATGTGGTATTTCACACTTACCGCGTATTGGTTCTGTGCGGAAAACAAGCAAATACGCACGATCCCGCACAAAATATTTATATTTATATCTTCTTCTTCTACTATTATTTGTGGTGTTATGGCAGAAGCTGATATGTACGATTATGCCAAAAATATTTTATTGTATAGCTATGTTACAAATGTTGGTTTTAACGTTATGGGAAAATATGGTATGTCTAATCCCATTAGTAGATAAAACTAATATGCTAATAAAAATATTTCTTCTAATGTATCCTTGATTTTCCCTGAAAGAATGAACTTTAAAACTGCTCTCCTGTAAAATAAGAAAAATGTACATATCGGCTAATTCCATAACACCACAGAATAATCATTTCGGCCTTGTTGTTTGTTACAGATCCCTAGTGTTAGGATTAGAGCATGTGGAAAACTTCGTCAGTAGAACTGTTGTGATTTTGGGAAAGGGAACTTTTTATGTAACGACTCTATATCGACTGCCAGGCTATCTAGCATCGAGATATTAGATGGTAGCGAGATAGTATTTGATAAGATGAGGCCGAGGTTTTGCCATGTGATTACCTGACACTCGCCTTACGGTTGGGAAAACCTTGGTAAAATCAAACCAGGTAACCAGCCTGTGCTCAGTTCCGGATCAACAGACAGACACAAAAGGGATTTGAAAGAATGTTGTATTTGATTTTGCTTTATTTACCCAAGCGTCCCAATCTAATCTAGGTTCATTTTGTCTCGTCTATCATATTTCTCACTCTTCTGCGTTTTTTTCGTAATTTTTATTTTGTTACAGTTCATTCTACTGAGCTTCTCTTTGATGTATTTTCTTCTCGGTTTTCTTCTTTTCTTGTCAAGAATTTTTTCTCCATTATATTATATATAATGTGTTACATCTGATTGTATAACCAATCAAATTTATATTTCCTCTAATAACTTCATTCATATTCTATTTTCATTTACCATTTTTAAAACTTCAATATTTCTCTAGCTGATTTTTAACATTCTGCGCCAGATCCACATTTCCACGGTTTCTAAACTATCCAATTTTTGTTTTTGCAATTAATAACTTTCGCTTGCGTATAATAATACACGTTGGATAATATTTTTGATAAATATTTTGCTTACTTAAGTGTTTACAGGACGGCAAGTCAGTAAATGGTTTTTGTTAATGAAGGCTTGATTAGCTAAAGTAATACTTATTTTAATTGCGTCTGTAATAAAGTACAGTTATCAATAGCAATCTTTGTTCTGACCAACATTTTCTATGGGGTACAATCGTTTCTTGTCTTGTTCTGATAATAATTTAAAATTGTACATCGGGATTATTCTTTAAAATAAAGTTCTGTTCTTTGTAATTTTATCTCGTCATCTTGTATTATAATTAAATCATAAGCAAACAATCTTATCTTATTTAATAGCTGTTGTTATGTTGTTTCTCCAAATCTCTATGAGGTCGTCTGCGTAATTGTTAAGCAAGATAGGTCATAAACGTCAGCCTTGTTTTACCCTTGATTTGTGATGTGTTTTTTCTTGTTATCCATTTGCATTATTTATACAAGTATTTTTTCTTATAGCTGATTCAAACAGTAGATGCTAAATGCGCACGCAATGACATTTGAAGAACAGAGTCCGTTTCTGAGCAATCATAGCTTTCATTCTTTGTAGTATTCATGCAGTTCACATTTTCTTTCTGAAAGGCTGCATCTTTTGTACGGTCCTGGCCTACTTCTTAAGAAGTTTCCGTAACCTAAAATTAAACATTCACAATGCAAGCCTCTCTGAACGTGGGGTCAGTACGACGCAGGATCATCGCCGAGAGAGCACAGGACAATTTCAAGACAAAAGACATACCTAATCCAGTGGAATAAGGATACATTTTTTCATTCACCACGCCAAGAATCGAAGCACGTACGCTACCATTGATCCACCATTGTGGACAACTTTCACATTTAGATAAAGAAGAATAATATTAACATCGATCACTAATTCTACTCAGTGCACGTGTTATTTCAAGGCACATATTGGTGGCAATGTTGAACTAGCCTAGAAATCAACTATGAATCAGTCAGCTGACAGTTTGCCACTAAAAGACAGAAAGGAACCATTAAGAAAAGTCCTATTATGTTTGTGATGGACAATGGAGCGGAGTTTTTCAGTTTACTCTGTTATTCTCATTCCAAAACTTCTCAGCGATAGCCCTTTTGTTTCAACGTCTCTGAATAGTTCTCGAAGTTGAAAGAGAACAGTAAGTAGTTGTCGGTAACATTAAACTCGTCTCTGATCGGATATGATATTCGATTTATAGTTAGGTAAAACCACTGAAAAACCCAAAGAAGTATTTAGCCTGAGCGAGATTTGAACCTAACCTCAAGCGACGATTCATGAGCACGAGTTACAATCACTATCTATAAACCACGAAGGTCACCAAATTTTTTATTAGTCACAGAAAATTCCTTCAGAGTGAATGACTCTTGCATGAAGCAAAGTAGTTAGAACAATTAATCCATTAATTTTATTACACAGAAGATTAATAAAAATTTGTCTAACCAAAAATATGGATTACCCAACAAATTTAATTTTTACATATTTTAAAATTATTAACCATCGAAGAAATTTATAAATATAGTTTACTAGCTTACTATCACAGAAATAAAATAACACATTAAATCTAATCGACATGAATATCGTACTCGAAGACAAAAGTCTACATTCCTATGAATTGAGCCTCAAGTCATACAAGTGCAGCACTTAAACATTATGCTAATTTCGGCCCAAGAATTTATAATAAAATTACAAATCATTTTCCAAATTTGAAATATTTTAAAACTGAACCTTTAAAAAAATAAATTTATGATATATAATACTAACAAATGTGTGTATTGTTTAACTTTTTATTTCTGTCGACTATATTCATGATTTTATTGAATATCACTGGCTTCTTTTTGGTTATCAATATATATTTAATGTGTTTTTTCCTCTCTTTTTCTCTTTCTTTTTTGTTTGTTTTGTTCTTGTGTGTTATTTATCGGTTTGAATTAAGTTAATTAGTGTATTTAGTAAATTGTCTTTGTAAATTTTATGTTATATTATTGGCTAAGACCACAACGTACACGAGCCTGGCTCTTACGGTAGTGGCTAGAAACATTTTTGTTTTATGAATTTAATTTGTACCCACTCTGCTAGCTAAATAAATAGATAAAAACAAAAAAAAAATGCAAGTAGCTGTCGTGGAGAAATTTTGAGTTTTAAGTTTTCCATTTGGAAGCTTTCTTTAATTTTTATTGTATTTTGCTACTCTTGACCATTGCGCTGCCAATTCTTTCCTTCAGTTCATGAAACAGTCGTGTTTCCACATTTATATTGCCTATTTTCGGGTCTTGTGTTTATTTTTTCTGAAGCAGTCGCATAACATGTTCAACTCATTTTAATTTCAGACTTCTGTTACAGCCAGCAGCGTATTTTAAACTTTGTATTATTTCTGCTTTTTTAATTTCGTAACCCATCCCTTAATATTACAACCAAAATTTCTCTCTCCATTCAATGTTGAAAATCCTTTGTATTCTCCTGTTCCGTATGTCTGTCTCTCTCTTTGTTAAAGATAATGTTTGCGTTTCACATCAGAGAAAACAAAGAATGAATTCGTTTTCATTTTTAAATTATACAAGGTGGGCCAGTCAAACGGAAATATTTGATGGGAGTATACTGTTCATATGGAGAGGGTGAGAATGAATACATCCGTCTCTTCTCTATCTTCTTACGTTACAATTTATGACTCCTAAGGCGGTGACGTCACTATCTCCGCTTCCCTAGTAACCAAGTTGTTTGTTTCTACCATATTTTGTTAAATGGTGCTCATCGTTAGTTTAAACTGCAATTAATTGATTTCAATGGTCATGAGACACCTCTCCATGCCCAAAAGGTAACGGTATGGTGCGCGGTTTCATCCTCTGGAATAATAGGCCCATTCGTTTTTGAGAACAAGCCACACCGCAAGAATTTCGATGGATGCTGTGAATGCTTTGTTCCCGTCATTTCTCGGAAAGGTGATATCGTTTGGCCGCCTAGGTCACCTGATTTAACGGTATGTGGTTTCTTCCTATGGGGACACCTCAAAGAGAAGGTGTTTGGAGGCAATCCACTCAGAACAATTCCAGCCCTGAAACAACAGAGATTATACGGAAGAGGTCGCTGCGATACCTGTCAATATGCTGAGAGGGGTTATGCAACAGTTCGTGGCCAGACTCGAAGAATATGTGCGTTTCAATGGAGGTCACTTGGCTGACGTAATTTTTAATAAATATTATTTTTATTGTTGCATACCTAATGGTTATTCATGTACTTGTCATTTATACTCATTAAATTTATATAACAGTAACTTTTCATTCTTTTTCTGCGCCTTGAAATCTTTCCGTTTGACTGGCCCACATTGTATGACTGATCTGTTAGAATGACGTTACTTCTTTAATAAGACGATCTACAGACTGTCCGAATTAATAAGGCCTGAAATTTTTACTCATTGTGCGTCCAGTGTGTAGACGTTGTACAAGCAAGAATCGGCATAAATTGGTTGGTTTGATTCTCTTTAGATTCCCAGCAACCAGGCATGGTTCCATTATAATAGGATGTGTAAGATCTCTTCCTTGCCATATTGTCTACACTGAGTCATCAGTGACAGGTATTGGTGTCTTTTAAAGCATTTAAGTACACTGGTCTCTGTCCATTCCTATTTAGTAACACATAACTTCGGGTTCAGAATTTTCAAAGAGTTATGATGTTCATATCGTTATCTCTTTATGAGACTGAATTTCAAATGCTAGTAATGTCAAGAACTAAATGCAGGAAGTATCATATGCGAAGAGGAATGACTCACTACATTATAGAAGAATTATTCGTTTGTAAATTGAATATGCTGGTGACACGGAAAAGCGATTTATTTTCTTCAACAACGGTTACAACACCAAAATGATACGAGTTTTCAGTTCTTGATCATATATTCGGTAAAGAATTGGAATGATTCCGAGGAAACTACGACGATTACAAAGCGCTGTAATATTTTACGTTCCCTATAATCATTTTATCGACGTCTGGTATTCCATCTGCATAGCTTTACGTCGGTCTTTTACTTTATAGTTATAAATGAGCTTACCGGATTCAATATACTAATGGAAGTATAGATTTAGTTTCCTTCCCACAGGATTGGATATGTATTTCTACTTTGTTTATTTTGTATCGATTCAGACGCTAGTCTTGTCTCTGTCGATCACAAGACGAAGGAATACGGCTTTATACGTTCATGACCAGTATGTGTTCATAATAATCTTTATCAGAGTGGGAAAGAAAGTTTGGTAGAGCATGCAGTGCGTGACGGTAGACATGGCGATGGCTGTGACTAATAATTTCAGTAATAGCGATTGTAAAATAGATGTAGTAGTTAGTAAGTTTGTAGTGATGGTGTTGTTAATCCCGGTCCAGACGCTCAAGTAAAACTGCGCATTCAAGCCAGCAAGTAAATAGAGTGTGGTGCATCAGCATACTAGTGTTCAGTCTTCATTTAGTTGTGAAAACTGCACAGTTTACGGTCCACACGCTTCTTCTTACTTGCAACGTTTTGCATGTGTAAGTAAAAAGACAAGTATTTAATAACAGTAGCGGTGGTGGTTAGTCCCGCGCCGTGGCGTCGCGGTCTAATGCATCGTTTACAATGACACGACACAGCGACACGACATTATATAAATTATGGCCCAATAGGAAATCCGAGTTCCATGACGTCACGACGCAGATCGCGACGCGACAAAAGTTAAAATTGAGTTAACTTTTACCGCGCAACGTTACCGGAATGCGTATGTGTTTTGTTTATAATGGCGTCGTCTGCAACAAAATTGAATACTTTTCAGATGAGGTGTTGATAGAATTGGTTAAAGGATACCGTGGATTATACAGAGTGAACCGTGAGTGATGTCATTAATTTCTAGAGGTTTTTCTTTGGGATATTTCAAACAAAAAATATTAATATAATTTTGCTCGTTTTTGCTTCATTTTCGAGAAAAAAATTGTTTTATGTGAAACATTTCTACCAAACTTTCTTTCCCACTCTGATAAAGATTATTATGAACACATACTGGTCATGAACGTATAAAGCCGTATTCCTTCGTCTTGTGATCGACAGAGACAAGACTAGCGTCTGAATCGAAATGTGTCAACTGTCATGGCGGATTGTAGAGTGTGACGCTTGTATCGGCTCGTGAGTTCGCTTACTTTTTCGGAGGTGTTTGTAAGTTGTGTACGCTAGTTTTGTGTCAAATCAGTGTATTTAGCACTCAGTTCCTGCTTGCCTGAAAATGGGAAGGAGAAACCAAAAGCAAGAGGTTCCAGCTGCTGACGATGGTGTTAGGCGCAGTGTTCAGGAAGCGTGGAGGGATCCCGCCATGTTGAGTGAACTTGCCAACCTAATAAAGGACTCGGTGCGGGACGCGATAGTGTCGGAGTTAAAGGCCGCACTCGACAGAAACAGTGCTCTTATCGAGAAATTGGAAACGGCCTTAAAAGAAAAGGACGAGAAAATTTCTGTTCTAGAAGCGAAGTTGGAAGAAAAGCACGACTGCTTGGAGCAGTATCAACGCCGCCAGTGTCTGCGTATCTTCGGGGTGCCAGAGTCTGAGGGTGAGGATACTGACGCGATAGCAGTTGATGTCGCAGCCCAAATCGGTGTGGAATTGGAGGTGCACGACATCGACAGGAGCCATCGTGTGGGGAGGAGAGGAGAACGCCCACGACCGGTGATCGTTAAGTTCGTGAGTTACAGGAAAAGAAGGGAAGTCTTCCTGAACAAGAAAAAACTTAAAGGTAAACCAATTACGATTAGAGAAGACTTGACTCAAGCCAGGCACAAACTGTTAAGACAATGTATTGACAAGTATGGCGTCACTAGTGTCTGGACAATTGATGGCAACATCTTTGTCAAAACTGGAGAGGTCAAGAGGCAGATTTCTCGTGCGTCTGACATTCACTAGTTCTGTTATGCGACTCGCCTGCACTCACAGATTATTTCTGATTTTATTTACTGTATTTCGTTTGATTTAGTGTTATAATTACTTTAGTATTATTCTAATTGATTTAGTCTAGTGTTATACTTATATTAACTTACTTACTATAACTTTTGCTATATTATTAACTTTATTAATTTAATAATTAACTTTTTTTCTTCTTATTTCTTTAGCATTTAGCACTGTAATCTTAAGTTATTATTGCTAAGAAATAGTTTAAAAACTTCAACTGCATTTAGGTTGGTACCATTGAGAACCAAAAGCAGCATGTTCACCCGACAGTCCCTCAGGTCAGTGTACAGAGACCGGTGCCCTCTATTAACACGAACAATAGCAACCCTACCTGCCCACTGCCCTGTACCGCAGACATACTCAAGGCTGCGCTTTCTTTCTCTCCTTTGTCACTTAATGTTGTTCACGTGAATGCACAAAGTCTGTTGTGTCATTTTGACGAATTTTCTTCTATCTTCTCACCTTTAGACATTCACGTTATTCTTATCTCCGAATCTTGGTTACATCCTAATCTTCCTTCCACTCTCGTAAACCTTCCTGGCTATACGCTTTGCCGTAATGACAGAGAGGGCAAGAGAGGCGGAGGGGTGGCTGGTTATATTAGATCCGATTTGCGACCTAAAATTATTCATCATTCTCCAAGCCAGTACTCTGCCAAACCCGAGTTCATGTTCATTGAAATTTGCACCTTATTCACAAAATGTCTAGTGTGTGTCGTATATAAACCCCCACATATATATGACGTAGATGATTTCGAAACCGCCTTACTAAACGTAACGCCGCAATATGAGAACGTTATAATCATGGGTGACTTCAATTCAAACTTACTTGACTTACATTCTAGCACGACCAAAAGACTTCAATCATTCTTTCAGTGCCTTGATATGGTAATCCTACCCCTAGCTCCCACACATCACACGGAAGGTACAGACACATTACTGGACTTGATAATTACTAACAATGCCGACAAAATACTGACGCATGGACAGTTGCCTGCACCAGGACTATCAGGGCATGATATCATTTATCTATCATTTAATCTGCAGTGTCCTAAATCGGCTCCCAGAGTAATTACTTACAGGGATATTAAAAGAATAGATGACATTGCACTGAAAGAAGACGCTGCACAACTTCCATGGCACATGATCTGGACATTACGAACTGTAGACGAGAAAGTAGACTTATTCAATACGCTAATACTTCAACTTTATGACAAACACGCACCATTAAAGACCAAACGTACCAGAAGAAACCCAGCCCCTTGGATGACGACTGAAATACGTAGCCTGATGTCCGAACGCGACTTAGCTTATAGGAAATACACTCGCAACAAAAACGACGAATATTTTAACTCCTATAAACACCTAAGAAATAGAACGACTCAACTAATAAGAAACGCTAAACTGAAATACTCCTACAAACTTATAGAACCCAACACAACCCCTTCCGAATTATGGAAAAATCTGAAGGTTATTGGACTTGGAAGGGCTAGTGAACAAGCAGACATTCCCATCCCACTTGACCGCTTGAACGAACACTTTGTAAAGGACCCGAGCTTGAACGACACAACGAAACAAGACACAGTTTTGCCTGACTCAGTTCCCCCAACTCGAGACAAATTCTATTTTACCGACGTCACTCCCATTGACGTAATGAAAGCCATCCGACGCATCAAGACAAAAGCCCAAGGGCCGGACAACATTAGCATAATACTTACACAG
Source organism: Periplaneta americana (assembly GCF_040183065.1). NCBI lineage: Eukaryota > Metazoa > Arthropoda > Insecta > Blattodea > Blattidae > Periplaneta > Periplaneta americana. Next base: position 88,779,458 of record NC_091119.1, read on the forward strand.
AAAATACAAGAGACAGTAATACCTACGATTGCACATATATTCAATAGTTCCTTAATCACTTCAACTTTCCCTAAAATATGGAAGCAAGCTTTCGTTCTTCCTCTTCCAAAAGTCAAAGTTCCCACCGACCCGAACGACTATAGACCAATCAGTATCCTGCCAGCCATTTCAAAAGCACTGGAAAGAATCGTACACAGACAAATTACTAACTACATGAACGAACACAAACTATTCGACGAGTATCAGTCAGGTTTCAGAGCTGGACACAACACAAGCACTGCTCTACTTAAAGTGACCGAAGACATTCGTGAAGCAATCGACTCTAATGAAGTAACAATACTAACACTTCTTGACCTTAGCAAAGCTTTCAACTCTGTAAATTTTGACCTGCTCACCCATAAATTGAGAAATATGTATTTGTCAGAGACTGCTGTGAGTTGGTTCGAATCCTACTTACGGGAAAGACAACAATGTGTTGTATCCGGGAATCGAAGCTCCTCCTGGCTTGACATAACATCAGGTATACCACAGGGGTCGGTACTCGGACCATTGTTGTTCACAATATATGTCAATGATATTACATCTCTTGTAAGGCATTGTAACTATCACTTGTATGCTGACGACCTTCAATGCTACATCTCTTCCCGCTTAGACCGAGTAAATGACGCTATAGATAAATTGAACGAAGACATTGACTCGATTGTGACATGGACAAAGAAACTCCGTCTTAAAATCAATCCTGGAAAGACACAAGCAATTATATTAGGACACAAACGGCAAACCGACGCTGTAAAACACCTCGACATTTCCCCTGTTAAAGTAAGTACAGTGCATATCCCTTTCAGTTCTTCAGTAAAAAATCTTGGCATTCACATGGATAATAATCTCAACTGGGACATGCAAATCACAGAAACCTGCAGAAAAGTATATTCTATTATCCATGTGCTAAAAAGGATAAATGTTCATCTCCCCTCTTGCTTAAAAAAGTCCCTTGTGCAGACACTTGCATTTCCCTATTTCGACTATGCGGACATTTTACTGACTGACCTCTCCAGCGACAACAAAATGAAACTTCAACGTGCTCATAATTTGTGTGTACGTTTTGTAAGCAATGTTCGTAAATATGATCATATTACCCCATCCCTGGAAGCAATAGGTTGGCTTAAGCTAGATAAGAAAAGAAATTTACATTCACTTCTCTTTCTCTTCGAAATCTTGAACTCTTCTATTCCTTCGTACCTGTCGTCTCGCTTCACTTACCTTTCTTCCCACCATAATCTGAACACACGCTCTCGTCATGAAACAATACTAACAATACCATCCCATCGCACCTCCTCATACTCATCTTCTTTCACAATAGCCCTGCCAAGACTCTGGATTCGCTACCTGCTAGCATCAGGGACTGTCGAAATAAAATTGAATTCAAACGAAAACTTACTAGGCACTTGGTCAGTAATTGATTACTTGTAAATAGTTTCTTTAATCTATCACAAAATATTTCAATATTCAGTAATTTCATCACTATACAATTTTGTTATTCTAGATTTAATTTGTAATTCAGTAAATATAAAATATTCTTTGTTTCTCTATGATAAATTATCTAGCTTTAATTATTCAGGTAATCTTTTCGTACTTTGATTTTATTGTAATTGTAAATTTAATGCTAATTGTAATATTGTTTGTAATTATAATTGTAAATTTAATACTAATTGTAATTTTATTGTTGATATTGTAGTTGGAATCTCCTGGTAGAGGGGCAGAGAAGGCCTGACGGCCTTATCTCTACCAGGTTAAATAAATAAATACTACTAAATAAATAAATACTACTAATTTCATGGCGTATATTTTGGGAAAGCTATTGAATTAACTTAATTCCCAATATGCTTAGTCAATTTAAGAGAGCAGTGTATTATGATAAAAAAATTAGTTTTTGTCGTTCAAATATGCAGAAATTTCATCTGAACAACTGTAAATTTTCTTTCTGAAAAGGAATTTTAAACCGTTACATTTGTTAGTTCAAATTTCTGCGTAGTTATTATCATAATACAGTGCTCTCTTAAATTGACTGAAAATATTGTTAATTAAATCAATGGTTTTTCCAAAAGACGGTAAGAAATGTTTCATATAAAACAGTTTTCATCTCGAAAAGGAAGCAAAAGTAAACAAAAATTATATAATTTTTTTTTTGTTTAAAATATCTCAAAGAATAACCCTCTGAATTTAATGATATTGTTTACGGTTCACCTTTTATATTACGATTTGTTTGCGTGAAATACACAATGCTTTCCATCCATGGCTCCCATGAAGTTCGGAAAATTTATTTTTTTCCAATAGCTATCCTTCCATCTTCGTGAAATTGTCCTCAAAAAGTTTCCATTTAATGAGGTGCTTTTTAATTTATCCCAGATTACAGGACTTGTTTCTAAAACTATAGCCCTAATGGACATTGTGTAGTTACAATAGGAAAATCGTAAAGAAAGAGAACCAAGTTCTTAAAGAGGGATACCAACTATTAGGGAAACCTAACCTCAAAGTTACGCTTAGACGCTCTTCTGGATGCCTCCCGCATTGGACGTTTTTGTATTTGAGGGTCAATGATATGCAGGACATCATCAAATTGCGAAGATGTCATCCGCATATAGTTATGATATGTTGATTTCTTCTACTCCAAAAATAGAGAAGCCAGGCATCGTTTCATTTTAAGTTTCCTAATCAACACGAACCAGCGATTCAAGTCGCGGAATTGTGAACACCAGTCCGCGACGCGATACTGCGATGTCGCGTCATTGTAAATTAAGCATAAGGCATCCCGCCTAATACTCGCGTTACGGAATGCGCGCTGGTTCGAGTCCACATGGGGGAAGAAATTTTCTCATGAAATTTCGGCCAGTGTATGGGACCGGTGACCACCCAGCATCGTGATGCACTTGGGGAGCTACGATAGATAGCGAAATCCGGTTGCGAATACCAGCTATAACGGCTGGGAGGATCATCGTGCTAACCACACGATACCTCCATTCTGGTTGGATGATCGTCCACCTCTGCTTCGGCATGTGGGCGTGAGGCCAGCAGCCGGCTGGTCGGTCTAGGCCCTTCACTGGCTGTAGGGCCACGGATTATTATTATTATTATTATTATTATAGCGGTGGTGGCTAACAATAGTTATTACAATAATAGTAATATTAATAGTAGTAGTAGTAATAGTAGAAGAGATGGTGGTGGTGGTGGTGGTGGTGGTCGTAGTAGTAGGAGTTACAGCTGTAGCAGCAGGAGTAGGAGTAGTAGTAATAGAGTAGGAGAAGTATAGAAGTAGTAGGGCAGGAGTATGAGTATTTGGAGGACGAGTAGTAGTAAAAGAAGGAATAGTAGGAGTAGGAGATGTAGTAGGAGCAAGGGTAGCAGAAATAGAGGGAGGAGTAAGAGTAGGAGTAATAGTGAAAGAAGGAATAGTAGGAGTAGGAGAAGTAGTAGGAGCAAGGGTAGCAGAAATAGAGGGAGGTGTAAGAGTAGGAGTAATAGTGAAAGAAGGAATAGTAGGAGTAGGAGATGTAGTAGGAGCAAGGGTAGCAGTAATAGAAGGAGGAGTAAGAGTAGAGTAATAGTGAAAGAAGGAATAGTAGGAGTAGGAGAAGTAGTAGGAGCAAGGGTAGCAGAAATAGAGGGAGGTGTAAGAGTAGGAGTAATAGTGAAAGAAGGAATAGTAGGAGTAGGAGAAGTAGTAGGAGCAAGGGTAGCAGAAATAGAGGGAGGAGTAAGAGTAGGAGTAATAGTGAAAGAAGGAATAGTAGGAGTAGGAGATGTAGTAGGAGCAAGGGTAGCAGTAATAGAAGAAGAAGTAAGAGTAGGAGTAATAGTGAAAGAAGGAATAGTAGGAGTAGGAGAAGTTGTAGGAGCAAGGGTAGCAGAAATAGAGGGAGGAGTAAGAGTAGGAGTAATAGTGAAAGAAGGAATAGTAGGAGTAGGAGATGTAGTAGAAGCAAGGGTAGCAGTAATAGAAGGAGGAGTAAGAGTAGGAGTAATAGTGAAAGAAGGAATAGTAGGAGTATGAGAAGTAGTAGGAGCAAGGGTAGCAGAAATAGAGGGAGGAGTAAGAGTAGGAGTAATAGTGAAAGAAGGAATAGTAGGAGTAGGAGAAGTAGTAGGAGCAAGGGTAGCAGAAATAGAGGGAGGAGTAAGAGTAGGAGTAATATTGAAAGAAGGAATAGTAGGAGTAGGAGAAGTAGTAGGAGCAGAAGTCAGAGTAATAGGAGGAGTAAGAGTAGGAGTAGTAGCAGGAGCAGGAGTAGGAATAATAAGAGGAGAAGTAAGAGAAAGAGTAGTAATAAAAGAAGGAATAGTAGGAGTAGGAGAAGTAGTAGGAGCAGAAGTCAGATTAATAGGAGTAAGAGTAGTAGTAGGAGCAGGAGTAGGAATAATAAGAGGAGAAGTAAGAGAAAGAGTAGTAATAAAAGAAGGAATAGTAGGAGTAGGAGAAGTAGTAAGAGCAGAAGTCAGAGTAATAGGAGGAGTAAGAGCAGGAGTAGTAGTAGGAGCAGGAGTAGGAATAATAAGAGGAGAAGTAAGAGAAAGAGTAGTAATAAAAGAAGGAATAGTAGGAGTAGGAGAAGTAGTAAGAGCAGAAGTCAGAGTAATAGGAGGAGTAAGAGTAGGAGTAGTAGTAGGAGCAGGAGTAGGAATAATAAGAGGAGAAGTAAGAGAAAGAGTAGTAATAAAAGAAGGAATAGTAGGAGTAGGAATAGTAGTAGGCTCAGGAGTAGGAATAATAAGAGGAGAAGTAAGAGAAAGAGTAGTAATAAAAGAAGGAATAGTAGGAGAAGTAATAGGAGCAGAAGTCAGAGTAATAGGAGGAGTAAGAGTAGGACTAGTAGTAGGAGCAGGAGTAGGAATAATAAAAGGAGAAGTAAGAGAAAGAGTAGTAATAAAAGAAGGAATAGTAGGAGTAGGAGTAATAGGATAGTAAGAGGAATAGAACAGTAGGAGGAGGAAGTAGGAGTAGTAGTCGTAGGACGAAGAAGTGGGAGTAGTAGTAGCAGGGGGGGGAGGAGGAGGAGGAAGAGGAGTAGTATTGGTAGTGGTAGTAATTTCGACATTAGCTCCGCTCCAGCCTTCTTATGAACAAAAACAAAAGCCAGAATGGTATCCTGATTGCAACCGGCTAAATAAAAATGACTGATTCCATTGTGTAGGGTGCACGTAGCTATTTGTTGCGACTACGAGGAGCAGAAAACATTCGAAACCTATTATGTTCCTCACCAGCATTGGAAAAAAGCCCATTGTCCCTTCGAACAACATTATATTGATCTTTAAGTATTTCCTCAAACTTAATCTTTTTCAGAGAATACTACTCGAAATAACACCGTTCTGCATGAATTTTGTTGTTTTGAAATAAATGAGCGTTTCTGAATTACAATTTCACACTGATTGCAAAAATGAAATCCCTTTTCGCGTACCACGTCAGAATTTTTTACAATTCAACATTTTATGTGTTCAATATTTTTCGTAATATGGTAATAATACAGTGTGCTTGTCGTTTGTTAAAAAGGCACGACAGCTTATAATTTAAAATTTATTACTTGAAATGTGACATAATATATTTTATTATGTTTGTATTTGATATTTATTAAAATCTAGTGACTATATCCGCCCTTGGGGATGTACAGAATTGTATCCTTCCCCTTAAAATGAACCGAGGTTAAGACATCCGTTGTTTATTCTTCGAGATTTTTATCTGTTTGCACCCAACGTTATCTATAAACAGGAAGTTGAAATGTTTAGTGTCTCAGGTCATAAGAAATTACGAAGAAAATGTTTACTCTTAGAGATTGCTATTAAAACTATGAATTAGAGAAATGACATAGGGTCCCTGTATATATATTTATTTATGGAAGTGCAATCGAGCTTATGAGGCTACAGAGTTCCTTACTGAGATAATAAACCTATCCCCTTTTAAAAGTTGTTTTAAAATTAGAGGTTCAGTTTTGTGTTGTTGGTTGTCGTGTAAAAGTGGTGTGAGTTCTCATTTTTCTCGAGAATATAACATTATAGTGTTGTTTCATAGAAATGCCGAAACGTGGTTGTGTAAATGATTCAAATTTGTTTTGCTATATATGTGGGTCATATACGTTAGTAAAACAGAGACAGAATATAACAGCTTTTGTAAAGAATACTTACTTTCAATATTCTGGCATTAAGTTAGGAGACCAGGATAAATCCTAGTGCCCCCACAAAGTATGTCGTAGTTGTGTTGAGGAGTTGAGGAGTTGGAAAAATGGAAAAAAGAAGTCATTGCCCTTTGGTATCCCTATGACTTGGAGGGAATCTACAAATCATGGAGACGATTGTTATTTTTGTACAGCTAAGGTAGCTGGATATAGGTATTGCTAAAAACAAGAAAGAGCTTCTATATCCTAACATTCTCTCTGCCATTCGGGCCGTACCTCATGGTCCTGATATTCCCGTTCCGCTACCCCCTGAATCAGATACATTGCCATCTACATCCAGTAGTACTGAAACTGAATCTCCAGTGGATCATACTTATGAACCAGACAATACTGGTGATGATAGATGTTTTAATCAAAGTGAGCTTAATGATTTAGCGAGGGATTTAAATTTGCCTAAAGAATCAGCAGAACTATTAGGTTCTAGGTTAAAAGAAAAGAAAGTATTGGCTCAAGTACATATTTTTCATGGTACAGGCATCGTGAGAAGGAATTTGTCCCTTTTTTTGCTGAAGAAGAAAATTTAGTGTATTGCCAAGACATCATTGCCGTCATAAAATTTTATAACATAAACTATAATTCCAAAGAGTGGAGGTTCTTCATAGATTCTTCTCAGAAAAGTCTTAAAGGTGTTTTGTTTCATAATGGAAACATTGCGGACTATTGCTGGATGTTAAGAAGAGACTGCTCTGAACAACATGATAGGACGTCAATGAGGAGAAAATTTGAAGTGCAATATTGAGGTAAGGTTATGAAAGTGTTTATAATTATTAATTAATATTAATTAATGATTAATTAGCGGTAAATAGCAAATTGTGGCCTAGTTTTTCTCACAAAATTCTTTTGAAAATAATTTTTATGACGTTTCACAAAGCAATAATTTCATTTCTAGTTATTCATGAATTGTCTGAAAACCTGACGTGGTGAGGGGGGGGAAATGGAGGTTATTTTCGAATTCAGCACAAAAAATTCGTTTAGAATCGCCGATCAGATTGAAAACAACAGAAAATAAGTTTTGAAACGCAGAACGGTGTAATCAATATCCAAGTTATACTTATCCACTAAAATGAACGAAGCAGAAATCTAATTTAAAGCCCCACACGCACTACCGCTCTTGTATGAGGCAGCGGAGCCTGGATGCTGTCTGACATGAATCTCCGTAAAATAGCGCGTAATCGTACAGTGTCATCTAGTATAACTCGGACGGTAAGACCTGTACCAAACAAACGGTTGCGCAGACGTCTAGGATGACGTAATCTCGACTTGCCTGACCTTCACAGCATTTGATATCCATTCTCCTCTACCCCTACTCCTCTCTCTCGCTCCCGGCGGAAGAGAATCTATATATATAGAACGATCTAAATGGGACACAAAATTTATTAATGTTCATTCTACACTACAGAATGAGGTGCAACTTCGATATCTTTTCACCTCACACACAGGAGAAAAACGTACTTAAATAATTGAAAATAACCTCATAAGTATAACACATCACTCTAGAGCATACATCGTCAAATATGTACCTTCCTAAAGTGGCGACGCTGTTATTCCCGGCGTGACTCCTCCTCTTTCCTTACGTCTTAGGAAGTGAAGGCTCTATAAAGTCTAGGTAGGTAGTATCGTTCGCCATTTTTGTTCTTTCGTTACCGAGCTACCAGACGAGGAATCTATTTGCCGCACCGTTGAACATTATCATGTCGTAACTCCTTTGATAAAATAAATCAAACGCACTGTAATTGAGCAAATAATTGAGCGGCAAATAACGTCCTCATGTGCTTTCTGCGAACGCCAACGAAAGAGCTAAAATAGCGGGCGATTATATTAAGTATTTATCGAGCCTTAGGAAATGCATAACGTCATCATCAGCACGTTTAAATGTAGCCGATCTGCAACGTGATTGGCTGCCGGGAATAAGAGCGACGGAACTATAATACATCAGCTGAACGCAACAAGCTCAAATGGAAGGGGTGAAAGGGAATGAGTACATTTCCCCTTACCGCAGTATTTAGTGTTCAGTGCCGGACTGTAATCTTATAAGTACAACTTTGATAACCATGATTATTATTGATTTGTTTTAACTTATTTTCTTCGTCACTTTTCACAAATTTCGTAGAACAGTGACTGATAAAGTATAACAGAACAAAACCGGAACAGTAATTCAAAGAGAAATGGTATTGGAGTAATAGATCAGTCAGGCGTAAATTTACATATGGCTCATTACAAATGTAAAGTGAGATTTTCTTCTGTAATACGAGTTCTTCTTTTTGATTTTGAAATATTCATTTTTGTAAAAATAGTTCACATATAATATAATGTGGAGTCATGCATGGCTATGATTTTGGCTGTATTAGACCTCAGATTGGCTTATTTTAATTTGTTCAGCAATTTGAAAATATTAATACTTTCCGAATCTTTATACTGTGTTTCCAAAAATACATGTCATTTAAGAGATATACAACTTCCTATTGTAATTCAGGTCTTACTATCATTATTTCAAAGCCAAAATAATTTCCATGCAATTGGAAATCAGTTTCAATGTTTTAAATTGAACGAATCATTTGTTATGAAAATCTATTTGTAGTTCGTTCAAGAGGTCAATGTAATATTGCAATTTGATATCTCATATAGGCCTGCAGTAGTGCCAAATGAGTGTAAGCAAGGAAAATTAAGTGTCTTCTTTTCTAATAAATTTTGAGTCCATAAATCTGTAATATAATAAGTAAAAGGGAAGGAATTGATGCTGTCGTACATATGAATTATAGGCTTATTTTTATTATTCCCTTGAAGCTATCGATTTAATATGTTGAAGTGTTCTCATATTTCGGAAAGGAATGTCAAATTTAGCAGCCAATTTTCGTTCTCCAACTCGGGAATTTCTTTCTCCTATAACATGTAATTGTTATTTAGTAACATAATGGAATCTTATAGGAGCGTAATACATTTCAAACAAAGGCGACAATTACCTGTACTTAAAAACAATAATTACTACCTCTTTTCCTTCACAAAAGCAGAAGTTATTTTCCGCTTGTCAAAAAACCGATGAAGGATTTCTCCAAGGCTAAGCCACCTTACGGCTGTAAAATATAGCAAATCTGGTATTCTTCCCCTATATCCTGTAGGAGTTTTCGAAATTGTCAATATTTTAATGACTATGATTTTATTTGGTTCATGGCGTCAACATCCAACTCCATAACATTTTTCACATTTGTTATTTTACTCCATAGTGCCTCTTGGTGAATTATAGAATGGATGAAAATTATATTATTATCAATGTTTAATTGTGAAATTACAGGGAAATAAATTATAAGTTTTAGCATAATTATAACAATAATTAATATATCTTTTACAAGGATCGATATTCTGGTCGAAATTCACATTTCCGTGGGATTTTCAATGGACATGATACTATGAAGTCAGGCCATCAGTGATATTAGTTACGTTGTGTACAACGAACTGCAAGTCTCTTTGGGTGGAGGTGTAGCATCTACTTCTCCTCTGCACTTGTTTCGTTTTCTAAGGGCTGGCTCGCGAGTCACAAAATGGCGACGTATGCTCTAGAACAGTGGTCGTCAGCACTCGTTGAAATGGGTGAAAAGTAACGAGTGTATCGTAACATGCTCCAGGTGCAGAAGGGAGAGGCAGAAAGCATACCCGCCAGCAGCCACGGATGCACCCCAGTGCAATGTCTTATCCGTGGGTAAGAGACGCTAGCCCGAGGGTGCACTATGCTGATGACCGCTGTTGTCACTGAAAAAGTTACATACTTAATGGGTACCGTAACAGTTCTGTAGAGTGAACAACACTCCATACTGAATAATTAGGAAAGTCACATATTTAGCAGTCCGCCGAGTTAGCTCTGTGGTAGCGCGTCTGCCTCCAGATTAGCCGGCCCGAGTTCGATTCCCGGCGGGATCAGATGTTTTCATGTAAAATTTCTACCTCGAGACTAGAAGAGATGGCGGTGCAGAATTTCTAATCACTAAATTGTGCACCAATATGCCTGGGTTAAATAATCTCTCCGCAGTGCATATGAAGAAAAGACATATGTCACTGTTGATAGTGATTCGTCCGTCGGATGGAGACGTTAAGCCTGGCGGCCCCCTTGGTGCTATTCGACAGGAGTAGGCTACGTGACGGCACCGGGTTTCCCCTTTTAACTTCTCATAATCATCATCCTCACCTGTTTCCTACACTATACTTACACGAGAACACTTACACATACACTCACCCTAGTACACAACATACTTCTTCACAGATACTACAAATGCATAAAGTGGTGTGCAACTGAAAATGAGTCACAATCCTGCCATCTATCCGCAGTATGCGGAACCCGAATCACGTTAAGTGAAGTGAGTAGGCATTAGACGCGCGCACGCAAGCACGCTTGCTCACACACACACACACACACGCACACACACACACACACACACACACACACTTAGCACGACTTGTGGCTTGTCCATCCAAAACTCCGACCTCCAGCCCACTTTGTACGAGTCCTTATATGCTCGATTACTTATAGTAATAATACGTATTTCAGTCATAACAACCTCATACAATACCAGATGAAACTATAAAGTAATTACATAATTAAAATTGGACATTTGGTCTAAGGTACATCCGTGTTTGGTAGAAGGATAAATTGTTTAACATATTTCTTAATTGAAATTGTATTTAAACAATTAAAATACGATCATTTTGGGCCAGAGAGAACTCATTCGGTGCAAGGATAATTCCTTTAACATGTTTCTTAATTGTTATTATATGCAAATAATTAAAATAGGATCATTTGGTTCAGGGAACATTCGTTTTTGGTGCAAGGATAATTTGTTTAACATTTTTCTAAATTAGTCTTGAATGTATCCTTTACTAAATCACTCGGAACTAATGTCAGTATAGCGTGGATTGTGTACGAAGATATTTTTTTTATTTTTGGCCACATTGGATCATTGTTTATGTAATTGAAAACAAATGCAATTGAACATGGTACATAAATATTATTTTAAGATACACAGGAAACGAATATGGGTAAATTATGAGCGCAGAACCGCCATTTCGTGACACTTTGTAAAGTGATTCAGCCCTAATGAGTATCTTGTATTTCAGGTACAGGGAAAATACTCATATTTTACGACAAAACTCGTAAAAATAGTATGATGTTCTTTGGACAAAAATAAATTTCATTCATAGTATTCTGCCCAAGGGCAGGTCTTTACTGCAAACCCAGTATTCTCCAGTCTTTCCTATTTCCTGTTTTCGTCTTTGTCTCCTCATTTAAATGCATAAAATTAGTATTTTATGTGGACCAAATAAAGTTTAAGTAGACCTATTCATTACCGTGGCTTGTTCAAATGCGTAATTTATATTAATAATAATCAGGTAATACAATTTTGCGAGAGAATATCAAGTTTTGTGTACATAAGGATCTGTTCTAATCCTACCTCAGTCCTCGTTTTACTCAGGAGTTACCGTAATAGCATATAGCATTATGTCCGTCTAGAGTAACTACACTTTCTAATGGTGAAAGAATTGTCCAAGTCGGTTAAGCAGCTTCTGAGATTACTTCATACAAAGACACAAATATTCTCCACATTTAATATTGATAAACATTTATATATTCCCATAATAGAATACAATTTTATCAACGGTAATCTCACTAGACGTTTTGATTTATCTAGAGAAAATCAAAACTCGAGTGGGATTTAATTGACTATTGCAAGATTAGAAGTAAGTATATAAAGATTAGAAGTAACGAAGTACTCCAATACAGTAAAATATTAATTGACTTACGAAAATACAACTGTCTTCAAATGTATTATTGTACCATCTCAACATTACAAATATTACGCTAGATGCATGCTAGATGGCAGTAGTGTCTTTATACAGACACTGCAATGATTACTATTCAATAAATCTTAATATTAAACAATCTCTGATACGTGACTATCCATAATATCATATAGCAGAAGTTCTTTTTATCCTCTCAGAGCAGAAGCTATAACATAACCTAACTAAAAGTGTTAGAAAAGTTTTAATTAACGACGATGACATAAAAAATAAACATGAATAATTTTAAAAGGAATAATTATTGAATGTACAATTTTCAAATTTGAATGTGGTTGGTGGTTCAATTGATGTTATATTGGACGTGTGCGTAATAGAAGTGGAACTCGTTGATTTAGGCCTACATGGTGTATTCAACTTATTCAGAATTTCCGAATGAATAATTTTAAAAGGAATAATTATTGAATGTACAATTTTCAAATTTGAATGTGGTTGGTGGTTCAATTGATGTTATATTGGACGTGTGCATAATAGAAGTGGAACTCGTTGATTTAGGCCTACATGGTGTATTCAACTTATTCAGGATTTCCGAATGGTGCTCTTCATTTATTTGTAAATCGGATTTCAGAAGATGCATAGGTATGATCAGTGATTTTTATTAATTCTTGTTCTTGAATGCCAATGCCAGTCATATTTGAAACTGCTGTGCATCGACTGGAGTGGTTTGTAATTTTATATATATTTTTGACGACCAGATCAGCGCAGTTTCAAATGTTGGCAAACAAAGAAACAAATGCTAGGGACGCGATAAAATTAAACAAATGCTAGGGACGCGATAAAATTAAACAAATGCTAGGGACGCGATAAAATTAAACAAATGCTAGGGACGCGATAAAATTGTGCGATAAGCCGCCATGATTGGTTGAAATACGTCCTTTCGTACCGTTTTATTGGTCAAAAGTAGTATGACTTAGTAAGAGTGTAATAGTCTGTATAAAAATAATGTTAAATGAATATCTCCCGTTTGTTGTGCAAGGCCGCCTTAAATAAACGCATTCATTTGTTTTCATTTCATTATATTAATCTGAGGCGGCACTGGTAAAACGCATTGGTATTTTAAAACTCGTATATATCGTTAAATATCAGTCCTATCAAAATTTTATATAGAATGATACTTATAGGAAACATGTTTTAAATAAACATTTGGTTTGGAACATTTTTCGTAAAAAGCAATAATATCCGAGATATTTCAATTTATTAAATTCAGGTGCATTATAACCCCGTGTTTAAAGAACGTATTTTGAATTTCATATAGCCTAAATTCTAAGTGTCACCCAAATTAATTAATATACCAATTTTCATAGAAATCGGTTCGGCCATTATCTCTTGAAAAGGTGCCAACATACAGACAGACAAAGGATATGCTACTGGAGCTAAATGACAGCTGTGAACAGTATGGGATGAAGATATATGCAAATAAGACGAAGAGCATGGCCATAGGAAGAAAAAATAGAGAAGATAAATTTGCGAATTCTAAATTAGGCATTAGAGCAAGTGCACAGCTTCAAATACTTGGGGTGTACTATAAGCAGTAGCATGAGCTGCTGTAGGAAGTTAGAAGGAGGATAGCAATGGCCAAGGAAGCTTTTAATAGAAAAAGGAGCATCTTCTGTGGGCCTCTGGAAAAATAACTAAGGAAGAGACTAGTGAAGTTCTTTGTATGGAGTGTGGCATTGTATGGGGCAGAAACATGGACATTACGACGAAGTGAAGAGAAGTGAATAGAAGCATTTGAAATGTGGTATGGAGAAGAATGTAACATGTGAAGTGGACAGACAGAATAAGAAATGAAGCTGTATTGGAAAAAGTGGTGAAGAAAGAATGATGCTTATACTGATCAGGAAGAGGAAAAGGAATTGGTTAGGTCACTGGCTGAGAAGAAACTGCCTACCGAAGGATGCACTGGAAGGAATAGTGAACGGGAGAAGAGTTCGGGGTAGAAGAAGATATCAGAAGATAGACGACATTAAGATATATGGATCATATGAGGAAACAAAGAGGAAGGCAAAAAATAGAAAAGATTAAAGAAAGCTGCGTTTGCAGTGAAAGACCTGCTCTTGGGCAGAAAACTAAATGAATGAATAAATATTATATTATATTATACTATATTATACTATATTATATTATATTATATTATATTATACTATATTATATTATATTATATTATATTATATTATATTATATTATATTATATTATATTATATTATATTATAGAGTAAAGTTGTCTAAATCGTACCAATTAACATTTTTTTTCATTTTTCAATAGCGCAATTAAAAATATATGACATGAAATTTAATTGTTCAGAAAACTTCACATATTTACTGATATGCTTCAGCTGCAATAATTACAATATCGAGCTATTTATAAGTAAAACACATGTTTTTCTAATGTCTGCAATCGATGCAATATAGGAAACCAGTATTGTATTCCAAATCGTACCACCAGATTCATAACTCGTACCGCTATACAAATAAAGTGTTTTCATTACACTGAATCAAATTATTCACGTGCATTCTACACAAACAAATTGTTTGAGACCTGATTTGGCTCCAGAACATATTTCATATACCGAAGTGTCACAGTGCAAACACTGCGGCATGCCATTCACAGAACAACATTTACACACGGTACAAAACCAGTCCTCTTCCACTACTTCTACAACATTAGATTTCTCTGAAGTAAACGGTGCAACATCAGATGCACTTGAAGTAGCTGTAGAAGGTGCAACATTGCATTTTCCTGAAGTAGAAGGTGCAACATCAAATTGTGGCCCTACACTTATGATTGGATCCTTTGTTTTGCGAATTCTTTGGAATGGATACTCGAGTTAAACAATAAGAAATTCGACTAGTGGCCCATTACATCTTCTCATGAAGTCGGTATGTTGTGTAAAGTGTTGATGAATTAGGTCCTTTTAATTTTATTCAACAGTACGAGTTAGAAAACTTCGGGGTGATACGAGTTAGGAAATCTTCTATAAATGGAAACAAACGCTTGAAACCTAAACTTGCAGTGGTATTACACCAGGAATAAACTTTTGAATACTTGCCGAATATGTAATTTTAAAACAATTACCACTTGTAAATAAGTAAAACTTACCTTTTTGGCTTTGAACAGGCTTACGAATGATTTCTGTAAACTAGGGTATTTCCAGAGGCTGTGAAACAATCAAACTTCGGCAACAACTCACAATGTACGTACATCCATCACATTTTTATTTTTTTTTTCAACTGGCGGGAATAGCAGCAGCTTCACTTTAGCCAGTAGAGGTCGATAACATCCACATTTGTCAGAAATACAGAGATGGTATAATTTAGGAGGTGGTACGAAATAGAAAACTTTCCCTTATTACGTATATTATATTATATTATATTATATTATATTATATTATATTATATTATATTATGTGGTTCTTTCATACAACCGATTAAGAGGAAAATTTTATTTCAGCATGATACTCCATGAGGCTCAGACTGAAAACAAGATAATTCCTTACGTATCGTCAGCTGACTTTGAAGGTCAAGTGAGAACACACATAAAAATGAAATCACAAGTAATAGATGTCAGCACAGTTTCAGGTAATTGTGGATCAGCCATTGCTAAACAAGCGTTATAAGAATGGAGGAGTATGTTATTGAATTTTCTTGTGTTTGAAAATTTTAGAATATTCCTAATACGTTCTTATTTACGATTTTATAAAAAAAACTTTAGAAATTGGAGTTCAAGATCAATTAATAAGTGTGGTTGGAGAACATTAATCGTGTGGGTGATACTAGATTTTAACTTTTATATAGTTATTTATTTCACAATATATTGATCAGTAATTTATGGTATGAGTAATAAAGGAACTTTAAATATTTTTAATAATAATTCCTCCAAACACAGGAAATTTAGTGGACAAATTCATCATAAATTAAGAAAAAATGAAAGTAAGGTGAGCATCAGTCACTCCTAACAGCAAGAGACACGACTATAGTAAAATTTAATGAGAGCACTACAGTGCAATAATTCTAAATTATTGGTACATTGGACTGCAAATGAAATGCCGAGTCGAAGTCTCTATCGTTTTGAAATATTATCATGTTACGAGGGCTTCGCTGTATGTATAAAAATACAAACACGTCATCTGAACTGGCCTGAATTTTCTAAAGAATTTTTATTCCATGCTAAGGAGAAGTGTGTAGTTAAGTTTCAATTAGATTCAATTTTCAGTTCTGTGTCTATATTTACAACAAAATTTTATATTCATAATAAAATTGATACTTTTTTTTTTGTTAATACAATATGAAATGTAACTGGCCGTATATCGATTGTAACAATGACAGCATCTATGGGTAGTAAGGAAGGCTGTGGAATACCATATAAACTGCAGTTTTATTGTTTTCGTGTAGTATTCTTATTAATGTTGTAAAATAAAAGTATATGAATAATATAAAATCAATTCATATTAAATAATAACGTGAACATGTTGTTAAAGTCGTATTTACATGTTTCTAAAAAACTAATCTTCAGGAAAATAGCTTCCCACTTCGTCATGTTTGCCAAAGTCCTCGGAAAACGATATGATTTCGTATCGGCATTTATTTTACAGCCCAGTGTATAAAAAGAAAGCATTCATGTGAGTGCTGTAATGAATTTATTCCACAAATACAAAAGATTAACTGTTAAAGTTCCGGTTGGCAACAACGAAAACATTGAAAACATCTCCGTTGCTCTCGAGGCGCTGTTAATCAAAATGGCGCTATCAGCAATATAAAAAGCTTGTTGTGTCCTAGAATGCGCAAAAACGTCATCGATAATCGTTGTTCAGAGAACTTCCAGACCAAGTTCGGTAAAGAATCACCTCACTGTCACATCATCAAAAGGTGAGTGAAATAGTTTGAGCAGATATGGGGGGGGGGGGGACACCGCAGGACGACAATCCGTCAACAACGAAGTGGTGGAAAACATTCGTGTGAACTACGTATAAAGCTCCAGAAAATCAACGTATCGTGGCAGTAGAGAACTAAACGTATCGCAAACAACAGTGTGGCGCGTGTTCGTCAATGAACACAAATCTGTCGGCGAAACTTTGGCCTCCAGCCAACATAATCAATGAAAACTAACAAGCAAACATTTTCATGGGGGCAGATAAAAATGTTTTTTTCTTCCACCATGTTAATAATGTCAAAAGAAATGCTTATACAAATCTTAGCCACTCGAGCATAATTACCCGGTCCGTAAAAATAACTTTCCCTAGCACCGTCTACAGAAAGAAATCATAATTTCATGGAAAGATTTATTGGAATAGATATAGGAATTATTAAGCTATTTCTCAATATATTCCCCACAGGAATTGAGACATTTGTCATACTAAGGGATCAACTTTGTATCCCTGTGTCGTAAAAGTCTGCCGCCTGGGATAGGAACTAGTGTGTGACAGCCGTCTCTGTTGATTCCACGGTATGACAAATGTCTCACATCCAATGGAGAATATGTTGAAAAATAGCTCAAGAGTTGTTGTGTTGTTCCAATAAATTTTTCCAATGAAATTGTGTTTTCTTTTCTGTAAACGGCGCGAGATAAACTTATTTTTAACGGCCCTCGTAATTGCGTTCGAGTGGCCAACATTTTTGCAAACACTTGTTTTGACATTATTGACATGGTGGAAGAAAAAATAAAAACTTTTTTACCTGCCCCCATGAGAATGTTTGCTTGTAAGGACAAAATAAACTTTGAATGTTTGTTGCTTTGTAAAATTTGGTACAATTATGTTCCAAATATGAAGTCTAATTTAAATTGTTGTCCTACATAAGGATAAGAAATTTACATGAATTAACAAGTTTAAGAGATTGACTGTTATTATAGTTGAATATTAAATAAGAATATTTCATATTCTTGTTAAGAAACAAGTATTCAGTTTTATCAAAATTTAATATTAAATTATTAGATGTGCAGCAATTAACTAATTTGGGTACAGATATCTAGATCGTAGTTCTAAATTTTTCTTTTCATATTTTATAGATTTTACTTTACGAACATAAATCCAAAATATGAGATTTGAATATTTTAACATCGCAGTCCCTGTGCCTCCACGGTGCACCGCGGTAGTCTAGTCTAGTGGCTAGACACTGGACTTATAAACCTGCGGACTCGGATTCGATCCCCCTATTTATTGTGTTGTGCAAGCCTATCGTCCAGGAAACACAGGGGTTTTCTCTGAGAGCTCTGGTTCTCCTGTAACACTCTAACAAATCTCATCGCGGGCGTAGCGTAGATCAGATTCCTATAGCCTACTCTGGGCAACGTATCTGCGGTAAATTATTCTACATACCAGTAACTGGCTTCATATAGGTGAATGACGAATAGTCAAGTACCTGCCATTAGTAAAAAAAATCGTATTCCATTTTTATTGTAATGATGATATATTTCAACAGACACTCTGTATGACGAGATCGATACTCACTATTCTATGGCTTTTGAAGCAACGTTCAACTATTGCAAGAAGCAAGATTACATGCGCATGCGAATCAGCAGTAGATTGGCTAACACAATGAAAGTCACATACAAACAGTACGTGAGGAAGGAAGAAGATAAGTCTATTTCTTTTCTGGAAATAGATGCGGAGTTAGTTACTCCATTTTCTTATTCTAGAAGATGGTGATCTTTCACAAAACTATGATGAGTCAACAAACATTTAATTAGAGCGTAGACTGCAAAACTTTGTATTCATTAAAATGAGCCAAAATTGATTTACTATGTAATTAAACACAGAGCAACTTGAAACTCCCTGGAACTTTATTGAATATGCTCGTTTCTCGCTTCGCGGCCTATGTAATTGTACCGAGCACATTAGTTAGTTTATTAACGTATATGATTTTAATCAGATGCGATGATGAAGACACGGATGATGGCTAAGATAACGGCAACGATATATTTTAATGAGGAACTGAAATTTATAGATCTATGCCAGACAAGTATGGCACCTACGCCTCAATTGCTTTGTTAAAATTAAATTAAATTATGGTTTATTTAACGACGCTCGCAACTGCCAAAGTTATATCAACATCGCTGCTGTGCCGGAATTTTCTTTTAGAATTTAGAATTTAGCCTATGACATCCCTTGAGGGCTAAGACCTCCTGCACGTAGGCAGGGTAGCTCTGATTCACTCTTTAGGTGAGCTAGCCTAGAGAGTGTTCATCGTCTCTCGTGTTGGGTATGAAGCCCTTTCACTGGTTTACGATCACTATTCACTGATTCTGCCGCGCATTTTGCACCATTTCACTATTCACATATTCATTCACGTTGCTGCTGGCACTTCAGAACACATTTCACATTCCACCGATTGATGTTTCCTTCGACAGTTTTTTCCATGTTGATCTGCTTCTTGCGCGCCTCGTCCACTGCTTCCTCGCTCTCTGTGTGAATGTATCCGCCCAGCTGGTTCTCTGTCTTCCTGCACTCCGCTTCCCTATCCTGGGGTCCCACATGGTCACTCTGTATGTCCACTGGGTTTCACGCATCCTAGGTACGTGGCCTCCACAATTCCATTTACCGGGTCCATTCTTAAACTATACAATATTAAGATTATTAGACTAATTATAACTCAAATCGCATTATTAATTCTAGAATCAGCAGTAGCTATTATTCAATCCTACGTATTTGCAGTAAATCAAAGTACGATTAGTTTCAGCTAAACAGAAAGTAAACCAAATTATTGATAAAGGAAATTCGAACCTGCAACCTCGGGCATAAAACGCCAGCACTCTACCGACTACACCACTCAGGTCGACTCAATCGCTTTGTCTATGATGAATTCTTGGGTAAGTATATTCCAAGATTACTACTTCTTCACACAGTCGCCTTGGTAGCTCAGTCGATAGACCGCGGACCTGAGTTAAAATCTTGGCAATGGCGGCATTCTAATTGTTGTGGAAAAATCAAGGTTTTGAGAATATTTCTCAGGTTTCACAAGTTTTCCTGACCGTTCCACCAACCAGCATTCTCCACGATTACTTTTTTTAGTATCATCTTCGTCTCTAAAAATTTGGTATCATTTGTATTTGAGTGACTCCGAATCGATCCTCTGCCATTGTCGGTGTTCCTCGCGGTTTGTCAAAACTGAGTGAACAATCCTACGCGCGCCCGCTTCCACTGTTTGCGAGTCTTGGGCGAGTAAAGCCGATAATCGCGGTGAACTCGTGTCAGGAAGTCCACAGTAAATTTATCCTCAGTTTGTCGCCTAAGTTATTACTAACAACACTTAAACAAACACTAATACATACTTAAAAATAAATACTTAAAAATAAGGTAAAAGTAATTTACTCGCCCATTTTAAGCACGGAGACGTTGGAAATTTATTTACCAATCTTTGAATTTAACTCTGACTTCAGGAAATTTCTCTTGAAATAGTCTTCTTACAGCACGAGTAGGTACGCAAGTATGAATTATACATAAATACTCTTTTGGGAATAGAATACCTGAATTCAGCCATATTAATTTAATTAACACACGGTATTACGTCGCCTAAAGAACTTGTGCTTATCTTGCAAAAGTACAACTCACATTGACGTCCGACGCGACCTTCAGAGCGGTGGAGGCGGGAGGTTTAGCAGCTAGTTCCGCCAACTAATCGAAAGCCGTGAAAGCGCGGGCGCGCGAAGGATTGTTCACCCAATAGATAACAATGGTGGTAGATTCTATACGATTCATAGATCTGTATCAGACACACCGGAACCGCCAAGATCTCTCTTCTGACAGGAATATGACTATTCATATAGATTTGTGAGGTATGGTGGATCACCATCAGAATATTGGATACGGATATAATAACTAGAGAAGAATCCGAGGAATGGCGAATGGTGCAGTCTGTTTAGCCGGACAGCACAATCGGGATTCAACTTATTCCATCACGGGTGCACAAAAAGCCTACTTGGGCTGAAATGCTTCTGTCTTCTCCGTGTCTTGCCAGATAAAAACTTTGTTGAGACAGATTTTCTCCCAATAGGCTAATACCCTATCACTATTTTATCATTTCGGTATTGCCGCCTTATCATTATCTTGTTGCGTTTGGGTAGTCACTGTAGCTGAAAAGGATGTTAAGTAAAGCCCAGTTCCCACAGTGTTTGTTTTCTTGCGTGTTTCCTTGCTGGCTATCAAGCTGGGTGTCGTGTTGGGTACGACGCTGGCTCCCGTGTTGGCTGCGGTGATGGTTGTTGTTCTCACAGTTTAAATTGGAAAATCATCTGCTGTTTCATCTGTTGCCAACACTCATGGTCAAAAAGAAACTAAACCGTGAGTGGAAAACAACTGAAGTACCACATTAACAATAGTAAATGTCGTAATAAGGTAATTAAGCCATAAGTGCAGAACAGCCAAAGTCCGATATTTAATTGCTGTTTCTTAGAAACTAGGGAATATAGAAAAAAAACAGGTTTAATTGGAAAACAACGAATATGGCGACATGGTTTCAGTGGTGATATTATATATCATCATCTTTGGTTCCAGCCTACAAACCAACACGAAACTTAGCAAGGAACCTACCCTCGAAATCCAGCAAGCTGGCCAACAAAGCAGCCACCAGAGCGCATTACTTCTAACAAGTGAGCACGCAGGGTAGCCATCAGCGCAGCCACCTTGGAATCCAACACAGAAACAAGCACCGTCTGAACCGGGCTTAAATGTTAACCATTACCCTCTCGGCCAAAGAAAACAATTAATTGTATTGCCTTTCCAGATGTCCTTTTCTGTAAAACTCTTCTTGCTAAATATCTAAACGAATTTTATTTGTATGCATTACTTCAAATAAAAACGCACTATTTAAAATTTTTATGAAGTGTTAGCCATATTGAACGTTAACAAGAAAAGAAAGTAGACAGAATCAGCAGAGATGAGAATTTTAAGAGCAGTGGCTCGTTGTAAGAGAATATATAAAATGAAAAATGAAGACATTATGAAAGAACTGGAACAGAATGTATTTAATTTAAACTAAAAAGTAAAAGATTACCAAGAAGCTTACTTTGAACGTATTCAAAGACTGTACGACTACGGACTACGAAACAGACACTAAATTACAACCACCAGGAAAAAGATTGCAAGAGTGTCCACCAAAGAGACGGAAATATTGGGCTTAGTTTTTCTAATTTGAGACCGGAACAGGTCAAGAAGTCTAAGCCTGATGACGTTGATGATGAGAATGATGATGATGATGGTGACGACTTTTAAATTACGTTAATTCATATGGTACAAGCATGATAGGTTATGTGAATGTGAAAATGTGAACTTCGAGTATATTAATATCACTGTCAAACTAACATGCATTGGCAGCACAAAATGGCGACACATTTTAATATGAAAGTGTACTTTTAAAATCGTAAGACTCTTAAAGAAATTTCTTAACAGATGTACAGTGGTCAAAAGAAGAAGTGGCCGCTCTCCTGAAACAAAGTTCCCTTCGGGTATCTTCGCTACAATTCGGAGACAGGCGATGTTTCATGTTGTTGGACCACATTGCCTGATATCTACAGTTGTAATTGAAGTTTCTGTGTGATACTCGATAGCGTAATGGTAGCGTTCCGGCCTCATATTCGTGAGGTCCTGCGTTCGACTACAACCTCATGCTTTTTATGTTTTTTTTTGTTGTCCTTTTTTTGAGAGAGACAAACTATACATAATGGCTCCTTTCTCTTTTACGATTATTTTAGTAATTAACATCAGGTTCATTAATATATTATGCCATGACTTGGTATCATTATGATATTGTGGCTGCAAATGGAAAAAAGATTTTATTCTCAATAAAAATATCTTTCGTGGCATAAACAGAACAAATTTACTGGCGTCGGACTTAAAACATTCAAACAATTAAGCATTCAAAAAACAAAACAAAAAGCCACAATTCAATATTTAGTCTATCTTCCTCTTATCTCGATCATATTGCAGTCGAGTGGGCATGGAATCGAATAGTCTTTGCAAATAGCGACTGTTCTTAGACACGATATTCCAGGCATTCTGAACATACATACATAAGTGTTCTGCCCATGGGCAGGTCTTTCATTGCAAACCCAGCAATCTCCAATCTTTCCTATTTTCTGCCTTCCTCTTAGTCTCCGCATATGATCCACATATCCTAATGTCCTCTATTATACGTTTCAACCAGAGACCCAACCAATTCCTTTTTCTCTTTCTAATCAGTTTCAGTATCATTCTTTCTTCACTCACTTTTTCAAACACAATTTTACTTCTCATTCTGTCTGCCCACTTCACACGCACCGTTCTTCTCCACATCCACATTTCAAATGCTTCAATTCGTTTCTCTTCATTTCGTCGTAATGTCCATGTTCCTTCCCCATACAATGCCACACTCCACACAAAGCACTTCACTAGTCTCGTCCTTAGTTCTTTTTCCAGAGGTCCGCAGAAGATCCTTCTTCTTCTATTAAAGCTTCCTTTGTTCATGTTTGCAGTTTTTTCTTGGGAAGGATAGGCCTAAATGCGGTAACATCCCGTTGCTTTCCGCACACCACTATCTCTTTCGCATCTTATTAAATTCCAGGGGGCCCAAGCGTGGAGATGAGGAGAGTGGATTTGAGTAATTGGACCCTCCGGACTTCACCGAAAGTCACGGCAAGGGTTAAATATTAGTTCTATCAGGATGTATGACCCGATCAGAGACCGGGAAATCCCAATTAGCCTTTGCCTCCCGCATCCTGGACTAGCTTCTACGAATCATCAGAAAATCTTAGAGTGTGATTGGGCCAATTTTTCCGAAAATGTTTCCACACTTTTGCCCTCGTAGCTCAGCGGACGAACGTCGGAATTTAGATGTCAACGTCTCAGGTTCAATTCCTCGTTACTCCATTTCATTTTATTGTGGTTCAAGATAGTATAATGTAATAATACAAAAAGAAAAACTAATACCAGTATTATGCAACTGGATTTTTCCAAACCTAATATTAAATTTATGTTATTTATATCGCTAAAGAACGATTGCAATATAAATAACTTGAATATTATTTATACAGTATCACTAAAGAACGATAACACAATATAAATGATAAATATCGGTTTGTTTAATTAATATAAGATGTTATATAATACGTATTTAATTATCTAAATAAAATCTATTTCACAAAGAAAGATGTTTATTTGTGTTATAACAATTACAGATTATTTATATTGTGAAAGAACAATAACAATATAAATGACTTGAATATTATTTTATAATGCTAATGAAGGAAAACAGAATATAAACGATAACTTGAATATTATTTATATCGCTAAAGAACGATAACAATATAAAAAACGTGAATATTATTCATATCGGAATTTCATAGATTTATTACAGATGTATTTAAGAAATTGTAGAAGAATTAGTAGTGTCCTATTTATTCTTCTTGGAGCCAAATTTGTAACTTTTAAAAGTGTGGTTACTATGTTGAAGTGTATGTGTTGTAACGGATGCTTGATTTGTTATGTATGTGAATCAGTCATGGGATGCTTGATGTCGTCGCAATTTCGTAATTATAGTTTGTGTTTGTGTGACTATTGTGTATTAATTTATGATGTATGGTACGGAAAGCTGCATATTTGTGTTATAGAAGTGTTACGTATGTGTGTTGTTAATGTTTTGTATGTTTCAAATTGATACCTGATATTTGTTTTGCAATCGCAATGCCTAATTTACGGATTGTTTATGTTTTGTTTACATCACGTAAGCTAATTTAATTTTCTTTCCTATTTCTCTTTATGCTTATCTTTTTTTGTATAAAACTATAGCCCTAACATACATATGTAAAATAGGGCTAACCCCCATTGGAGATATAATAATAATTATTATTATTCATATCGTTATAAAACGATAACAGAATAAAAAGGATGACTGGAATTTTATTCATATCTCTAAAGAACGATGACAAAATATAAATAACGTGATATCCATAAAGAACGATAACTGAATATAAATGATAATTTGAATATAATTTACATCGCTAAAGAACGATTAAAAAATAAAATGAAAACTTGAAGAAGGCCCGAACCCACAACCTTTGAATCATTAAACAAGCACTCTACCGCTGGTCTACGAGGCGCAGATATGGAACACTTTCATAGTTCCGGAACTGCTTGTACAAGCACATGCATCGTGTAACATCGCCGCGACCCGAAGTGGACTTTGAAAATATTCGCTGTTCACGAGTGCGGCCACTTTTTTTTTTTTTTTTTGACAACTGTACATACGTAATCTATTACGTCAGAAGAAATGTAAAGTAAGATATTTAAAACCTCACATATTTCAATATTAAACTCGCTTGCTTGCTGAAGTGTAGAACATATAATAATTATAATAATAAGTTTTTAAATGATAATTTATTTATTTAATCTGGCAGAGATAAGACCAGTAGGCCTTCTCTTCCGCCCAGTCAGACTCTAATTCTAATTGAATACAATTGGGTTACAATAGTTATTATATTAATATTTATATCGCAAAACAACATGAAAGTGAATAATGGAAGTAAAAGTAAATAATGAAAGTTATATAATTTAATGAGACAATAATAAACTTGGTAAGAAATAATAATAATAATAATAATAATAATAATAATAATAATAATAATAATAATAATAATGCCCATTTTTCATGTAAGTAGGCCTCTTAACCCTAGATGGACCAAGGGAGGGTCAATTTATGTCCACACTTTTTTAGAACTATTACTATTATAGTATAGAACATGTTCAGACCAAGGGAATTCTCATTTTTTTCAGAAATAGTATAAAGTTTATGATCCAATAAAGACAATCAACTTTGTTTGGTTGAAAATCTAATTATATGGACCAAATTTCGAAGTGGTCACAAAATAACCCTCCCTCGGTCCAACTTGTAACAATTTTTTTTTTCGAAATTATAAATGTATGTTACAACAAAAAAAGTTAATCCATGTCGCTACAGCCCATGAAGGGCCAAGACCGACCAGCTGGCTGCTCGCCTCACGTCCACATGCTGAAGCATAGGTGGACGATCATCCAACTTGAATGGAGGTATCGTGTGGTTAGCACGATGATCCCCTCAGCCGTTATAACTGGTTTGTGAAACCGGATTTTAGCTACCTATCGTAGCTCCCCAAGTGCATCACGATCCTGGGTGGGCACCGGTCCCTACACTGGTCGAAATTTCATGAGAAAATTTCTTCCCCCATGAGAACTCGAACTAGCGCGCATTCCGTAACGCGAGTCCTAGGCAGGATGCCTTAGCTCACGACGCCACGGCGCGGGACTACGTTACAACAATGAACTTATTATTCGAAACTGCAAACATATGTTGTAACAATGGACTTATTTGGAAACCAACATTATATTACGAGCCGCGTCCATAAAGTAAATTTCCCACTCGTCCCACAGCTAGCAAACCATATGTTGCGCGAAGTGACTGCATGTACGTGCTAGAGTAATGTCCTAGCATGGCGCATGCGGTAGCGGAACTCCCCGAGTGCTCTCAGTAGCTTCGTTGCATTGGTTGAAGATGGACGCTCCTATTCTAGCTCCCGCCGCGTGTGAAGTGCGATCAGTGATAAAGTTTTTGAATGCACAGGGCATAGCGCCGATTGAAATTTATCGTCAGCTGTGCCAGGTCATGAGCAAGGAGATGGTGCGTCGCTGCTGTAGACAATTTTCAGCAGGACGCCAAAATGTACACGACGAGGAGCGTAGTGGGAGGCCGACCATCATTACAGACGACCTTGTGGAGCAACGCACCATCTGCTTGCCCATAGACCTGGCACAGCTGACGATAAATTTCAATCGGTGCTGTGCCCTGTTCAGACAGAAACTTTTTCACTGATCGCATTTCACACGTGTCGGGAGCTGGAATAGGAGCGTCCATCTTCAACCAATGAAACGAAGCTACTGAAAGCACTCGGGAAGTTCCGATAGCGCATGCGTCATGCGCTTCGCGCAACATACGGTTTGCTACCTGTGGGACGAGTGGGAAAGTTACTTTATGGACGCGCCTCGTACATTGTTGGCATTGCTGCATGGATTGAAAACTCATTTTATAAAGAGTGTTATTCTGTCTCTGACCGTGGTATGATTCAGAAATACGAACAGATGATTATATATAACATGGAAAGTGAATCAGAACAGTTTTAGAACATCACGAGGAAGAAAGTTATGATATTTTTATGAGTGTGTTAGTGAAACTGAAGATGAAGTTCATCAAATTGAAAACTTGGATTGTGATTATGATAATGGTGGTAGTGATGATGACGCAGAACCCAGTTTTACTATAATTATGCATTTCAAGTGACAGTGAAACTGATAGGAATATTAGTGATAACAACAATAGTGCAAGTGTAAGAATTATGAAGTATGTGACTAAAAGTGGAAGGGTTTATGTACCTAATCCGCCTCGTCCCACGCGAAGAACTGCTGCAAATATAATACGTGGAAAGCCTGGACTGCCACAGACTGGTAAAGTAACCACAATACAAGAATCTTTTGGAAAGTTCTTTACTGATGAAATTGTGTCTAAAATTATGCAACACACAAACGAGGCAGCAGAGAGGAGTGTCGAAGAAACAAGTCCAACTGAAATCCTCGCATTCATTGGTATTCTCATTTTGATGGGCGCAAATAACTACAACAACAACCTAGATTACCATGACTTATGGTCCCAAGAGCTTGGAAGGTCAGTATTCATAGCCAGCATGAGTCGGAAGAGATTTCGTGATCTTCTGTCATCAGATTTGATGATAAGAACACAAGGCATGTTGGAGATCTAATGACAAATTTGCTCCTTTACGAGAAATGTTTCAACTTTTGAATGACATATTTCCGAAGTACTGTACAGCTGGTAAAAACACTACCATAGACGAAATGCTTACCCTGTTTTGAGGCAGATGCCCATTTAAAGTCTTTTTGAAAGAAAAACCGGGTAAATATGGGATCCTCATCAGTCTTCTTGCTGACTGTGACTATTGATAGGTATGTTCATTGTATGGAAGTTTATGCTGACAAACAAGAAGGAACAACTTCTGCATCAAGAGGCCCAAGAGAAGTTGTCAAAAGGCTTGTTTCTCCAATAAAGGACACAGGTCGAAATATGACTACTGACCGTTTCTATACATCGGTCGAACTTGCTGAAGATCTGTACGAGTGTAAAATGACTTTAGTTGGTACCATGAAAAATAATCGCAAACATATTCCTGAAGAACTGAAACCATAACTGGAAGAGAATTGCACTGAAGAAAGTTCGCATTCACTGACCCTACATCTGGAAAATCACCTGTCACTTTAGTGCCGTATATTCCTAAACCTAAGAAGAACCTAATTATGGTGTCATCACATCAAGATGCCAAAGTTTCTGAAGATGGAGAAAAAAAATCAGATATAAGTATTCTATAACTCAACCAAAGGCTCTGTTGACACCATTGATCAAATGGCCAGGATGTATAGTACTAAGAGAGGTACCCGTCGTTGGCCGCTATCAGTATTTTACACCCTAATTGATATTGCGTGCATAAATACTTATACACTGTACATTATGACTTTCCCAGACTGGTACAAAATAAAACAAACAGGCAGCGCTTTTATCTACAGGAACTGGGGTTACAAGTAATCAAACTAAATGTAAAACATCGTGCTGCAAACATAATTGGACTGCAGAATAATATCATAACGTCAATGGAAGCCATCCTCAAGAAGAAAATCACCAAAACAACCTAGAATCAGCAGCAGCCTTCAGGGAAATGGAGATGCCATACATGTAGGAAACAGTGTAGCACCAAGAGTGAAAAACTAAACAAATTAGCGAAAACAACCATGTTTTTGTGGAAAATGCAACTTGTATGTGTGTGGAAAACACAGTCAAAAGACAAACATGCGCTGTGAGTGTGTGAATGAGGTGCATGAATCTAAATGAAGATATGAACGATGTATAAAAATTTGTCCAAGCATTAACTTTTAATAATTAATTTAATTTGAGCATATTCAAGATATAAAAAATATTTGATTTTTAATATACATCATTTCTTACTTAATTCACTCAATAAAGAAATAATACTTACGCAAAAATTGTAAATATAACCATAAAGGTAAAATATATTGGTGGACATTAATTAACTCTCCCTTGGTCCAGCGTGTTACCAAAAAAAGCTTGGTCCATCTAGGGTTAATAGTGGTGACGATGTTTGTATATGCAACTTAAGACTGTCCATTTCGTTTGTGGAGTGAATATCCTGCCAGTGATCTCAGCAGTCGCATCTCTGCTGGAAGAAAATGTAAAACGTCGAAATCCAACGTAGATGAGAAATGATCTACAGAATTCCCTTGGAGACTTGATAATAATAATAATAATAATAATAATAATAATACTTTTTATTTAAAAGATAATAATAGTACACTTTTGGTTGGCACTCCGATGAAGAAAGCAATTCAATTGGAGACATAATTCTTTTACGTCCGCAAATCTACAACACTGAGCCTACAGATTTATTTCCCTCCCAGAGGAAGGTATCTCAGGATTTTTATCACCCTTAAAGTTGTTCATTAATCTTGACCAGACTTGAACCTACGATTTTCGGATACAAGTTAGCATGGAAACTACTATACTATCCAGGAAAACGCCTTTACTAGTCGCTAATGGTAGCAAAGTCACAGTGAATTGACATAACTATAGTTTTATAGTATAGTTATCTTAAATGTATTCCAATAGAAATTGTACTCGTGTTAATTGCACGAAGTTTCAAAAGGCCATTTAAAAATTCGGCGCAGTCTGTACTGAAAAAAATATTTTTATTTTAATGTTTGAAGGATGAGAAATAAACGTATAATTCCGTTTAAGGAATCGAAATCTAGGACGTTGGATTTAACTTGGAACGCTACTAGTTGAGCCAAAACAGATGTTCTTTGGTATTCTAGCACCGCCAGCAGTGAAATCTCTGGTGTTTGTATCGAATCCATGTCTCGAAGTGGTACAGAAATCGGGATGGGGATGCTGGGCTTATATGTGGAATTTTTATAGAAGGGCAGTGAAGGCTTTGAATTGATTTGCTGTTATGTTGTGCTGGGGATTTCTCGGCTTCCACTTCCCGACGTTTGCAACGTCGCCGCAGCATTGGGGACGCTGTGATCGTTTTCCCACTCGACTTTCTGCTAGAGCCACAGAGTCCATGGTTTCTAGAAACTACTGTACTGAAAGAAAAGTCTTGTAGATTGGCTTTTGCACCTATGTGGTGTTGTAGAGTAGCATGAAAGTTTCCATTTTATAAGTCTGCCACATACATATAGTTATATTCAGAGAAACAGAGAGAAACACGTTGTTAAAATTAATTCATATTGTTATCAAACAACGTGTCAAAACAATCGTTCCAATGTTGCATTTTTCCAACCCTGGACCTAGAGTTTGGTGTCGGATTCACCATATAGATATACCATCTCTCCCTTAATTTTTCTGATGACGGAGATGTTAATGTAGGTAAAATGGTTGTGTTTTGAGGTTATTTGTGACGTGTAGCTACGATGGGTTGAATGATTTTACATTTAAGGAAGGTTATAATAACTCAAAAACTTTGTACTATATTTTAAAACAAAAAAAAAATTATAGAACATTGGAGAGTTTGCTTGTGTACTAAAAATTAGTCGTGTGACCGGCTTATGCAGCTCATTATATTATTATTATATGCGCCGTCATATTTTAAACTTTCTTTCCTCTTTTTGATGTAAAAGTCTATGTTCGAGGTACGAGGGAGAAAAATTGTAACTTTAGACATGAAAAGTTTACTCGTTCATCGTGGTATAATGGAAACAGAATTTCTTGTCTCGTGGTGGATGGTAATATATTTTAAACACTCTCAACCAGGGTTTTTCTGTACGCTGTCACTATAGCCTATGGTAAGGAAACGTTCAATTTACCTTTTACTTCCGAAGGAAACAATGTAAAGAATTTTTATTGTTTCTTCAGAAACAACCGCTTCGGTCGAGCTTGAATCCACAAACTTCTGATGTAGGCATAATAGGAATCTCTAAACTACCGATGACGATTGGTCGCATTTTAACTCGGTCTTTAGGGCATTGAATTTCCATACTGGAGATCAAATTTAAATTTACTACAGTTTGGATATTTACTGACCAAAAACAGTGTTGCAACAGTCTTAATTGGATGACACCATCCCATGTGTCATACTTTTATCATTTCTTCATAATTCAAAATCACCTTTTATCAACCGCACAGAAAGTAATCGGAAGCTGCATTATTGTTGAAAGATATTATATATATATATATATAATTTATATTAATATAAATCTAAATTATTTAAATATATATTACTTATATGAAAATATATTTGTTAAATCAATTTATCAATAATTGGTTATTCAAAATGGTACAGACTAAATTAAATCTGTTTTCGGCATTCTTACCTAGGCAACTAACTTGTTTTTAATGGACAGATCTTTGGGTTTTCCAAGTTAATTGTTTCCTCTAAACTCGGCGCAGGACACAATGCGTGAGTTTTCCGTGTTAATTATTTGCACTAAGCCGGCGACACAATTTTGCTGGCACTTTGCATTGTCAATCTCTGTTAGTGAGTTGTCTGGACTGTATTGAGAAGACGCATTGAACACAGTAAATAAAACGCATTTTCCTCGTTCACACATATCAACTAAATAGGAGTTTCGTTCACGCAGGTTTCGGCGGCTTTTTTCAAAGGCTATACAATGACTAAAACATTGTGTTGAATTATCAAATAAATGGCGAGAAACTGATACTGTTGTCGATAAAAAGGAGGGTTGTCCGAAATGTAAACATAACTCATGCGACGTCTTCAGTGAGATACGTTTCAACGCGCAAAATATGTTGTTATACTGTGTATCTAACTATGGTTGAAAATACTTCTTTCTGAATACAGTTGAGACAGCTCACTAACAGAGATCATTGCAAAGTGCTAGCAAAATTGTGTCACCGGTTTAGTCAACAATTAAC
The DNA here is from genome assembly GCF_040183065.1 of Periplaneta americana. Taxonomy (NCBI): domain Eukaryota; kingdom Metazoa; phylum Arthropoda; class Insecta; order Blattodea; family Blattidae; genus Periplaneta; species Periplaneta americana. The sequence goes on from NC_091119.1 coordinate 88,811,470, forward strand.
AATGCGAATTCACGTATTGTTTCCTGCACCTGAGTCAGAAGAAACAATTAACCGGGAAAATCAAAACCGCTGCACGTTAAAAAGCAACCTCATGGATCGACAATAATACCGATAACTTAGGTTTGACTCGCTCTCTACTTCAACTCTCCATTTTCCTACGAAACCGACTGTATGGTATTCCTAGTATGGAAGATATTCAGGGAGCAAATATCCGTAGTAATCCCTGCAGTCCGCAACGACGCCCTAGTATTTAGATATGACAATGAGGGGGAAGTACTAATAAATATTTATTGCACTTTTGTGTAAATTACCGCAAAGTGAAACAAATTTCGAAGTGATAAGAGATTGCGGGGTAGATTATGAGATAAAATAAGTTAATTTATTGTCCTATAAAATCGTCACCTAATATCATAAAAAATTAGGGAGTGGCTGACCTATGACAAAATATAAGGACCTATCTGACTTTTTTTTAGGGTGTTCTCCAAATTGAGTTCGAATGCAATAGAGAAAATCAAAGCCAAAATCATTACATGAACTGCACATTTTCTGGAGGTTTGTGTTTTAGGGAGGCCATCAGTGCAAGATTGCACGTAGGAGACGTCGTGAGACGAAACGGAGATCATGTTTTATTTCTTTTATATCAAAGTCATTCTCCAGGATTTTGAAATTCATTGGATACATGATCTTTTTGGATGGATTTAGAGTAGACGTTGAAACACTTTTAAACAACTCCACTACTATTCGCCCATAGTGAAATTTCGACTTGGGCGAGAAATTTTACGTGATGCCTCTGTCAGGAACACGGTCCCTTTAGGTACAGTAAATGTACAAAACAGGCCAGTCAGCTTTACTTCCCTTCCCGGAGAAATCAGTGGTAAGGATTTTATCGCTCTTGAAAATCCATCGCCCTCGGTCGTGTTTTAACCAGCGATTCCCAGGTTTACCGACTAGCATGGTGTTTTTCTAGACCACCGAGGATGACATGACCTGTAATAATTAGTTCAATAATAAGTTTTATTTGAATTGTAACATATTCTATCGTCGTCGGTGATTAATTGGTTAGCATGTCAGCCAATAGATCCGAAATTTGAGTTTTCATATTTTACCGAAATCAATAGAATTTTAAGAGATTATAAAAACTGATAGTGTGATTTTATTACCTACAAAACAATGCCGGGAGCCATAGCATACACTTGTTGCACTTATTTGTACACGCTTTAACAGCTGTGGTCATATCACGTATGTAAGACTTTGAATAAGCTTATATTAGTAGGCCGTTGATTATTGGTGAGTTTCTGTTTCTGGTGTCGTGTGTTACGTATGGATGGCTTGTGTTCATGTAACTGAATTAGATTTCATTTCTATGTTTATGATATTGGTGATTAAGTCGGTGATGAGTCATGATATGTAAATTTAGAATCCCCCATTTCCCTTTATAACTGCGAGTCTAATGCGATACCACTAAGCCACCTCGCTTGGTTAACGTAGATTTATTACACGCGAATCTATCCTTTCCTGACTGACAACTCAAGGCAAAACATTTACAGATCCGGTACTTCTTGTCTCACCTTGGGGGAATAGATTTCTTTGTGGGCAAATGTACCGAGGTATCGAGTGGGACTGAAGATACGTCTGTAGGGGAAAGTGTCTCTAGTAGACTAAGTAGAAAATATTGAGGAAAACTTGGAGGCGGGCTGTAAGTTTGAAGATATTTTAAGACGAAAGACAAGGCAAGGAAGAAAGTGTCGGAAGGCAATAATAATAATAATAATAATAATAATAATAATAATAATAATAATAATAATAATAATAATAATAATTTTTCACCAACAAGAACTTTACCTATAGATCCATTTGTCTATTCACTTTCTGATTACGCGATGTGTTCTGATGCTGGAAGAAACAGATTTAGAGATGTTCACAGAAATACATGTTTTTAGCATTCCCAAACCGAAGAAGGAACTTCAGTTATATCGCTCGTCTTTCTGTGTGCAGCGAATACTTTTAAACGACTGTATGGATTTTGTTCCCATTCAGACTTACGAATATATTATCTGGAAATACAGCATATAAATTAATACAATAATTTCAGTAAAAAGTCCACACCTGTGGAGTAACGGTTAGCGCGTCTAGCCGCGAAACCAGATGGCCCGAGTTCGATTCCCGGTCGGGGCAAGTTACCTGGTTGAGGTTTTTTCCGGGGTTTTCCCTCAACCCAATATGAGCAAATGCTGGGTAACTTTCGGTGTTGGACCCCGGACTCATTTCACCGGCATTATCACCTTCATCTCATTCAGACGCTGAATAACCTAAGCTGTTGATAAAGCGTCGTAAAACAACCTACTTCAGTAAAAAATTACTGAACCTCTACTTGAAATAAAAAAACACACCAGAGTGATTCGGTGCAAGACAAAACCCACAAATTTCTTCGTCTCTTTGTATTACGTAATATAAACTGCAAATGGAATTGTGAAGTTCATGTCAAACAAGTAACTGTTTCCAAAAGAAATGGATTATTATACATATAATTATTTCTAGTTTTCGTTGCTAAATTAGTCTGAGATTTCCTCTGCAGCCAAATGACTGCACTGGTAGCAATTAGACTTTCCCCTCCAAAATCTGATCGGCCACTAGTTATTTCTTGATAATGTAAGTTCGTCGGTTCGCGAGCGAACCCTAGTGATTCCTTAAGGAGATATTCACAGCAGATTTTAGGTAGGGTGCTCAAGTTCCCTTCTAACACTTAATATACCTTTTAAATCAGCGGTCATCAGCACATAGCACCCTGTGGCTAGCGTCCCTTACCCGCGGAGAGCACACTGCACTATGGTGCATTTGTAGCTGCTAGCGGGTATGAACTCTACCTCTTCCTGCTGCACGACGGGGCACACGGGACGGCTCCGCTTACCCTTTACCCATTTCAGCGAGTGCTGACGATAACTGGTGTAAATCAAACTTAAACCTAAGAACAACACAACTAGGCCATACATACCACAAAAAATTCCTTTGATAGAGTCGGGAATCGAACCCGAAACTTCCCGACTATAAGTCAGTGTCGTTACCACTATTCCAGGAGCCTGACCAGTTATTTCTTACCCGTCGCTAATTGTAAACCTTACTTTCTTATGTGCAAATCTATTGACACGTAACAGAGTCTTACAAAATTTGAAATGAAAAGAATGGAATATGATCAAGAGCATCATCGCAAACCATTAATAGACCTGTATTAACACTTAAATTAAGTCTACTTTGGAGTGACAGTTTTTGTAAAAAGACGAATAGATTTAGAAATTATTACAATGTTCCAGTGTTATGAGTATCTGTGCCAAATAAGTGACATCCCTGCATTAAAGCATAAAATTCATAAATTAAAAACAGATTGACAACATACTTGCTTAAAGCGCACAATTTACTACGAAAGAAAATAGTAACACACACTGCTTAAAACGTACCAGTTATGAATGAGAATAAATCAATTACATACCTATTTTAAAGAATGAAATATATAAATGAAAACAAATTATTAAACATACATAATTGAAAACGAATTAATAACGTACCTTATTAAGACGTACAATTTATAATTGAAAACGAATTATTATTGTACAGGTATGGGGGGGGGGAATGGGAGATTTTGAATCGATTAAAGCAAAGTCATACTTGAAGTTAGTAAGACTCTATTACCATATTGTTCGTTAGGCATTGCCATTTGAGTTGCCATTAGGCAGTGGACGGAAGAGCATCGTGAATTCGCAATGAAAACAGTTATGATTGTGAAGCTGCACTGCGAGCATTTCGGTTGATCGATGCAATGTTTTTACGAATCCTAGCCGTTAGTTCATTGAGGGTTTGAGGACGACTAGCATACACACCATCCATTAAAAATTCTCCGAAAAAATAGCACACTGAGAGTTCAGGCGATCGCGCGGGCTAGTCCATATTGCCGTTCTTCGACAAGAGACGCTCATCAAAGAACTGTCGTAATGCAGCGATGAATATTGATCTTCCTCAAATTTTACTAAAACGGTTCAGCAAAAGTTACTCATCTGTTGTCATCATCGGCATGCAATTGTTGGACGGCCTGAAGCTTGTACGGATGCAGTTTGAGATCTGAAGGCAATATTCTGGCCACAGTGCGGCGAGACAAACCTAATGACAGCATGTCGCAGTGCAGAAAGTTGTGGACTCTGCTGGATGGCGGCATTGACTGCTTGGTCCTGGATGCTTCTTGCTCAGGGTAGAACCTGCTGATTCAAATCCAACTCATGTCGTCACAGCGTGGGCTCACAGTACTGGAACATGATACTAAAGTTGAAAATGACGCCGAAATTCTCGTCGTGCAGATTCACAACAATCATTCTTTTTACTGCAAATTCACAATGCTCTCCCATTCAATGTCTCATGGCAACTGCAATGGCATTCCCTAAGGAACAGTATGGCGGTATCAAAATCTTACCGAGTTCAAGTATATCTTCGAGCTAATCGATTCATAATCTCCCGTTCCCGCGCGCTACCTTGTATTATCTACTTAAACCGTACAATAGATAAATGAGAACAAAATTACAATATCTGCTTAAAGGATACAATTTATAAATGAAAATAAATTTGTAACATATCTGCTTAAACAGTACAATCGATAAGTGAAAACAAATCTGTAACCTGTCTACTTAAACCGTACAATCTATAAATGGAAACAAATTTGTAACATATCTGCTTAAACCGAAAATTTATTAATGAAAAAAAATTGTAAGATATTTGCTTAAACCGCACAATTTATATGTGAAAACAAATTCGTAACATATCTGCTTAAACCGTACAATCTATAAGTGAAAACAAATTTGCAACATATCTGCTTAAACCGAAAATTTATTAATGAAAAGAAATTGTACATATTTGCTTAAACCGCACAATTTATAAGTGAAAACAAATTCGTAACATATCTGCTTAAACTGAAAATTTATTAATGAAAAGAAATTGTACATATTTGCTTAAACCGCACAATTTATAAGTGAAAACAAATTCGTAACATATCTGCTTAAACCGTACAAGTTTTGAGTGAAAACAAATTTGCAACATATCTGCTTAAACCGAAAATTTATTAATGAAAAGAAATTGTACATATTTGCTTAAACCGCACAATTTATAAGTGAAAACAAATTCGTAACATATCTGCTTAAACCGAAAATTTATTAATGAAAAGAAATTGTACATATTTGCTTAAACCGCACAATTTATAAGTGAAAACAAATTCGTAACATATCTGCTTAAACCGAAAATTTATTAATGAAAAGAAATTGTACATATTCGTTTAAACCGCACAATTTATAAGTGAAAACAAATTCGTAACATATCTGCTTAAACCGTACAAGTTTTAAGTGAAAACAAATTTGCAACATATCTGCTTAAACCGAAAATTTATTAATGAAAAGAAATTGTACATATTTGCTTAAACCGCACAATTTATAAGTGAAAACAAATTCGTAACATACCTGCTTAAACCGTACAATCTATAAGTGGCAACAAATTTGTAACAGATCTGTTTGAACCGTGCAATTTATAAGTGAAAACAAATTTGCAACATATCTGCTTAAACCGTACAATTTGTAAGTGAAATAAAAATGTAACCTATCTGCTTAAACCGTACAATATATAAGTGAAAACAAATTTGTAACATATCTGTTTAAACCGCACAATATTTTTAGTTGGTTATTTAATGACTCTGTATCAACTATAGTACTTGGCTATTTAGCGTCGATGGGATTGGTGTTAGCGTCATGGTACTTGGCGAGATGGGGCAGAGGATTCGTCATATATTACGTGACATTCACTTCACGGTTGGAGAGAACCTCGGAAAAAAACCCAACAAGGTAATCAGCCCCAGTGGGAATCGAACGCGCGCCCGAGCGCAATTTCGCGTCGGCAGGCAAACGGCTCAGAAGACTCGCTGATGGCTTGCACAAACAAACATGGAAACAAATTAATGACATAGCTGCTTAAACCATGCAATTTATGAATGAGAATAAGTTAATAGCATGCCTGATTACACCGTACAATTTTTTAATGAGAGTAAATTAATAATATACCCGGTTAAACCGTAAACAATTTAACTTATTAATAACATACCAGATTGAAGCATTGAGATTAAATGAAGAATATTCCTGATTACACCGTACAATTTATAAATAAGGACTAATGAATAAAACACCTGATTATGCCCTACAATTAATTACTGAGAATAAAATAAAAACATATCCGATAAAACCGTAGAATTTATAAATAAAGGCAAATGAATACTGAGAATAAATTAATTACATACTCAATTAAAGGGTATAATTTTTAAGTTAAGATAAATTAAAATCCACACCTGTGGAGTAACGGTCAGCGCGTCTGGCCGCGAAACCACGTGGCCCGAGTTCGATTCCCGGTCGGGGCAAGTTACCTGGTTGAGGTTTTTTCCGGGGTTTTCCCTCAACCCAATATGAGCAAATGCTGGGTAACTTTCGGTGCTGGACCCCGGACTCATTTCACCGGCATTATCACCTTCATCTCATTCAGCCGCTAAATAACCGACGATGTTGATAAAGCGTCGTAAAATAACCTAATAAAAAAAAAGATAACTAAAAACGTATCCGATAAAACCGTGCAATCTATAAATAAGGACAAATGAATAACATACCTGATTATGCCATACATACTGAAAATAAAGTAATAAGTTACCCGATTGAACAGTAAAATTAAAAAAAAATAAAACAAGTGAATAACATAACTAATTATGCCGTACAATTTATTACTGAAAATAAATTAATAAATTAACCGATTAAGGTGTACAATTTACAAAATAAAGGCAAATTGATAACATACGTGATTATGCCGTACTATTTATTACCGAGAATAAATTAATAACATACCCGACTAAACCATAAGATTTATAAATAAAGACAAATTATTAACATAACCGATTAATCCATACAATTAATAAATAAAAACAAATTAATAACTTACCCGATTAAACCGTACAAATAATGAATAAAGTGAAATGAATAATATACACGATTAAATTGTACAATTTATAAATAGAAATATATTAATAACATATTCTGTTAAATCCTTAAATTTGTAAATAAAGACATAAATAAAGACACATTAATAACATATTCGATTAAAACATAAAATTTATAAATTAAAAGCTGAATAAAATATACAATTAAAGCATAAAATTTATGGATAAAGACAAATGAAGGACATAACCGATTGATTAACAGTACAATTTATATAAAAAAAATTAATAACGTACTCGATTATACCGTACAATTTATAAATAAAAACAAATTAATAACATACCCGATTAAACCGTATAATTTATAAAAAGATATATTAGTAATGTGCCCTATTAATCCGTACAATTTATAAATAGTAACACATTACCTGCATACCCAATTAAACCGTACAATTTATAAATAAAATAAATTAATAACACACCCGATTAAATATTACAATGTCTAAATGAAACTAAATTAATAATTTAACTGATTAAACCCTAGAATTTATAAAATGAGTACAAATTAATAACATAGCCCATTAAATCGTACAATATATAAATGAAGAAAAATCAATGGCATAACATATTATTAAACCGTACAATTTATAAATAAAAATGAATTAATAACATACCTGATTAAATCGTACAATTTATAAATACATATTAACAACATACCCTATTAAACCGTACAATATATAAATAAAGAGAAATGAATGACATAGCCGATTAAACGTATAACTCATAATTAAAAGCAAATTAATAACATACCCGATTAAACCGTACAATTTATAAAGACATATTAATGACATACCCGATTAAACCAAACAATTTATAGATAAAGACAAATGAATGATATACCCGATTAAACCTACAATTTATAATTAAAAACGAATTAATAGCATACTCTATTAAAGAATACAATTTATAATTAGAAACTAATTAATAACATACTTCATTAAACCGCAAATTTATAAATAAACCAAATTAATAACATACCCGATTAAACCGTACAATTTATAAAGAAATATTAATGACATACCCGATAAATCAAACAATTTATAGATAAAGACAAATGAATGACATACCCGATTAAATCTACAATTTATAATTAAAAACGAATTAATAGCATACTCTATTAAAGAATACAATTTATAATTAAAAACTAATTAATAACATACTCGATTAAAGCGTACAAATTATAAATGAAACACATTAGTATCTCATCCGATTAAACCGTACAATTTATAAAGACAAATTAATAACATACCATATAAATCGTATAATATAGGCCTATAAATAAAGAAAAATTAATAACATACCCTATTAAATCGTACAATGTATAAATAAAGGCAAATGAATAATATACCCGATTACACCGTACAATGTATAAATAAAGACAGACTAATAACACATTCTATTAAACCGTGCAGTTACAAATGAGTACCAATTCATAACATACACTACCTGATTAAGCCGTAGGCCTACAAATTGCAAATGAGGACAAATTAATAACATAAACTACTTGGTTAAACCGTACAGTTTGTAAATGAGGACAAATTAATAACATACTGATTAAACCGTGCAATTTGTAAACGAGGACAAATCAATTACACTACCTGATTAAACCGTACAATTTGTAAATGAGGACAAACTAATAACGTACTCTACCTGATTAAACCGTAGGCCTACAATTTGTAAATGAGGACAAATTAATAACATACACTATCTGATTAAACCGTAGACCTACAATTTGTAAATGAGGACAAATTAATAACATACGCTACCTAATTAAACCGTAGAATTTGTAAATGGGGTTATATTAATAATTACCACCTCGAAACGTATAATGTAGGCCTGTAGTTAAATAAAATGTTTTATAAACAGCTTCTTTCGTAGATAATCCAGAAAGTGAACGTTTTTATTTTTATTTGGGTACATAGTATATAATTTTATTTACTGTGTACTTTGTGTTTTGAGTAGCAGTGCAAGATAACGAACTGTAGATAATAATATTATACATAATACTCTAAAGGAACTGAATTCTTTTTAAGCAAGTAAAACAAATAAGTATGTGTCACCATCGTGATGCTCAGATTTTGTATCGTTCTGTTATATTGTATTGTATAAACTGATGCCAGTTTCATAAGTCTACAATTATAATTTTTGTAGCTATACAGTCCATCGTTTTTTTGTAATAATATAATTTGTTCTTTATTAAAATCGATTTATTTCTTTTTCGATGAAGCTTAATATATACATACAATTTTTTTTTATTTCACATGCACACTACTTTCCTCCTTTTGTTTCAGAATCCAACTCTAGAGAGAAGACAAAGTCATAGCCTTATAAAATTTCACTTTTGTTTAAAACAGTGTTTTGGGATCTATGTGTTTCGTAAATAAAGTAATAAAACGTTAAACACGACATAAATATTCACGACATACCCAGGGTCGTTACTTGAAGCGTCTTTATAAGCCAGACTAAAGGTTACTTACTTTATTACTTAACTTGGAGTTAGTTCATTTTAATCTGCGTCGTAATCATGTAACAACAAAACTTGTTGGTTAATGAATGCCTTCGGCGCTCCGCAGCGATTTGTTTGCACTTTTAACACTTTCTTTTTCTTTGCGAGAGGTCGTTTCGGTAAAAGCTACAGCTTTTAGTGCGGGTGGTGGTGTCGATTGTATGTTAAGACTTCCATTTCGCTGATTGGAATTGCTTTTTGCATCTATCTTCTGCTCGTTTTTACACTCATCTCCTCTGATTCCTTAGAAGAAGCAAACCACGCCGAACATTTTCTAGATAGAACGCGTATAATGGGAAACTTTCTTGATAAACCCTCCCGCCAATTGCGGAGTCTCATACTTCCTTTTGAGATGGGGCGAATGAATTCAGCTTTGATTTTGGTCTGACAGAGACCGCAAAGGAGTTTTCTTCGCCGGGCAAGATCATATTGAGGTGTCATAAAACTTTATAATTACTTGAATCATTCTTGATTTATGGGAACTGAAATCTTTTGCATTGGGAAGAAGTCTCATTGGCGACAGATCACAATGTGATCGACTCACGCGATGTTCTATTCGCCCTTTTGTCATTTCCTGCGACCTCATCTTCTTCACTGATACGAGGTAATGAAGATGGAAAAAAAGTTACGTTGCGTGATAAATATTTTAGTTTCATCACTCACTCACTCACTCACTCACTCACTCACTCACTCACTCATTCACTCACTCACTCACTCACTCACTCACTCACTCACTCACTCACTCACTCACTCACTCACTCACTCACTCACTCACTCACGTGAACCAAAAGTACGCAATTCCATACTGTTTCTTAATGCACAGCGCGTTCAGTTCGGTTCCCGACCAAGAACACGCGAATCAAGACATGGGTGATGTGAATAAAGTTGAGACTCCTCACAAAACTCTCAAATTTTGGAGTTCTGTTCAGTTTGGTGTGAATAAAAATATTATCGAATATCTTCGACTCACTGTTGAACCTTTGACCCAGAGTCGGAGGCAGATACGCTAGGTCGGCGAATCGACTGAGTCTACGTCGCGTGAATGGAGTACAATTCGCACTCACTTTATTGAGCTCTAACTCATAGTTCTCTAAGTCACCTCAGTAGGTGACTCTAGTCGCGTGTGAGGTGACTCAGTATAATTATGATGCGTGTACATGAAATAAGAAGAAAAAAAGTAGCGTCAAAGATTATAAAACTTTGTATATGTTCAGTAGGCAAAATGTAGAATAGTTGACGATTAATTTCCTTGGAGATATCAGGAGAAAAGAGGTGGAACATTATCACATGATGAGAGAATGAGAATATTCTTGCGTTACTTAAGTGTTCGGGTTTTCAAACTGGAGTTGATGAAAATCACTTCCGTTTCAACGCATGGGCGAACAGAGGGACCGCCAGGGCCTCGGGTTATTATAAGGGGACTCAATAATAATAATAATAATAATAATAATAATAATAATAATAATAATAATAATAATAATTACGGGGTCAGATCAAGTATTAATTTTTGTAGCAAAACTTCATTCACTCAACAATAATGGATGGTATTGTTTGTTTCTGCCTCTCTGTCCTCCCTGCTTCGACAATACTGTGCTAGCATCTCTGTCGCTAGGCCTATGTCTCAGCTAGGGTACCTCTATAGGAACACTACACTTAACAAGTTTGCGACCATTCAGTTCTTTCGTATTTTTTTTCTCTTATCTTAACAACCATTACAATTGACGTAACATTGGACCGTTCAAATAATTTATATTTCTTTCATAGTTGTTGTATATTATAGTCCAGTGATTATCAAAGTGAGGTCCGCAAATACTCTGGTTAGGGAATTTTTGTTTTTGTTTGTTTTTTTTTTTCAGAAGGATTTTTATGTGACAGCAATGTCAGAAGCGCATTGGCCATCGTTCGTACAACTTATAAATTTTTCGATTGTTATTGACAGTCTTCGTGTGTTATTAAAGTTAATAATGAAGATGAACTCGCAGATTATCTTTCGGTTCCTAATTCTAATAATATGTGGATTCAGATTCTCTTTATCAGCATGGAGACTCACAATCTCACCGAAAAGGAGGGAGGTCAGCTTGTTGAGTTATCGTGTGAAACTGCCTGAAGAAAAAAATGTTTACAGTAAATGTGAGATTATTGATTTTTGGCTGAAAGTTCATATTGAACATTGAATTCTCATAGAGAACCTTGAAACATTTAATGCCATTTCTCACGACAGGCATTTTCTGCTCTTTCCTGTATTAAAACCAAGCCTATTAAAAGAAACCGAGTAAACGCGGCAGCAGACTCAAGATTAAAGATATTTAACATTGATCCTAAATAACAATAATAATAATAATAATAATAATAATAATAATAATAATAATAATAATAATTGCTAGAACAAATATATATTTTAAGCACAAAAAAAGTTCCATCATTCTCACTAAAGAAGGGAAACTTGTAAAAATGTATAAATTTATTTTCCAGTAGATATCTATAAGAATATTAGGGCATATACAAAACATATATTGAAAGTAGAGTGTCGGTATTGTTTTGCTTCATTTTTTTCACTGTCAACTCTGCTGACATATTAATGAAGGTCATCTGCTTTTTTTTTTCTTCTTCAGAACAGTGTCTTACTATTATTTATGTTTTGTTTAATGCAAGTATACAGTTTATGTTGATTCAGTTTTATTTTGAAAAATATGTAAGAAGTATCACTATTCAAATTAATTTAAAATTAACCCCAAAATCTAATCAACCCATCATTCTATTGATGACTTTGAAGGGGCCAGTAGTGCTAATAAGTTTGAGAACCACTGGTGTAGGCTATAATAGCTGAGCCAGTTACCGGTAATTCAGGACTCAAAAATTGTAAGAGGAAGCCGTGTATTAGAAGTGTAGTAACGTGGATGCTTCATAACGTGAATACACTCATAAAAGTTCCACATGTATTCGATGCTTTATGTTAAGTGTTAGTTTAAAATACTGTAATTATTTCTTATGTCACGTCATCTGTAATTTCTCCACACGTATTGATGCATGGCTCTTTTTCCGGTGCGAAGATATTGACCTATGTCGGTTGGGGCGCGGAAAAATTTTGCGCTGTCTTTTTGACACACGGCATGTTCTTGTTTGATATGAATATTAGTTCAGTTTACCAAAGACAAGCTGCCGGCGTGGCTCAGTCGGTTAAGGCGCTTGCCTGCAGGTCTGGAGTTGCACTCGGGCGCGGGTTCAATCCCCGCTTGGGCTGATTACTTGGTTGGGTTTTTTCCGAGGTTTTCCCCAACCGTAAGGTGAATGCCATGTAATCTATGGCGAATCCTCGGCCTCATCTCGCTATCATCCATCTCATCGACGCTAAATAACCTCGTAGTTGACACAGCGTCGTTAAATAACCAACTAAAATAAAATGAAATCACCAAAGACTGAAATGTATTTTCCTCTTTTCCTTTCTTGTTACTTTCTCATAAAGGTATGTAGCAGCGACCACTTTAGTGGTGAACCCTGCCAAGACACATGCTCGATTGTTACAAAACTATAAAATGGATATTTCCAAAGTGACACACTATATTCATCCTGCTTATGGTTGTCCATGGTTTTCCTAAGATGCTAAGAAAAATGTCGGGATGAGTCCTAAAAGAAATGGACCACGGACCTACATTCCCCTTCCCCTTCGGCATTTTCCCAATTTAAAGGCTTCGAAATAGGAGCCTTGGATTTCGTATATTGCCTCCAGTCATGGGGAGTTTACTCGAGTTCCACTCGCACTGTGAAAGAACTTGGCACCTTTCAATGTGCAGGCAGTTTACATCTTCCGGCTTTCCTTGTCCTGCTGTTCTGTCATGCTTCTCTCCCTATCCCTCTTTATATGACAGTTTTTAGGCTACGTCCATTTTCGCCTTTCCCCTTCCAAATTTTCTAGAGTTCCTTCAGTGGAACAGCGAAACTCGGAGTGAGACAAATGACCAATAAGCTTGGAGTTCACATATTCAGTTTTCTAGCCGCGAACTCCTTGCAAGGACACGTTTTCACGTATCTTTTAATGTTTCTCCGCCCATTTCCCCCCTTGGCTTCAAGCATGTGACATGAATCATGTCTAGGGTTTTAAATCTCCAAGATAGCCATTCTGTTTACACAACGCAAGGTCGGAGGTGGCAGACACTCCAATCACTCTACGTGACCGAGTTTCTTCTTATCTTTCACTCAACAAGAGTTTTAATCACACGGAACTTGAGCGAAAGGTTGGGAACAATGTTGCACTCAATCTACTCACTACCTCTTACCCCTGAGTTTACTCACGTTTTCATTCAAATCACCCATGCTTGCATTTAGGGTTGCCAACCCTCCCGTATTTCCTGGGATCTCCCGTGTTTGCCCTTAATTTTTAACAGATTCCCCGGCTTCCGTATTATTCTTCTCTTCGAGCATTTTCTCCCTTATTTTTGCACAATATAAAATTGTTTAGAATAAACATTTAATTTTTCCATAAATAAAATTATGATGATTTATATGATGAATTTTGTTATTCAAGACAGGCATTAAAATGTGCAGTATTTATAGAACGTAATGCTTGCCACAAATGGGTTTTAGTACTAACCCGTTGAAAATCAAAACATGTTAATGTTATAAATTTTGAAAACTGGCTAGTTTTGTTCTAAGCATTCCACGTAGTAATGCTCATATAAAGAGGGTGTTTTATTTCATGAACAATAATTGAATGCCTGCCTAGAATAAAGTTGTAAGTCCGTTTTTGACCAAACTGAGTTTTCGGCTGAAAAATGTTCTGTCGCACATCTTGCATTGTGTGCTGCCATCATCTTGCTAATATTCACACTACTTCGAGAGCTGTATTATTTTGATTGTGTTGCTGAGTTGAATAACGTTGTAACGCAAATAAAATGGCAGACAATCATATTTTTAGCGTGTCACATGGGTAGAGGTTATTGTCAACGCAAGGTCAAGCAAACCATTTGAGGCTGTTCATATGCAACAAGAATACTTTAGGGATATAGGGCTAGCAGAGCAAATAATAAAGAAGAATCCAGACCTCAAGATAACAACATCTGTTTGATTTCAGTTAGTACTGACGATCCTATGTCTCTGAAAATCCGGAATTTCTGTGATATATTGTTACCATGGACGTGCATTCTGTCTATATATAAAAAAAGCAAGCGTGTGAAAAAATAAGACAGTAAATCATATTTCACAAGATAACTTACCTCGTCTTTATCATGGCCCTATTCCAATCACAAAAGAGAAAAAAATCATCTGATTGCAATGTCAAGTTTTCTTCCTCTTGGTCATGGTTACTCTGATAACAGAATAAAGAAAAAAAGGATTCTTGTGTGTGTAATATTGTTATATGCCTAAACATATAATCTCAGTTGTGTAATTTGTTTCAAGTTCTTATGATATAAATTTGTTATTATTATTATTATTATTATTATTATTATTATTATTATTATTATTATTATTATTATTATTATTATTATTATAACAACCATAAAGAATTTACCAGGAAATATGGACAGTATTTAAGTTTCTTTGCTTTACAACGTTGTTCTTCTGAGCTGACACAACGTTTATCTACTGTAAATGTTCGAAAAGTTGTGTTATTTGGAAGATGAAGGCAATACATATATATAAATGGTGTGAATACTTACTGAAGTATTAATGCAGACTTAACACTGTCACAATTTGTGATGCAATATTAATATGGAATAAACATATTTTTAATTTTCTAACAAACTGTAAAAACTGCCTTACAACGTTATTCTAGACAGCCATTCAATTTATTGGACATATATTTTAAGCAAGAGCACGACACACCTAATCAAATCAGAGCTGCAAACTGCAGTCGACTTCAACTATTACGCGAGACAAAATCTGTTTCAAAATACTCTTAATTTAAGCCTAGCTGTCGAAGTGTAGAATAAAGTTGTTTCTTTGTAACTGAACCGAATAATTTGTCTATTTTCTCTGTGAAATTTTGTCGATTCCTTAGTCTCCGGTATTTTCTTCAAAAAAAGTTGGCAACCCTACTTGCATGGCAGACGTATACCAGTCATAATCGGTCCGTAATTACGATTTAATAATAGCATGCATACAAATATATTTTTATTTCGTAATGAGTATTAACTTGAGATGTAGGAGTTATTCAAAATGGTGTTTGTGTGCATTCACACTTTCCCAACATCTTTTGATGATAGCATTATTCACACGTAAAAGTTGAGCGTATTTCTTTAACGTTTTGCAGTTTCTCTTTAGTGTAGATGTTATTACTAGCCTATATATAGCCAACTTTATTAGACCAATTTTTTTAGATTTGTTTAGGTTGTGAATAATAATAGATGATTCTTGGCTAATATGATTTAACGTTGCCTCGCCGTCCCCATTCTCCATGCCTCTTCTACTTCCATTTCTCCCTCTCATCATTCCCCCAACATATCCTCCGACCATGTCTTCCTGGGTCTTCCCTTCTCTCTTCGTCCTAGTGGTATCCAGTCATAGATAGTTTCTTTCCATCGATCTTCTGGCATTCGCAAGATGTGTCCAAGCCATTTAAAACCTCCTATCTTGACTGTAAGTACAATATTCTCATCAACATCCATCTATTTCGTAATATCTTCATTCTGCACCCGTTGAAGTCGGGATATTCTTGAACTGCGCTGTAAGTATCTTTTTTTCTTTCTCCTGCATAGTCCGAACTTCACAGCCGTAACGTAGGACAGATTCAACTGTCGCACGATCAATTCTTTTCTTTGTAGATCTTGTAATATATCTGTAAATTTATTCCCTTGGTGAACTCATGCTTCTACACCTTTATTTCCAATATCTCCTTGTAAACAGAGAACCAGGTATTTGAAACTGTCCACTGATTTAAGTTTTATATTTGGTGCAATATTTAATTTGTCTGTATTTTCTGGCGTGTTCAGGTATTCGGTTTGGTGAAATTTATTGTCAATCCCAAGAAATGTAAATTTCATGCATACGTTTCAGCATAGATTCCAGATCAAAGTAGTCCCGAGTAAAACGAATTTGGTTACAAAACTTACAGATTATAGATATTTATAATTTACTGGAATTTCCAAGCATCTGTAGGAGTTGTTTTTACGATTTCTCAAAACACATTCTAGGTAAATCTTAAACAGTATGAGTGACACACTACAGACCTGTTTCAAACCCTTCGTTGGGTTCAACTCTCATAACTTTTGTCCTTTTTTACATATGTTACGTTACCTTGATACATTTCCTATATAAGTTCTGTGAGTTATTGATCTAATTCCATAATATTCAGTGCTTTCCATAAAATACTTCTCGGGACTGAATCATACTCCTTTTGAAGATTGATATATATGTGCAGTATCTACACAAACCATTTTTCTCTTTTCTATTACCTGTTGCGGCATAAATAATTTATCAGCGCATGAACGAACAGACCGGAAATCAGATTATCCCTTACCAATTTTTTTATTGATATCTCTTTGATATCTGGTCTGTAGAATTTTGGCATATATTCTACCCACTGTACAGATAACACTAAGGTCACTATAATTACTAGGAGTTTGTTTGTTGTTCTTTCTGTATACCGATACTAAATAGCTCGTTTTCCATTCTCTAGATGTGTGTCTCTGTTGTATATATTTATTTATCAACTACGTTAGATGTGTAATGATAGCTGGAGGTCCAGTCTTTATCAGTTCAATGTATATTGATCTTGGAGCTAGAGCTTCCCTATTTTTCATTTTCTTAACTGTCTAGGATAATCCGTTATGGTAATTCCTCTCTGCTGAGTAGGCTGTGGTGTAACTTCTATTTGATACTGTGGACGAGTTTCATTTAACAACCTATGTTAATGATTCTTCCACACATTAATTCCTATTAAGTTCTCTTGTGTTGTTTGTTTTTATGTTTTCAGTGCTTTCCAAGATTGTGAAGCCTGTGATCCCTTTATTAAACCTTCTATTTCCCTGCATCTCATATTTTTAGATTTGGCAGTCTGAATTTAACATTCCTGTTTTTCTCTTTATACACAATTCTACCGTCCGGTTTTTTTATCTGCCAGCCATTAAATATAGGTGTCCTTTCTTACGCTATAAGCGATATCATTTCTTCATTCCACCAATATTGTCTTTTCAACTTATTTTCTACAGTTTATAGCACACCTGCAGAACTGTAGCTCCTCAGAGCGACTGCCTTCGTACTCCTTCTACCCCACCCACCTTTTCTACCAGTGTGGTCATAGCTTCTAGTTGCATTCGGCTATATCAACATTCATTCTCGCGGCGTCTGGTATACAATACGCGTACTGCAGTTTGAAGAGAAGGGTAATATGGCAAAATCTAAACCCGTGAAGAAATACTACTTCCAAAGGAAATGGGAATATGATTATTTTGTTATTGAAGAAGACAAAAGAATTTCTTGTTTACTGTGTCCCATCAAATTTATTTCTACTCGTCATTTCAACATTAAACGACATTTCAACAAAGCCTACATTAAGAGTTATGGAATAGACAAACTTTCGGGTAAGTTCATTATTACGAACTGTATATTGATAATTTATTTATATACCTACTGTTAAATTAAGGATATCACTCGTTGTGTTCATTTCTTATTGAAATGAATAATGACATTTATATTAACTTTCAAGGCACATTACTTAAATGTTACAAATTTATGTTTTGGAAAGTTTTGGAAAATCTAAAGCAGGCTAAGTGCAAAGAAACCTCAAAGAAACTACAGACAGAAAATCTAGCATAATCGTAAATCTTGAAACTACATAACGCATTATAAATACAATGACTTTATTACGATCCTTTTTCAAAATTACAGCGTCGCCACTGGTGGACCTTCCACACACAAAGAATGTCAACAACTCTACGCAGAAGTCGATCATCCCTAATAGAAGTGGAGTGAGACTGACGCCTTATTTCCCTACTTACGAGTTCTGCAGGCCTGGTTTATAGTGTTTCATGTGCTGCTTTATGGTTTACTGGAGTACGGCCTTCAAACCACTGTAGCATATCTCTATATCTATTCCCCATTAATTTGAGATAGATATAAATCCAATTTGTTTTGGTACAATTTCCTTATACTATCTTGAGCAAATAATTCCAAATTGTATTTAATATCTTCTGCTGACGTAATATTTTTCTTTACTGATCATGCTTGCTTACTTCTTCGTCACTTCATACGAAATTTTCATATAATGTCTAGCAAGATTCAACCCAATATTAGCACCTCTAATCACTCTACTATCTTCTACGTGGCATTTTGAACATTGGCGAGCTATTATTTAGCCAATGTTAGATCTTTGTGCCATTGACTATCTCTTCCATGTATATTTATAGATGATTTCGTGTTGATACCAGCCATTTAATATCTTCAGTTTGTACTGTTTACAAAAATCAATCAGTATTTTTCCATTATTATTAAATATTTGCTCTCCAAACTTTCCAACCACATCATCTCTAATTCAGGGTCTGCCATTTAAATCTCCTGCAACCTTAATGTCTGATCAGATTGCATATTGTCCAGGTTTATTGAAAACTCCCGGAAGAACGAATCCTTCGCCATATCTAAATCATAATTTCCCAACATTTTACGGCCGTGTATTCTGTATTTGTGCAGAATCTCAAGGATCTTTCATTAATTTGCTCACAATTCTTAACGGACCTTGCTAAGTTATTCTTAACAAGGATACTAACTTCTGCTTTGGCTCTTTTGTCTTTGCTTACTCAATCCCAACAGAGCGTAAAATCTCTCAACGTTTCAATATCTCTTCCTCTCTTTTTAGTTTGAGTGCAAATAACTTTATCAACATTCTTATCTCTTATTTCACTTGGGTTTTTCCTGAATATTATTAGAAATTCCTTGTACGTTCCATGTACCCAGCCGTAACGTCCTTCTGCGTTCCCTAAATAGCCGTAATTGTATCTGTCCTGCTTTGCTTGAATGACATTTTTAACGATAAAACTTTTTCTAAGCTGGTCCAACTCCTCAAACCCCCAACCTGGCAGATCAGGGGTTTATTGTTCGTGGTCACCTTCCCCTAGATTATATGTTGCAAGTTCTGAAAATAGTAAATAACAACAAATTAATTAATGTAGCTAAAGAATGTTTCATCCCAAAACATCATAACCAAAATGTCAAATTGTTAAATGAACAGATCGAAAATCCGCAAAACCCGTTATATCAATTGACTGGTAGCACTTGTGTTATACGACCACGATTAAGAGATACGATTTTCACCATGTTAACATAAGCCGACGCATTAAACCACAGATTTATAAATATGCAGTACATTTATACTGTAACTTGTTACACTGATTCTATCGACATATTTAACCTACATATTTTAACGTGTGAAATTTTAATTGATCAATGCTTAACATTTTAATATGTTTTCTTAAAGTGTATTAACCCGATAAGAGATATTTGTAGTTCATTATATTTTTACAGTTTTTATGTACACTTCACGGCAAAAAGAATGGGCCGGCCGACAATTTCTAAGTTCCAGAGACATAACATTGCGCATTCTCGTCTCGTCAAAGCCGTAGTTTCCTAGGTAACACATAATTAAACCATTTAAATTTGCTGTATTTTGTTTAAGAGTCTAAAATATGTAATACAATCGAATGGCGAATTGATTCTAGATACATCAGGGCCTCTGAAGAATGAAATAAAAATGAAATTGATAAATACAAAATCAACCGGAGCGAATATGAAAAGGAAAACCACGTATTATGCCGAACCGATATTAACTGTCACAGTAGAGTAAGTCGTTACGACAGTGGTCTATTAAACAAGTTAATAGTAGTTGCTCAAGGTTCGAATCTCCCCCAATCTTATTTATTTTTATTACAAATCTGCCATCATATGTGTTTCGCAAAGCTATAATTATGTGGCGACATCTCTTAGAATATGCCCAAACTCTAATAAATAATAAACCTCCCTCTCTCTTTCAAGCAATATTGCTATCCGTTAATACAACGTTCTGTCTCGTAATTACGCTTGAAGATGGCACAGAAACAATAACTCATTGCCATAGTTTGCATAGGTTATTCTGCGTATGCTACTCTCCGACAGGACTTCGATTGGAGAAATGTCATTTTCTCCGACCAGATAATTGTCTCCAGTAGCATTCTGCGTACGCTACTCTCCGACAGGACTTCTATTGGAGAAATGTCATTTTCTCCGACGAGGTAATTGTCTCCAATAGCAACGATAGTACTGCCCTAGTTTATTGTATGAATGGCCACCGATACGATGAACGTTTCGTGAGACGAATTAACAAGTCGGGTTGCGTGAGGGTCGCGTGTTGGGGGTGGATGTCATACGATGAGACAGGACTTCTGGAACGCATCCACGGGCGGTTTACGGCAGAAGTCTACGAACACATTTTGGCAAATGTAATGATCCCTTCCGCCCGAAAACGATATCCAGAAGGAACACTTTTCGTCCAGGAGGATAATCATCCGATACACACCGCCAACCGGATTCAAAGATGGTTTACGAGGAGGCGTGATGTCGACCCAGTCGACTGGCCTCTAAATTCACCAGATATGAATCCGATTCAAAATTTGTGGGCTGCAGTCAAAAGGATCCTACGCTCGAATTGGGCAAAACAACCACCCGTTCGGACACCTGAGGAATTGTGGGACAGAGTTCTAGATGCGTGGGAGGAGATGGCCAAGAATTTAGACCTGTTCCATAATCTTGTGGACTCCATGCCGCGCAGAATGAGGGCAATTGTTGACGCAGGTGGTTTATGGACGAGATACTAGTCCCCACCACAGGCCTTCTTTCGTTAATATATTAAAAAATTGTTTTTGTTAATTTAATTATTTATTTACGTTTGATATGCGTCCGGTTTTTTAGGATGTGAAACAAGTATTTTTGTTTGTACAGGCCAGGTCTCACCTATTAATAGCCCACAGGTGATGGGCAATATTATTTTTACAAAGCGGGCATAACGAAGTTTGTTAACAAATGCCATTTCATATTTAAACTAATAAATTAAGTAAAAGTTAAAATAAAAAAAATAGTAATTTTACCGTACCGGGAAACGACCTCACAACCTCTGGTACGGATGTCAGACTTCTTACCACTGGGCCAGACACTGCTCGTAAGGTTTAATACATTATAGACGGATGACTTTCAATGAAGAGACACCACAGCAATGCCTTGCACTGGGTTACGTTTACACGAGTGAACCGCGCGATAGAACTTAGCATTTCTATCGACCAAGAGTCGGCCCATTCTTTTTGCCGCTAAGTGTACATATATGTACGTAATATTAACCCAAAGATGACTCAATGTGTTGTATTGTTTAATAGTGTTTCTATGCAGTGTATTAATAGTTTATTATATTCTACTATTTTATATGTTCACATATGTAATATTGTGGTTGAAAACGTTAGTTATTAAAGACAACTTTTAAATACGTGTGAGTTTCAGCCTATTTATTTTACGATAAGTTACTAGAGGGAACAGACTTGAAATTGAATTGCTTTCATATAGACTAATATTATATGATATGATACGATATGGTATATGATATGATATATGATATGATATGATATGATACGATACGATACGATATTATATGATATGATATGATATGATATGATATGATATGATGTGATGTGATGTGATATGATGTGATATGATATGATATGATATGATATGATATGATATGATATGATATGATATGATATGATATGATATGATATATGAATATAATTGAGTTATCTGAAAATATATCCTTGAAATTTCCTCTAGATTGGTAGCTTCTTTTGCAGCTGACAGGCCCTCTCTGCTCGAACTCGCAACTCAGAGTAAGAACCCCATTACTAGGTACTGACAATCGAGTCATCTGAACCTGGGCTTGGAGTCGTAGAAATAATTCCAAATTTTGGGTTTGAACATCCAAATTATTATAGAAGTTGTCTTCCGTTTATGGATAATATCTCGGAAAAAATATTTGACTTTTTTACATGTCTACATTTTTTTTTATTTTTTCCATACTTGGATATTAAAAAAAAATCAATCTTACAAACTGAAATGCAATAGCTGTCCAGATTTTTACATAGGACAGACTGGAAGATCATTCCAAATAAGATACAATGAGTACATTAAAGCAATAACTTTACCAAACCATACATTATCTCAAATTACGCAGAACATATTACTAACGAAAATCAAGATTACAGTGACATAGAAACAGATATGAAAATATAACATATCACACCAAAAAGTCCACAATTAAACATATTAGAACAATACGAAATATACAAGCACACAATAACATACCCACACCATATACTTAATACACAATTACAGTTCAATACACACACATTATTCGATCTCATAATACACGACATGCAAACAACCCTCCCCTAACATCAGAGCAGCACTCCCCCACCACTGACGAAAGCAATGGCCGAAAATCAAGACCAACTGGAGCCGCGGTAGTTCGAAGGACACTTATGATGACACCACACCAGTGTTGAAACGAGATCGTCAGTCATTCAGGTATATTACTTTTCTTTAAAAAAAATTAACACTTTCAGCGTTTTAACTTAAAGTTTTATAGTTTCAATCTTAAAGATATGAAAAACATTTTAGTAAGTTTTTTGTTATTGTTTCTTTTCTTGACATATAGGGTAAGTTATGTGAGTAATATTATGATAGTTCTCTTTTTGATAATTTATCACAATTTTACTGAGAGAGAGAAAGATTGGTTTTTTGCGTCAACGTATTAAGGGAATATTCATGGACCGGTCCTCCTCTTACTCAGTAAAATTGTAGTAAATTCTAAAAAAAAAAAAAAGCTACCGGTATCACAATATTACTCGTATCACAGTACCGTGATACCAACCTTTACCCTACTAAAATTCTGTGTAAATCGAACAACATTTGCGAACATTATACTGCAAAATATTGAAAAGAAACGATTGCCAGCTATCAGCAGACCAATACAGTGCAGATGTTTGAATCTCAGCGTGCTACAATTGAAGGGTTCAGAACCATAGTGGTCCAAGCGCCATTTACTAAAACCGTAGAAAACAAGGGTTAAAATGAAGTTATTACCATAATTCAATGGAAACATACAGCAAGTATACACATTAAAACTAAATGATATGTCAATCTTCATTAAACTATAGTATTCACTTAACTTTAACCCTTGCTTTCTCCGTTTTTAATAAATGGCGCTTGGCCCACTATGGCTCTGAACCCTTCAATTATAAAATGATCGCTAAGGGATTTAAAAAGGGTGACAATGATCAACAATTATATTTTCCTGATAAATTAAAGTTCAAAATCTTTTTCTGACGAATTTTCATTAAGTTTGGTCATATTTCAGGACCAACCTCCCTTGGTGAGTGCACCACAAATATCTTGCAGACCTGGTCTACAACGAACCCTTGTTATCTTTGTTGAGAAGTCAACATAGGACTGACTAAGCTGCGGTCAGGTCATATGGAAGTATGGAAGCCAATATATTATCTGCATTGTGGTAATGCGGGCCACCACACGTCCGCAAGCGTGAGGCGTTTTTATACTTGCGGGAGACATATTCCGGTCACAGGGCTGTCTTTTTGTTGACGGGGACACGTGTCGCCTCCACTTTATTTGCCACAATATTGCATTCCACGTCCCGACGTGATGGAGATCCGCCATGCGCTACAGGTCAATCAGCCGACCTGCCTGTACACCGAGAGAGGGGCACTGCAGAGTCCATAATGGAGCAATGGAGGAACTGAAATGACGGAGCAACTTATCTCTGACATTTCGGAGACCAGTAGCAGTCGTAGCAGTAGCAGTAGTAGTGATTGGGTTATGATATCACAGAAAGAAGATAGGTTAGGCATACTAGATATCAATTACGTACATATACATCACAGTCTGAAAAATGCTGAGAATATTAAAATACAGTGGTAAAATAATTATTTTCGCCATTGTATTTCCTTCCGTTGATAAGAAACAGCTATAAAATTAAATTAGGCCTAATGTAGAAACGTAGAGCATAGAAACGTGTAGGAAAATAATCCAGAATTAAAGTCAGCATTGAATACCAAAGAGTCCACATCTGTGGAGTAACGGCTAGCGCGTCTGGCCGCGAAATCAGGTGGCCCGGGTTCGGTTCCCGGCCGGGGCAAGTTACCTGGTTGAGGTTTTTCCGAGGTTTTCCTTCAACCCTATATGAGCAAATGCTGGGTAACTTTCGGTGCTGGACCCTGGACTCATTTCACCGGCATTATCACCTTCATCTCATTCAGACGCTAAATAACCTAAGATGTTGATAATGCGTCGTAAAATAACCTACTAAAATACCAAAGAACTTTGTTTTTAAAATTTTTTATTATCTAAATAAGAAAACCACTGAAAATAGAGCTTAAGCTTTCTGATTGAAATAAGGATCTCTGTGCCCAAAAACTGCAGGTTATGTCACCAAAGATAGATTAATTTCAACAAGTAACTACATGGTATATATAGCCAACAAAGCATTTCTAATCAGGTGTCAAATTAAGAAGATGTCACTCCTCAAACGAAATAGCAGAACACATGAAGTCGATATACAGTACATACCCTTGCGGAAATTGAATACACTTCCAGAAATAACAAAATTATAAAAACTGCAGGAATTAGCCAAAAAGAAATAATTTAATTCTGAATATATATTGCTATACTAGGTCTACAAATATCTCCAGCCAATGTTCTACACAATATAGGTCTACATAAATCTACTAAGACTGAATAGTAATGGCAGATATATAAACGCGAATAGACTCGATATTGTTATTTGAGACGAGCAAAGAACATTGGTGAGATTAATTAATACGGTGATAACGCTTATCCACAATACTACAAAATTTAGTCTGAAAAAGTGCATGAATAGATTTAAGAGGAGCATGTAAGACATTGAACAATAAAGCAAATAAAAATCTATTAAGTTACAATAAGCCTATACAGGGCTTTCATTTCAAAACTTCCCAGTCTAAATAATTATTTAAATTGAATTCAATTTAAACAAAAAGACATGTCAACCCCAGCCTCCCCCACTTTGAAATTTCAAATAACACTCCTATATTTTTATCCTATGAAAGAGCATTCAATTGTTTATACATCTCATTCATTTATTTCATTGTTTTATATCGTTGCCTGGCAACCTCGATTGTTGTTACTGTTGATTAGAGCTGAAGCTACAAATACCATTGAACATTCCTTGTAATAGTTGTGTTCGTGTATTAAATTATTGTAAAATGGTGTATACCCTTCAAGAGATGTCTCGCTTCAACCACGGCAGAGTACGGTCGAGGTTACGGGAGCGGTTATCTAGTGAGTTCGTGTACGCGGAGTGTGTGCATACTATAAGTGTTGTATTAAACCGAAGTATTTTCGTGCGGTGTTTACATTCTTACGAATACTTTCGCGTGTGTCTTTTCTTCATATTTGAGAAAAGTGACAACAGGAAAACCAAACATGGCTACAATTCGACGACTTAATACAATTAAAGTACAATTTGACGGTAGTGCTACTCGTCCTATGGCAATGGATGTACATCTTTGGATACAACAAACTCTCAACTTAACCACGGAACAGGTAGATATGTTGCAATTAAATACACAAGAAAAATCATTATATATAAAAGTGATATCGCCCACGATATATGAAAAACTAATACACAAACATGAAGGTACAACAGATTTCAAATATAATAATGGTGAACAAACACAAGTGAAAGTAAGCAAGGCAGATGTTCCTTCCGTAACTGTCCGAGTGTTTAATTTACCCCCGGAAGTGCCGAGTTCATTAATTCAAACAGCGTTAAATACGTATGGTGTAGTTCATTCAGTGAGACAAGAACAGTGGAGCACAGCTTATCCTTTCCCAGTTAACAATGGCGTTCGTGCGGTAAAAATGGAAATTAAGAAGCATATTCCAGGATCGATATCTATTGCGGGATATAACGCACACATCACGTATGTGGGACAACCGATTTTATGCTATGTGTGCCATGAGCCCAATCATAAGAAAGAAGACTGCCCTCAGAGGAAAACCACTATGAATGTTAATGTCAAACAACGACAACTGTTATTAAGTGACATTGTTTCGGGAACAGTCATACAGCAACGTGAGGCGCCACGTGATATGCAAACGATGGAACGTCCCACGGAACGTGAAGCACCTGTAGAAGAAGAAACTGACACCGCATCAGAGACTGAGGCCATAAAAACAGTGACTACCGAAGATGAACAAAATATTATGGACACCACAGCAAATGATGCAGCTGAGGTCGCACAGGATAAGGAACAACTTACAGTTATCGATGATGACATGGAAATAACAAATACTTCATCTGGAATAAAAACACCTTTGGATCTTGGAGAATCCACAATTGATCGCGAAGAAAACCAAAAATTAGGGCAACCTACTGAAACACCACCTAAGAAACTTAAACCTATGGTGCAACATGAGTGTGCACGGGACCCACGTCTAAGAAGTCGCGATGATGGGGCGGTTCCTGGTAGCAGCGCCAGCGAAAAGAACACAACAAACACGTATCCTAGCAATAAGATTAAGAATAGTCCAAGACCTCACCCCTACGCAATCTACGGTCGTACCAAAGAGGGCAGTAAAAAGGACGGTGCTGATGGAAAATCTCTTCCTAAGGAAGATAAAACCAATAGAACTGGAGACTTCCTTACCGACTGTGAATCATAAATATTTTTGGACGTAGAATATGCAGACAGGAATATCCATATCGTACTGCAAGTCAATACTTGCACTACTTTATATACTTCAATATATGGTGCTACTACGAAATTATGCGACACTAAATATAAATTGTTTACAAAGCAAAAATAAACAGTCGTTACTAAATGCATTCATAAAACAAAACAGTATAGATATGCTACTATTGCAGGAAGTGAATACAGAAAACTTTGATTTCATAGGACCGCAATACGATTACGTTGTTAATACTGGTGATGAAAATCGTGGTACGGCAGTTATTTATCGTTGTGGACTTGCAGTAGATGCCATTGAAAAACATCCAAGCGGACGAGTGATATCCATGAAGGTTAACAACATTCAGGTGCTCAATGTATATCTTCCTTCTGGAACCAATCATCGCCAAGAACGAGAAAATTTTCTAAGTAAGGAACTCCCTTTCTTCCTTCGCCACAGATATGACTGTCTACTGATAGGTGGGGACTGGAACTGTGTGCTTCACGCGAAAGATCAAACGGGGCAGTATAACCCATCTCCAGTTTTGACTAATATGACACAAGACCTACAATTAGTAGATACTTGGGAGCTTCTCCATGGTAATAGAGTAGAATATACGTTTCGCCGACAAAATGGAGCATCTAGATTAGATCGATTCTATATCACCAGAAAACACAGTAAATATGTCTACCGTATACAAGTATTTCCCACGCCATTTTCTGACCATGACTGTGTCCTCCTTTCACTCAAGACTGATATTCCTCTTCCCCTGTATGGTAAGAGCTTTTGGAAACTGAACAATACCTTACTATATATTCCTGAAATCAGTGAACAATTTTCTCAACATTTTGAAAAATTAACAATCAGAGCCAACAACTCCAAACTCAACAACCTGCAAAAGTGGATAAATATTATAAAACCTGGAATAAAAGCCTATTTTCAACAAGCAGGTATCATTCGAGCCGCAGAAAATAGGGAAACATTGAACTTTTACTATCAGCTTTTAAACGAATTGTATGATGCACAACAGACAGGTGGTAATAAGTGGCAAGAAATTTTAAACATTAAATCGACTATTTGTGCTCTTCAACAAAAATTCATGGACGGTGTAAAGATACGTGCGAGAACGCCAACAGTAAGCGAAGATGAAAGATGTGCCCTATACCATCTTGTAAAGGAAAAACGCAACGCTAGGACTAAACATATATCCCACCTCCAAACAACGGAAGGAACAGAATTAACATCTAACTCAGACTGTATTAAAGAAGTTGAAACTTTCTTCAAATCCCTTTATTCTGCATCTCCCACCTCTGTAACCGAAACAGACACTTTACTCAAGCATGTGAACAGACACTTGAATTTGCAGCAGCAAAGCGATCTTCAGTTACCAATTACAGAAGAAGAAATTCTCATGGCAATAGAAACTGCATCCAAGAATACTGCCCCTGGACCTGATGGACTTACATATCAACTGTACAAAATACACTGGACTTTAATTAAAGACACATTAGTTGAATTGTTCAATTACATTTTTGATAGTGGGATTGTAGTTGAGGGTTTCAGTGATGGGATTGTAATACTTCTCCCGAAAGTTACACAGCCACGTACAGTGTCGGACTATCGTCCAATCACGCTCTTGAACACAGACTATAAGTTATTTATGAAGATACTAGCGAACAGATTAAAACCAACCTTTCGAGATATTTTTGAAATAGGCCAAACTTGCAGTGTACCGGACAAATCAATAATTCATAACCTTGTCACCATTCGTGATACAATTTTACATTATGAAGAATTCCCGGATGAAAAAGCAGCACTGTTATCAATAGACTTTAATAAGGCCTTTGATAGAATGAACCATCTCTATCTGCAACGTGTTATGAAACACTTCTGTATACCAGACAAAATTGTTAATGTTGTAAGAAGCTTATATGATAGTGCTAACTCCAAAATTCAAGTGAACGGTTTCTTTACGAAACGTATTTCTATTGCATCATCAGTACGACAAAGTTGCCCGTTGTCAATGTGCCTGTTCGCTATTGGTATAGAACCACTTATTAGAATGTCACATAACATTTTACAAACTGGACGAGCCACATGCTCCATGTTCACGATCAGGGTATATGCAGACGATGTTGTAATCCTTCTCCAAAATGAAGAAGAGTGTACAAAATTACCACAGATTCTACAAACATATAGTAATGCATCCTGTGCACAAATAAATACACAAAAGTCATCATTAGTACCATTAGGTAATTGGCCTGCTACACACACCGTAAATCATATCCCTATAAAAAGAGAAGCAAAGATTTTAGGAATAACAGTATGTGCATCCTTAAAAGAAATGGTTGACATCAATTGGTCCATTACATCTGCAAAAACTCGAGCGTCCATATTTCAGCATATACACAGAACCCTCAATCTCTTTGAGAGGATATGGCATATAAACGTATTTTGCCTGTCCAAATTGTGGTATGTAGCACAGATTTTGCCTCTTCCGACAAAATACTCCACAGTGATAGACCGAGCAATAAGATTCTATGTTTGGAAAGGATATTTTTACAAGCTTCCGAAAACACAACTACATCTACCAAAAACGAAAGGAGGTTTACAGCTGACTGCAATTAAAGAAAAAAGTCAGGCTCTTTTGACACGGAATATTCTTCGTGCGAAACAAGATGAAAGCGACCCCATGGACAACAAATTCTGGCAAAAACACATTCCACTACTATGCAGTAAAATAACCATCTTACCGCAGTCGCTGAAAATGATTTGGGAAGCAATAGAGTCATATTCCCCAACAATAGCCACGAATGACAAGAATCAAAACACAAAGATTATCTACACTTACCTCATGAAGAAAAATGTGCAAATTCCACGTATTGTGGAAAAGTTGCCAAACCAAAGATGGGGGAATATATGGCGCAATATGCATATGGCGAACATCCCGACTGCATGGAAGACAACAGTGTATTGCTATCTCAACCAGATTATACCAACTGAAGAAAAGAGACATCGTCATAATTTAACAGATTCTCCTGCCTGCAAAAAATGTGGGTGTTTGGACACACTGAAACATCGTGTCACAAACTGTGGTGCTGCGAAAACCATATGGGAAGCAGCAAAATTCTTACTAGTAAAAATATGGCCAGATTCGCAAATACATGATTGTTTCCAAACATTATTGATATTAGACCCACCAACAAAACAAAACAAATTTGTAACTGTATGGCTTGCTTCAGGTTTCCTGCACTACCAGTTGACAAAGCCCCTACACAAAATCGAAGAATTCTTACATATGTTGAAAGAAGAGGCTGCCAAACTGGAAACGAAGAACGATAAGTCATCCCAAATACTAAAAGAACTCAGACTATTAGAATTGAATAGATAATAAGATGAAAAGAAAATTCATGGGTCAGGTAGCAAACATTATGTTGTACAATTATATTGGTTTGGCTTTACTAACTCTTAATATTCTATACAGTATAATATCTTAAAACAATTATGACATGAGACTGATTAAATGGACTGTGCACTACTCAGTATCATTCAGTATGTATCGCTCTTTCCTTTTAATTTAGCATTATGTAAATATTGAGAAAATAGAGGGATAATCATGTGTATTAAAAAAAAGCGTTCAATAATGATACAATTGAATGTGGTGTAACTAGTTTCATCTGATATTAAGTGATATATTTGTTAATATGTTGTGATAGGAATTATATGAAGTGATAAATGTGATATATTAGGATACCGTGAATTGAGATATTGTAATATATTAATGATAATATAGGTTGGCAATTTTTGTGCTAATATTTAAAATTATTTGCTATACTTACTTCAAAATGATGTGAAATTATGGTGTATAATTAGTATTTAGGTTAAAAATAAGTTGACTTATTTGTAGGCTGTGATTTAATGTACGGTAATTAGAGTTGAATAAGATGAAATAGGATAAAAGTGACTGTTTTGTATTTATAGCAATGTAATAGGATCAGAAAGGAAAGCAACCTTAGGATAACTCGTTGTAATGTATTGTGATAACAGTAGGGTAATGATGATGACTTTGTGTCATGTAAAGAATTGAAATTAATGTGATGTTATAAGATAATAATTTGTAATGAATAAGTTCTTTCTATTTCGGTGTACCATAAGGTGAGGTCTTTTAGTTTAATATTCTGTAATGAAGTGTGAGGCAGCTAAAATAATGCGAATGAAATAATATGGCTGCATTTCAATTAATATGATATATTGCATTAGAAGTAATCAGATTAATATTGTGATGTTAAATATTGTGCCAGATTGAGATAATGCATTGTGAGTATAATGTTATGTGTATCTGTTGATGAAACAATAATGAATTGTTGATGTATTATTTACCAAGCTTAGTGTGATGTAATTCGAGGAATTTAGTTAAAGTGAAGTAAAATACTACAGTGCATATAAAACAGCATGATGTGAGTTACGAATAATATAACATAAGGTATATGTGTGTTATGAAAGAAGGTGCTACATCAAGTAATGCTATTTTTTTATATTGCATGTTTTCTGTTCATATGGTTTGATGTCATGTTTGGTTTACCTTCATGTTCATATGATATGATGTTCTAGATAATTTTAAAATGTCTCTTGTCTAGCCTCTATTTTTGTACATGATAGCATTTGTATGCAGTTAGTTGTCATATGTGTAATTTATTCAAATATTAATAAATGTGGGAGGGGAAAAAAAAGAGAGAGAACAGAAATCATATTTATTTATGGAGCTGAAAACCGTTGTACTCGTAGAATTGCTAGAGCTTTCAACGAGACACATCCTGAGAAAAACGTAACGTAAGTCACCGATATGTCATAGGTCTAATACGGAAATTTGAAGAAACTGGTTCTGTATGCAATAAAGCAAATGGCCAACCTAGGAAACTCGACGAAACTTCGCAGATTAAAATACTAGGTATTTCATTAATGAACCCACCAGACAATACAAAGAAGGATAAGGGATATTGAAACACTAGCTGAACCAGAAATAAAATCAAACCAAACTGTAGTCTAATCTCTCGTTTTAGGTGATATTGGTACCTGTTTGCTGAGGTAGGCTAATGCTGAACCTGCTCTCGCGCTGTTGGGCAAACAGTAAACCTTTTCGCGCGCAGTCGGTACACACCCATGAAAGAAACCCCTGAAATTAATTACATTACCTACGGTTCATCCTATATAAGAATCAAACATAACCTAAAAATCCGTGTTTGAGAGCTTATTTCCTTTTGCCTTCTGAAGCAAGATATATATTTGGTGAGTTCAAATGAAAGGTGGCCGAAGCTTTCTGTGTCGAACAGAAGTGTCGGCAGGAGTTCGCTTTAAGAACATTGGAAACACTAGACTTTCTATTAGTAGGTATATTGGCATACCTGTCATTGTTGCTCTGAAAAAGAACGAAAAAAGAAAAGCGAATAGTGCAAGACGGAAGT
Organism: Periplaneta americana; assembly: GCF_040183065.1. Lineage (NCBI taxonomy): Eukaryota > Metazoa > Arthropoda > Insecta > Blattodea > Blattidae > Periplaneta > Periplaneta americana. The sequence goes on from NC_091119.1 coordinate 88,844,222, forward strand.
GTTTAAAAGTGAACAGCTTGCTCTATATCTTTTTCTGTCGGGCGTACACGTACTGAAATCGATCGCAGAATGGTTACAGCATATGGAGAGACATTCCTAAGAAAATGAGCTATAAAGTATTGGTGTGCGCGGATCAATCCTCGATCAGGGCAAGCGCTCAAAACTATCACACCAAATTTAATTGAGCTTGTTGATGCTTTTGTCCGAGAGAGTGTGAGATTACCACTAAGATAACTTAGTTCATTAATAAACAAGAACCATAAAAGTTCATAAAATTCTCCACAAACACCTACAATATTGCATAGTTTGCGCTCAGTGGGTACTATACTCTAACTCAGGCATGTCAAAACCCTGCAAATTGTGCAGTCGCGCGCACATTATGCAACTGTCTCTGTGCGATGTGCACTCACTATTCCCCTACCTGGAGGGAGTGAAGCGCCTTGGAGGGGAACGCGACAGGGCTATACAATACCTGCAGCAGCTTTTGTTTCAGTAACACAGTTTAAGTACGAGTGCCGATTTGGCTGTGTCTGTGAATGAGTGAGGAGTTCACAGATAACGGAGAAGAGAAATTACGAATCATATAACATAACTGTTATAATGTTTTCCTCAGCCAACAATAATAATTTTATTTTAAAATGAAAGACTTTCATCAGCCTATGTCGAGGTAATAGTGTTGTGAGGTGACAATTTAGATCAGATTAGTAAAGTTCTCAAAATATGACATTGCCAGTGCCTATTTCTTAATCAGTACTCTCACGGCAAAATGTACTTGACAATGGCGTTGTTTTGGAGACTGTACTAACACAGCCATCAAAGGTTAGACGACTTACGACTTTCATTTCATAAACTGGTAAGTGATGAGAATATAGTGAGGAATACATGTGAGGCTCTTGAGGTTGTAAGGAGGGAAGAAAACACTATTTGCAAGGCGGAAAGAATTTCTGGAGAAATATATAATGGCAAATTTTCCATCTCACGTCACAATATTAATTCAATATACTTATATTAATAAATATTTAAATCTGACATAAAGAGAATATCGTCGCTTCACAGCTTGTGAACTACACTTTTAATTTCTTTGAGTAACGCTCCCAACTTTTCGATACTTGTTCTCAACGTTTTCAAATAAACTATATGTGAATTTAAATGCTAAGCTTAATTTATATTGACATAGAGCAAAGAAATGATTTCAGTGTAAAAACTTCACAATGTCCTACTGCATGTAATTAATCGGGAGTATAATATTTTCTTCAACATTTGTGCACCAATGGTCACAGTAAATAATAATGCTTGACGAACAATGAAAGAGTAGGGTCTATTACTTTAAATAATTAGTGCCTACTACGTAAAGTGAAATACTTGTTTGTTTCTTGTTGTTTAGAAATTATTGCAATTTATTTTCTTCAAATGCTGTATAAAAATCATATTAATAAATGATGCTTTACAAACCACTACTTTGTGAAGTATAACTGAGTAAGCCTAAAGTTTCTTGTATTACAATTGTCAAATATAGACACTGATAATAACTGTGTTTTTTTCGTTCTGCTAACTATGTTTATAATGTCCAAATGCCTGCTAAGTGTGTTTATAATGTCCAAATGTCTATTTAATCCAACCTTAGCAGCGCAGAATAGATTATTGTACACCCCTCCAGATAAGAACGGGTAAGAGCAACGCTTGATTGATGCAACTTGCACAGACCGGCGATCCGCGCACATAACTGCACATTTAGAGTCTGATTTCTGACATGCCTGCTCTAACTGCTTACTAGAAAGCCGAACGTGTGAGAATGTGCCAATAGAACCTCAGAGATTATCAGGAGGAAGTTGATCAGTTTTTGCATCGCACTATGAGAGACGGCGAGTCGTTGTACCAACATTTTGAGCCACAATCCCATCTGTGTATCATGAAAACACATCGATCTCCTCACCCTAAAAAGCTCACGTTACAAGAAAGTACAGGGCAAATCATGTTATCGTTGTTTTTCGATTATCGAGGTCCATTGCTAGTGAAATTTCTGGAGTGTGGACAAATGAACAATGAACAGCGCTATACAAACATTCAACATCTAGCTCACCTTACAATTCAGACTTACTTCTGTATGATTTATATGTTTTTAGAGATTTGAAGAAAAGCCTGAAGACAACTAAACTTCCATCGAACGAACGGTGCAAAATACTATTAAACATGGGACAGCTGCAGTACCCGGGATTCGTAATCAGGTTTCACAGTGAGAGAAGTGTGTTAACAACCATGGCGATTATTAAGCTGTAAGTTTAATTTCTTTCTTTCTTTTTTTCTTTCTTTCTTTCTTTCTTTCTTTCTTCTTTCTTTCTTTCTTTCTTTCTTTCTTTCTTTCTTTCTTTCTTTCTTTCTTTCTTTCTTTCTTTCTTTCTTTCTTTCTATTAGCAATAGCCGGTTTCATTTGAATGGTGTAACATAAAGCATGGTTTACTTCTCGGAAAACTGTTCAATATTACGCAGTCCTAGTTTAAAAAATGTTGTATCATTTATTAATAACTGCTAGTTTAATGCATTTTCAAAATATGGCATGGGATTCGAAGAATCCCTATGTTGTTTTGAACTTCCAAGTGATTGGGTCTATTCCCATATATTTTCACTAGAACAAGTCATATAGTGTTAACCTTATCTTTAGCATTACCACTTTGAGTCAGTTTTATATTATTTGGTTGAATTAATAATACTTGCGTGATTGCAAATAATTGTAAGTGACGGCTTGACGTGAATCATCATAGCATAACCATGAACCATGGAACTTTAACTTTTAATGAATATCGTAACCAATGCAAGAAAATAAATGCAGTATTTGCTGCTGAAGCCACTAGTAATATCTTGAATGTAACACATGTGCAGTGACATTAAATCTTCATTTATTTTTTCCAATAGTGATACGTTGCTGGCTGCTATAGAGCAAGATGTGCGTAGAATATTACAGAAATGGTAACGGACATTTTTTTTTGTGAATAACTGCCCACTTAAAGATTCCAAGTTAAAACAAATTTCTCATAAATTTGAATAGCCTACTGTTTACACACTTAGGCCTAATTACTTATTTTTACATAATAAATGTTTTATTTCTACTCAATGTCCACTTTTAATTATTCAAATTGTCATGCAAGTGATGTGAAACAAAGAAATGAGATTCTAACCGAAATGCACTCATTCGCATTCATAATTTCAAAAATGTATTATTGTGGCTGGCTTTTTGTTTGTGTATATTTTTTACAGTACTGCACAAGAGGTTCGCTCGTGGATTTATCGGCAAATCTCAGATCTAGAGTGACATTTATTAGGACTATTTCGTGAATAAAATAAAAATGTAAATAATATATCCCTAAAATTTGCTCACAAAATGTTAATAATCGTATATTTATGAATACTTAACCTATTCAGACATTGTTAAATCGAAGTAGATGAATAACGATTAGTGTAATATAGTAAGCGAAATACAGGTTTAAAAATGTCAATACTGCGCTTTTCTCTTATTATTATAACAGAAACACTTTTTCATTATCTACTGAAATCATAATTTAATTTAAACATTTTATAGTAGGGGAGACTCGGCTAATTCCGCAATATTAAGAAGTGAATCTATCATATTTTTATCAAAATGTTTATTGAAAAATATTATCAAGGTATTTAGACATGGATGAACCTTTCATTACCAAATGAGATGAAGAGACTTGTTAAAATGCAAATATATTTAGTTGTACATACAATACAGTTGAAAAACAATAACTCGGGTAATTCCGCAACAGTGCGGATAAACCCGCAATAGGACTTGGCTAATTCCGCAGTAGTAAATAATTATGAAATATATTATGAAAGTAACATAAAAGGAACAATTTATATGTAACAATGTTCACTTTCTTCACAGCTTTGTAGCAAAACACGAAAAACAGCCAACTTTCGATGTTTCACTGTATTGCCGACAGAGATGTCGACCAATATCCTTGATTTTTTTCTACAGCAGTGGAGAGGACATGCCTCCTGTTGACAGCTTCTAAAATTTACGTTCACGCTATTGTAAAGCCGCAGTAAAACCATATATGCACTACTGCGGAATTACCCGTACTGCGGAATTAGCCGAGTTTCCCCTGTAATTACAAATAACCTGATTAATACATTAATTGAATGAACAATTGTTATGAAGGAATGTCATTTTCTTTAGATACAATGGGCATGGATTTAGAAGATGAAGATGTAGGCCTAGATGTGGAAGCAGGATTTCGCACTTTATTTAGTACAATGGATTCATACTCATAGATTTACGTGGAAACAGTTGATGACACTGATTGAACAAAAGAACGACCATGCGATAAATTGATAGTGATAAATCGAGCTGCAGAAATTATCGCGATGTATGTCTGTGATTGGTTGGAATTCAAAATTTCATTACACTTCATTGGCCGAAAATGGAATGATGTCATATAAACGAAATACTCATTGTAAATCAATGGAGTGATTTCAAGCATTCAATATAAACAAAACAATTCACCTGATGTCCCGCGCCGTAGTGTCGTAGTCTAAGGCATCCTGCCTAGGACTCGCGTTACGGAATGCGAGCTGGTTCATGGGGGAAGAAATTTTCTCATGAAATTTCGGCCAGTGCATGGGACCGGTGCCCACCTAGCATCGTGATGCCCTTGGGGAGGTGCGATAGGTAGCGAAATCCGGTTGCGAATGCCAGCTATAACGGCTGGGGGGATCATTGTGCTAACCACACGATACCTCAATTCTGGTTGGATGATCGTCCACCTCTGCTTCGGCATGTGGGCGTGAGGCCAGCAGCCGGCTGGTCGGTCTAGGCCCTCCACGGGCTGTAGCGCCACGGATTATTATAATTCACTTGATAGCCACGAAGTCTAGAAGAGGGGTAGCGAGCTATAGTTCTGTTCTGAGCCTTGAACTCCGCTTGTGATAACATCTAATCGTGATCTTTTAGAGATATTTCCTAACTTTAAAGTAATCCACGAAGAATAATCTCGCCAAATAACATCTCGCTGTTACCATTCTACTCATGCTAAATAACCTAGCAAATTTCTTAGTTACAATTTTTTTTATTTGTATTATTAATTAATAATTAATACATGACTGTTAAATAACTTATAAATAACTTGAGATATAACCAATTCCACTCGAGAAATAAAGTAATATATGTGGTACAAACATCACAAAATGGCAATCGAAATCCGTCGCAGGAAGTTATTGTAGTACAGTTTATTATGTAAGACATGGACTAAATAATGCCACTAATATGTTTGCAGAAAAGTTTAGTTGACAGAAATAATTTTATCGATAATTTCAAGAATAAATCTCAAAATTAAATCTTGCTCATAAATGGTACAAATCTGCATTTTGCCTGCGATATTTTGTACTAAACTCTTACTCACGTAGTGATTTCATTTTGATATGAAATTCCCTGCAGCAACAATTTTTTATACAAATCGATTGAAAGGGTTTGAAACTTCGGAAGTGTGTAAAGTTCTCTAACTAGAAAAATTCTTGAATAGGAAGCCGCGCACACAGATGCCGTTCCGGGGCACTAAAATTAAACACATATTTTTCTCACCCAAACTTTATCGCAAGATACCGAACTTACGTTCTGTTTTGTTTGGATGCTACGCAGAAACTTTTGTTTCATAAGACATGTTATTTTCAAGGCTGCCTCTATGGTTAAGTTTAAACATCTGTGATGAACCATATATTTCAAAGACATGATGTCGTGATACGACATTGAGACGCGACCTTGTATTATAGAAATCGTTCAAGATAGAGGAAATGAAAAGCACTTGAAAGGAAGTCTGAAAGAGAACGCAATAACGCGAGAGGAAGGGGAATAACTCAAAACGTAAAAACGTGTAGTGAACGAGGAAATAGAGCGAGTCTGTGTCGATAAGGATAATGAGGCATAATAAATGCTAAATAGAGAGCATGCAGATAAAAAGAGCGGCAATCACAAATGCATTTGCTATTCTCGCTCATTAAACATGAAACAGGTTCTCTGCTGTTCCATTCCCTCCCATTTGTTTCTTGTTTATCTAAAGTACTGTCCTCGAAACTTTCAGTACATTTTATAAAATTATAGACACTCAGACGTACCATTCTGAGACAGGCCTAAGTAAGATCTTGGAGAAATTTAAATATTGATTCAATCACGAATATTTATAAATAAATCCACTTCTTCATTTGTATAGTCATCGGCGTAACTCGAGTTAAATTGAATTCGTCATCGAATACTCTTCTAGGAGCGCCGTTCAAATCTCGTTCGGGCTGATTACGTGGTTGGGATTTTTCGGATATTTTCCCTTACTGTAAAGCGAATGTCAGTTAATCTCATAGCCAGAGAGGCAAATTTTATGGCCATAATTTTCTTGAACGCGGAAATTCAATTTACCGGTTATAGGCCTATATTTAATATTCAAAATGCAATGTATTATAACAATTAGAAGTTTTATTACTATGATGTACCGAAGTGCATATGATATTTCCGTGCAAGAATTCTACCCATTATTCACCAATTAGAAGTTTGTTTTTCAAAGCCTACCTATAACAACAAAAATTATTAAATTGTGGTTCATTTAACGACGCTCGAAACTGCAGAGGTTATATCAGCGTCGCCAGTGTGCCGGAATTTTGTCCCGCAGGAGTTTTTTAACATTCCAGTTAATCTACTACATGAACCTGTCGCAATTAAACACATTTAAATACCATCGACCTCGGCCTGGGATCGAACCCGTAACTTCAAGCTATAACAACAATAATTGTATAGTAGCCAAGATGGATTCTATTTTGTCGATTTTAACTGTCTTTTATTTCGAAGGAGCTTTGAAATCCTAGTAGCCTCTTTGGTGTTTGTTTGTATCTTTTAAGCATTCATCCACATGTTTTTCGTGAGACTTACTCTTGATATATTTTTCACGTGAATCGCGAGTTTCCACTCGATTTTAACGTTACAAAGTTTGCACAGAACAATATTCTTATTATTTAAATAAAATCCATGGCTGTGATATTATACTACACAAAAAGACGCACTTAATTCGGTGTTTTGCCCTATCTTCAAACCATCACTTCACTTTAAAAACTAATTGTTGAACCTATTAATTAGAATGAAAGTACAGTAGTTTACAAAGATGCATTGCCTGGACTACGGTACCGTTATATTCCCTCTTTTTGTGTTGAAATATGCAGATATGTTTGATAAAGACCATTGTTTGAAAAAAAATCCCTTGTTTATGTGGCCGAAAGCAATATTTCCAAGAGGTGGTCAAGCTATTAACTGGCACGAAAAAGTACTTTTAGTCAATGACAGTGAGTCTCAACGTATATAAATAAGACAAATTCAAAAGGCTTAATTATGTCCCCAGTGTTGCCACGAAAAATTAGGTAACATTTGCAATTAAAACAAAGTACTTAAATGAAAAAATACACTTTTTCGTGTTTATCGCTCAAATTTTGACTTCCGCAAGAAAATGTAAAATTCGCGAAACTTTCCTTGAAAAATATTTTCACAAATGAACTACATTTAACATTAAACGTGTACAAACATCAAACCACAACAAAAGTCACATTTCGCGTTTATCGCTACCACAAAAAAAAAAAAAAAAAGAAAACTAATCTGCTCATAGCTAATCATTAATCTCATCCATCCAAAATATCATCTACCTATCAACAATTTTACAGTTTCCAGATAACCTTCAGCTGAGACACTATCGTTAAATAACTGATAGTATTTGTTTTACAATTAATCACAAATATGCTAAATTGTTCCCTTTGGACATACCACAAATTTATTATATGCAGTGGAAATAAAAATCTAAGGACTTTAACTTCAATAATGAATAGAATTTCTTTTATAAATGAGATTACTTATGTAGCATAAAGTTATTTAGTGTAATGTCTTTGCATATCTATGTTATATGTGAATACTATTTCGTTTATTTATTTCGAAGTCTCTAAGTGTATCAAATCCAACTTTGAAAATATATTATGAAATATGAATGAGTAGAAAATATTTCAAGATTTGTTCTTGATAAAACTGGATAGCCATCATTATGTGTAGCCAAAATTATCGTTTCATAACAGAAAATTTTGGAGAAAAAGCTTGTTATATATTGCAAGGCCAATTACGAGTAATGTGCTAATTGTAAATTCATTGGTAAATTAATTAATTTAATTGTAATATTAACATTTGTGTATCAGAAACCATAGAATAGTTATCCGGATGAAGTCGTTGATAATAAAATCAGGTAATGTAAGACATACTACACAGAAATGAAGTTTTCTTCCACAGTGTTTTTACTATTTTTGTCTCTGTGTACCGTAATACTTAATGCTCACTAATCAATTGCATTTTTATAGTTATTGTTATTTGAGTGGATAGAAACACATTTTAGATGTATAAACTCGTATTCTTAGCTGCCATAAATTGTATTTTCAGAAGCTTAAAACTATATTTTAGTACCAATGTTGATAATATATTGTAGAACCTATTTTAGGCACCTAAAAGCTGCTTTCTAAGGGTCTAAAAATCCGAGGTCTAGTAATGAGATTTTGGGTGAAGGAAATGCGAGGAAGGGAAATGATGTCACAAGTTTCTCGCTAAAGACGGCATGTTGAATTATCATTATCTCACTGTCACCTTTTTAAGTTAAATTTCTTATAAAAGCTTTGACAAACAGCCTATGTACAATTTTGTCCTGGCATGGATTCCAGGAACAAATTAACAGATTACAAAAACAGTTAATTAGCAGCTAACGTATAAAGGACATTATCGTCTAGATTGAACAGACAAATCAAAAACACATTTTCACGGAAGCCAATTAGACATCATCAACAAAATGATTTACGTTTAATGGACACCAGTCGATATTTTTTCTAATTTACCATAAGATACTTCAGCAAACGATATTACATAGACACAGAGAAAAATTACACTCCCCGTTACCAGGAATTTCTCCCCTTCGAAGATGGGCTCATAGTAATTTATATTTCAGGCCGGATTTCCTGCCGGATGTCATTCATATATTATGGCTCACAGTACGACTGATTTTAAAAAGAAAAACTGTTATTTATGAAATTAACGTCTTGTCTATATAGGAATACAATAAAAAAAGGGTAAGGTTATGGGTCTTCATCCACATATATATATATATATATATATATATAAGTTTTTACGTGTTATATTCTAAATGGAAGCAACTTGTGTGCATAGGTTTTGACATTAAAATGGCCAAGGATATTCTAAACAATGTTATTATTGAGCTACAGAACATCGGATACAATGTGGTAGCTTATGTGTGTATGAATGTGGTGGGGTCCCGCGCCGTGGCGTCGTGGTCTAAGGCACCCTGCCTAGGACACGCGTTACAGAATGCGCGCTGGTTCGAGTCATGAGGGAAAAAATGTTCTCACGAAATTTCGACCAGTGTATGGAACCGGTGCCCACCCAGCATCGTGATGCACTTGGGGAGGTACGATAGGTAGCGAAAATCCGGTTTCGCAAACCAGCTATAACGGCTGGGGGGATCATCGTGCTAACCACACGATATCTCCATTCTGGTTGGATGATCGTCCACCTCTACTTCGGCATGTGGACGTGAGGCCAGCAGCCGGCTGGTCGGTCTTGGCCCTTCATGGGCTGTAGCGCCACGGATTTACTTTTACTTTAGAATGTGTTGGGGACAACATTATGTCAGGTGAAGAATAAAATGCATGCAGTTCTGCGTTGTGTAACTTTCTCCACTTTATAATGTTCAGATTTTGTATTAAGAATTATTGATTCCCAAAAATATAACATGATTAATATATAATTTCTAATAGGTCTTAATAAGTATCATACTTAATACTGTAACTCTTTTATTTATTTACAAACACAAAAAATTCATTTCGCATACTTTAATCCACATATATATTCAGAAATTATGCCTTCATTTAGGCTTTTTTTACTTTGTCCCATGACCTTCGGTGGTCGCTGGAAACTATAAGAAAGGTTTTCTCTACTACGAGTACATTCAGAGTAGAAATTTACAAAAGTATTTATTAACAAGCTGTCATTTACGAGTTAGTGAAAAGTCTTTCGCTTTGCCCTACTCTCCCCTACTTACACGCATTTTAGTAACTCTGAAAATTACAACTGTGACAAACTCGCTATTTTCATTTTCTAGATACTCCCTGTACCGAAGAAATTATACGCGCCATACCCAAACTGTCTTCTGACTTGTTCACGAAAACTAAGGCAACTTATCAAGTTAAAAAGCCTTGGTTATTACCTGACCAAGAGGAACATAAATCTGCCATGTTGCGGCGTAGAGTGGAAACTCCGTTGATTGAAGTAAAGGGACTTGAGTACATAGGTATCGTCTCGTAATTTCGTGGGGTAAAATTATTCTAAGGCAATCCCGAAGAATTATTTATGATGTAATAAACTTCTGTGATCAAGAAAACATATAGAGTATTAAGATACAAGATAATATAACCAAGTGTGTCGTCAGAATGTGCAAAATACGTATAGGCCATTCGGTATCTCGTGAAACCTACCTGCGCGTGAGGGGAAGGAAAAGTAGACTGAGAAGCTTCCCTCCCTCGCTACTCTTCGATTTGCATGCAAGCTAGCTCGCTTACCCCCACTACTATTAGCTACGGCGCATGAGTGCATTTGGTTTCGCGAGGCAACGAATGACTTATAAGGAAGGGAAGAAAGCCAAACGACAAGGTAAACTCCTTTAAATTTGGAAAATATCAAATGTTCCACCTGCAAAAAATAGTGATAGATGAAATTCATGAAAGTGTGATCAAAAAAAAAAAAAAAAAAAAACAATATCATGAATATTATACACTACGCAAACATTTAAGCTTCAGCAAACAAGAAATTCTTTTCAAAGGCTGTAAAGAAACTCTCAAACATATCGTGAAATCTTCATTTTTACTTTTGCGAAATGTGAAGCCAATAGGTGTCGTATGATTCATCGTACAGACATATTGGCAAGGAGGACGAATTTCAACGTGCTCCACGAAAAACCTGAATTAGGTGGTAATATATAGTAATATATCTGTGATGTATTAATGTCCTGCAATGTTCGAACATGAAAGGGGCAACCAAGGTATTACAAAATTCGTCTTATTCAGTATGAAAAACTAATCGCAAGATCTGTGTTGAAATCCTTAAGCGGTTAAAACAAGAAGGGGTGGGAGTGGAGGACAGCGAACATTTTTGTGACAAGATGGGATAAACAAGACAGGCCTCATTCTGCAGGGCGAACATCGACGAATGGAACTTCGCCATACTGGAAAAATTTGAACCGAACATTGCGTCTCTAATGGACGACGTTAGGGTGTATATAGACGAAACGTGGCTTCACATATATTATACAATAAAAAATTGATGGTAAAATGATAATTTTCCTGGTGTGTACAGCTCAGTTATGCTGGTCAGAGAATAATATCATTAGGAGAAGAAATGGAATTTATACCAGGTACATTGTTAGTGTTGTTTGTTTAGTGAACTGTCAGAAGACAGGTTATGATTGGAAATCGAAATTATCAGATCACCAAGATGAAATTAACTTTGAGATCTTTCATAAATTGGGTTGAAACTTATCTTATTTGCAAGTGTTCCGAAGGGAGTATTGTTGTACTTAACCCTTAAGTACTCGCCTGGTAGAAAGTTACATAAACACTCGCGTCGGGTCAATTTGACCCATTGACACAAACTGAGATGTGGACGTGGATTCATGGCAAAATTATGGAGTAAATAAAATGTTTAAACTGAAGTAAATTAAATATTTTTATTCTGAACTGTACATTATTTATATTGAACATAATCAAATACAATGAAATTTGTAAATCTCAACTAAAGAAAAATGAAAACATGACTTTGAAATCTTATAACCATAGTGTTTCTTTACGAGGTGTGATTGAAAATTTTTAAGGTTAGGTTCATAATAATGGTACCTAAAGACTACTACAGTCCTCTTCTGGAGGAATACACAAACTCCTACTATTATCCTAGATTTGGAAACATTCTTGAAAAATGTGGACTGGGTTTGTAATAAAAAATCACTGTACCTAAAGGCTACTGCAGTGAATGCCCTTCAAAGGGGTTCATTCTGAATTGTAACATCGATTCCTAAGATGTCACCGCAAACCAATAAGAACTGCTGACTTCAGTCTTAAAACTTTTCAATCAGACATTGTAAAACAAAATAGTGCTTCATTTCTTGGCTTATTCTCCACATATTGTGCAAACAACTTTGCAGTGAATTTTGCATATGTGTCCCAAACAAGCAGCACATTGTGTTGAATGCTTATTATCATTTGTGCTAGGCAGATATATCTCTTCCTTTTCTGAGATGCTGGTCCACTTCTTGTTTCTTGATTTTGTTGTTCTTTCGGTGGCACTTCAACGCCTCTCTCCGTTAGGAATATTTTTATTCTTGCCCTGAGACTGCGTGATACATGAGGATTACTCATTCTCCTGACAACGTTTTCCATAAGAAGTTCTTTAGCCAGGTTCTTCAGAAATATTCTTCTTTGTATCTTCTCTCTGGTATTCATCTTATAATAAACAACATATGAGTTGAGTGCTGAAACATTTATGAAATGGAAGAACACTGCCAGTGGCCATCTTCTTGTTCTACGTCCAAAACTATAGTTGCTACACAATTGGTCGCATGAATCAACTCCACCCTTGGTACAGTTATAAAACGTCATAATTTCTGGCTTTTTGGAGGAACTTGTGTCTTCATCTATGACATCGTCAAGTCAGAAAGTTCCCCCACAGATTCACCATCGTCATTATCATTAGTGCATTACTGAGAATCGTATTCAACTCCCTTGCAATTTCTTCGTCTGTTACTAGTAATTCCCTCGACTTCGACTTCTCTTCAATTTCTTCGTCTGTTACTACTTTCTTTGACATTCTTTGAAAACAATAATAAAAGGAGCTGCATATACAGCTGCAATGAACGCGAAAAATGTGAAGAATATAATAATATAAAGCTTACATCAAATAATACTTACGCATAAATAAAGAAATCTCCTCAGTTATTCACAAAATCTTCCTGCCTTTTAGAAGAACGCACACACTCGCGTCGGGTCAAATCACATAAACAGCTGTTGGGGCTAAATGATAAACTCAACAATGACTACAGCCAGACCGTTTCAAAGATTTCAACAATAGAAGAAATTACACACCTCCGGCACTTTTCATATTACCATCCAGCAAAGCAAACAGAGGAAAGAAAAAACACTCGGGTCATATAGATCCGACGCGAGTACTTAAGGGTTAACAACCCACCTTACCGTAAGCAACGAACTAAACTGCTAACTGTTAGAACTTTGAAAAAAGGCATAACGTGGCTTAGAACTAACAAATCCAACTTGAATTCCTATAGTAATGTTACAAAAACAGAAATATAGATTTAAATCCGATTGAACTAATATCACACTTGGCAAAGCAAGAAGTTGCGGACACAAATGTGTAGAATATATCGCTTTTAAGTTTGAAAAAAGCTCAGAAAGGATGTCTTTGACAGTATTACAGAAAGAGATTGGCAGAAGGCGCTGTTCACATGCAGGTGGTAGTAGGTAGTGTAGTGGCTATCGGAAAAGAGACGGACGTTATAAGATAAAACGATAATAATAATAATAATAATAATAATAATAATAATAATAATAATAATAATAATAATAATAATAATAATAATTCAAGTTGATATTGAAAGTGACGAATCATAGAAAGAGGCTGGTGACTTTGAATATTCTGATACACGCACAGCTAGTGAATATGATTTTAGTTCAAACGACAGTCCCAGGGAGAGTAGAGGGTTGAATATGTTGACATGATGGGGCTGTTATAAATATGCTGCACAAGTTGTCATAGAAACTTGAATGTAATGATTGTATATTCTATCCTTGTTTCTCCATCGCTACCGTGCTACCACTATGCCAGATAATAATACATTTCTATTAATACTCGTATACAAGGTGATTCACGAGGATTTACCGTCCTTTATAGAGCAAAAAAGTCATATAAACATAGTTCCTATTCTCAATATTTTCATAGTTACACTAATTTAAAATTCTTTGTAAAACACGTTTTTCCTTTAGTTTGAAGGTAAAAGAATAATACGAGTACAAATAGAGAATGAACCATTCAGAAGTATAATTTCTTTAATTGACACGTATTATGAAGCTAGAAATGTGCTGTGAACTCTTTAGTTGCTTCGTACAGACATCTTTTTCTATTTTTAACTAGAAAATTACATTAGGCCTATTCTTATGCGCTTATCACAACAATTATTACAAGTCACACCACTTCCGCCTACTTAATTATATGCAGTTCAATTTTGCATCCTAATTTACAGTCTTGGAGAGTTTAAAACACATTAAAAAAAATGTCACCGTCTGCTTGAGTACACTTGGCCGCACGCTTGTGAACGGCACTCGTCGCTCTACGTATAACTGCATACGGCTATCTTTGATTTCCGTAGCGCTCGAGCTGGCTGCTGACTGCACGCTGACCAAGATCACGCGTTCTCAGCAATGCGTTCCAATAACGAAACGTAACTCCGTAAATATTGAGAATAGGACCCATGTTTATATGACATTTTTTGCTCAGAATGTCTAAAATAAGCTCCGTAAAGGACGGTAAATCGTCGTGAATCACGCTGTATAAACAATCATATGTTATATAGGCTATAGGATTTAAATGACAACTTTTAAATAGCAAAGTGATCGATTGCATCAAGTAAAAGTAAAAAAGAAAAATAAAAGTTACGCGAGCTCGCATTTGGGTCCATGAAAAAGAATATGTTTGAGCTCCTATCTGGTTGGTCAATTGTCTCAGTCACGCTTAATGAAATTTTATTGGTAAAAGTCGAAAATGGATGTACCTAGCCTACGAATTGCTATATAAGTGGGAGAGATGTCTCTTAACACCTTCGATAAAATGACCCAACAGCAGCAGGGGAAGAATCGCTGGGAAGGAGCAAGTGATTGCAGTGTACAAAAAAACTATAAGATGGAAATTTGTGCAAAATTAATTAATATGTATGCTTAAATCACCAAACGTCTCATTTAATTTTTATACTGTATCTTACTTTTTTGGATAACGATTACGTCTTCTGTGCAATGCAGAAAATGAAAGTTTGGATTACAGTAGACGATTTCAGTTTCGTACGTTTTAAGTGGCAGTTCAAGAAAATAAACTTCTACCAGGAATAGCATTGGGAGAATAATAATGAAGGATTCAATAAGCTACAGACAGGAATAGTACGGACACTGCTTCCTACAATAGGAAGCCTTGGCATTGAGAGAAAAATGAAGGATAGTATTACTACGTGCACGTAAAGCGTGTGGGAAAATTTGTGTAATTTTATGACTACCAATTTTTAACGAATACGAAGCAGTGATAAAAAGAATAGGCGAAGCAAGAATAATGCTGAAGCTGATCAGGAAGAGAAAAGGAAATTGGCTAGGTCAGTGGCTAAGAAGATATTGCCTACTGAAGGAAGCACTGGAAAAAATAGTGAATGGGAGGTAAGTTCGGACAAAAGAAGATAAAAGATAATAGATAACATTAAAATGCAGTATATGGATCGTACACGAAGACTAACAGTAAGAGGAAGGCGGAAAATATGGAAGATTGGAGAATGCGGAGTTTTCAGTGAAAGACCTGCCTTTGGACAGAAAAATCTATGAATGAAAGTACTGTTAAAGTAACGCTCAGAAAAATATCCTGATAGATTGCTTTTACATTAAGTGTTACAATCTTAACAGAACCACTATTGAGTTTTGGTCAAATTTGGTCATTTTTTTTCATTCTTTAAATATGTTGCCAAAAAGTCTATAGTTTCTTGAGGAATAGTGTAGTGACGATTTAATCGCGATATATTTATTCTAAGTTAGAAATTTAGTTTATTCCATATAAGTGGTTCCTATATTCAGAATACATATTATAACCTTTAAAGCAGCGGTCATCAGCATGCTGCACTTTCGGGCTAGCGTCTCTTACAGCATCAGCGTGCATCCGTGGCTGCTGGCGGGTATGTTGTCTCCCTAGTCCTTCTGCACGACGGACGGAGCAAATTTTATTGCATTCCTTGAACTTTACCAATTTCAGCGAGTGCTGGTGACCACTGCTTTAAAGTACTTTTTACCGCAATAAGAATTTTTACATTTTAACTACTAGAAATAAGATATTTTTTTCAAGCCTACAACTAAAGCAATGAAACTTTGCACACATATTCATTATAGGTATGTGCATGAAATTCTGCCTTAATTTACACATGTAATAATTATTAAGAAAACTGTGATTTTTCATGTCGGGCAATGAAGTTAAAAAGCCGAGGAAAATCAAATGTTCAAAGTAATTTTCAAAAGTAATGAAGCATATTAACTAGGAAAAAACCAATTTGCCATTTCATTATAGCGAGTCTTAGCTTCACTTTATACTTTTAGGAAATATTATCTTTAAATACAAACAATGTGAGCACATTTTAAAAGAGTGTATTCAAGAATGAAGAATCAAGACGATTCATGTATTTTAGTAAAACCTAACTGATGTAAAATTGTCAAGAAGATAGGATGAAAATTGTAGAAATTAAAAAAAAAGGCTCAGTAGTGCGGTGCCTTAAGAATATAGGCCTAATATATACATAGGCCTAAATTAACTTATGAAGTTTATGGAAACGAGAAGGAACAACGAAAACTCTGTTTATCCGACCTTATCAACTATATTACTCGAAACAAAGCCGGGTTTTGAAAGTGAGTTTGCGGAATAATTGGTTGTCGCTGAAGCACTAAGGTACAATAGAGGATAGTTCTAGGCATTGAACCATTTTCTAATGTAAAATATTAATGCCATCGTTTTCAGTTGTCACGTGCCTGTTTACTTTGGAGTGTAATAAGAACTGGAATGTCTTTACAGTTTTATGCTATGCTCAGATCCAGTTCAATGCCATCGGTTTCATTTTAGCAAAACGGTTTGGACTTTTTATTGCAAGTTTTTTACCGCATCTGGCCCATACTTCACTTGCTACAAGTGGTCCTTTCTCTTCCCCCTACACACTCTCGAGGAGGTCGTGCGGTGTGAAGCGAATTCCAAATTACTTTTCTCAGTCAAATAACATATAGAGCCTACGTACACTGCGAAACAAAGAAAAAGTGTGACCCAGTTTGAAAGTAGCCAAGCAACTGCCGGTGACTTGAATTTTAAAGTGAAGCCTGCCCCATAAAATGTAGCTTACTCCTGCAGCACACTTCTCTCCTACTTATGATGCTCTCTGCGAGGTCCGCTTCAAGACGAACGTGCCCATACAGCAGCATGGAATTCACATATCGTGAGATATGGCCCGTTACGTCTCCGTGTTTCAATTTAGTACAAACTGCACCAAGGAATTGTTCCGAGTAGAAACCAGTGCCCAGGGGAACTGTTTCCAGCATTTTCTATAGGGAGAACTCTAACTCAGTGGCAATTTAACCCCTTACACAATGCTTTGTCGTTGCAATACACAATTTCCTTCAAGTAAGATTACCATTCCGTCACCTTAGAATCTTCCCTGTGAAACATGTGAGGAGAAGGTATTCCCGTTACGCTGAACAAGGTGCATGTGGAACATATGATACTATAGTTCTATGTTTTTGTGATCTCACTAATAGTAGACCTTGTTGTAATCGATACCACACTCGGACCATTTCTTTATCCCCGTGAAAGATCCTGTACTCAATTTGAAAAGAGACTGAAGTGAATCCCGGGCCATTGTGTAAGTTTTGGCAACTAGAACATACTCGCCAAAACCAGAGACTTTTCAGTCCGTAGCCAATTACAGTACTCTATTAATAGTGATAATACATTTAAAAAATGCAATATCACAAGTAGAATACAAATGACGGCCATACCACCCGTAAAGCGGGTGCGAGGGTGACGTCACAGGGGGCGTGGCCAAAGTATTACGTCATAGCGGGCGTGGCCAAAGTATGGCGTCATGGGCGGGGCTTAAATTATGACGTCACGGAGGGGGTGGGGGGCTTAAATTATGACGTAGGAAAGGGGCGTAACGTCATAAATGGCAATCTAAGAGTTCAAGGTTAAAGTGTGACGTAATGCGGGTATGTAATGGCATGACAAGTTTATCTCCTCAATGTGGGGGGCTTAAATTATGACGTAGGAAAGGGGCGTAACTTAAATTACGTAAAGGTTAAAGTGTGACGTCATGCACACGTACAGGTATGTAATTGAAGTTGTGGTATGACAAGTTCATACATGTTTATCTCATCAATGTTGCTATGTGTGCAAATATAAAGCTGAGTCATATCCGGAAATTGTTCTCAGGTGAAAGACACAAGTTCATACATGTTTGAAAACTGCTATGTGTGCAAATATTACACATCCGGCGAATAATTAATCTATCACACTTAAGGGAAGAGGATGCTGAAATTTTGAACTTCCTTGTATCTTGTTTAGGACTTTCGATTTTTTTACACAAAACTAGCACATTTATAAAATATAAAATCAAATCTTGCAATGTTAAAAAAATAAAGGGGGGGGGCGAAAATGTTGTAATTTACCCCCCTCAACTATGATTTCGAAAAAATGATATATCTCAGCCAATTATTGAGATATTTTAAAGCTGTTTTCACCATTACATTCACAACAAAATTATCTACAAAATGGCTTGATTCGATTTTTAATATACTGCCTAGATACTAAATTACAGGTATCAGAATATAATTCATATTTTTTGGGAGTTTACTTTTTTACATAAACTTAATTATTTTCATGTATAGTGTAAAAATAAAAATTCTAATGAAGAGAAAAGTTTTTAAATAGGTTACTTAACATCTGTGTAAAATTTTGTCTCCCTATCTTTTGTAGTTCCTAAGTTATATGAATTTGAATGAAGCAGTGTGTCCAAAAACAAATTATCGGGAAAATGCAATCAAAGATATGCATGCGATAAAAAGTATTTTATCTTACTTTACAATATTCAGAATGCACCAGCTGCATAGGATGGTCCTTCTTGCTTCTTCCTGGCTTCCTCTGACCTCAGTTTGGCAATTTTCACAGCTCTCCTGTAACGTTGAAACGCTTCGGTACTTTGTATACTTCTTCTATTCACTGTAGCTAGGTCTTTCCGTTTTGCGTGTTCTTTAGTGTGGTGTCCTGGAGAGAGACCTAGCTTCTCTTGTGTTGCAGTTATGGTACATTGTCCATAATTATATTGATTGATTGCTTCACACACTGCTATGCTGATGCGTCGCTTCGTCACAAACACTTCTTTGGGACACTTGCTCCAAATTGAACGATGGAGAGCTTCATTGCCATTCTGAGTTTCTCCTTCCAGGCACCTCTCTAGAAGTTCATCAGAGGCAAGTCTCTGAAAGACTGGCATTACATTGAGAACAACTTTACCTGATAAGGGATTGTGGACATTGTCTTTGTGGGACCCT
The DNA here is from genome assembly GCF_040183065.1 of Periplaneta americana. NCBI lineage: Eukaryota > Metazoa > Arthropoda > Insecta > Blattodea > Blattidae > Periplaneta > Periplaneta americana. The sequence goes on from NC_091119.1 coordinate 88,863,698, forward strand.
GGGGTTTCATTCTTCGCTACAGCTCGGTTATAAAAACACCAGGAATCCTCACCTTGCGGGCACTTGTGATGTTCTGGTTTAGCATCAGTAGACCTACAATGGTACAAAATGGCATAGATTGCAGTTTTCATACCGTCTCGATTGCCTTTATGTGCATAAATAGCATTTCGATAGTAACTGCTAATGCTCATTATTGTAGACGCTTTCAGGCTACCATGAGCCTTCCCACCGAGCGTCGTCCCCTTCTTGCCTTCATCTTTCACAAGGTTCCAAAGTGCCGTCCCCATCCTTTTGGCGACATGATTGATACACTCCAACTTCTTTATTTTGCCACCATATATTTTGTTTTGAAGCAAGAGTTTATATGATTTGCTATCGCCATCGCTTATCATCTCTGTATACCTGAATCCATAATCTTCAGATCTCTTCCATAATGTGAGGGCTGTTGTCATTTCCATCGCAGTTGACGAACCACTGTAATTCTTTTCACAGTCCTTCACATGGCGTTCATACCAGAAATGATATTCTGGCGTGTCACCCAGATCCTTATTTGTCTCACATGTATGACAATACTTAGACAGGATCTCATAATCAATAACAAATCCTGTCTGAGCATCAATAACACATGCTACGCCATACAGTGAGGTGTGTCCACGACGGTGCCAGGTGGCATCAAAACTTACCGTTATATCTATAATTTCTTTATTGGCAAGAGAGGAGTCTAATTCTATGTATTTGTTCCTTACTTCTTGCCTTGCTTTTTTGAACAGGTCACTTACCGTTTCTTTTGATGCCTTTTCAATTTTCTTTACGTGCCTGTCGAAAGTTTTGTGTGTCATGCACAAAGTATTTAGTGACATGCAGAATGTTTCCAGAGCTGCATGCCCTTTGCCAAATGCATTGAATGCTTGGACTATTCTTCTGTTTATATCAAAACTTGGCCTTGCCGAAGTTTCATTTACTCTGACTGAAGAATAATGGTATGTAGAGTATTTACATTTATTGCAGTATAGTTCAAGTCTCTTTGCGAAACCTTGACTATCGCTAGACTTTATGATTAAACTTATACTAAAACACTTTGAGCACGCCACATTACTAACTAAGTTTTGTAAACAGTTTGTATCTACTATTATATAAGTAGGTGATAACATATTTACATCTTCTATTTCTTTATTTACAATTTCTTGGAGATATTCTAACCTCTTCTTCACTGGTGGAGTAACATTAGGCCCAGATCGATTGTTATCCGAAGGCCTAGGCAATGACTGTTGAAGGTCTACTGAGCTTTCGGCATTCATAATGTTTTCTACTATTTTTAGGGGGTTCATCCTTACAGTTTTCATATGCTTTACAAGCCTAGACTTATTTTTACTAACTCTGCCCATGATGGAAGCAATTTGGTCTAACACGCCACTGTACCAAATTTATGTAAATTTGTGTGCTTGTATACTAAAAACCAGGCATTACTTTCAAATAAGTTTTTCAAACCTAACCTACTGCCACACACAAAACCGAATTTCACTGTTGAACATACACACAGTTATTACACAGAACTTATCACTTATTCATACTTATATACACTTTTTACACACTATAATAACTACATACTTATATTTACACTCTATAATAATTATTTTCTTATTGTTTCAAGGTGTAGCGTATATGTCACGAGATTACGATTTTCGACATGGTGTTGCATTATTGCAACAAGATTACGATTTTCGACAAGGTGTAACGTATATGTCATAAGATTACGATTTTCGACAAGGTGTAACATATATGTCACAAGATTACGATTTTCGACAAGTTGTAACATATATGTCACAAGATTACGATTTTCGACAAGGTGTAACGTATATGTCACAAGATTACAATTTTCGACAAGTTGTAACATATATGTCACAAGATTACGATTTTCGACAAGGTGTAACATATATGTCACAAGATTACGATTTTCGACAAGTTGTAACATATATGTCACAAGATTACGATTTTCGACAAGTTGTAACATATATCTCACAAGATTACGATTTTCGACAAGGTGTAACGTATATGTCACAAGATTACGATTTTCGACAAGTTGTAACATATATGTCACAAGATTACGATTTTCGACAAGGTGTAACGTATATGTCACAAGATTACGATTTTCTACAAGTTGTAACATATATGTCACAAGATTACGATTTTCGACAAGTTGTAACGTATATGTCACAAGATTACGATTTTCAACAAGCTGTAACATATATATCACAAGATTACGATTTTCGACAAGTTGTAACGTATGTCACAAGTTTACGATTTTCGTATCAGTTGCAATGTTTATCACAAAGAAAGCGGGTGTGAGACTAACTTGTTCTCCGATTACATATAACAGTAGAGAATATCGATATGATGGTATAAATCATTTGGTACAATATATCCCATTCAAAAGTCGCAGGAGATGTCTGCAAAAAGGGTGTAAGAGCGTTGTTCGAACACAATGTTCAAAGTGTCTTATTGGATTATGTATAAAGTGCTTTTACTCATATCATATGTTTAAAAATGTAAGTATGTGTTACTTTTTTTCTGACTCAGTGCATTGTATTTATTTTTAGGAATAAATATATACGCATAATTTTATGTTGTTACTATTTTCTTTTACCAAGCACATCCCCATCCCCAATGACTAGGTTCAGTTTAATCATTGACATTCTCACAATTATCCTCAGGTTTTATCATACAAACATGTAATGAATCCACCGCTCCCAAATCAATAAGCTACCACTGGAATTATATCATATTCTTGTAACATATATGTTTAGAATAATCTCAGCTTATACACCAATTCTTAAGGATTATTAATATTTGAAAACCAATTCTTAATATTGGAAAAGGATTACTAATATTTGAAAGGAAAGTGTTATAGTTAATAACCCATTCCCCATTTGGAAGTCTAAACGAATCCCAACCCTTTGGTTATGTGAGATGGAAATGGATGGTTAAGACATAAAAGAAATTACAGTGCAAAACTATTTCCGAAAAGATTCTTCATAATCAAGCTTAACATTCACCACGCTTCATCATGGTCACTTTTTTTTTTACACTCAGAGCATTTAAATTGTGCGATTTCTTCTTCTTCAGCTCAAAGCGAGACTGGAGATGCAGTATCATCTATAATTAAAATTAAAAATAAATATTGTGAGACATTATTAACGCTATGGCTGCTATTATACTACCAATTTTTTTTTGACAAAGATCTTTTATAAAATATGTGATAGTGTAATAGTTGTATAAATTCGAGCGTATTATTCATCATCTTGCCCCCCTCCCACTGCTATCTAAACTTGTTCAATATCAATTATTCCAAACTGCAATACTTATTTCATTACACTTCTAAATAATTCACCTCATCATCCAGCCATATTACCTCCAAGGTCATTATCAAAAACATGTTTTTATCATTACTCAGCAATTTCATCGTCGGATATAAAATTAGCAACCTTGCATAATATTTGCACACATAGCAGATAGCTATTATTTACTTGTAATCAATACAATATTTGTGTAACATAAAACGCTGTGAGAACAATCGCCGGATGTCAATTAACAGCTTGCATATTATTTGCATCATGCAATATTTGTGTAATATAACACGTTCCAGGTGTTTCAAAAACATATTTTTATCATTACTCAGCAATTGCATCGTCGTCGGAAGTGGTTCAGCAAGCTTGCATAATATTTGCACACTTATGCATATGTAATAACATTACGCAACATATACATCTACATTGATTTATCTGCTACAATTACTGTATTACGAAATAATAATGTCACATTCTGATTAATTTAATTTTGGTAATAATGTATGGCTTAAATTAAATACGCTAAACAAACCACTCAATTTTACTTCAAAATGTATTACATTGGAATACTATGAGAAGAATGTATGTGTTTAATTTACAAGTGTGTAGATTAATTTTTTGATCAATTGGCTTAAAGTACAACCATTTACGCCATCAATAATTCCCCCATTCCAATTTCAATTAACACTTGCGAATTGCCCTTACCCATTACTATTTATCAATTAAATTACTATTACATTAGAATTTTATCAAATTTCCCCCCCCCCCATTTCCAACTTGAATTACAAATTTATAACATCACACTTTAAGTTATGACGTATGTATTTCAAATTATAAACAGCCCTCACCCATTTGCAACTTCAATTACAAATTTATAACGTCACACTTTAATCTTCTTTATGACGAATAATAATAATAATGAGAAGAAGAAGAAGCAATTACTATATTACGAACTGCTTCGGTAATAATGTATGGCTTAAAATAAATCCAATAAATGTTACTTCAAAATGTATTAAATTATTAATCAATCCAATAAATGTTACTTCAAAATGTATTAAATTGGAGCCATAATAATAATAATAATAATAATAATAATAATAATAATAATAATAATAATAATAATAATAATAAGGTGGCCATAATTCAGCACTTGCGTCTTCACCGGATGTGAATTAACAGCATGCATATTATTTGCATCATGCAATAGTTGTGTAATATGACACGTTGCAGATGCTTAAAGAACATGCTTTTATCATTACTCAGCAATTGCATCGTCGCCGGAAGTGATTCAGCAAGCTTGCATAATATTTGCACACTTATGCATTACACAACATATACATCTACATTAAATGTATTACATTGGAATAATAATAATAATAATATGAGAAGAATGTATGTGTTTAATTTACAAGTGTGCTAGATTAATTTTTTTTATAAATTGGCTTAAAGTACAACCATTTACGCCATCAATAATTCCCGCATTCCAATTTCCATTTCCCATTACTATTTATCAATTCAATTACCAGTACATTAGAATCTCAATATTTTTTTATCAATTACTCAACAATTGGCTTAAAGTACAACCAGTTTCAGGACATCCATTGGATAGCTGGCCATTATTCAGCACTTGCGTCTTCACCGGATGTGAATTTAACAGCTTGCATATTATTTGCATCATGCAATATTTATCTACGTTGATTTATCTGCTACAATTACTGCTCTAAATCATAATAATGTCACATTCTGATGAATTTAATGTTGGTAGTAATGTATGGCTTAAATTAAATACGCTAAACAAACCACTCAAAATGTATTACATTGGAATAATATGAGAAGAATGTATATGCTTAATTTACAAGTGTGCTAGATTAATTTTTTTATAAATTGGTTTAAAGTACAACCATTTACGCCATCAATAATTCCCACATTCCAATTTCCATTTCCCATCACTATTTATCAATTCAATTACCAGTACATTAGAATCTTAATATTTTTTATCAATTACTCAACAATTGGCTTAAAGTACATTTTAACCCCACCCTCCCCCCTTTCCAACTTCAATTACAAATTTATAACGTCACTTCAGCCACATCCTGTTTAATTTACAAGTGTGCTGGATTAATTTTTTATCCATTTATGTCCCACATTCCAACAGCCATTCCCCAAACAATTAAATTACCATTACATTAGAATCTTAAGAAAAAGAATGTATGTGTTGAAGTGTGATAGATTAATTCTTCGCCGGATGAGTAATATTTGCACACATAGCAGTTTTCAAACATGTATGAACTTGTGTCTTTCACCTGAGAACAATTGCCGGATATGACTCAGCTTTATATTTGCACACATAGCAACATTGATGAGATAAACATGTATGAACTTGTCATACCACAACTTCAATTACATACCTGCACGTGTGCGTGACGTCACACTTTAAACTTTACGTAATTTAAGTTACGCCCCTTTCCTACGTCATAATTTAAGCTCCCCACATTGAGGAGATAAACTTGTCATGCCATTACATACCCGCATTACGTCACACTTTAACCTTGAACTCTTAGATTGCCATTTATGACGTTATACCCCTTTCCTACGTCATAATTTAAGCCCCCCACCCCCTCCGTGACGTCATAATTTAAGCCCCGCCCATGACGCCATACTTTGGCCACGCCCGCTATGACGTAATACTTTGGCCACGCCCCCTGTGACGTCACCCTCGCACCCGCTTTACGGGTGGTATGGCCGTCATTTGTATTCTACTATCACAATACCTTAAAACAAGGTTTTTCAAACTTTTTCTCGGAGTATCACTAATTCAATTTACTGAGGACTAGGTTGCCAGCTACGAGAATAAACGTAAGAATTTTGCAAGAATTAAATACTGTCCTAATTCCCTGCAGTCTGGGTAGAAGTGTATAAATAGGTACTGTATTAGAAAAAAAGGTATAATTCAACCCATACCCTTGTGTCCGAACGAATTTTGCTGCTTTGCTTTTGAACTCTTACTGCACATTCAGACAGAGATGAAAGTATTTAAGATAACTTATATCCTTTTTCTCAGACAAAGTCTGATCATTTTCCTTTCGGAAGGTAAAGAAATATCATTTAAGAAACTTAACTTATACGCTTTTGCTCAAACTCGAGCGAATTTAATTTATTACGTTTATACAGTGCAAAATAAGTTCTTAATTAAATGCATGACCATGTTTTGAATATGCTAGGTTATTAATGCCGGGAACAGTTTTTGAAAGTTTTAAGCATGGATTGTGTACAATTTTTATACTCATTTTTAAAGACATTAAAGGAAAACTACTTTCATATAAGTATGTTTATAATAAAAGGCACATATATAAAACCAATGACGTGTATTTCTTTTGCCTTTGAATCTAAAAATCCAGCATATTTATTTTATAAAAGGTACGTATGAAGACCGCTATCACAAGTAAGCTGAATTAACTTTTTGTAAGCAGAAATCTTTGAAGGAAAACTTTCTTTTCACGAGTAAAATGGATTTTAAGCAAAAGCACCTAAATAACTAGCTCCATTTCTCAAATACTAGAAGTAGGCCTACTCCTGTGTCTCAGTCATCACTTCAGAATTGAGACGAATACCATTTTCCTCAACAAATTTTCAACATACGTAAACATTGACATTTGTTTATTTGAGGATAATGAAGACATAAAAGCCAGAAAAAAACACTCGTTAATATCATCAACACTAGAACTGGGAAATTGACCGTTTGCTTAATTGCATACTGACTTGCGAGTACTTGTGGCACACTTCCAAATTAAGCAGTTGGTTAGTTCTTTATTCAAAGACGTTTGCTTATAGTACAGCTTCAGAACCCCTGCCTTAATATGTAACTATAAACGTTTCTTATGCGTGCAAAATAATTAAGACAATAGCTGTCATAAATTATATTCGTGGTTGTTTTGTGTGGGAAGGCATTGTTTTTGAGATAAACAACTCCCAACTGAAATAAATTTCTGGAAATATACAAACAATTAAAAATAGATGTTGCACTTTAGAGATATGTTTTCCCTTCATAGTAATGTTTCATGTTTTTAGTCATATGGATTATAGCTGGAGTGTGAAAAAAAAAATGCACACTTTGGCTACTCATTTGGGCCCGTTTTGACGTTGGTGAGAATTGGTTGATAAATTATTCCTCAAGTTCTTTAATCCAGAGACAAGGTTATTTTCGTGTCTTAAAACTTGAACATTTGTCTGCTATATTTACGTCCCTTACGAAGTCATGGCGCCAAGATCTTTTAAATCCTTTGAAAAGTCCAAAAGTTCATTGCCCAGCTTCTTACTTCACTTCCTTTCCGAAGAAAGTCGAGCTCAGGAATCTTCGCCCTGCCAATTGCTTTTTTTTTTCTCCATGAGAAATCATGTTAAGGAATTTTATCGACCTTAAAACTTCATTGTCCCTACTTCTGCTCTACTTCCTCTTCTACGAAACTCATGGTAATGACTTCTTTCGATCTAGAAAATTCATTATCTCCTTTTGTTACTTCCCCTCCGAAGGAGTTATTCTAGGGATTTCCATCTCCCTTGAAGATTCACTACCCTCGATCTTGTTTGAAACACTGGACCTTGGTCTTTGTGGTAACCATGGTTACTCCAAGTCTGTCGTGTGACCTTATCATATGCCGTGGCTGTATTATCAGTAGGTATGGAGGAGGAGAGAAGTTTTTATTCTGAGCTGAACTTCCTTGTCGGTAGATTCGAATAATATTAACGACCACCACCCCTCACGCTCCAAAGTCTCTTACGAATTACCATCCTCTCTCCTCTCATACAAGGTTTCGTCTCTTAATCTAGTCTATCTTTTCCAAGTTATGTGCTGCTAATTCTGTGTGGCTTGTTTGCAATTAGTATTCTTGACTTGTATTTGAAAATGTCAAGTGTCGCCAGATACGGAATCTGGTGTGCAACGAAAATCACATTAATATTTGCTTAGTTGCAGATAAATATGCATTGAGGTAGCGGAGCAATATGAGCATTTCATAGAAACGCGAGAAAGGATGCAATATTTCTGCTGTAATTTTAGTTGTTAGTGCAGTTTAAGAAAGCGCGTCAGCTGCTACGGCTATTTGCGTCCTTCTTACAGTTGTAGTAATATAATATTGTTTCTGGCCGTGAATTTCGCGTCTAAATACTTTCCCTTTGGCGCACACATTCTCTCTTTTTAGTTTGTGACAACTATTTTGAATCATACTGTGTATATGAAGAAAGTTTTAAAAATAGAGTACATTCGTGTTGTAACATAGACTCAAGCGCAACCATTTCTCAGATTTTGCGCCGTGTGAGTCTTGATTACACATGGTTGTACGTATTATTATTATTATTATTATTATTATTATTATTATTATTATTATTATTATTATTATTATTATTATTATTATACTGAAAGAGTAGAATAACAATTAAATTTAGCTGTGTACTCAGGTTTCTTATAGGCATCCCTAGACAAGCCACTCAAGCCTCCTCTGCATGTGTTTGAAGAAGTGGTATGAATATGATAATGGAATGGAATCGACTGGAATAGTGTTAATGTATATCTATGGGAAATGGAAAAACCCAAAAACAATTCCAACTGCACTTTCAATAAAACAAATTCCAGGTCTGACCGGAGCTCGAATCGGACCGCCTGTATAATAGGCTGATGGTCTAGACCACACAATCACCGAATAGACATATTTTCAGGTTATGTTATTCATCTATAAAGATGAATTTGATTTCAAATCTGTTCAGTGTTCACGTTTTAAATGTAAAGTTATAGTCATCAAGAGATATTCAAACTCTTCAACAACCTTCGAGAATTTTTTCGCCAATGACATGTCGAACTAGTATCTCAGAGTGTCTAACTTCGGCACTTCAATATAACTCCACAAACTGCTGGAAAACACGGGAGGCAATTGCAATCACGCGGTAAAAATCCTCAAACACACTTTGACAACTCACACCTTACACCTCCACACTTACGCCAATCTTTGAAAGCTGAAGGAACAGCTGCCAGAAAAACGTTTTTCTCCTATGAAAATAAATTAACCAAAGAGTTTGTAATATATAACTAGAGACACCAACGGCGCTAGTTTCGCGTACAAAATTGAACCGCTCTTCGGCCGCCATTAAAGGGAGTTGATGTTTCGCCGGGAGTGCGAGCAAATCATGCTTATTGAGGAATACGAATAAATATAAGTACACTTGAATGGAAATAATAAGAAAATGGTGAAATACTGCGCCACAAATAATTGTTCGAACATAGCTACTATTATAAGATGCTCAGGAAAGCATGCAAATCTTAATATTTGGAAGAATGTTCCAAATGCAGTTCCTCCTTTGAATGTGTTTACAGAATGTCGAAATATTTCTTGGATAAAGTTTTTCCAGAAACACATTAATCAGGTTTATAAGGTTGGCTTCAAAAATGTATGTAAGGGTTAGGTGCCATCATATTACAGAGGATTATAATAGCAAAGTGCATAAGAAAATCCTCAGACTATATCTGTCTAAAACTGTTTTGTTTCACAATAAATTAATTAATCATGTAATTCCCGTTTAGTACAGTATGTATTTCTAGTATTAAATGCAAAGAAATTAGTGAAAATATAGCTGATGGCCTAGCTAGGCCTATTATTACCACTACTACTAGGTCTACTATAACCACTACTACTACGCCTACAATTACCACTACTACTAGACCTACTATTACCACTATTACTATAACTATTATTACCACTACAACTAGGCCTATTATTATCACTACAACTAGGCCTACTATTACCACTACCACTAGGCCTACTAATACTACCAGAACTAGGCCTATTACCACTACTACTAGGCCTACTATTACCACTACTCCTAGACCTACTATTACCGCTACTAATTATATTAAAAAGTCTGTACTGACCTCTAACTTGGTGGTCATCAACTAGTCCTACACAATGAATAGATTGTTTTATGATAAAATTTATTCTCATATTTTAAATTAGTTCCCAGAATTTTTATGGTATATTTCACCACTAAATATTTTCTAAGCACCATATACCTTCCATATAGGCTACTTTCCTCTTACTTTGCATGAAAGGACTGAAATATAGATCATCTTAAATATTACAGTAAATATCCATTATTATGTCCTTAAAACAATACTAGTGATACTGAAAATTAATGTTGACATTGCCATTATTCAATATTTCACATACTTATCCCGAGTGTATATGGTTGCTTTAATTTATTTTTTAGAATATCGCCAAATATGAATCATTATAATACTTTAATAAATATAGCGCTCCTCTGCCATTCATGTTTATTTCATCACGACTCATCCTTTGTAAAAGATGTTTAAAACAGTGTCTATCACCAGGCTACATCAATGTATTGTGGTACTGTTTTCGAATTTCGCGCCGCAAACACTCCCTTTAATGGCGGATGCTAGCCGATTCAATTTGTGACATTTTCTTGCCTGCTACTCACGGGTATGTGTCTCTTGTAAGTATTACAAACTCTTTGAAATTAACTTACCTAGAAGGGAATTTTTATGACAGAGTAGTTATGGATTGGTATAGCGCTTAGACAAATACTTGAACAAGGTTACGAACTGTGCACAAAAATAATATAAGACTAAAAAAAAAACGCGATTTCTTAAGAGGAACTAGTACGTAAAAGCATAGAAAAAATCATTACAAATATTACAATATTTAAACTGCAGACGCACGAAAAGTTGGAGCCAGGAATGCAATTTTTACATCATTAAAATATATCATTTGTGAAACTTTAAGATTATGAACATAGCTTGTAAGTGCTAAAGCGTGCGGTGGATCAGATATTGAGAGAAAGAAGATCCTAAGTAAGAGAAGTTATCAGAGACTCCTCTCCACTAAATAGCTCACACGTAAATTTTATAAAAGGATTAAGATTATTGATAAATGAGGCGTTCAGAAGCCAACATGATTAACTCCACTTTAGGTTATTTCAGAGTTTATAAATTGGCAATATATTAAATTGACCATATTTTCAGTGGTCAATGTGATTTGCTCCATAGTTCAGTAAAAAGCCCACAGGCTGCAGTATTCTTCTCGACTACATCACAGAATTAATAGTGTGTGTTTAACTTTAACCTTGAATATCTCAAAATATTTGGAAAAGGAGTTAATCGTGTTAACTTCTGAACGCCTCAAATATAATATGCTGACCTCACGTCACACAGACTAGGTATGTCTAATACTAGAATGAAGGAAACGAAAATGAATTAAGAAAGAAATAACCCAAAATCATCAGACTGAAACATCCCTGAAACACGAGTATTTAGTGTAAAAGAAAGTATAAATTCAAGCCATAAGACGCAAAACTTAGAACTCAAATACAGATTGAAGTTGCATTTCGAGTGTCTTACTCCAGGCCATAGGAATAAGAACACGTGTTTGACGCAATTCTTCATGATCCATCATATTTTCTCAACAGATACGTCTACAGACGAAGAACAAGCATTATATTTTCGTTTTCCTATATCATACTGAATTTATATTAGCAGATACAGTGGGACAATCTCACCAGTGTTCAACGAGAACGTAACATATAGTTCCCAGTTCACAATAATCTTGTTAAATTACAACTTAAAGTTGCACCATTCACTACTATTGCGGCGTAAGATGTGACATGTTAGGGTCATTCTGCATATGGTGCTCCCGTAGCTTTCCTAAGGCGCTAATAAGAATGTCGGGAGAAGCCCAGAAAGGAATGGGGTCACGTTCCTACATTCTTCTCTCCACAAAATTTTGACAGTTTTTCCAATAAAAAAAATCTTCTATAATTACAGGAGTCTTGACTTCAGCTTTCGCACATTATTCCTGTCAAATGAGCGAGAATTTGAATTGAATTTAACGGAGGGCGGCACTATGGCCCAGCACTGCGACCTGTTAAGATCTACTGCGCTGACCCTCTGGTGACGCATTCCCAAACCCACACCTGTTCTCTGTGTGCCCACATTTCGAGCAGGCATCCCCAATCATTCCTAGACCAGAACCCTCCATGCGTCGCCAGTCGGCGTTCGAGGAATGCTATGGAATGATAACGAAATGGAGAAATGGTGACTGAATTATGTAAATGCCTAATTTGGGGAAAAATAGGAGAACCCCGGGAAAAACCGCAATTGCGACCTTGTCCGCCACAAGTGTCACTATGGAATTTTTCAATGAAATAATCCCACACCTGACCGGGAATCGAACCCGGGCCGCCTGCATGACAGTCTCAAGGTCTGAGCATTCAGCCACCGCAGATGAGCGAGGTTACTCGACTTCCATTCGCACTGCGATAGGACAAAGTACCTTTCAATGTGCGGACTTACAACTTTGGGCGTTTCTTCTCTCGATACTGCAGTCATGCTTCCCTTCCCTTCCCTTCCCTTCCCTTCCCTTCCCTTCCCTTCCCTTTATGTGGTATGTATTAGGTTATGTCCATTTTCGGCATTTCCCCTTTGAAATTTGCTAGTGTTCCTTCAATGGAACAGCGAAACTCTTGAGTGAAACAAGTGACCAACAGCCTTGGAGCTCACATATTCAGTTTTTCTCAGCCCCGAACTCCCTTGCAAGGACGCGCCTACCTTTGAATGTCTCTCCTCCCATTTCCACTCACTCACTCACTCACTCACTCACTCACTCACTCACTCACTCACTCACTCACTCACTCACTCACTCACTCACTCACTCACTCACTCACATGTTAGCGACAAGTTTCAAGAGTATTTGAATAGTGTTTGTGAAGATGTTAATGGCCATGTCAATGTCATGTGTATGTTTTATTATTTTATTTCCAGGAAACTTTTGGAGAGCTTTACAATAAAGTTCCCTGTTTGTGTTTTTTATTTTTATTTTGTTTTTGTAAGTGAAATATCAGTTGTACTCGAGTTTAATGCTAAAAAGATAGAGATGTGATCAGAACTCAAGTAATCTATTGTTGTAAGTGACAATGTTGATGTACTGTTGTAGTATAATGTTATACTGTATCTAAAACATCTGGAGCAGATCTGCTATTACGGGGACAGAAAGTTGTTTCATTCGGACTAAAGACGCCGTATTTATGATAATTATGTTTAACAATGTGAATTTGAAGAATTTCACCTCTAGGAGTTCGCGTTAAAGAGCTGTTTTTTTTTTCATTTAAATTCCTAACATGAAGAAATGTTTTGTATTGAGGAGCTCATTTTGAAAACGTCTCTTGGCCATCCGATAACGAAATTGAGTTGCCTATGTCTTTGTACTCTTCAAATATAACTCTACATACAACTTTCATAATTTGGCTTCAGAACGCCGTCTAAACCACTAAAATCTTGCGGTAAAAGTGGAATCAAACTGACTCTTGTCTACAGCAAAATTACAACCAAATATTAGTTTCAGCTTTGGGATCAAAGTATTTCATGCTCCCATTTTATTCTAACTGCGCCCAACCTCTTTGGTTTCAAAATGTCTCTTGCATGGCTCGTAAGAAACGCACAATTTTTAGTACTATATTTCGTCTTAGTTTTCATTGTTTGAAGAGAAATTTCAAGAGAACCAATATTTATGACACCATCACTGACATTTATTAAATTTCGACGGTTGGTTGTGATTTTAGCCTTATCCAAAAGTATGGCATTTTTCTTGTGAATCATGAGAATTGCAAGAACATTTATTGAGCTTCTGCAAAATTTTACTTGTAAATAGAAATAATTTGTTTTTGAATAAACAGTTCTTTTATGCTGTAAAACAATTATGATTTTTAGAATCTAAATGACCATTAGTCTAAAGTAGACATACTTTACTTTATTGGGTTGTTTTACGACGCTGTATCAACATCTAGGTTATTTAGCGTCTGAATGAAATTAAGGTGATAATGCCGGCGAAATGAGTCCGGGGTCCAGCACCGAAAGTTACCCAGCATTTGCTCGTATTGGGTTGAGGGAAAACCCCGGAAAAAACCTCAACCAGGTAACTTGCCCCGACCGGGATTCGAACCCGGGCCACCTGGTTTCGCGGCCAGACGCGCTGACCGTTACTCCACAGGTGTGGACCTAAAGTAGACATATCTGAAGTATAAACTTAAATCTGTTATTGGGTAAAATACATAGAATACATGAAAATGAAGTTTGGCAAAAAAGAAACGTTATTATCCGAAAGAACTGCCAGAACGTCCCCAATATAAGCATGCTGGTGCCTGACTTGACTTAAGTGTTATGAACTTACAATGCAAGACATTAATAAATTTCACCAATCTTTCTACTCCGAAAAAGACTCGTGTAGTTTCTCAAATAAGTGATTCGTATGTATTCCATATATGATAAATTGTTTATTTTTGCAAGTTTGTCACAAATAGATTTTTATGAATATAGGCGTGCCACCCCCAGTGCGAGTTTCTTTAACTGTTCTATAATATGTTATACTAGGGCAATCGAAAAGTAATAGCAATATAGTTACTGTTTCACATTAAATTTATTTAGGTTACTTTTGACATTACATACTTCAAATATAGTCTCCTGCAATGTCAACAATACGTTGCCAAATTATTGGAAGAAGTCGAGTCCATGAGGAAACATTTCTGGATATCTCTCTCACTGATCAATCTAAAATTCTTCGGATGGCAATTCTTGATTGAAAGCGAATGCCTCGTTTCCACTCAACTTGCAATAGTTCAGAATGATAGCACTTCTTTCCTACAGGCTTCTTGTAATGCCCTAAAGCACTGAGTTGCATATTTTTCTCTTGCAACTTGGATTTTTATGCAGCACCTTTGTTCGTACCTTTAGGGCTGTATTGTTTACTACAAATCAGAAACTGTCATTGTATTTACAAAATATGACTACTTCGAGATTTTCAATATTGCAAAATTTATGAAACAATCGCTGCTCTATTACGTAGTACAACAAGATTTCAGTGAACACTGCTAGGAGCACTGATTTACAGCTTTGTAGGCATTACTTAACGAATGTCCTATTATTACATACCAGGTAATTTAGAATTGTTATTATATCTGAAGTTCGTGAGTTTCGTTAAGACATGGTATAAGTATGCAGTCACTAAAATCTGAGTAATTCTATGAAATAAGTTAGTTAGTGAATATATCTATATAAATGTTCGAATTTTACTTACAATAATAACATTTTTAAATAAAATTATTTTATGTTTCCTAAATAATTCATTTATCATTATTTCCAAGAGTAAGACAAAAAAAAGCAGAATACAAAAGGAGATCGAAAGAGTTGGGCAAGTCTATTTCGTGGTTAAGCATTTCCGTTTGATCTTAATCACTGTGTCATAACCAGGGTCCGGATAATTAAATAATTTATGTTTTTTCTGTTAATTTCTTACATGTCTTGTCCATGCAATCCATCGCATAGCAGAACTGATTCGATCTAAATTTTCTAATGTTGACACACTAATTTCAAATACAAAGAAGTATTTTTAAAGGCTCACAACAGAGTTAATAAATTCAAGGAACTGTTTCCTGAGCTTGCACTCCCTCCTCAACCAATCTTAACGAGGTGGGGAAGCTGGATTGATGCTGTAGGCTACTACGCGAAGAATTTTGATTTTGTGAAACAAATTCTCTAACATTTTGATTCCCAAGATGCAGTCTCTGTAGAAACAGCAAAGCAATTATTTAGTGATATGAAGCTTAAAAATGATATTGTCTACATCCAGTGCAATTTTTCGCGTTTATGCGTTGCCATTAAACCTTTTCAAGCATCTTCTTCCAAATTCTTAGACAGCTTTAATGTTGTTCATTCTGTAGTCACTTCTCTGCAAAGTCTACAAGGGCCGGTTGGAGCTGCAGTGAAGGATAAGCTCTCTTCCAATTTGAAGAAAAACCCAGGATTCAAGACAATCAGTGCTATTAACAGAGTGCTAAGTGAAGATACCGAAGTCTTTGAGATTGAGTGCACACCAGAAGATTTGTGTAAGTTTAAATACGCACCCATTACTTCATGTGAAGTTGAACGATCATTTAGTCAATACAAAGCCATGTTATGTGATAACAGGAGAAGTTTTCTATTTGACAATTTGAAACACATGTTCGTTCCTTATTGTTATGAGGATCGCAATTTGGAAAGTTAACAGCAATATGTAATTTTCAATTTTTGAGTTATTTACATATATTTTCAGATTATTACATTATACCTAGTTGTAGTATTGGATCCATAACATGGTATGTGTTACGACATGTGATTCTGTAGGTAGACTACAGCAATATATTTGAAGAAACTGTGGGGAAATTATGATATTATGATGTTACATATTTCTTGGTATTTTAATGGTTTTATTACATATTTTAAGATTTTTACTGATTTTTAGTACATAACTATCCGGACCTAATCACAATTGGTCTCAAATATATGACAGTTTTCATACATGTAAAATGCCTAACACTTAAAAAATACATGCTTAAAAACTAAAAATCTTGAACTATTCCCACATAAGCATATATCTGCATTATCCACAGAATATATCTGCGAGTGCTAAGAAGTGAAAAAAAAGCTTGTAAAATATTAATATTTTTATACGCCAAAAAAGATGCAGAAAATATCTGTAGTGCTTGGGAAAAGTGACGTTAGTCAGTTTCCACAAACCTTTTTTGATAATTTATTGACAACTTATGGAACATCTGTTCGCTTGGAAAAAAAATACATAGGTATTCCTCCCATTACAATAATTCATACAGAAAAAAATCAAATCGACATAAACCAGTGTAGGTTGTCAATAAATTATCAAAAAGGTTTGTGAAAACTGACTTATGTCATTTTTCCCAAGCACTTCAGATATAGGGGAGAGTTGCGTAATTTGTACCGTTGCCTAAATTGTACCACCGTCTTGAAAATTAGTTCCTTGATAAGTGTTGTGATCTACGTCAAACGTTGTGAACTACATCTACAAATATGCCATTTTATGAGAGACGAAGCCTGTGGGTTGCGTTGTGCAGACGTGAAGTGAAAAAACTAGTTTTAGGTAGTTCCAATCTAGCGTTTGCGCTACCTGGCTGTAACAATTACTTCCGAAAGGTAAGTGGAAGTCCAAAATGGTAGATATTATTTAAAACTACATTTATATATTGTAATTGTCATTAAGTTACAGACTTCTGTTAGAAACAATTAAGCAGCAATAATTTAACAAAGAAAATATGGCGAGGTTGCGTATTTTGTACCGGTACATTATAGGGAACTTTCATTATATATGTTTGAAATTATAGTGACGTATGAATAAAAACATCCCTAATTTAAATCAGTAATTATAATTCATTAACTTCTAATCATTTCAATGTGAATATAATACTGTAATTTTTATTTTTAGGAAATAAAACGCATTCAATTCTGAATTTAAAATAGTCATGTCAGATGTTAATTACAAATAATAAAAATTACTGTGACAAAAATAGCATAAACACAATAAATTATGCATTTATAATCTAATCGAATAATTTCCACATTTCATGTTCTGGCGTTTTTAAGTTTCTTTCTTTGTAACAAATTATAATTGCATTTTACATTAATTCCATAATGGCAAAAATCTTGCTGTTGCTGCATTATATGAATGGCGACCATAGAATAAATGAATGTGCCCGAATGTACAATGTGCCTAAGCCTACAATACAAAGACATGCGAAAAACACAAACGTAGTTGCTAATGGACATGTGAAATCGTTTGGAAGAACTACAGTATTTTCGGCAGAAATTGAAAATGAACTCGAAAATCACATTCTAAAATTTGAACAAATGATATTTGGATTAACTCCAACAGATGTTAGGAAACTTGCTTTCGATATAACTCAGAGAAATGGACTGCCACTTAATTTCAATCGTGAAAAGGGCCAACCATTGAAGAAATGGTATTATGCACAGCCTATCTGAAGAGGCATCCCAAATTGTGTAGGCAGATAGAGGCAACATCCGTGGCTCGAGCGAAAGGGTTCAACAAGGAACGTATCTATGAATTCTTCGATCTGCTGGAATATATTAGTGAAAGATACAAATTGGAATTCACGAGAATTTACAATGTGGACGAAAGTGACTTCTCCACAGTACAGAAGAAGACACAGAAAATCTTAGCGAGGAAAGGCAAGAAAGAAGTGGGTGTGATATCGAGCGGAGAAAATGGAGGAAATACAACGATGTGCCAGTGCATCTGGTCAATATGTTCCTCCCATGATTATCTGTCTGTTGGTGCTCCACCGGTCATTTTTATTACAGTTTCAGAAACTGACTACATCAACTCTGAATTGTTCGTCAAATGGATGCAACAATTCATTTCCTCCGTCCTACCAAAGAAAGGCCAGTATTGCTGTTGCTTGATGGACACACCATCCACAACAAAAACTTTGGTACCCTGACGTATGTGGTACAATTTAGGAACCCAATGACACAA
Source organism: Periplaneta americana (assembly GCF_040183065.1). Taxonomy (NCBI): domain Eukaryota; kingdom Metazoa; phylum Arthropoda; class Insecta; order Blattodea; family Blattidae; genus Periplaneta; species Periplaneta americana. The sequence continues at coordinate 88,882,440 of NC_091119.1, forward strand.
TTTAGGAAACCAGTTGCCTAATTTGTACTCATTGTAAACATTTAGAAAACTGAACGTCATGACTTTATGTTGGCAAGAAGTAAACTTTTCTTTTTAGGAAAATCCTCCCAACATACCAGAAATTAAGATGTCGCTATTGAAATGATTCAACATTTGTCAATTAAAATTAGAAAAAATAAAATGTGTAAATTGGTACAAATAGGGCAACAATCCCCTAATGTTGCATGAAATGAAGTACTTATTTTTATGTAAAATATCATATGTAATGTATAGGAATCACCACAAATTAGTAAAATGTGTGAAAATTCATTATTTCATACAAAAGTTTCTTTAGATGAAAGTTTTCAGTGGTGTTCGCAAATTTTTTACCAGCAGTTTATTTTTCCTTAAATTGTCTTTTCATAACGCCATTTACGTTATTAATCAACTAATCATATAATATTTGTTATTGTTGTTTAGTCAACGGTCCGAAGATAGCTTTGAACCTCATAAATGACAACAATAAGGCATCACTCATGAGGAAACTAAGTCACGTATAATGGAGAAGGGTGGCCAGTTCCTTACCCCTCCACTGCATGCATCGCTGACTAGTAACATATTTCACTTTTTCTTATAAAACATCCGTACCGAAAGTTACAGTAGTTATGCCAAGATAATTAAAACTCAGAACTTGCTACATTATTTTCATTTAGTCACAATATTAGCTCGTATTGGTTCTTTCCTTTTCACTGCATTTTTTTTCATATCATAGATATTTTTCCGGGTCAATGTAGAGCATCCACTGGCCACTGAACGAATATTGCACACTTTTGTTACTACCAATGTGGCGTTATAAACCAATATTCAATACTTTTATCACAACCACAACACATTTAAAATCTTACTGTACCATATATAGATAATTATTACTACATTAATACATTTAGTATAACACGAAATATGTAAAATGTAATTATTATGAAGGTCGCCATTGCTTCTTCTTCAAATTAGTAGTATTAGTACGATCCACTCCCACTAGATGGAAACCGACACGATTGGCAGAGCCGGCAATACATGAAAACGAAATGATACTAAATGTGAGGAATGTTACTACAGGTTGTAGTATTATGTGGCAGGTTAGGTTAGTTTTGATTCGGTGTGTAGTATTATGAGAAAGGTTAGGTAAGGTTTGATTAGGTGTGTATATTATTACTATGTTGGCAACACTGAAACCCACTGTTACATTAAAGAAATATGGCGGTATTCTTCGTTCACGCACGACGATTTTCGTATATAAGTAAGGTACGTACTTAGGATAGATTGGATGGGCTTACAGCTCTCACAGTTATCACATCAATTATCTACTACTCAATACTTTAAATCCAAGGCATTTTCAAGGTATTTTATCAAGTTCCTGTAGTGGTCGGGACATAAGTAACATTTACCTTTTGCCGATATTAAAGATGCTGTTTGCTGCCCTTTGAAGGCTGTACTCAGAATCACTAATAAAAGTTGAATAGCAATGGTGATACCGCGCGTCCTTGTCTTACTCCTCTCACGGTTTTAATTTGGTTTGGACATTTATAATTGGTTCCCTACATTTATGAATCAAAATGCTATCACACAAGTTACAGGGGAAAACCATAACTAAATTAATAATAAAGTCCAGTCCTTTGTATAACAAAATAAAGGAAATAGTTCATAATAAATTATAAAAAATAAAAAATTGCAAACAATATCTACCAAAGGAGAAGGGAGAAGTATAATATTAGGACTTTACTATTTAGTATTAACATTTTAATATCTAATTTTGTTCTATAATATGAAGATTATTGTGTTGTTATGTGCACCGACGCAAGTTAGGGGACAAATTCTATAGCATTGGGTTTTGTAGTCTTTATCGACCACGGTGAGCACTTTGGAGGATATTAACTGTCGTGACAGATATAAATAAACGCTGTGGAAGAATCTTTCGAGTCTCTTTCAAAACCCTCCTCAGGGAATAAAAGCGATTCTACTTCCACACTATATGTAATTAATCATCATCTAAAAATTTTGCAGCTTCCGTCTGTTGAATAGGTTGGGAACTTCAGTAGAGGTCAACGAGTCCTAGCCTTTCTGTTAAATAAACTCGTTTCTATATGAGACGATGAAGGCAGAGCGTTTTTGTTCCCTTAATATATTATTTTAAGCTGAGTTGACAAGCCAGATATGACGCCCATACTGTGTATATGTCCCTGCATGTCGTGTCGGCTGGGAAGACCGAACTCTTCTTTATGGAGCATTATTTATGAAGTGAAGATGGAGAATTTGCGGGATAGTGGTGGGAGAAATGGCAATTCTCGAGAAAACTTGTTTAGTAATTTATTTGTTTACTAAATGTTTCACTCGGATTCGCCGAGGTTTGAACTCAGAATTAGGTCTTTAGTGATGGTGTGGAAAGCTAACATTGGAACCGATCAGCTAAGGCTGGGTGGATATGTAAATATGAATTTAGTACAGTACTTTACATAACGACTTTGTATCAACTGTAATGCTATTTAATGTAAATTTAATTGGTGATATTTTGTAAAATGAGTCCGAGATTTCCATATGATTACCTGACATTCGCCTAACAATTGGAAGAAACCTCAGAAACGGCACAATCATGTAATTATTTCAAGTGGGATTTGAACCAACGCTAGGATCATCTGCTCGTTACTCGCCCGGCGACTGGTAAATAATTAGGCCAAATATATTTTCATTTGTGAATGGTGCAGTAGTGTATCTATCAATTCAGACTATCAAGTTCTTTTTCTCTCAGGGAAGTAGAAAATTATTATTTCTTAGTGATAGGCCATAGGCACTAAATATGCTGACCAAATGATGGAAAGTTTGCATGTTTGTTATTTTCCACTATTGACTCAAATTTACTTATAGAAATTAGGCCACAACTTATTGTAGAGTTCAAATCTTAACGAGGAAGAAGAAAAATAAAAAATTATTAGTTACATCGCATTATATCTTCAATAGGAAAAAAATAAAATTATATGTACGAAAAAAAAAAAAGTCAAACGAGAAAAATAGTGAGAAGAAAAAATAGATGACAAGAAAAATAACTGAAAGAAAAAGAAAAGTTCGATAAAGGAGCAGAAAAAATAAACTACATAAAAAGAAGAAGGAAAACCGGATGAAGAATAGCATAAGAAAAAGAAGAAAAATTAGATGAAGGAACATGACGAGAAGAAGAAAAACCGGATGAAGAAGAACCTTGACGAGAACAAGAAGAACCAGAAGAAGAAACAACGTGAAGAAGTAATAATAGATGAAGAAGAAACATTACGAGAAAAAGAAAATCCTGATGAAGAAGAAATATAACGAGATGAAGAAACAGAACGGGAAGGGGGAAACCAGATGAAGAAGAAACATAACGGCAAGAAGAAGCAGTTGGAGGATAAAGAACATAACGGAAAGAAGAAAAACTAGAAGAAAGAGAAGCTTAATGACAAGAAGAAGTACGAGATGAAGAATAAACATAACGAGAAGGAGGAAAGCCAAATGAAGAAGAAACATAACGAGACGACGAAGCAGAAGAAGGAGGAAAATAAGGAGAAGAAAGACCAGATGAAGAAGGAACACAAAGGGAGGAAGAACAAGAACCAGACAAAAAGAAACATAATGAAGAGTAGTACCAGATGAAGAAGAAACATAACGAGAAGAAGAAAAGCCAGATGAAGAAAAAACATGACGAGAAGACGAACCACAGAAAGAAGGAAAAAACGAGAAGAGAAACCAGATTAAGAAGGAACAAAACGTGATGGAGAAAAACCAGGTGAAGAAGAAACAGGAGAAGAAGAAAAACCAGATGAAGAAGAAACACGACGAGACGGAAAACCAGATGAAGAAGAAACACGACTAGAAGAAGAAAAAGCAGATTAAGAAATATGACGAGAAGAAAATTAGGAAGAAAAAGAAAAATAACGAGGGGGAAAAGAAACATAACGAGAAGAAAACAGTTGAAGAAGGAACATGACGAGAAGAAGAAACATAATGATATGAAAAACCAGATGAGGAAGAAACATAACAAGAAGAGAAAAAACCAGAGAAAGAAGTAATATGACGGGAAGAAGAAACATAATGGTAAGAAAAACCAGATGAAGAAGAAACATGACGAGAAATAAAAGAAACATAACGATAAGAAAAACCAGATGAAGAAGGAACATAACGAGAAGAAGAAAAAACAGGAAAAAGGAACATGATGAGAAAAAGAAGAAACATGACGACAAGAAAAACCAGATGAAGAAGAAACATAACGACAAGAAAAAAACAGATGGAGAAGGAACATGACGAGAAGAAGAAACATAAAGATAAGAAAAACCAGATGAAGAAAGAACAAACTGAGAAGAAAAATCAGATGAAGAAGAAACATGATGAGAAAAAAGCAGAATAGGAAGGAACATAACGAGAAGAATAACCAAATGAAGAAGAAACGTAACAATTAAAAAATAACGAGATGAAGAAGAAATACAACGGTGGTTAAAGTAACCGGATGAAACATAAGTGAAATGAAGGGAATAACCAGATCAAGAAGGAACATAACAAGAAGGAGAATAACCATTTGAAGAAGAAACATAACAATGAGAAGAATAACGAGATGAAGAAGAAACGTAATAATGAGAAGAATAACGAGATTAAGAAGAAACGTAACAATCAGAAGAATAACAAGATGAAGAAGAAAAGTAATAATGAGAAGAATAACGGACGGAGAAGAAACATAACGATGAGAAGAATAACAAGATGAAGAAGAAACGTAATAATGAGAAGAATAACGAGATGGAGAAGAAACGTAACGATGAGAAGAGTAACAAGATGAAGAAGAAACGTAATAATGAGAAGAATAACGAGATGGAGAGAAACGTAACGATGAGAAGAGTAACAAAATGAAGAAGAAACGTAATAATGAGAAGAATAACGAGATGAAGAAGAAACGTAATAATGAGAAGAATAACGAGATGAAGAAGAAACGTAATAATGAGAAGAATAACAAAATGAAGAAGAAACGTAATAATGAGAAGAATAACGAGATGGAGAAGAAACGTAACGATGAGAAGAATAACAAGATGAAGAAGAAACGTAATAATGAAAGGAATAACGAGATGGAGAAGAAACGTAACGATGAGAAGAATAACAAGATGAAGAAGAAACGTAATAATGAGTAGAATAACGAGATGGAGAAGAAACGTAACGATGAGAAGACTAACAAGATGAAGAAGAAACGTAATAATGAGAAGAATAACGAGATGGAGCAGAAACGTAACGATGAGAAGAATAACAAGATGAAAAAGAAAAGTAATAATGAGCAGAATAACGAGATGAAGAAATATAACGGTGGTTGAAGTAACCGAATGAAACAGAAATAATATAATGATGGGAATAACCAGATAAAGAAGAAACATAACGAGAAGGGGAATAACTAGATGAAGGAGAAATGTAAGAAGAAGAATAGAAACCAGATGGTGAAACATAACGAGAAGAAAAGGAAGAATAACTTGATATAGAAGAAATAGAGTAGAAGAACCTGATGAAACAGAAATATAAAGGGAAGATGAGAAACCAGCTGAAGAAGAAATATAACGAGAAACAAATAACTAGAAAAAGAAGAAACGTAACGCAAGAAAAAGAATCAAGTGAAGGACTATAACGAGAAGAACAACCAGATGAAGGTGAAATATAAAGATCAAGATTAATCAGGCGATTAAGAAACATAACGAGAAGAATAAAAACTAGATAAAGAAGAAATATAACGAGAAGAAAGACTGTTACATAAAAAATGAAGTGTACAAGAAGGGTGAGATGAACAATAAAAATTAAAAAATAAAGGAAAATAGATTCAGTTATGAAAGATAAATAAAGAGGACAAGTGAAATACGAGAAATTTGTGTAATAAGACGAACAAAGGAGTAAAAAAAAGTAGGAATATACAATGAGAAAAAGAAGACGCACGACAGAAATAATTAGAAGAGCAAGAAGAGGAAAAATGTCAACAAAAGGAAAATAGAATTATAAATGAAATGCTTGAAAACATAAAAGCGAAGAATAATAAAGCGAATGAGAAACGAAGGACGCAAAAGCGGGTATACCTACCCTATTTTGCAAACCAGCAAAGTATATACATCAAGATTATTTTGTGCTAAGTTGCTTTTCAACTGGCATGTTGGAATGCCACTGTCATGATTTGTTTAACGACGGTTTATGAACTGCGGCGGTTATTTGGATTCGGTGGTATAATGGTCCATTATGATTACCTAGTGGGGAGGAATACGCCTCACTCCACTTCCGACTTTCCTTCGCCGTGATAGGCTTCCGGGCCAGCCGCTGATCCCTGGCTATTCCGTATCTCAGGCGGACGTACACTATCCCGTCATGCGCTTGGACACACTAAGATAATTCAGAGATTAGCCCACTCGATTTCAACCTCACGGGAAGCGAATGACGTCTAAGTTGTACCTGAATCACAAACAGAAATGGGATTAGAGGTATTCTTATGCTTGTGGGAGGACTAATAATAATAATAATAATAATAATAATAATAATAATAATAATTATTATTATTATTATTATTATTATTATTATTATTGTTAATCCGTCACCAGCGTAGATCGAACGGTAGGCGCTTGGGCGTGGGTTCGATTCCCGTTCGGGATTGATTGGTTGAGTTTTCTGGTGAATCCTTGGGCTCATCTTGTCAAATATTGTCTTGCTATCACCATTTACAGCTACGCCAAGTAATCTAAAAGTTGATACAGAGTAGTTTAATAAATAAATGAAAGAAATATTATTATCATCGTAATTATCAACAGTAATCTCACTAGACGTTTTGATTTATCAAGAGAAAATCAAAACTCGAGTGGGATTTAATTGACTATTACACGATTAGAAGAAAGTATATAAAGATTAGAAGTAACGAAGTACTCCAATACAATAAAATATTAATTGACTTACAAAAATACAACTGTCTTCAAATGTATTATTGTACCATCTCAACATTACAAATATTACGCTAGATGCATGCTAGATGGCAGTAGTGTCTTTATACAGACACTGTAATGATTACTATTCAATAAATCTTAATATTAAACAATCTCTGATACGTGACTATCCATAATATCATATAGCAGAAGTTCTTTTTATCCTCTCAGAGCAGAAGCTATAACATAACCTAACTAAAAGTGTTAGAAAAGTTTTAATTAACGACGATGACATAAAAAATAAACATGAATAATTTTAAATGGAATAATTATTGAATGTACAATTTTCAAATTTGAATGTGGTTGGTGGTTCAATTGATGTTATATTGGACGTGTGCATAATAGAAGTGGAACTCGTTGATTTAGGCCTACATGGTGTATTCAACTTATTCAGGATTTCCGAATGGTGCTCTTCATTTATTTGTAAATCGGATTTCAGAAGATGCATAGGTATGATCAGTGATTTTTATTAATTCTTGTTCTTGAATGCCAATGCCAGTCATATTTGAAACTGCTGTGCATCGACTGGAGTGGTTTGTAATTGTATATATATTTTTGACGTCCAGACCAGCGCAGTTTCAAATGTTGGCAAACAAAAAAACAAATTCTAGGGACGCGATAAAATTTTGCGATAAGCAGCCATGATTGGTTGAAATACGTCCTTTCGTACCGTTTTATTGGTCAAAAGTAGTATGACGTAGTAAGAGTGTAATAGTCATCATAATTTCCCTTATTGAAATCGGTACAAGGTTTATATGAACATACCAACTGCACGCAATATGTAATTAGTTAATAATGTTGAGAATTATATCGAATAAAAATCCAAAAATATGCATGCAAATATGCACTTAAGATGCTGAAATATGCATTTATATATAGACTAAACACCTGTGGAGTAACGGTTAGCGCGTCTGGCCCGGGTTCGATTGCCAGTTGGGGAAAGTTACCTGGTTAAGATTTTTTCCGGGGTTTGCCCTTAACCCAATATGAGCAAATGCTGGGTAACTTTCGGTGATGACCCCGGACTCATTTCATCGGCATTATCCCATTCAGACGCTAAATAACCTAAGGTGTTGATAAAGCGTCATAAAATAACCTGCTACTAAACTATAGCTATGGACGAAAAGCTGAAGATCCGACAAATTTACTATAGCATAGGATCCCACGAGAATAAAGTACTAGCCATATAATGGAAAATATTCAAATTATTGGGCTTAAAGAAAACACAGTCACTTCATATTATTTGTTATTGCTTTATTGGCTATTGCTAACTTAATTAAAACTAATTCGAAACAGATAATTCATTTTCTTTCATAACTGTATGAAACTTTGTGACACAGTAATAATTTCCATGTTTTTAGGATTAAACTTGTTTCTCCTGTCAGTAAGAATGAATTTGTGGATAAAAAAGTGAGGGGACAAAACTTATAATCTGGAAACACGATGGGATTAACGTCTATATCACTAAGCACTTTGCAAATTTACCTCATCTTCTTGTACAAACAACTGAAATTGAGCGGAAAACACTGTTTTTTTTTTAATTTGCAAAGCGAAAAATGGTAGGCCTACATTACAACACCTCTGTACAGGGAACATAAAAACATACTAACTTCAATCGCCCACTGTCAACTGTAAACTGAAGTTTACTCATGAATACGTACCGTAAAGTCGTAAGTACCAACTAACAAGATGAAATGAAAATTATTGCTTTCCGCTCAATTTTAATAATTTGTACATATTGCATTTCCCATGTGAAATCAAGAAATATTGAATAAATTTTGTCGCGAAAACGCGCCGTCACTTAGATGTAAATATTTATTACATGTTTTACCAAAGTCCAGAAAACTTGAAAAGAGTTTTCGCTAGAAGAAATTAAAACTATACGTGAAACTAAACGTGAAACATGCTTAATGTCATATGAACAAAGCTCAAAAATATGCTAATATATGCTCGAACAACCATGCATCGATCATTTTAAATAAACATAAAACATGTAATTACGAAGTACTAAGTTTCTCTAACAAGGGAAGGATTTCGGCTCGAACAGGAATTTTTTGTTAAAAGTTTGTACATAGACTTACTTGACAATGGTGATGAAGACTGTAAGTTTTCGTTTGTTTGATGTTGATCAATATACTCCATAACTGAAAAATCAAATGTCACCTGAAACATTTCTGAAGTCTGAGACTTGCACAGGATTCACGTAACCAGCTGACTGGCGGGAATACTGGAGCATATGGCGGTATACTCGAGCAGACAACTGGTTATGAATAAGAGAGTGCATTTTTATTATAAATACTCTATTTCCCAATTTAAGCTCTGGATTCTCAGCAAAAGTTATTATCCTCCTAGCTTATAGATTGTATTGTTTACAGAAATAGACATACAATGGCAGGATATATTTAGAATGTATGGTCATTCCACCTAAAACAACTATGTCCTTCCCTTTGAATGATTGATTTATCAAGGTTGTGTCCTTGTGCGCACTCCATGAATCACACAACGGTATACACTTTTCATTACCTTCAATATTTTCAGACAACATTGGAGAAAAATGTTCTTAAATGATCTTTAGACATTTTATCACTAGCATTAGCTTCTACGTGCATATTTGGGAGGTTGTATTCAATCTGCTTCCTAATTTTTGGACCAAAACATTTTTCTTGAAGACATATCGTTTTTTTTAAACAGATGACCACATTTGTAGTGTAACTGTGGGTGATATTGTATGTCGATTGAACTAGTGCAGCTGTTGATTTTTCACCTTTCTGTGCAATGTACAACCGGACGTTAGTTCATAATTGAATTCACTTTGGTCACAATTAACTCTGCCAGAAAATTTTACAAGCAAAGGGATGGTTTGAATAATTTCAAGGGAAAAAATTGTTCAGGGGCCGGGTATCATCCCGGGATCCTTCGCTTAGCGAACGAATGCTTTACCGACGGAGCTACCCCAAGAACCATACACGACACCGTCACAATTCTTCCATTTATATCCACACAACTCAAATGGGCTGACAAGACGCCAGAAACCCAACTTTGAGTGCACACAATTCTGTGTGATTTAAATTGTGGCTTTCTGTTAACGCATCTACAGTAACGAATATATTATGCAAATCTGGCTTTCAGATAAAAGCTCCCTGTGAGGCAGGCTTGAATAATTTCAAGGGAAAAAGCCAGAATAAATTGGTTGAACAACTCCAGAAAGTATTGCATGACAGTAACAGTTACATTCATAGTTTGAGCAAACTATTTACATCTTATAATAAGATAATATTTCGCTAAATAATAAAAAAGTTGTTTTTGAAAATGTAATAAATTTAAGTCAATGATATTTAAAGTCTATTTGTAACAAGTGCAGCACAGCACAGGGATATGGCTAGTTAGTAAGAAATCTTAAAGGATTACATTATAAATTCACAACTATTTTATTGCGAGTAATTAATGCAACATAGGGTTGGAAGTAAATCCCGAAAAGACAAAGTATATGATTATGTCTCGTGATCAGAATATTGTACGAAATGGAACTATAAAAATAGGAGATTTATCCTTCGAAGAGGTGGAAAAATTCAAATATCTTGGAGGAACAGTAACGAATATAAATGGCACTCGGGAGGAAATTAGACGCAGAATAAATATGGGAAATGCCTGTTATTATTCAGTTGAGAAGCTTTTGTCATCTAGTCTGCGGTCAAAAAATCTGAAAGTCAGAATTTATACAAATTTATATTACCGGTTGTTCTGTATGACTGTGAAACTTGGACTCTCACTTTGAGAGAGGAACAGATATTAAGGGTGGTATTCATAGTCGACACTTTCGATTAAAGTGTCCTTTGGAAGACCAAAGTATCACTTTTCCGTTGCACAGTCGACACTTTGGTGCAAAGGATCACTTTGGATGAAAGTGTACTTCCGACTGCACTTTGAGCAGAAAGTGTAACTTTGTAGAAAAATGGCGGACGTCTTGGAAGTTGTCAAATTATTTATTAGAACATGCGGAAGAGATGGCACAATTAGTGGACAATGTACGAAAGCGCTACATTAGGGATAGGCCCAAAGACAATCCCGTGGAATTTTATAATGATATAGAATTTAAAAAAAAGGTTCCGATTTTATAAAAAAAAACTGTTATTGAGATTGCTCATCTTTTCGATGACCAGTTGACAAAAACGAATAATGGAAGTTTGCCAGTGCCTCCAATAATACAGTTATTGACTGCATTAAAATTCTACGCTATATATATGTACCGTACATTAATATCTATAATATTATAATTCAGGTATTTCTGTAGTAACATTCGTATATATCAATTCGATGAAGTGATATGTAGGTAGATATTCCTATATGACCTATTTTTTTATTACTGAAACGAATTTTTTAACTTAAATAATATGGAACTAACTTCAATCTAATGTAGGCGTAACCATCTTAAATTAGCATTGCGAGATCTTACGTGCCTGCTTTCTAAGCAGATTCGTAATTATATTGGGTTTAAAAGATTTTCATTTTTGTTGACTACCTGTATTTTGAGATGAGATTTATCTCGATGTTCATATAATCATTATTTCGATAATATATATTTATATTTTCATGCCGGTAAGCAATACATATGATATGGCTGCTTTTGCTGAGATACTGTCTCTATATAGTCTTTTATAGTTCATGTGCAGACATAACCTCACCATAAAAAGAGATCTCATACCATTAGGCATAATTTGTTTTGCATTGTAGAAGAATTTGCATTAAAAATATTCCTGAAGAGCAGCCAATAATGGAAACAAGAGAGAGAGAGAGAGAGAGAGAGAGAGAGAATAATAATGATGTTGATGATGATGATAATAATAATAATAATAATAATAATAATAATAATAATAATAATAGCAATAGGTCTAATGTGTTTATTTCATTCTTTTGACTTCTATTCACTAATCACGAAAAAGACAAAAATGAAAATAAAGGGAATAAAACGATATGTCAATGAAGCAGGTACGTATAAAAACTAACCTAACGATAAAAATGAAATAGGATACACAAAATTTAACCTAACTACATAAACCAATAGAATATGTAGGTACAAAATCTAACCTAACTATATAAATCAGTGGAACTAATAAATACAAAACCTAACTTAACAATATGAATCAATGAAAAAAGATATGTACAAAACCTAACCTAAATATATAAATCAATGGATCAGCTATGCACTGTACAACACATAACCTAATTTCACCAGCAGTACCACTACCTACTTAATAAAATATACAGGCTGTTTAAAAAATACGGGGCATAATTTCAGGTATGTATTTCCCACATGTAGACAATCAAAATAGTTCATTACAACATGTGTCCGGAAATGCTTCATTTCCGAGTTATGGCCTTCACAACATTGAAATTCACCGGAACGTTTTTCTTTCCGCAGGTCGTTGCCGTCAAAGGAGACATTAAGAGGGCACTCTGACAGTTCATTCCGAGGCGAAGGTTACATTCAATGTTGTGTAGGCGTTAGACTGTGTGACATGTATTCAAATCAAGAGCTGGCAGAGATACACTTCATGTACGGTAAGGCGGACGGCAATGCGCGCTGGCTCGTCGTTTGTACCAGGAGAGGTACCCACAGCGACAATGTCCAGATCGGAAGACATTTGTACGTCTCCATTACCGTCTGTGCGAGTATGGAAAATTTAACTCTCCTGGTTTGGGAAGGGGACGACCAAGACCTACAACTCCAGAAGTACAGGAGGAGATTCTGGAGGCTGTGAACATGACTCCTTCTATCAGCACACGAAGGGTAGCGTTGCAAGTCAATGTTCCTCGTACGACTGTCTGGAGACTGTTGAAAGAGTATCAATTGTATCCTTATCATTTGCAATGTGTACAGGCCCTGTCACCAGCAGATTACCCTGCACGAGTTAGGTTCTGTCAGTGGTTCTTGCAGCAGTGTGGTGTAAATCCGAACTTTCCTGCCTTAGTATTATTTACAGATGAAGCACAGTTCACACGAGATGGCATAACAAATTTCCACAATCAGCATGTATGGGCGTATGAAAACCCACGTCAACTGTTCCATCTCATCACCAGGTGCGGTTCTCCCTCAACATGTGGGCCGGTATCATTGGTGATCGATTAGTTGGACCCCATGTACTTGTAAACAGACTTACGGGGCAGGCGTACACAAACTTCCTGGAAAACACCATACCTCATGTTTTAGAAGATACTCCACTGACCAATCGTCAACACATTCACTTTGGCGCTCTTGCACACTTCAGTCGTAAGGCTCACCGGTACTTGGATCGAAGGTTTCCTGATCGATGGATAGGTAGAGGTGGCCCAATTGCTTGGCCTCCACGCTCACCTGATCTGAACCCTCTCGATTTCTACTTGTGGGGCCATTTAAAATCATTGGTTTATTCGTCTCCGGTGCCTGATTTGGAATCCCTTCGGAATCGAATTGTGGCATGTTCTGAGGACATACGCAATACTCCTGGAGTTTGGGATCGTGTTCGCAGGTCAATGAGACATCGATGTGAGGTCTGTATTCAAGCAGGAGGTGGACACTTTGAACATCTTCTATAATGACAACGATCTGCGGAAAGAAAAACATTCCGGCGAATTTCAATGTTGTGAAGGCCATAACTCGGAAATGAAGCATTTCCGGACACATGTTGTAATGAACTATTTTGATTGTCTACATGTGGGAAATACATACTTGAAATTATGCCCGGTATTTTTGAAGCACCCTGTATATCTGAACTGACTGAAATAATCTAAACTATTGGCAGCGAAAACTAGAAACTGAAATAAAACAAATTTAAATATATATTTTATTTCTCGTGGGATAAATTAGGTTCCCAACTCAAATTACGAGCATTATAATCTGTGGGTTCATATTAATTTGTTATTGTTTGTTCACTTGTTTTGAAAGGGATTGTGGGACTTCTGTTACCAACCAAATTGTAACTCTACACTTTGCTGACGTAAAGTGACACTTTGTAAAGTGTACTTCTTCAATCGTCTATGAATATCAGTAATATGAAAGGGCCACTTTCGTCAAAAGTGTCACTTTGCAAAGTGGTGATATAAAGTGTCGACTATGAATACCAGCCTAAGAATGTTTCAGAATAATTTTCTTAGGAAAATATTTAGGGCTGAGAGGGATGAAGTTGCAGGAGAATGAAGAAAGTTATAAAACGCAGAGGTGCACGCATTGTATTCTTCACCTGACATAATTAGAAACATTAAATCCAGACGTTTGAGATGGGCAGGGCATGTAGCACGTATGGGCGAATCCAGAAATGCATATAGAGTGTTAGTTGGGAGACCGGAGGGAAAAAGACCTTTGGGGAGGCCGAGACGTAGATGGAAGGGAAGATAATATTAAATGGATTTGAGGGAGGTGGGATATGATGGTGGAGACTGGATTGATCTTGCTCAGGATAGGGACCAATGGCGGGCTTATGTGAGTGCGGCAATGAACCTCCGGGTTCCTTAAAAGCCAGTAAGTAAGTAAGTAAGTAAGTAATTAAGTAAGTATTATTATTATTATTATTATTATTATTATTATTATTATTCTCATAATTAAGTTATTTTGCAGAAACCTCGTTATTCGTTCAAGATACAAATAGACCAGACGGATTTCATTATTAAAAAGGGCACTCCTTATATTCGTTGATAAAAGAGATCATATTGTGATTTATTGAGCTCTATTTTTCCTAGAAAAAAAATATGCGGAAAATTATTGTCTTGGTCAATAACTTGATTTTAAGAGTTATGTAAAGAGTCCTGGATGGCATAGTCTCAGGTACAGGTCGTGAGCTCCAAATCCCACTGAGTAGGTACGTCCTCTATAATAATGGGCGTACGCCTGAAAAAAAAAACCATAGTTTATTATGGCGCTATTGAAAAAATGACATGGGCAAGTAGTATGCCCGCTTAGCGGTGATTGAACTCGTCAGCTTTCGTAAATAAAATCTCGCTACTTAGACTGTAGATTACATTCATTACAGATGCAATTTATTGGTTCTTGTAATAAGTGCAAGAAACGTCGACCATCCTCTCTAATGCACATTTTATACCTTTTGAAAATATTCTAGACACACGCTATATTTCGTCTCTATCGACATTGAACCCTAGGTGCACGGTCCGTATCATTCAAGTTATGGACGACTGTTATCTTAATAAAGCTTCAGTTTTATTAGTTTTAACAATTTGGTCGCTTTCCAAGCTGATATATTGGCTATCCTATCGGTTGAGTTAACTTTCTGAACGATTTTGACTGTTATTGAGTTTATCTTCAGTTAGAAAGGATTTATGCGCCTTGTTTTTCATGTAATAATGAATCGGTTTCTCTTATTTTTTAAAACTAGAATCTGGATTACTGAAACAGTTGGTTGTTGAACGCCAGAATAATTCCGTAGAAATATAGCACGACACTTTCTCTATGATTTCTTCGTAATATGATCTACGTACCACAAATTAAGATTCTCTATTCTAATATGTACTGCATTGCTACGAAATATACTGAAATGCATTAAAAGGAAGGCAAGTGTATACTAATACACTAATACTAATAATCTTGTGGTCCCTTTAGGTTGTGTTGTCTGTCCATACTACGCAATAAATCACCTTCCAACGTTCGATCTAGCAAAAATTTACACAATAATTCCTCAACGGTCAGTAAAAGGTCGATAGTATTTACCTGAGCGAAACCTGTTTCCTGGCGGACATTCTGTATTATAATAGGAATTAAATGAATGTCTTATAGCTATAAAAATTATCAACAGTAATCTCAATAGAGGTTTTGATTTATCTAAAGATAATCAAAACTCGAATGGGATTTAATTGACTATTACACAATTAGAAGAAAGTATATAAAGATTAGAAGACATAAAGTACTCTAATACACTAAAATATTAATTGACTTACTACAATTCTACACTAATGTTTGTGGAAATAGCAACACCAAGAAGGATACATGTTTTTTTAGTTGGTTATTTAACGACGCTGTATCATATCACAGATTAGGTACATGACAATACACAAATGATTAGAAATATAGAATTGTGCCTGATCTGTGACCTTGAGATTTCAGTATGGTGTGAAGCTTCCATGCGCTGCAATCAGAGCCTCTAAGCGTCGTGGCATGGAATCAAAGAGGGCCTGGATATGTTCCTGGAGAATCTCACTCCACGCAGTTTGTCTGCGAGTCCACAAAGCGTCAAGAGTGAGTGCTGGAGGACTATGACGAACAAGTTGCCGACCAACCATATCCCAGACATGTATGATGGGCGACATGACTGGCGAACGTGCAGGCTAGGGAAGTAGTGATAACCGAGATTCTTCGAAGAAGGATTGCACAATCCTAGCCACATGTGGCCGGGCATTGTCCTGCTACAATATGGTATGTGGAGTTGCCTGAAGAAGGGGCAGTACCTCGGGCTCTAAAACCTCCCTAATGTAGCGTTTGCTGTTTAATTGCACTGAATACGTAGGAGGCAAGACCGTATATTGTATCCAATGGCGCCCCAAACCATCACACTAGGCGTTCGTCCGCTATGCCGCTCAACAATCCAGGCTCTCAGATCGCGTTCACAATGGTAGCGTCTAACACGTATGCGGCCATCATTGTAGGACAAGTTGAAGCGGGACTCGTCCGAAAACACTACATTTTGTCTCTCAGCACGCTACTGACGGCGTTTATGTGCCCATTGCAGTCTGGGGCATTGGTGGTTTCTGAACAATGGAAGCCGACGCAACGGCATGCGAGCCACCAGTCCAGCCCTCAAAAGACGGCGACGAACCGTTGACGCAGACAGATCCACACCCGTTGCAATACTCCAACGTCGACTCAACACTGGAAATGGCTCACGGCCATGCGGACAAGATGGCGGTCATCCTGTGCTGTGGTCACATTACGTAGTCCAGTACCCGCTCGTCTCTGCGTACGACCCTCTTCTATCCACTGGTTCCACACACTCATCACTGTCGTAGCAGCATGCCCTGTACACTGGCTCGCAAAACGTTTGTCCTATGAAATAATGTGGAAGTGAACTTTGTGAGATATTATGTTGGCAATGTCTACATACCCCTCTTCACATGTCCTGGGAAGGGAGGTATTTGAACTCTGAATTGCAGGTATATACCTAGCTAATCGAACCAAAGACAACCTTTTAGAGCAGCAACGGTATATGTACCCGACAGAAATAAAACATTGAGTCTATTTTGCACCGAAATGTTTAAAACATGTTGTTTATTTCTCTGAGTATTATATAATATTTCAGGAAAATTGTTCATCTTCCCTGCACGTATAAATACCATGTTGGATCATAAACATAGAATAGATCACATTGCATTTTGGCAAGAATGTTATGAATATTCATGGGAAAATGTAATATTTTCAGATTAAAATATTTTTTCAAACACCAGTCATGTACCTATTCAGGTATTTCGTCTTATTGGGTCCACAAGGTTCCAGCCAGAATATGTAACATCAACACAACGCAGTGGAAATATTTCTATTGCTGTTTGGGGATGGATTTCCAGGCTATGAGGAGGAACTCTACGTAAAATTGAAGAGAATTTGGCTTCCCAGCAATATATCCGCATACTGGGAAATACAGTATGCTACCTAGCATACGCATATTGCAACCTCATATAATTACTGTATATTTTTTCAACAGGACAATTCCTCCATCTACACATCTTTGTTGCATCAGATATGGTTCCAATATCATGTTTGGTGTTGGAAGCACAGACATTTGCTATTTCTATATGCTTTGCTTATTTTTTAGTTCCTTACATCCACATTTTCGTTCCATTACTATACGAGAGTAATATGAAAACGTTTTTTTATGTGTGCAAAATATAAATTAAACTGCTGTATCTTACGGGATATAATTGACAATCAAGTTTTAAATTGTACACATACCCATAAAAGTTTGTCTTAATAAAATTATTTACCCGATTTTTTAGAATATTAATCTATTGATTGTTAGTCCACCTTCAATCAATGTAATTTTATTAGCGTAGTTTTATTACTATGACAACAGCCAAAGAAAAATAAGCTATAGGCTCATTATAACGCAAAGAACCGTGGCGTGAGGAGGAGCTACAAAATACCGAGTTTATTAAATTTATCTATAGACTATCACTAGACCACTAAGTAAACATACTCTCTTTAAGTACTAAGTAGCTTGGTTCAACCTTTCTGTTGTGAGAAGGGTGGTCTGTTACCTGCGGGGAGACTACCTGCCACCTACTCTACTATCCTAGAGTGAGTACAAATAGCAAGTTAAGAACGAGAAAAACTGTGCAGTATATCGGGCAAAAGTTTTGCGAGCCAGTGTACGAGACGAAATGTCACGGTATGAGAAACCTGCTTTCCGGAGACCAACCATTCTACCCCGTTCAAACTCACTCACGTGCTGATATTGCGCCCTTCCACGTCGACGGAGGCATATCTGCACTAGCTTCCACGTCTCCACTTCGTTTGGAAGCTCGGCACCGACTGATCAAGGCATAACACTGATCTTGCTGGTGACACAAGAAACGTCACTGTTGGGTCTATGTATACGCCATTTCTCTGGAAACGTAATCAATTATTGGTGGTACACTGTTTTGCACATCTCCTGAGTTTGGAGTCGTTCAGGCCATTCTTTCTGGGTGTTGCACTTTTCACAAACAGTGGTATATTTCACTACTGTTAGCTTCATCAAAACGTTTGAACGAAGCCGTCATTTTCAGTTGACTGTCTATGCGGTAAACAAATGACGATCGCAAAAGCATATTTTATAGTACCATAAAGAATTTGGAGTTTGAAATGTTGGCAAACAAAGAAACAAATAGTAGGGAGCTGATGAAACAGAAGAAAGTATAAAAGATTAGAAGAAATAAAGTAGGGGCCTACTCTAATACAATAAAATAGATATTGACGTACTAAAATTTTATTTCACTAATGTTACCCTCACCAAAACGTTTGAACGGAGCCGCCATTTTCAGTCGACTATCTGCGCGGGAAACAAATGACGATCGTAAAGTATGTTGTATGGTACCGTAACGAATTTGCAGTTTGAAATGTTGGCAAGCAAATGCTGGGGAAGTGATAAAAACAAATGCTAGGGGAGTGATAAAAATAAACAAATGCTAGGGAAGTGATAAAATTGTAAGATAAACAGCCATGATTGGTTGAAACACGTCCTTTGTATCGTTATTGGTCCAAAATAGTATGACGTAGTAAAAGTGTAATAGTCTTATAAAATCAATTTGGCCTGGTGATCAAGGGTAGAGTCTGATGATTGTTACAATTTCATATAAGATACACTGCACTTAGAAAATCGGAGGAA
Organism: Periplaneta americana; assembly: GCF_040183065.1. Classification (NCBI taxonomy): domain Eukaryota; kingdom Metazoa; phylum Arthropoda; class Insecta; order Blattodea; family Blattidae; genus Periplaneta; species Periplaneta americana. The sequence goes on from NC_091119.1 coordinate 88,901,764, forward strand.
AGTGATGTTTTATGATAGAGAGGATTAACGAGGTTATGATTATCAAAAACATAGAAGATAAAGAGGATGAATAACGATGAAGAAGAAAAGAAAATAGACAGAGGAAAAGAAATTAATCATGAAGGTATAATATTGAAACGAACAATAAGACGGAGAACGTAGAAAGTAGAAGGTTGAAGGATAAGAAAGAGAGGAATAATTAGCATAAAAGAGGTAAAAATATGAATTTAAAATATTTATTACCTCTAGAACAGTTTTTCAGGCTGAGTACATTTTCTTTGTTAATCTATCTGTCTATTGATATCCTCAATTAATACAGTTATTTAAAGACAGTCATTTAAGCAAAAAGGAAAATAACAATAAAAATGTAGTAATAAAGAACGTATGAAAAATATTTTTTTTTTAGTTTATTTAGGACGAAAATGAGAGAAGTAAAGAGTATAGAAACTACACTCCCAGCTTGTACTCCAAAATCGTTCGTGTCGCTTAGATGATTTCAGCTGTTCCCTAATAGCTCTGAAGTTGCACTGAGCGGATTTCAATGCGTGCGTTTGGTTTTCACTACAGCCGACGGAAACAAACCTCGTAATTCACTGCTTGATGCCACCTTATCTACGAGGGTTGATGTCTATGTTGTAGCCCTGACCTATTTTTAGTTCAACTAAAATTCATATTTTGTAGCATACAAATGACTGAACTGTGTTATGGCTACACGCCAAGTTGCAAGTGTGTACAATAAGGTTAAAAAAGAATGGGCCGGCGACAAATGTTCCAGAAACAGAACAGTGCGTATGCCCGTCTCCATGAGGCTCCAGTTCACAAGATAACACAATTAAACCACGTAAATTTGCTGTATTTTTTTTTATAAAATATGTTATAAAATAAAACGAAGGATTGATTCTAGCTGCATCAGGGCTTATGAAGGATGAATTAGCAACAAAATTGATAAATACTAAGTCTATCGAAACGGGGTACAAAGTATCGAAACGAAGATGAATGAGAAAACTACGTAATACGACGGATTAAAGTATGAGCCATTGTAGCGTAGGTGGCTTAAGTATGGATCTAAACCAGATACCATTAGCTGTAGTAGGTTCGAATCTCCGTTAGTCTTAATGTTTTACATTGAAAATTTATACCGTAATAAATTTTTATAAACACCATTTGCACAAGTACCAAGTGACGACATCTGAAAGTCGATTGAATGTTTAGTAAATAGCACATACCTCCCCGGGGAAACTGTTAACAAAACAGTCTGCATTTATACCTGATTTATAGCTTTTAAAAATATGTTTAACTACAACATTAAAACATGCGACTATTGCAAACATAATTTATTTCTATTTATTTTAATAATGGCAATACTGAAGTCACACTGTTTACCTATATTTTTCACAGGGAGTGTTGACATCGTTCTCTTCATTACTCTTCAGGATTGCAGATAGAGCAACACACAGCAACAGCGTCAAAACTCATTCTTCTCCTTCGCGTGGGTTACTCTGCATCGAGCGCAGCAAGAGAGATTGGAGTTCCTTTGACAACTGCTAAGAGGTGGGCAAATTATTTCTTGAGAACAGTGAAATTTCGCATCGTCCAATTTCTGGTCGGCCAAGCATCTCTACAAGGGAAGAGGACGCCATCTTAATCAGAGAATTTGAAAACCACCCTTTTCGAAGTACCTTTGAATTGAAGATGGCGTCCAACTTTCCCGGCTCCTCACTAACAGTGAAAAGACTTTTTAGAGAGCGTGGCATAAAGTCTCGTCGCAATGTGACGAAACAACATTTGAAAATGGATCATGTCGTGGACCGGCAAGACTGTGACTGAGATATGACATTTTCTCCAGTTCACTAATTATGGTCCCACCCGTATGTATCGTATGGATGGCCACCGATACTATGAACGCTTAGTGGGACGACTTCACAGGTCGGGTGGCGTGAGCGTTGCGGGTTGGGAGTGGACGTCATACACTGGGGCATCTAGAACGCATCCACGGCTGGTTTACGAAAGAAGTATATGAACACATTTTGGCAAATGTAATTATTTATTCCGCCCGAGAATGGTATCCAGACGGAACACTTGTGTTCCAGCAGGACAATCACTTAGTACACACCGCCAATCGCATTCAAAGATGGTTTACGAGGAGGCCTGGTGTCGAGCTGCTTGAATGCCTTCCAAATTGAAAATGTGTGAGTTAGATTGAAATGGATCCTACGCTCTAATTGGGCAGTTCTATCTGTACGAATAGCAGATGATTGTGGGACAGAGTACTGGATGCGTGGGAGGAGGAGGCTATAATCTTGTGGAAACCATGCCGCGCAGAATGAGGGTAGTTGTTGATGCAGGTGGTTTGTGGACGAAATACTAGTTCCTACCACATGCATTTGTTTTGTTTATATATATTTTTTTGCATACGTTTTGTTTATTTATATTTGATGTGCTTCTGATTTTTGAGGAAGCAAATAAACAATTAATTTTGTTTACAGACCAGGTCGTGCCTAACAATAACCCACGAATGATGTGCTGTAATATGTTTCCGAAACTTGCATAACCAAGTTTATTAACAAATTTTCACTAACATTTGTCATTAAAAATATAAAATAATACAAAAAAAAAAAATCAATTCTGCCGGGAAGATAACTTACAACCTCTGGTTTCAAAATCAGAAACCTTATCCCTACGTTCTACCACCTCGAAGAACTTGCTGCATTGTAGACGGGTTACTATCAAAGAATCAACCGGAACAAACATCACAGCATTGCCTTCGAACGAAATGAGTTTACTCGTTGAACCTGGCTTGAAAACTTTACATTTAAACTGCCAAGTGTCGACCCATTCGTTTTGAACCCAATTGTACATATGCTATATATCAGATACTACGACCCATCACTTTACCTTCTATCCGAGGCAGCTACATGCTCTAATAGATCCTTGATCTGCCATTGTCCGCCGTGAAAGCCCCTTCGTCTCCCTAGGATCTACGCAACTCCCCCAGACAGGCGACACCTCTAGGCGAATCACGGCACCATGTCTGCTGAATCTCCCGGTCGATCTGAAACCATTGAAGATGATAGATGAAGTTGAAAGTAATGAAGGCGAAATGAGTCCGAGGTCCAACGCCGAAAGTTACCGAGCAATTCTGCTTGAAGTGTTTGAGGGGGAAAAGCTGGGAATAAACCCCAACCAGATAACTTATCCCAACCGGGATTTGAACCCGTTCCCCTCTTTCACGGTCAGGCGTGCTAATCGTTATTGCACAACAATGGACAAAGTGTTAAATATAATCCTATTTAGCTCGGTGGCTCGGGTTCGAATCGCAGTCGGGGCAAGTTATCTGGTTGAGGTTTTATCCGCAGTTTTTCATCAATACGCTCGTGAACTACACATCCATTTATCATCATCACCATCATCATCATCATCATCATCATCATCATCATCATCATCATCATCATCAAGTAGGGTTTACTAAACCTTAATGGTCTCTCTTACGTATCTAGCTCTGTCTTCGGAATTTTTCGTTATTCTACAGCTTTTAGGAGTGTGTAATAAAAATTTATTCTGGTATTCGAAGAGAGATTATTATATAAAATGTTTTAAAATCATATTTATAACTTCGAATGTATCGAGATATAGGTGTCATTGCCAATATTTTTAGTAATAGGCCTCTGTCCCCATTCTGTCGATGGTTTACAGTATGCACCCTAAATTCTCTTCTCATATTGGTTTACTCTCATCTGATTTTCATAATATCCAGACTTTATTGCCATAAGCTTAAACTGAACGAGTGAGGATTTTATATTAATTTTAATCCATTGTGTATCTAGGTATGAAATGGTTTATAGGCATTAAACATTACATCAATTAATTTAATAATTTGTGAATTAAAATTTGCGTGGCTTTCTCTACAAGTACTATATTATACATTGTAATCTAAATAATGAATGCGGGAAATTATCCATTTGCAATGTTACCATTTCTGTTTCTGATTGATGTCTGTCCGTTATATACAGGGTGTATCAAAAATACGTGTACAAACTTCAGGCATGGGTTCCTTACACCAAAAGAAGGAAAAAAGTTCATATGAACATATGTCCCATAATCCTTTGTTTCCCCGTTATTCATTTATTACTAAAAGTTTGCGTTCAACGGCCTTCGAGGTCCAACCTCAAAACTTCATTTCTTTATGCACTCATTCATAGAAGGCTGTGACTCGTATCAGAAATGGACTGCAGATGGCGAAGTGTTGCCATGGAGACTTGTTTACATGTGTCATTTGTCATTAGTCTGTCTTCAACGTTGCAATTGTGAACGTGGAGTGAGTTAACGTGTTTCGTTCAACCATGGCAGGACGATATTCATTTCGTGAGCAGGCTGACATTTTTATGTATGGTCGCGCGAATGGTAATGGACGCGAGGCTGTACGGCTGTATCAGATGGCGTTTCCAGACCGAAGACAACCGAATCATCAAACCTTTGTTGCTGTGTATCGTCGCGTTGCTGAGACAGGAACCGTTGCACCACAGACTGGTGATCGAGGAAGATCAAGAGTTGTTCGTACGCCGAACCTCGAAGAAGACATTTTACACTGTGCCGAAGACGATCCAGGTATCAGTACAAGACAATTGGCTGTGGCAACTGGTACATCACACAGTACAGCATGGAGGGTACTTCACGAGCAGCTCTTGTATCCGTATCATATGCAATGTGTGCAGGGCCTTTCGCCTGCCGATTATCCACCACGGGAGAACTTTTGCCGATGGTTTCTAGCACAAATAGCCAATCCATTGTTTGTCTCATCAGTTTTGTTTACAGACGAGGCAACGTTTGGGAGAGATGGAATTACCAATTTCCACAATGAACACGTATGGGCAGATCGTAATCCTCGTGCTGTATTTCAGGCTAGACATCAGCAACAATTTAGGATTAATGTGTGGGCTGGAATTGTAGGTGACTGTCTGGTAGGTCCATACGTTCTACCAGCACGTCTTACAGGTGCTATCTACAGGGAATTTATCCAAAACACTCTTCTAGAATTACTGTACGAAGATGTGCCTCTGAACATTAGACAAAACATGTGGTTCATGCATGATGGGGCTCCAGCACATTTTAGTCGCCTTGTTCGAGATACACTGACTGGTGTCTACCATGACAGATGGATAGGCAGAGGAGGACCAGTTCAATGGCCAGCACGTTCTCCCGACCTCAATCCTTTGGATTTTTATCTTTGGGGGCACCTTAAATAATTGGTTTATGGAGCAGACATCCCGGATCAAGAAACTCTTCATCGACGTGTCACGGAAGCCTGCGAAACCATTCGACATCATCCCGGAGTATTTGAAAGGGTGCGACAGTCCATGATTCGACGAGTGCATGCATGTCTAGAAGCAAGAGGAGGACATTTCGAGCATTGGTTATGAGTTTTGTGTGTTGGCATATTATGAGTGTACCAATGTGTTGAACAGTTCCTAACGGGGAAACAAAGGATTATGGGACATATGTTCATATGAACTTTTTTCCTTCTTTTGGTGTAAGGAACCCATGCCTGAAGTTTGTACACGTATTTTTGATACACCCTGTATAAATGTTTGGCGTTTTATTGTAGACAATTTTGTACACAGTTATAAAGATGTGCTCTATAAGTTACATTCTGCTGGTTGCAAATAATCCATGAAATATTTGTGGCTGTCATACTGAAGCTAAAGATTTAACCTTGTCATTAATTATTCATACCAGATCAATATTGGCTACAATGTCTAGTGGACAAAATTTAGTACGGTTTTAAATATTTTATATACAGTAGATTTATTAATGGATTACTTCATAAATAGAATTTTCATATATACCCTTCTTCTATAATTTACACACTTGACGAGACATTTATTACGGATTCTGTAAGTTATTACTAAATCATAGGAGTATCAGAAAATTCGAAAAGCATGATTGATTGTTATTCGAGTTGATCAATGGGATAAATATGAAAAATCAGTTTATGTATAAGCTCACTTAAACTTCTGGTAACAAATGAGTCGGAAACAACTATAGGCTAATTCTTAGCTACAGAAACTATTCAGAGTCAAAGAAAAGGAGATAATGGAGCAAAGTTCAAATTGAATGGCTCAAAAATCTATCTTCCACTCCCTTTCCTTTATCGATCTTTGTTAAAAGTCTGCTATATTTATCTAATTCAGTTCCTCAAGGATTCAGAACAAAGGTTTAGTTCTTTATACAACATTCTGGTGATCCTTCCTGAAGGACTATTCTTTCTTACAATTTTACTGTCCTGTCCTGCACACGTGAGAATTCCATTTACGCCTTCGAAATTTCACCCACGTAATATGCTGTGTATTACTTCATATAAAGTAATGTTTTGTTTGACGGCAGGATATTTGAACTCTCTGCGGACTGGAAAATCCCTGGTGATGGCTGGACATTTCTCGCTGTCAATACTTCCATTCAACTTCCTGCAAACGTGAGGGATGGATAAATATATAATAGGATGCGAAACTTACTGAGTTTCCCCAAAACACGTGCTAGAGGCGCTAATGTAGAAATTGATCTTGTTGCCACCTGTTTGGCGGTGGAGAACTTATTACATTTAGTAGCGTACCATGTAGCAAAAATAAAAACTAATTACTCCATGCATTTAGCAGCGCACATGGTGACGAAAATGTTAAACTATGCAGAAAGTATTCCCTTCCCCCCGATCCCTATTCTCAAACTAACCCAATTTAAAATAAAACATTTACTTTTTATTCCTCGCAGTATCTTCCACTGTGAATTCTTACCGGAGCCAACAGGAAGATAAAAGAGACACTCTATTTTATACTATCCAATTAAAATATAACCAGACAGAGACAGAAAATAAAGCAAAGGGTTAGATAATTGGGATTGTATTCTTTGGGTATTTAGTGTACAGCGCAATGGAAAAGTCTGCAAAAACTACTTAGTTCAATTTATTATATTACTATTACTTTACAATAAATTCAACAACACTATTTTTAAAACGTCATTAAACATCACTGCTTTTACACACACTTAGTACCTTATCACTTTATGTCCACTTGTTCGCAAGTCTCTGGCTGCCATATTGTCTTCTCGAGCAACGTCTCGAACGAACGGATAAATAGAGAACTCTGGGTAACGTACCCAACAGGTAGTTCTAATGTTCACTACCTACGACGTCGTGCGCTGATCATCTTATTTGTATTGTATTGTATTGTATTTATTAACATTCCATACATTGCTTCACAGCTAGAATATGGAACAAGTCAAAAAACTTAATATTATTATAAAGTCTTAATTTATAGTCACAGTCTAGATGAAATATATACAGAACAGGTTTACAATGTAGTCTATAGTAAAACACAAAGTTTTAGTATCAATTTCATGAATCGTTATTGAATATCATGAATTCACCTACAGAATAGAAGGCGTGAGAAATTAGGTACTTCTTTAATTTGGCCCTAAATAATCTTATGTTCTGAATTTCATTTTTTATATCGATAGGGAGGCTATTAAAAATTTTTACTGCCATACAACGCACTCTTTGTTAGCATGATAGACTTGCCGATGGAGTATGAAAGTCATTTTTTTGGCGTGTATTTATGCTATGAACTGTTGAATTAGTTACAAAATTTTCACGATTACATAAGAGGAAGATTTATTAATGAAAAGATATACTGACAAGCCATGGGCATTATTTGTAGTTTTTTAAAATAGTCCTACAAGATTCCCTAGATTTGGCATCTACCATTATTCTAATTGCTCCTTTTTTAATAGGAACATACTGTTACTGTCTGTGGAATTTCCCCAGAATATTATTCCAAAACTCATTACCATGTGAAAGTATGCAAAGTATATTGTTTTAATGGTATTGATATTTACAATCTTTTGCATAGATCTAATAGCAAAATATGCTGAATTTAGTTTGGGGGTAATTTCTGTAATATGATTTTTCCAATTTGACACATTACCGATTCTTAAGCCAAGAAATTTGGTTATTGTTGTTTCTAATAGGGATCTATTGTTAATTATTGCGCTAGAAGTTTGCTACGTTGAATTTGGACAGGATTTAAGTTGAATTATGTTAGTTTTGTCACAATTTAATACTAATTTATTGACTGAGAACCAGTCACATATTTTGAAGAGAATTTCCTCTGTTGAAGATTGGAATATGTTGGAGTTATTGGCTGTAATTACTATACTTGTGTCATCTAACAAATAATATGGGATGACCTACATATTTTATTAGGGGGGCAAGATCATTTATGAACACTAGGAAAAGTAGGTGACCTAATATTGATCCTTGAGGAATTCCATCATTAATAGTTCCCCATGCCGAGGCAGATTTCATAGTTATATTGATTTCGACTTTCTGTTTCCTATCTATGAGATATGAGTAAAACCATTGGTGTACAACGCCTTTAATTCCATAATAATCTAATTTATCTAGCAGCATTTTATGGTTTATATAGTCAAAGGCTTTTGACAAATCACAGAAAATCCCTGCAACTTGTAACTTTTTATTGACTGCCTCCAGAATTTTGTCAGTTAAACTAAATGTTGCATTTTCCGTGACTTTTTTTTCCTAAATCCAAATTGTTCTGGGACTAAAATGTTGTATCTTTCTAGATGATGATATAATCTTTTATACATTACTTTCTCAAAGATTTTGAAGAAGACTGGTAGAAGTGATATGGGCCTGTAATTTTCTGGAGACGTTGTTCCATCCTTTTAGAAGATAGGAATAACCACTGAATATTTTAATCTCTCGGAGAATATACATTGAACATTGAATAGTTACATAAATAACTTAATGGCCCAGCTATAATATGTGAACTCGCATTTAGTATTTTGCTTGTTATTTCATCATACCCTGAGGAGTTTCTTGATTTTAGGTTTTTAATAATTGCAATTATTTCTTTTTTGTTTGTTAGAAATATTAGAATATTTGGGAATTTTGTCGGAAAATAATGTGTGAAAGAATCTAAGCTGTTAGTAACATTATCTTGGGGGATGTTGAGGTTATCAGTTACTGTAAGAAAATATTTGTTAAATATGTTTGCAATTTCATTTGGGTGTGACGTTTTTGTATTGTTAGATATAAGGGTATAGTTTGTTACTTTACTTTTTGATCGTCCACATTTCTTTTTAATTATGTTCCAAGTTGTTTTGATTTTATTATCAGAGTTTTGTATTGTTGTATTATAGTGTAATTCTTTAGCTTTTTGGATTACTTTGTGTAATATTTTTGAATATTTTTTATAGTGTTGTTTTAAGTTTGCAACATTACTATTTCTGCTCTGTATGTCTAATGATCTCCTGGTTTTGCATGAGATTTTAATACCTTGTGTACCATCTGTTGTTACATATTGTTTCATTTTTATAATTTACAGGAAAACTGGATTCAAAAATATTTAGAAATGTTTTATGAAACTCGTTGAATTTACTGTTCATATCACTTTGACTATATACTGATTTCCATGTTTCATTTTTAAGATTTATTTGAAATTTATTTAATGATACCCTGTTTATATTTCTGGATCTCACTTTAGTTGTTTTTTTATGATGTGTTAATATTTATACTTATGACTTGAGCATCATGATCCGAAAGATCATTAATTATTGAGGTTGTTTGAGATATACCTATTTCTTCTTTTCCGATGAATATGTTGTCTGTTGCAGTAGCTGAATCCCCTTGTATTCTCGTCGGAAAGTTTACTGTGTAAATTCAATTGAAAGATGCTAGTAATGAATTTAGTTGATCTTTCCTATTGCTTTCTGTTAGATAATCGACATTGATGTCTCCGCAAATAATGCATTCACGTTTCAGTTTCTGTAAGTATTCTAGAGTCTTTTCCAATAAATGAAAAACATTTTCGTAGTCTCCTGATGGTGCTCTATATAGACATTATAATGAAATTATATGTTTCATTTTCTAATTCAACAGCACACATTTCTAAATCCCTGTCTTTGGAAAAATGTGAAAGATGAATATTTTTGAAATTAAGGTCAGATCTGAGAAATACACCGACGCCTCCATCCTCAAAAGTTTGTCTGCAGTAACTAGCACCTAATTTATATCCTTCCGGTGAGAGAGACGATATTTCCTGTTGTTTCATATGGTGTTCGGTAATACATAGCACATTTGGATTTAAATGTTCGGAATCTAAGGATGCAAGGAGTTCATCAGTCTTATTTCTTATACTTCTTATATTCTGATGGAATACACTGAATGTTGATGGTATTACGATTTGATTCTGTTTATTATTATTATTATTATTATTATTATTATTATTATTATTATTATTGTTGTTATTTTGACTTTTTTTATTTATCCTAAAAAAGGACAAGCCCTATGACGGATTACAATAGGAATTTTATTGTCACACTTACCATGGTCCACTGGAGACTGTCAGCAATGAGACGCGTTAGCGAGTCCTTGCCTCGAGAATTCAAATGTGGTCCATGATTAGTGTATTCCTCTCTTACAATGGAGCATGTGTCTATAATATTAATGTGGGCCATGTCCCTCTCCAACTGAGCCAAGTCAATCAGCAGATTTACATTCTCAACCCTCCTATTCATCCACGGCTTGTCATGCCTCTGGAAAAGGTTCACAAAACCCACATTCGTATGGCCACTCTTCTGTGCAATGTTGTGTGTGTCTCCATCAATTGAATAATTGAGGTTCTTCTCTAGGTTGTTTCCTGCACCCCCACTATAATTATATGATCTTCTTTATCAAGATCTTTAGCAAGCGCAGATAGATCCCCTACAACATTGGACAGAGAAGCGTTGGGTTTGAAAAAGATGGTAACAGCATATTTCTCACCCAATGAAGTCTGGAGCCGTTGACTTATTCTCTGCCATGCAGTGCGATTTCTCTTAAGGAGCACAGGAGCAGTGCACCACCTCTTCAAATAACACATATTTTTAAATTTATAGCAATCAGCTGCAGTAGACTATGTGAGCGACATAATTCTTTATTATAATACTACGTAAAAATAACACTCCACATGTACTGGTCTTGTTGACGCCTGGGACTTACGTTTACCGCTCAACACTTGCGGCACACTGTTCCATTGGAGCATGCGCAGTAGTAGTGTTTCACTGGCAGGCTTTGGAGCATGGTAGGTAGGCAGTACAATGTCCGTAAGACGGGTTAGGAGCACTTTCAGATGTGTTCTCAAGCTGTTTCCAATAGTTGTTAGCTCGTTCCATCACAATTTGTTACAATGAATAGTGTGCAAAATCTTTTAAATATGTAATTTTCTGTAAGACCTTTACACGAAAAGATCAAAATAAAGTAGATAGGTACGCCTACACATGAATTAAAATTACAAATGGCGAAGATATTAATAGAGAAGTGACTAGAAAATTCGACATTCGGACTTAGGAAAAACACAATATGCGGCTGCAATATAAAATACGCTGTATTTTGTTTTCCTTGCCTGTTGTTCGGCGGCGAACATTCATTGACAAAAACAAGTACGCTTTATGAATTTTATTTATTTTTCTGTTTAAATTTAGGACTGTGCGTAGTAACTAAATAATTTTGATTATCGTTCTGCAGGTATGATTGATTTGAATCACGTGAATGAAAGAATTAAAAAACACGATTCTTCAGCTGCAAACATCAACAATAATGTTAAAGTAGCAGTGTTGGGTCAAACAAACATACAGACACAGTTGGATTTAGTATTGGATTATTGAACTTCACAATTATAAAGTTACCAAGAACAGATATTTGCGTGCGGTTTTGTGGAGCTTTTGAGTTGGCTTTAAGAGGTCACGATGACGGAGACTCTTCTTTAAACGATAGTATTTTTCTTGGCCTCATCAATTTCAGTTCTGAATTAGACGCACTCTTAAGGAACATTTGAAAAGAGCAACAATGTTTAAAAAAAAAACATCAAACATTGTATAGAACGAAATCCTTCAAGCCATTTTGGACGTATGCCATGATGAGATTTCAAAGAAATAAAGAATGTTAAGGCTGATGAGACGACAGACGTATCGAATGCTTGTGAACGTGTGAACTTATAAAACGCAATATAGCTAAAACAATACTATTTACGGTGTGTTACAATAGAAAGTGAACATTTTACTTTCCTATTAATGGACCTACATAGGAAACTGATTAACTGCAATTTCTTGACTAACAAAATTATGTAAATCTATGCCTATATAACATATGTTAATAGTCATGGAGTAGTTAGTACAAGTAACGATGATGATGATGATAATAATAATAATAATAATGATAATAATCATAACCATAACATGGTGTAATAATAATAATAATAATAATAATAATATGATAATCATAATAATTATTTGTGCACCACCAGGATTATTTATCACCACACGCCACTGCTGTCATGGCTGCTACCTAACAAAAGTATCTTCCTCCTGCGCTTGGGCTCCGATACTGAGTTGGAAGGAGCATCAGATTCAGGTTCTAGAGAATCCAGAACAGAGAATCTGTTGCTCAGTTCCACTTCAATATTAGAGGTAGCAGTGGCAGTACTAGGGACACTGGAACTCTTCCCTTTACGCTTCAGATTAGAGACCACCTTAAACTCTGGTGATTTACTTCTAACTTTAGGCCTTATAAATTTCAAGGCTGCAATTTCCTCATTAACAAGCTCTAATTGTCTGCGTAATTAGGGATGGTTTCCGCCTGTTCCATTACAATATCTAATTGTTTAAAATATTTACATTTCTATTGACTATTTACATTTTCAGCATTAGTGTTTGCACAGTCCCAATGAAACCATATATTGCATTGCATACAATTAACACCTTGACACACTTTCCTTCGACATGCACCACACTTATCTGACAAAATGCACATTTTCACTTCACTCACTTGAATTCACTAATGTTCTATTAGTCATACGTAGCACATACACTTCTAGGCTTTGCTATACTAAACTAAATTATGCCTAAACTATAACAAGACACGAAATTGTATTATTCTTGTATTTATCCTTACTTCTTAATATATCACTTCACTTCACTTAACTTGTATAATTCACACGGCACACGGCACTAGCACATATGTACACTTCTAGGCTTTACTATACTAAATTAACTAGGCCTAGACTATAATAAGACACGAAATTGTATAATTCTTACATTTAGCTTCATCTCTTATCTATTATATTTTGCTCTTTACAAGTAGTTACACAACAGTTCAAGATTATAAAATATAAATATGTACACCAAAATACAATTAATTAATTACTATTTTTGACAAAGTGTCCGAGTGGGTTTTGCAGTGGTCAGGTACTATTCAATTTCAATATGGCGGCCGGATCAGCTGATTGGGGGGTCTAGGAACTAATATTCAATTATAACTATTTTAGTTTTTACGTATTTATGAAATTTATATATGTAACTGTAGGAAAAAGTTAAATATTTAGTTTATATTTATATTTTCCAGTTAAATTACTGTTTCATCTCTGATTTGTTTAACAAATACGGAGCTTACTTTCGCTGCTGAAGTACGCAACCAGTGCTGCCACCACCAATTATTTCCAACCATTATTATTTTGAGTCCCCTGCCCTCAGATGGTGCTGACCGCAGTTTCGCATCCTATTATATATTTATCCATGCCTAAGTATTGAATCTTTTGAGGGAAAGGTGATTGAAGCGTGGTGCCGACCGCAAAACCTCATTCTAGTGCCGAAGTCATGGAAGCATAGGGTTCAACTTCATGCCTTCCATGCGGCGTGTAATGCAAAAGAAAAACCTTTTTATTGTTTATTTTTTACTTTCCTATAACGTTAAGTTTTTTTCAGGGAATTTTATTAAGATTCAGGAATGTTCTTAATTTTATTTATGTATTCCCTATATTTTGAAGATAGGTAATCTAGCTCTAATGGATTATTGAAATACTGTACATCTGAGAAGAATGTAAGACTTTATTGCGCCATATTAAGATATTTAAACATCTGGGTAGACAAGAAACTTAACAATAGGAGAGAGACTTCTCACACTCGCTTTATGGGAAGTCGGTTATAAAACTGATTAACTGATTATTTTGTAACATTCTTACGAGTCCCCTGAGGTGCCTGAGTAGTCAGATATTCAGTCTGTCACACAGACGGTCCGGGTTCGATTCTCGATCAGGCCTGGAATTTTTCATTGAAAAATCCATACTGATAATTATGACGGACAAGATCACAAGGTCGCGCTTGGGTTTTTTTCGAGGTTCTTCCTTTTCCCATTATTATTAAGCGTTTACATTATTCCGTCAATATCTTTCCATTCCGTCATCATTCCATAGCATTCTCGAACGCTGGCTGACGACGCAAGGAAGGGGCTGGTCTAGGGACGAGTGGAGTTGCCTACTTGAAATCTGAGTACGCAGAGAACCTTAGTGTAGTCAGCCGGTGTGGATTTGGGAATGTGCTTAGCTTGAGGGTTAGCGCGATAGATCTAATAAGATCATCGTGCTGGTTCGTGTCATACTGCCCCCCTTCTTTTTTACTTGGTTATTTTGTCGACGCTGTATCAACTACGAGGTTATTTAGCATCGATAGGATTGGTGATAAGATGATATGTAATGAGATGAAGCCCAGGATTCGCATGATTTGCCTTATGTTTGGAGAAAACCTCGGAAAAAACCCAAACAGATAATCAGCCCAAGCGTGAATCGAACCCTCGCCCGAACGTTACTCCGAATAAGCAGGCAAGCGCCTTAACCGACTGAGCTACGCCTGTGGTCCCCCTTCTTCAAATTCAATTCAGCATTCTCATGAAAGTAATCAACAAATTTGATTTTGAGCCGATTGGTACTTACTCGTAAGTTCGCATATTTCGACAAATTAACGTTTTTTTATGGCTAGGTTGACGTTTGTTTATGACAATTTCATATTCGCTATTTACTATACTTATTTTATAACTATGGCTAGCTATTTTATGATATAGCATATAGATTTGGTAAGACTGATAGGCCTATGTTCCTTAAATATATATAAATACTTGTTATGAAAAAAATATTTGATTTAAAGTACTTTGTTAAGTCATATTATTTATGCATATTTGACCATTTATATGATATTGCCTAGAGCATATTTTAGTAACTCTTTCAAGAAGTAAAGAACTTTTCTCATACAATTTCTTTCTTCCATGTTCATTTAGATGTTAAATTTCTCAGAATTACATATCGCATTTTGTTTTTGGAAAATGGTAAATTGTACCTTCTTCTCCTATTTCGTTTAAATTCACAATATGGACTTTACCCTTACGTACCAACGAACAAATATTTGTGTAGGTCTATTTTTTCGCGACAAGCAGGTAGCTACTGGAGCCTGTCTTTATAATCTGGGTACCGGAATGCAGACAAGGGTCTCATTGAGTTATTGAATCTTGTTGTAGAAATAATTCCATCTACTAAAATTTAATATCCACTAAATCACCATTAATAGACAGAAATGTGTGTAGTGTAGTTCAGGAAAAATGCCAAAAGCGAAGCAAAGTATTCAAGTAAAATTAAAACAGTTAGTGTCTCGATATGGTGAGAAAGTGTTTTCAAGTGATGGGAGTATACTGCATTGTAAACTGTGCGATGTAAGAGTAACCGCGGAGAAAACATTTAACGTAGAGCAGCGTGTGAGAATAGAGAAACATAAATATGGTGTACAACGAATTGAAAATGGAAAAACGTTAAAGCAAATGCTCCTAGGGGAATCTCACCAATCTTATTCACCATTCTATTGGCAATAGGACTTATATTACTAATCCAAACAATTATTGTATGCATAATAAGAGAGATATTATGACAAATATTTTGATTCCCATACATCTTATTTCTTTTTTTTTCTAGGAGGAATACTGTGAAGAACTTTGTACAGCCTTCCTTTGTGCCGCATTCTCCTAGGTAAACTGGATCATCCAAAACTTCGTTAATTCTTAGAAAAACACACAGGCAAATCTCTTCCCTCTTCTACGATAAGAAAGGACATCAGTCGAAGCTACGGAACAACTATGCAACAGATCAGACAACGGATTTGAAATAAAAAAGTGTGGGTTTCAATTGATAAAACCACAGACTCTATGGGAAGATGCATTGCAAATGTTATTATGGGAACTTTGGAAGAAGATGGTCCAGTTGAAAATTTTCTAATAAACTGTGAACTTTTGGAAAAAGCCAATTTTTCCACCATTAGTAAACTGTTCGACAGGTCTATGGGTGTCATATGGCCTGAAGGCGTTCAGCATAACAATGTACTCTTGCAGTGTAGGCTTTCACGGCCGGAGTCTATAGATGTAGATTCATTTTCCGGGCTGAGAGGCCGTGGTCTATTGGTTGGTTTTATACCAGACGTTTCGTCTGCAACTGCGGCAGACATCTTAAGTGGAGTGGTATCCGAAGTCGCAAGACTCTTCTCGGCGTACCTGAGGCAACTGATCTTGTGGCTGAATGAATGAATGAAAGAGGGGGGGAAGTGGGAGGAGAAACTTTAAAGGTACGTGAAAACACGTCCTTGCAAGGGGGGTGGAGTAGGGGCTGTGAAAAACTGAATATGTGAGCTCCAAGCCTCTTGGCCACTTGTCTCACTTCGGGTTTCGCCGCCCCAGTGAAGGAGCGCTAGAAATTTCCAGTGGATAAGCCGAAAATGGACGTAACTGATTAGCTACAACATACGGGGGGGAGGAGGGGCAGAAGTACAGTGACCTGATCCGGAGGAGAGACGCGATGGTACCAACTAGGAGGAAGAGTCATAGAAGTCTAGGCACGAAACGGTAATAGCCAGTTTGGCTGTTTGAAGAATCGAACGCATAGGGATTAATCTTAACGGCAATAGCCAATTGGCTCTTTGTTGATTTTTCTCAGATCAGGAGACCAGCCAATTGGCTCTTTGATGACTCCATTGATCTGTACAAGGGGACGATTGAATTCTGTTAGGGCCCGAGTTCGATGTGAATAATCATTAATTTTGAGCCGTCACCAATGTCTGTGGAAGTGAATGCAGGTCCATGGCCCATTTCTTTTAGGGCTCATCCCGACATTTGTCTTAACGCCTTAGGAAAACCACGGAAAAACCTTAGGCAGGATGAGATGTCTCAATTTCAGAGACTAGCCTGTTGGCTCTTTGGTAAAATGACTGGATTCGATGGATATAGACCAGCCAATTGGCTCTATTACAACTCCATCGATTAGCAAAACGGAATTATTGGGGACGATATGTTAGCTCAAGTTATTTAATCCCGGCCTTCGGGGGTGTTGTCTATATCCACAATGACCATAGGAAGTTTGGTCTTCGTCCTAGAGGAGTGCATCCTCGTCACTCGTCGGACCGGACGGTGATGCCTTGGAAATCCAGGTCGCCCTGGATGTCCTCCTCTGTGGTATGAATGTCGACTCCTCTCAGTACAAAACGAAGAGGCTTCTCATTTTTGGGGCGAAGCAGGTTAAACGCTACTCGCCGATCTGTCAGGAACCTGCAAAGATTTGCGTAGTCCCTGTCGCAGATGGTTTTCACAGCCGTCCTGCCACGCGTCCGGTATGAGCACATTCCTAGCGGTTGGTACTCCGCTTTGAACTCAAGGTTCAATCGGCCTAATGAACCTGTAAAGGCCGGGGTAATAATGACTGGGGGAATGTCCTTCCGTCTCCTAGTAAAGGCCGTCTCAGCAGCGCCTTCTCGATCTTCGCCCTCACTCTCCGAAACGTGAGTACGAGCGGGGGAAGGGAGTCGTGGAGGAACATCTATTACTTCAGGAGCAGTATCCATTTCCTGTTGGACTTCAGGAACGGGGGGAAGTTCCGCATCCTGTATCTCGTCGCGTTGTGCAGAATTTTGGCCTGAGGGGCCGTTAATTTCTCTAAGTTAGAGAGAGCAATTCTCTTTCCCTCACTCAGAGCAACTGCGGTGGGTGCGCCGCATTCTTCGGGGCAAGGTGTGCCCTTCTTTTTCTTCTTATTGGCCTTTTTGGCCTGTGGCGCATCAGAGCCCGACGGGCCTGGCTGCGGCTCCACTAGTGACTTGCCCTTGTCACTGGGTCTATGAAGACCACTCGGACTAGGGTACTACTGCAATAGCCGCGTCTGCTACTTTGGAAGCTGCCAGCTTGCACTGGTCAGCCGGCTTTCTAACTAGTCCTGAGGGGACTGGGAGAGCCTGGGGGGGCTGCAGATTTAGAATCTCTGCGACTGGCACTGGAATCGGCGGTGTCCGTACTGGTCCCGTCGAGCGCAGGTCTCGGCGCTTCGTTGGAGGTGGAGGAGTATGGGCCGCGGGTTTAGGCTGAACTATCAAGTACGACGCAGTGGGTTCTGCTTGATCAGTGCACTTAAGCAACCGCCGAACGCCACCAACTTCAGATGGGCTCATGACCTTCTTTTCCCTAACTCGGGTCATTATTCGATCTCGAAGATCGAGGAGGAATGTCCCTAATAGGCACGCCGTCCGCAGTGCAAGTACCTGCTAGGCGCCTGTCCCACTAGGGGTGGAAGCCCAGCAGTTCTGCCCGACCGGTCGCCGGAGCCTAGCCCGGTTAGCTACCGTAGCAAGCGCTGTGGAGACCGCCGGGGACCGTCGGTGTGATTCGCTTTCTCTCGTAGGCCCTGAGAAGGGCCGGACGAAATTTAGCGTAGCCCTCAGAAGGGCCGGATAATAGTTCAAGAAATGGAGGGCAGAAAGCAAATTAGCCCGAGGGCCCTGCCTTTAGGCAGTTACTCCGGGACCGGTACCGTCACTCCAAGGAGTGCGTGAACCAGTAACGCGCGGAGTCTCTCCCTAGCAGGAAGCCTGCCTAAGGACCAAGGACGGCTAGGGGTCTCCTCGAGAGAGGACCCAATCCCCGACCTTGATCCGCCTGGCCTAGGGAAGATTAGTGCACGCAGCCCTCCGTGGGTCGCGCGGCTATCTTCGCGCTGCGCACCGGTGCGGCACGTGGACCAGTTGTCTGCTTCTTAAGTGCCGATCACGTCGCCTGTGCTCGGCAATTCGAGTCTCACTGGCCGAGAGCTGCTGGGCTGCTGCTCTGTCTTAACTTGTAGCCGCTGTTTTGAAGTTCTCCGATGGGCTGCGTTCGCTGCGAAACCGAAGATATGCTGCTACTAAAAGCTCCAAGCACGTCTGACTTCTTCCACGTCCAAGAAAAAAGTCCGATCATCAACCTCATCCTACCGTCATCCTGTGGCTGAGGGGGAAAAAAAAACGAAAAATCTAAAGAGAATTGGGAGGACAAATTTAAAAGGTACGCAAAACGCGTCCTTGCAAGGGGTTGGGGGCTGTACAAAACTAAATATGTGAGCTCCAAGCCTGTTGGCCACTAGTCTAACTCCGGGTTACGCTGCTCCACTGAAGGAGCTCTAGAAAATTTTGAAGGGGAAGCCGAAATTGGACGTAACCTCTTAGGTACCACATACGCGAGGGGGACTGAGGACCTGTGGCTGAATGAATGAATGAGTGGGGGAAGTGGGAGGAGAAACTTTAAAGGTACATGAAAACACGTCCTTGCAAGGGGACTCGAAAAATCGAAGGAGAATTGGGAGGAAAATTTAAAAGGTACGCAAAACGCGTCCTTGCAAGGGGTTGGGGGCTGTACAAAACTAAATATGTGAGCTCCAAGCCTGTTGGCCACTAGTCTCACTCCGGGTTACGCTGCTCCCCTGAAGGAGCTCTAGAAAATTTTGAAGGGGAAGCTGAATGAATGAATGAATGAGTTGGGGAAGTGGGAGGAGAAACTTTAAAGGTACGCGAAAACACGTCCTTTTTGCAAGGGGGGAGTTGGGGCTGTGAAAAACTGAATATGTGAGCTCCAAGCCTCTTGGCCACTTGTCTCACTTCGGGTTTCGCCGCCCCAGTGAAGGAGCGCTAGAAATTTCCAGTGGGTAAGCCGAAAATGGACGTAACTGATTAGCTACAACATACGGGGGGGAGGAGGGGCAGAAGTACAGCGACCTGATCCGGAGGAGAGACGCGATGGAGGAGAAGTCTGGGCACAAAACGGTGATAGCCAGTTTGGCTGTTTGAAGATTCAAACGCGTAGGGATTAATCTTACAATAGCCAATTGGCTCTTTGATGATTTTTCTTAGATCAGGAGACCAGCCAATTGGCTCCTTGATGACTCCAGTGATCTGTACAAGGGGACGATTGAACCCTGCCAGGGCCCGAGTTCGATGTGAATAATCATTAATCTTGAGCCGTCACCAATGTCTGTGGAAGTGAATGCAGGTCCGTGGCCCATTTCTTTTACGGCTCATCCCGAAATTTGTCTTAACGCCTTAGGAAAACCACGGAAAAACCTTAGGCAGGATGAGATGTCTCAATTTTAGAGACTAGCCAGTTGGCTCTTAGGTAAAATGACTTGATTCGATGGATGTGAAGCCAATTGGCTCTATTACAAATCCATCGATCAGCAAAACGGATTTATTGGGGACGATATGTTAGCTCAAGTTATTTAACCATCATAACGGTATTAGCCAATTGGCTTTTTGATGGTTTCTGTCAGATCCGGAGACTAGTCAATTGACTCTTCACTCCATAGACCTGTAAGAGGGATAGAATGGATTTATAGCCCGAGTTAGAGCAGGCCATTTCACAGCGGTTGCTTATTAGATTAAGTCATGAATTAATAATCTACTACCTAAATCTGGGAGTGACACCTGCCACCCTGTTTTCCTGTCTTAAGAGAATAGCTAGTGGACCTGTCTGGTGTATTCGCCGTAACCTAGGATCATACCGGCCGAGGCCTGATATGAGCGGGTTGGGGCTGGCACGAGCGGCCTCGTACAGGTTTCTAGCCAATCGAGCAATGAACTCGTCTACGGTTGGCAAGTTTAGCTCATCGTGGAACTTCTCTCTCGAAGCGACTCGCGGGAGATGTGTTATGATGGGAATCACTTGGTTCTGGATAACTTGGAGTTTCCGGAGATGGGTCACTGCCGCGAACCCCCATGCGGGTGCGGCATAGGTTATTACAGACCGAATGAGGGCCTTATATATGGTAAGTCCTACCCCCAGGTTGACAGGAGTGAAGGCCGCCAGAATGGGATAGTGTCTAACTATCAATCCATTGGCCTTACGAAGAAGGAATGGATATGATCTCGGAACGTAAGATGAGAGTCCATAATGATCCCTAAGTATTTAATTTAGTTCATCCACGGTATTGCTTGTCCGAAAAGTGTGGGTGGAGGTGGTATGTCTTCGAGCCTCGCTCTTAGTGAAAAGGGTATGGCCTGACATTTATCTACATTGACCTTGATTCTCCAGTCGTGGAACCACGGCTGGAGGTGATCTAAGATCGACTGCAATCTACGGGACGCTAACCTGTAGGTTTTGCCCATCGCCAAGAGGGCAGTGTCATCTGCATAGATATACAGATGGCTACTTCTGCCGTGGATATAGCGAAACGGGAGGTCATTAATGAAGATATTGAAAAGTATGGGACCGATAATCGATCCCTGCGGGACTCCTGCGTGAATTTCACGAGGGGTGGAGAAACTAGTGCCTACTCGGGTCTTGAATATACGGCCTCGGAGGTAATCTGAAATGAGGCGTACCATTCCATCTGGGACTCCCATGCCCAGTAGCTTAACCAGGAGCCCTTCATGCCAAACCTTGTCGAATGCTCGCTCGATGTCCAGGTAAGCTGCAGCTACGACACGCTTCGTGCTCATGCCCCAGGTAATGTCCTCCGTCATGCGGAGTGCCTGGAGTGTAGTGGAACGACCAGGGTGGAAGCCGAACTGCTCGTTCCTGATTTGGGGCGTCTATGTATGACCCTCTCCGCCAGTTTGCTGAGACAACTGAGGAGACTAATAGGCCTATAGTTGTTTGGATTCGTCTTATCCTTTCCGGGCTTTGGAAAGAGAACTACGTGAGCCTCTTTCCAGGAAAT
Organism: Periplaneta americana; assembly: GCF_040183065.1. Lineage (NCBI taxonomy): Eukaryota > Metazoa > Arthropoda > Insecta > Blattodea > Blattidae > Periplaneta > Periplaneta americana. Next base: position 88,923,630 of record NC_091119.1, read on the forward strand.
GGGATAGTGACCGGAAGCCAAGATGTTATTAATTATTTCTGCTATGCGCTTCATAGCTGACCTTGGGAGACGCTGCAAAATAATTCCTTGGATACCGTCGGCTCCTGCGGCCTTATGAGGGCCGAGGCGACGAATGAAATGGGCGACCTCGTGGGTGTTTGTAGGTCGTATCCCATTTTCCGGCTCCCTGCTAAGGAGGTCTCGAACCGATTCCTCAACAGCTCTGATATGGGGTAAGTTTAAATTTTGTTCCACTGGTTGAAAAGTGGTCTCTAGAACGTCTGCCAGTGCGGTAGCCTTCTCCTCAGGAGGAAAGGCCGTGACATCTGGACCGACTATTAATGGGTGTATAGATTGAGACGGATTGGACAGAGTTCGAGATACACGCCAGACATTTTACATGTTTCTGCTGTCCATCGTCTCAACCTTGGATTTCCAAGCATCCACGACCGTTTCGTGGACCTCCTCACTGATCCGCCTGCGCAAGCGGTTCATCTCTACTCTATGTTCATCTAACCTAGTACGCTTCCACAATGTCCTGGCTCTATTGCGGGCGATCTTCAGGTCTCTAATATAGGCTGGCAGCTGCATCTGTCCTGGTTGTAGAGACCGTTTCGGTATTGCTGCATCCATTGCCTTTTTAATGCACTGCGTCAGGTCGCCAACTGACCTATCTATTCCTGCCGGAGTAACTTCGGGCGGGAGTGATGGAAGCGTAGCGGCTACCTGGTCTTGAAAGAACGCCCAGTCAGCCGCCTTGTAATTGAATTACTCAGCGGTTGGGGAGAGTTCGACTGGGTGCATGATCTCCATGATCACCGGTAGGTGGTCGGATGGAAGATCATCCAGAGTTGTTAATCTCGCCCTGGTTGTGAGACCTTTCACCAGAGGAATATCTAGGATATCGGGAACTTGATTAGCAGCATCTGGTACGTGTGTGGGGTCCCTAGGGGCCATCACAACGTACCCGTTGAAAAAGTCTATCGCCCTGCCGATTGGGGCGTCTACAGTTCCAGCTAGCGTGCTTCGCATTGAAGTCGCCGGCGACTATGAACTTATCTGTGAGGCTTGTCACTATATCTAAATCCCGTTCAGTGAGTGTGCCCGGGGGACTGTAGGCAGCCATAAGTAGAAAGGAGATTCTACCTATGTAGGCTCTAATACCTACTGCCTCTAACGTCGCTAGCTGGGGAAGTAGATACTCACAGTGCGCGATCGTAGATCGAACGAACACCGCTACACCTCCACCTCTTCTAACTGGTCTATCCAATCTATAAATTTTAAACCCCGCGCATCTGAAATTTACTTGGGGTGTCAGGAACGTTTCCGTTACAAATGCTATGTCTATATTATTTACGTCCAGAAATGCCCTAAACTCGTTTCTAACATGTCCAAGGCCCCTGGCGTTCCATATACACATCCTAGCAGCTCCGTCATTTCGTCTGGCCATTAGGGGAAACGAGGGAGGTTAGGAGTTTAAATAACTCCGGGAGGGCGGACATAGGATTCTCCATGAGGAGAACTATCACCCTAGTCAATCCTTCTAGGATTGGGGCGAGCGGCAGGTTAGGGTTAGCTAGTTGCACCGCCTCAGCAAAGTTCTGAACTTGCTCGAGGGTAGCACCTGGATCGGTCACGCCTTTCGAGGTACATGCAACAGCTTCCTGCTGGGCTGGTGGGACAGGGGCTGAGGTGGGCTCTGCCGTGGTAGTCTTAGTGACTTTTCTGCTGCCCTTGTTGCGCTTAGGGCGCTGGGATAATGGTTCTCCACTATTGGCAGCAGGATTGGGGATTGTCGCTGCGACGGTCGACCACAGAGGCGCGACGAAGGGGAAGTGGTTGTGCGGGCGTATTTATAGTGCGACTCGCGGGCCGAGGCCTGTTGTCGCTGCGGTCCGCGCCGCTTTGTTCGTTGCTCCCGTTCTGGGTTCCGTCCTTTTGTTGTAGTGGCTTCTTATCTGTTCTGTTTAGGACCGGGTACCAACACTTGTTTAGCTTTACGCCTTCTTCCTTGCGATTAAAGTTGTTGTTATGTTTATATTTTGTCTCAGGTACGCCGAGAAGAGTCTTGCGACCTCGGGTACCACTCCACTGAAGATGTCTGCCGCAGTTGCAGACGAAACGTCTGGTATAAAACCAACCAATAGACCACGGCCTCTCAGCCCGGAAAATGAATCTACATCTATGACAATGTACTGCTCTTTGTAACGGATGCTGGATCTTATAGTATGGTGAACGCTATAGATTCACTCAAAGCATGGTGCATGTGACTTGTTTGGCTCACGCTTCACATAGAGTTGCAGAAGAGATTCGTAGTCAATTCAGAGAAATTGATAAATTAATTGAGTGTTTCAAAAACGTCTTCACGAAAGCCCCTTCACGTGCTGCAGCATTTAAGTTGCTAGCTACAGACATTTCCTTGTCGCCTTCTCCCATTTTGAGAAGATGAGGTCCTGAAACTATTACTGCCAGAACTTCAAGGTTGTGAAAACCATAATTGATTCGAATAATTTGAAGGGAAAAATTGTTCGGGGCCGGGTATCGATCCCGGGACCTCTGGTTGAACGTACCAGCGCTCTGCCAACTGAGCTATCCGGGAACTCTACCCGAAACCGTCTCAACTTCTCCCTTTATATCCACACAACTCGCGTGGGCTGACGAAACGCCGAGACTCACATCGAGTGCACACAAACTCTGTGTGACTTGAAATTGTGGTTTCCTGTTAACGTACACAGTAACGTATATATTATGCAAATCTAATCTTTCAGGTAAAGCTTCCTGTAAAGCAGATTTGAATATTTTGAAGGGAAAAAATTGTTCCGGGGCCGGATATCGATCCCGGGACTTCTGGTTGAACGTACCAGCGCTCTGCCAACTGAGCTATCCGGGAACTCTACCCGACACCGTCTCAACTTTTCCCTTTATATCCACACAACTCGCGTGGGCTGACGAAACGCCAGAGGCCCACATCGAGTGCACACAAACTCTGTGTGACTTGAAATTGTGGTTTCCTGTTGTTGTGTGGATATAAAGGGAAAAGTTGAGACGGTGTCGGGTAGAGTTCCCGGATAGCTCAGTTGGCAGAGCGCTGGTACGTTCAACCAGAGGTCCCGGGATCGATACCCGACCTCGGAACAATTTTTCCCTTCAAATTATTCAAATCTGCTTTACAGGAAGCTTTACCTGAAAGATTAGATTTGCATAATATATACGTTACTGTGTAAGATGAGATTTGCATAATATATACGTTACTGTGTACGTTAACAGGAAACCACAATTTCAAGTCACACAGAGCTTGTGTGCACTCGATGTGGGTCTCTGGCGTTTCGTCAGCCCACGCGAGTTGTGTGGATATAAAGGGAAAAGTTGAGACGGTGTCGGGTAGAGTTCCCGGATATCTCAGTTGGCAGAGCGCTGGTACGTTCAACCAGAGGTCCCGGGATAGATACCCGGTCCCGGAACAATTTTTCCCTTCAAATTATTCAAATCTGCTTTACAGGAAGCTTTACCTGAAAGATTAGATTTGCATCATTGATTCGTTTGACAGCAGTGAAACCGCTTCAATTAGACTGGCGCAAGAATTAATATCTAATTTCGACATTTCGGGCCAACTTTCATATATCAAATCCAATTTTATGTCTCTTCCTGTTGTTATAACTGCTTTGGAGCAATCAGAAGTGCCACTAGTGAAGCAGATAGAACTATTGAAAAAAAAACTGTAAATAACTTTGATGTTCTTTGTGGTAAAGTGGAGCAAGAAATGTCAAACAAAATGGAAAAGGTGTTAGAAAAAATCAAATGGTACCATACATTGTGTTCCATTTCAATGATTTTGTCGGGTGAAAAATTTTCACTTAATGACTCAGAATTGGATTCAAATGATATTGCCCATTTTAAATATGCTCTTCTGGTGTCAGTTGAAGTAGAAAGAAGTTTTCGAAGTACAAGGCTTTGTTGGCTGAAAATAGGAAATCCTTTTTATTTGAAAATTTGTGCAAGATATTCATTGTACATTGCAACTCAGGACCCAAAAAAACTGAACTGAAAGAAGCTTGCGAAAAAATGATAGCATACGTCAACTACTGATAATTTTAGTAAAATGAAAAGCACACTACAATATCAAATTCGATACTTTAGTTTGTTTCTCATGTGCATTTTATTCTTAAATAGTTCATTGTCATAAACTGAGTTACTAATTTATTTTACAACTGAAATTATTACATTATTATAATATTGTTAGGACATATTTTTTATGTTATAGTACATATTTCTGGAATTTTTATGTCATAAGTACATGTTTTACACTGCATATTTTGGAGATTTTTAGGTCATAAAAAACCCAGCCCTATTATAATTATGTGTTGCTTGAACTATTGTAATGACTCCAACGAGTGGACTGTTCGTCTCAACTTTTTGTTTAATTGAAGACGAAGGTAAAAGGTTTTAAGTTTATGAACACCTCACCAAAAATGGGAATTGGCAAAGATACAATATACAGTATTTGCTTTTTCTCTTCATTTATATGAAATTGTTTCATGAGTGAGATGTGATGAATTGCACAACACGATCATATGCAAACAATTCGTGGACTGTTCATATAGTTACTTTTTATTATAGGCCTACTTAAGAATTTCTACCGAAAACGTTCATTGTAGCGTTAAAATGCACTTCAATTTTATTTTGTTTCACAATTCAAATTTTGTAACCCATTTAGTAACAAATTGCGAAAAAAAGAATGGATTTATTACGAAAAGTCAAAACAATTTAATCAACCAAGCAGACAAGAAACCAAGTACTCGTAGGCCTACTTGTAGAAAATCCGATTACAGAAATTATAGCCACGACAAATGTCACAGAATCTCCCAGGGAACGAACCTCGCTCCACTGCTCAGAGGCCGTTAGATTAAATGCGGCAGGACACAATGTCAACAGCGGCGAGATATTCAGTGAAGTATTGATATCTTGAGGCAGCCTCGAGATGGGACTGTTTATTGGCTCCATCTGACCACCGTCATTATTCGCTACCGCCGCCGCCATGCCAGTCGTTAAGGAATCGATACGTCGCCCCCTCTCTATACGTTTGTCACTTGTGCATTATTGACAGCGATGTCGGCAGCTGCGTCGAGCGAGTGGGTGGTCACGATTTCAAACACCGGTTTCTCACTTTTATCAAGAGTGACTTATCTACGCCAGGGCGGTGTGGCCATATTAACAAGACATTGACTCTTCCTCAGGAAGGAGTTAGAGTTTTAACATATTCGTCTAGGCTGCGTCTGTAGCTCAAACGCAAGAGAACTGGTGTTCCATTCAAGTGGCCGGCCCGGGTTCGATCCGCTGCCAAATCGTGATAGAATTTGTGGTGGATAAAGGAGACATTGTAGAAGGTACGGTACTTGCGTTTTCCTCCTTCATTCCACCAACAATCTGCACATTTCCGCAATTTAACGTCGTCTGTCTTGTACAATGGTTGATGAAGTCCTGGAGTAGTACGGGTTTCTGATGCTGATGTAGGAATGACTTTGGTGCTCCGGGTCCTGGGGCTACTCAAGCACTCGTCTGAGGGTGGGATGGCTCTCTTAAGGCTGAGGCTGGATGCCCATCGGTCAGCATCGGATTAACAAATGGCATTCTGGCCACCTGTTGCAATTAACTATTGTATATACCGTGACATCATTTTATTTTTACTAACATTTCTAATAATAACCTAGATATAACTGTGGATTAACGGTTGAGAACCTGAAACACTGTTTGCTACCCCTTTTCGCGACCGTAATTTGATGATATTGGCGTAAAATACAAGAAAATCACTGTGCTAGGTATAGGAGGGAAGAAAAGTAGTTCATCCATTTACGTATATTAGGAAATATCACGACTTTGAGTTTGATAATTTTCATTAGGTTTTTATTTAATCAAAATACAGTACACAATTAACAATAAGTGTTTTTACTGACGAACTGAGCTATCCATGCGGACGTATTCATTATGCATTATAAAGCAGACGTGGGTAATTTCACAGTACGCTAATTTCGCAGTATCTCATATATTAATTAATTGCGGAGTTGTCTGTGTTCGTTTGAGCTTACAAAAATTACAGGTAAATGTCAGAACCTGCCGGGAATGTTTCATTCAGGATGATCCTATTGCAACGCATTCTGGCGAAAGTTACATAACTATCTGCTTTAGTAGGTGTGTGTTTGCCGAGATATCGTGAGTGAATTTGCAGTGTTATGTTTTGGACATTATATCGTCGAAATATTCAGAACTGTTAATATCACACTACGATTATAAAATTCTCCATATTCTTATGATTAATTTGAACCCTTGCTTGTTGTTTTATCTAATATTGTTTATTCGTAATATGCTTTTGTCGGTACTCAATTTCTTAACTAGTTTTCACTAATTGCCGGTAGAGCAGTTCGAGTGGCATGCAGATTCGAACTTCCTTTAAGAAGCGCTATGGACTAAGTATGCGCCAGGCAGAAAATCTGTCCTATTATAGAGCAGCAGCCTCAACTCGCTCGAATTTGAACGATTTTTATGATGTGCTAGGAAGTGTGTATGAGAAAGCAGAACCGAATTTCAAGCCTAATCTCAGTTGGAATTTAAATGAAACAGAGTTTTCATTGGTTACCAAACCTAACAAAATTGTGTCCCCGAAAGGAGCAAAGTCTGTCCACCTTCAAACAATGGCAGAGAAAGGAGGAACAACAATTGCCTCGCTAGCGGAAGAGAATTGGGATTATGCCTAAATAGTTCTCTTAATGATTTTTCTATCTTTGGCATAATGTTTAATGTAGATACGTGTTAGATAAATATATTAATTTACAATTTATATGGAAGCCTTTTCCTGTTATTAATGTTAATAATAGAAGCCCAGTTGTTCTTTCAGTTCATGTGTGAAAACATGTACTGATGTTTAGATTACATTAAAACATGTTTTGAACTAAAAAGAGTATTCTTAAAAATTGCACAAGTGTTACCGCGAAATTACCCGAGCAGTACTGCGAAGTTACACGAATACCTGAAACACACACATATCATCTCATGTTTCAGAAGGAGCTATTTCCCTGTTGAGATACTCTTAAAATTAAAATATTTAAACCAACCAATAACATGATATCTAGTGATAAACTGCCGCATGAAGGAAGTTTCTTTAAGCATTTTTGGTATAACTATAGACAGATAACCTTAATATTCCGAAAGCCGAGTTTGTCTTATGTTATACTCTCTATAGCACATTAACGTACAATATAGAGAGTGAATTTAAATTGAAAAATTATCGTAATATGGATATTTAAACACATTTTTGAAAATGGTGGCCGTTCATTTCGATAGAGGCTTCAGTTATTTTGTGCATATTATCTCACTGTAGACTATTGTATCTAATTCCAATTTCGTCCTCCATACCAGTAACTCATGTTGAAATAATTCTGTACCTACTCTATAAAAGAGTACCTTACGTACAGTAAATTAAATCTTCTCTTCTGCCAGATCTGAAAAGATAAAATTACTCAGACATGCTATCTACTGTCCGTTCTAGTTGTTATTCGCAGGATCGTAGAAGGGGGGGAAATTACGTGATAATTAATTACTTAACGTGGCCCTTTTATTTAAGTTATTTTAAACAGCTGTATAATATTACGTACACTTCCAATTCCTAACAGAAAATGTTTTCAGAAAAGCGCTAAGACAGCCCACCCGCTAGCGTTACAGTTGGGTTAGCAGAAGCAGGTGGGGGGGGAACCGGAATGCGACGTAAGCAAACGGACTCACAGTATCTGTGCGCAAATATGATTCAATATTGAAAGCTGTTTCTTCACTGGAAAACGTGATCATATTTCTGGATCGTATTATACTCTCTAATTGAATACTGTTTACTATGACAGTAATGTGATTTTGACTGTACTGTATATGCAGCCTTGGTTCTGTGTGGAGAACGGTTAAACTTTATTAGTAGAAGGGGTGGGAGTGAAGTACATTAAAAAACTCAGGCACAAAGAAGATTGAAGTAAAAATAGAATGATGTCCCTGTATAAGGCGCACAATGGGCTAAGGAAATCCAAATGAAAACATACGTCCCGGGTCTGGCGCTTGAAAAACCAAGCCAGGTCACAGTCAATTGGAACCTATAGAATTTATACACGTTTATAGTTACACCACTGTTTGCCAGCTTTTTCTTCTTCATCTTCAAAAGCCGTCCGTCTTGTGCATATTTCATGTTCAATTTTCTGCTTACCGTTCTATTTCTAACGTCTTTTTCGAACTTCGTTTCCTCTGTTTCTTTAGTAATCATCTCTTTTCCTTTACTTTTATTAAATTTTTCAATAAAATTGCAGTTTTTACCTTTATTACCTAGAAAAGATTAAGTGTAAAGTCAAACTACTTCTCTTCGATTTCATAGTTAATAAATATCTTTCTATTTATTGTAACAAAATAGGCGTAATGATCTCTATTATTTAAATGGAAGACGACTTCAACAAATTAACATGTGTGCGATTATTGTTACATGGGAAAGTATATTCGAACTACGGAATATAGTCTGGGAACTTAAAGGTGCACTGACGTTCAAAGATATCTGACCTACGACTTTATGATCGTGTAAGCCAACTTTCTAACCACGGTATTAGTCAGAATCAATGATAGAAAGAATTGACAAGCTTTGAAATAGTTCCGCTAGGTGACACCATTATTGGGGCGATTAAAAATTGTCGGGGAAAATGATGATGTCTGCTAAATGTCGACCGTTGCATAATCTATTTGCAAGTAAATAACAGACGATAACTAGCGTTTCTGCATTTAACCGGATTTTCCTCAACTGTAAGGCGTATTTCAGGTACTTAGGTGAATCCTCTTTCCAAAATACCATCTCCATTTTTATCGACTTAGATAACCTCACATTTGATAGAGCGTTGTTAAAATATAACCGATTACCAAAAACTTACCGGATTTTTTTTTTGCAAAATCTATTACTTGAAAGAAACGACAAACCACGCCCTTAGGTTTCGCTTTTGACTTCTTAACAGAATTCTAGACGTAACGTGGATAGCGACGTCTGTTAGCTCATAGACTATAAAATTAGTGAAATGTTCAAGAAATTTCCAAGAAAATGTCATCTTGTGAGCCTTTCTTCAATATAGGGTGTAGAGAGTAAAAATATAGGCCTATTTGGTAATTTAGTTGTACTTTAAGTGTGTTATTTCAATTTTAAAACAAATTATTTCAATTTAATTAGACGAAACTTTTTAATTCACATTTTTTATTTTTCTGCTTTGATATGTAGGTATGATGGTAGTGAGGCAGTATTACTTTCAAGAAGCACCAAGGTATCTAAAAACCAGGATACTGCACTGTACCTCGATCTATACTAGACTATTACAGTCAGACTTTCCGATGCCATCCAATTATGTTTGCACCTGTCTAATGATTCAGAGGCGAACAGATTTCAATTATACAACAAAAACTCACTAACACGGGAAAGGCAGATTAAATTGTTCGTAATGACTAGAGAGTGCATTCGGGATTTGTAAACCGGAAGGTTAACTGCAACATCGACTATAGGCATGACCATGAGCAGCACGAAAGGGGGTCTGGCCATTTAATCCATGAATATTTCACACAAGGGAAAATTCACCAAAAATATTTCACCCAAGAGAATTCATTCAAGAATATTAATCCAAAGATAATTCGCCTAACATATTCCATTCTTACCCTCACCCTAAGAACATTCACCCAACAATATTCCCATATCCATATCCATGTTAATATTGTAATATTTATATTTTGTATACAGTTTTAAATTTCCAGTTGCTCGTAAATGGTCTAATGGGCGACAACGGAGAAATTATAAGTTACAAAGTGAAAGGAATAAGTTCACACTTGTGAAGTAACGGTTAGTGAGTCTGGCCGTGAAACCAGGGGCCTGGTTACGAATCCCGATCAGGGCAAGTCCCCTGGTTGAGGTTTTTTCCAGGGTTTTCTCTCAACCCATTTGAGCAAATGTTGGGTAAATATTGGTGCTGGACCCTGGACTCATTTCGGCGGCATTATCATCTTCGTTTCATTCAGACACTAAATAACCTGAGATGTTGATACAGCGTCGTAAAATAATCTACTTAAAAAAAGGAATGAAATGATTTTGATCCACAGAGGATATCTATACAACTTGCACTCAAGAATTGAGTTTGTAGAAGAAAACCAAATTGCACGAAACGGGCTATTACTACAACTAACGTTGTACAGGGTTTGAAGGCTATTGATCACAATCATCCACCATCGCTAGAAGAAGTAGAAGATCTAAGGCGTTGTATTAGTCTAAATAGAGTTGCAGAGAATGAGCCTGTTACGGGTCCAGGGCAAATTATCCAACATGAGCTGGAGAGTGTACCATCAGGAGTGCTTCCGTTCCTTCCTTTGCGTGAGTCACTAAAAAGGAACGTGAATGAAAGACTTCAGAAAAAAATTCTCTCAAACCCAAAGTCACTATCAGATCTTCATGCTTTACTGCAAGAATTCCGAATAACAACAAGTGGTGAACAGTTTTTGATATTCGATAGTTTTGATGACCATGACAATGACGATGTAGACGATTTTGATCGAATAATAATACTTTCTTCAAAATCACACCTAAGAAAGATGTCCTATTCTGCAACCTGGTATATAGATGGGACATTCCATACAGCTCCAGACATATTCACAAAAATATAAATTTGGTACAATTTTCTTTGGTTGAACTTTCTTTTAGATTAATAATTTTGGGTAAATTATACAATGGACGATGTTCCGAGGATGAAAATGCTTCTGGACGAAAATTCCCTGCATGAATTGGCACCAAACCGCACGAAAGACAATGCAGTGTACTATACTCGTACAGCCAGAACCACAACTAAACTTGGCGGTACAGTCGTTTAAGCTACATATTGTAAAGTGAATGTACTTTAAAATATTAAACCACCTATTGCTTTCATTTCACATTAAGTTGCTACGTTCATTTACAATATATACAATCCAATGTGTTATAGCATTATAAAACACATATTTACCAGTTATGTCTTGTGACGTGAAGTAAAATTTCAGGGTACAATTTTTTTTTTTTCAGAACATAGAAGAGTAACTTATCTCTTTTGATAAACTGAAAATTTACGTCATTATTAATTGTAACAAGACTTACTTACTTACTTACTTACTTACTTATGGCTTTTAAGAAACCCGGAGGTTTATTGCCGCTCTCACATAAGACCGCCATCGGTCCATATCCTGTGCAAGATTAATCCAGTCTCTACCATCATACCCCACCTCCCTCAAATCCATTTGCGTATTATCCTTCCATCTACATCTCGGCCTTCCCAAAGGTCTTTTTCACTTTGGCCTCCCAACTGACACTCTATATGCATTTCTGGATGCGCCCATTCATGCTACATGCCCTGCCCATCTCAAACGTCTTGATTTGCAGCATTTCAATTATAACAAGACTAGATACATAGAATTATATCTTTTCTGTGTTAATCTTACATGTAATGAGTAAGCAATTTCAATTCATATTATTTTACCATTTAAAACATTTATAAGAATATAGTACATCGAGCAGTTCGTCTTATAGAAGTAATTTAGGTAGTTTCGACATTTTTATTGTTCTTATTCGAGATCCAGTTGTGACATTAAAATAGCACAAGGGTAGACATTACTAAAGAGCGCAAATGGGGTGCGTATTGAAAGAATACAAGTTTACTACACATAGTGATTTAATGACGTCACGAATGTAGATGGAGTTGTACCTCTTAGATACACTGGTTTTACGCTCACAACTCATTGGTAGTGGACGTAATTTCGCAGCATTCATTTACCATTCTTCAAAAGTACTTTGCTTACTCCTGTATTTCTACACTTGCTGGCATATTTTTTAACTTCCTTCCGTAGGTTTTCACATTCATCCACACATCTTCACTTCTTTATTCGTACATTTGTACTATGTACAGCATTTCTTTATTTCCCACCGTAATTCTTCTCATTCTTCCGTACTTGTTTACTTTATTTCATAACATTTATTTACCTCTAAGCCAAAACATCGGTAGGATACTGTATGCTGAAAGCAAATACGTATCGGCATTTGAAGCTGCAGTTATTTGGTGAAGAGTTCGGACCTGAACACTTCTCTACGGACAATTTTAGCGAACCGAGAATACCTTCTATTGTTCCCGTACGTGTAGTTTCCTTAATTTTATATTTTTTTGTTCCATGGTTTTAAGAATTTATATTGGATATTTTGTTGAGAAACAGAGTAAAATAATGATCTTTCGGTATCATATTTTTTATTCGCCCCTGCCACACCATGTTTTGTAGTATGTTTTCTAATTTTCGGAGTATGAACACTGCGTAACTAAATATCGTAACAGGTTCATTTCACTATCCCTGATGAAATATATCATTGTTCATTGCAACAATTGCAACCATGAAACAAGGAAAAGTAATGTAAAGTAAGATAATATACATTTTCTATATGTCGTTAACTGTATAAATTCATTGGCTCGAACGATGTTAGCGACAACGTATTGTTACAATGTGCAACCGTGGCTATCCTAACTACTTTAATGATGTTATCGACAATATACTGTAAAAAGATGAAGCCGTGGCTACTCTAACCTGCTGTAACAGTCCTGTCCAGTTTTCAATTCCATCTAATGAATCATACAGAACATTTAAAAAAGTGATCTGCAACTTCGATCCCGGTTAGATATGCAGGATAGATTTCTTCGATTACTTCAATTTTCATTGCCATTTCTCAATTACACATGCAATTGTATCGTTACGTTATCTCTGACAATGAGTTGTATTAATAGCTGAATAGGAACCTGGAATGACATATTATTATTATTATTATTATTATTATTATTATTATTATTATTATTATTATTATTATTATTATTCTGAGTGATTCGAAATATACTGCAGCTGAGTTTTTCTCTAAGAAGATGATCCTGGAGATTCAGTCTACTCCGGAGTTACCATAAAGTTATCTAAAAGAGAGCACACTACTGCCTTCCAACTAAGAGTTAGTTACTCTGCCATTCATTGTACGCTTTCTACGCTTAGATTTCCTAATCTATCTAATATATAAAAGTAAATCTGGGTGCGTATACATGTATGTTCATAATATGTTCTCTAGACAAATCTACACGCTTTGACCGATATTTGCCAAAGTTTGCACTTTTAGTGTTCATAATCAGGAAAAAAAAAACATAGACTATATTAAAATTGAACAAAAGGACGTGAAGTTATTTTAAAAAGTAAAAAGGAAAATAAATAAACAAATAGGATCAAACATGCATGTGTAATATTAAATAATCTCTTCTATAATCGATTATTTATTTCTGTTATATTCAACTTCTGCTTTCAGCTTTCATGAGGCCATGGAAAAAAAACACAAAATTAAATAACATTGTTGAGACATTATGAAAGGCAAATTGTAGAGAATTCATGTAATAAGTAGCTATTACACAGCTCAGGACCATATTTTAAGTTTCTTGGTACAGTTGTAGATAGTGATAGGCTATACAGTATTTTATCCAACTGAATTCTTGCATTGTTTGAAATCGCAAGGAAAGCCACAATATAATTTAAAACTTAATGTTGAATCAGTAATAATACTATTGCGAAATATTGACCCACCAAAATTATAGGCTGCAATGGAACAAGAGTTCGTGTGAAAAAATTCATACAAAACGTAACAGAAGCGACAATATTAACTGACAAAACGAAAGTAAAATATGTTTTATCCCACGTATTTCTATGATACCCACTAACATGTCTCATAATTTCCAGTGTGAATAGCATTCGTATAGATCTTATTAATAAAATTCAAGGAAAATCGCTCATAGTTGCAGGCACTAACTTTGTAACTCCATGTTTTCCACATTATTAACTATGTAGCTTGGTCTCGAGTGGAAACACCTAAACATTTATATATTTATGGAGTAGAAGGGAAAAGCAAAGAATTGTACGCATATCGAAAATAAATTCAGTGATGATTTTTCCATATTGCAATGTAGTATGTGAATATATGTAAACCCACTTAAAATAAGTGTCTTAATTCTAAAATATATGTCTCTCAAAATATTGTTGTTCATGTCCAACAATGTGTTATTGCGAAATTATATGGGGTCATTTTGGGAGATCTCGACACTTTTAAGAAAAGTAGCCATTGCGAGCGCTCTTCCTAGTGAAAAAGCCGAACTAAATGAGATCTGTAGTGACTGTGTTTTTAATCTCTGTGCAGGTGAATCTCGTGATTTCAACTTGTGTCTTACGTTCACAGAAGGCAATGAACTCTATGTATGTGAGTTAAATTATTCTTTTCGATTATGAAATATAATATAGCTTATTGTATTTTGAGTGAATGTGTGTAATATTACAGATGCATAAATTGTATATACATTTTAAATGTTAGTAAAGGCGTCAACAATATTATCTTTGTTCGATTGTGCTGTCATCTTTTGAATGAAAGTGTATCCCGGGAAGATTTCGACACTGTGTTTTGGGAAGATCTCGACGTGTGCAAAGTTCTCCCTTATTTCGCTTGTGGTCTTTATGGGGGGCTGTCTCTATGAAAATTTTTGTGTTTTGGTCTTACGAGAGTTCGCTATCCTTTATAGTGGTTTTTTAGTCCCACTTTGTCCGTCCATCTGTTTTTCTCTCTGTGTGTCTGCTTGCAAGCATGACACTACTAATCTTCCATTGAACTAATCTTAATTAAATTTATATTTTAATTTTCACTTATATCGGACACATAAGAAAAGGCACAACTCTCGATACAAACATGGAAGATCAATTAGTTCGGCATATCCTTCGCCTTGATTCTAAACGATATATGAATTAAAAATTAACGACATAAGAGAATTGACATCCTGACGTACTGCAGGATAATATATTTGAGTACGATCTGGTTCTAGCCGAAAATTAATGTGAAATTCGTGTTGAAAAAGACAGAACCACTCCACCAAGAACACTACAGACACCATCTGCATAAGGACACTTAGGCTTGCCTAATTCTTCACCTATTGATACTTCTTTTGAAGAGCTGCCACCAGTTCCGCTGCTAAGAGTTCCATCTGGTGGCAATAAAGTAAGAAAACTGCAAGACTCAGACTAATAACGTCTGAAAACCATAGGAAACAGCTGAAGGAAGTTAACGAACAAAAAGAAGTTAGGCTTTCCCACAATAGGAAGCCGTCTAATGCTCTGTGTATAGGGAGAGGGAGGTAGTTCATCAAACAATCTGGACAGTAAAAAAACCTATTGTACCGCGTGTATTGGGTGTTACTACGACGATGACAATGCTAGAGAACTTCCTATTCAATGTGATGGAGAATACAAAAAATGGTTTCACAAGGCATTTGTGGAAAATGGCACCGATGAAATATTCACATGTGACAAACGGGAGTACGAGTATTATAAAACGTTGAGAAATTTATCAAGAGCAAAAATTGTGTTGTAAATGTTGGATTTTAAAGTATTTCCTATGTTTGTAATACTGTGATGAAATCTCCCCCATCGTGAGAGAAGTCGACTCCAATTTGTATTTTTTAAATGCAGCGATACAAAATGATCACATTGGCACCAAATATGAGAAATGTACGGAAAATATATTCGTACATGTTAGGAGAAAACATTAGAATAAAATTTGCATAAATTTTTCTCAAAAATTAACATTTTTCCTTAGCGTGTCGAGATGTCTCTACATGACCTATATACAGTAGGTACGTTGCCAATATAGTATATTAAGCTAACTGGAAGAAACTATCTCTTAATTTCTGAATTATGTCTCTCAAAATATTATTTATGTCCAAACATTACTTACTGCGAGATTGCACTGTATCTGTATGGCATATATGACATAAAAATAATATAATTTATGTGTTCTGAATTTATGAAATGCCATTTTCCAGGTCACATTAAACAAACCAGTCTAATATAAGTGGGCGTATAGAGGTCAATGGGTGAAAAATTCTCCAATATAAATTACGTTATACACATATATACATATACATTGATTTTATATATATTCATTCTTTGGTACGATCGATAAAGAGGTAGAGTTTAGCTCATCATGACACCCCGTAGGGTTCAGACTGGGAAGAAGGGTGTTCCCTAGCTATGTTTGAAGGTCAAATGAAAGCACACACGAGCATGAAATTACATGAAATGTCAATCAGCACAGCTTCAGATCAATGTAGAACATCAGTCAACGTTACGCGGGCGTATAGGTATCGAGGTTTGTGTTTGGTTTTAGTAAATTTCAGGACAATGTTAATTAAAAACAAAAACAGTAGAAGGTAAGGCACATGATGGATTTCTTTCTTTTCGGTGCTTGATCTTCAGTGTTATAAACCTGGCAGGCATTTTGGCTAAGGAGGTCATTAACTTATGTAAGTGACGCTATGTAAACTTTTAACTTTAGGGACGGGCAAAGCTTAGTAAAGACAATTTGATTTGGTTTTCTTGAGTTGCCTAGATCTTCGAAAAGTCTAATAATCTGTTTAATTAAAAATAGGAGCAAAAAGGAAAACCCGGGCAATGCCGGGTGCTTTATCTTATGTATGCAAGAATTACTCATTATCAGTCCAAAGGGAACGGTTTATTGAAAATTTACAGATATGGTTACTAACTTACTTGCTTTTAAGGAACACGGAGGTTCATTGCCGCCCTCACATAAGCCCGCCATCGGTCCCTATCCTTTGCAACATTAATCCAGTCTCTATCATCATATTCCACTTCCCTCAAATTCATTTGCATATTATCCTTCCATCTACGTCTCGGCCTTCTCAAAGGTCTTTTTCCCTCTGGCTCCCAACTAACACTCAAATGCATTTCTGGATTCACCCATACGTGCTACATACCCTGCCCATCTCAAGCGTCTGAATTTAATGTTCCTAATTATGTCAGGTGAAGAATTACTGTTATGGTATTGTATTTAATTATTTTTACAAAATATCTTTTTCGTACTCCAGCATTATAAACAATCTTTGTCGTTAGTGAAAATCGTGCATAATATTCCACTAGCCATAAAACTGTTCACAGAGCCATAAAATGCCAACTAAAACGCCATGACTTCTATTTTGACGACATAACTTGTGCGATCGTGGCTAACGAGAAAGACAGGCTACTGCGTGACGTCACATTCTTAGTCATAACATGGCCAACATTGAACAAATGTATACAGTATATGAATGCACATTTAACATGAGTTTAATATAGCCATTCCTTTGTATTTTAGAACTTTGAACATGTATTTATATCAGGCGATTGTCAAGATGGCCATGACTCGACCATGATAACCACGTGACTCCGATTCGTGCCGCAGCCTGTCTTTCTCGTTACCCACTTTGTGCGATAAAGTTAACATTATAAAACGATTTGCCGTGCTATAATATTTAATACATATTTTGTTGTCATAGCAACCTATTTCTTCATAGACCATGATATCAAACTACCCATCATTAAAAGTCTGATGTTATTTCTTTATTAATTGTTTTATAATGCTGCAGTACAAAAAATAATGTATGAAACACGTTTATAATGTTAGGGGAGAGTCGGGTAGTATCGGACATCGGGTAATATCGGACAGTGAGTTTCTTTCATCTACCACACGATGATAGTACCTGATTGACATGGTTACGTTTCTGTGATGTCGCATAGAGAAACGTAACCATGTCATTCAGGTACTATCTAATGGTGGTAGATGAAAGAAACGCACTGTCCGATACTACCCGACTCTCCCCTATATATTTATTTCACTTGTCAAAATTAGGAAACTCGCTTCGCTGGTTCTCTTAAAATTGAATCGTGCCATAAAAGTAAAACATCATAAACTTGTTTCATAATATACTCTTGATTTGGTGCCACATGACATATTAATAGATAAGTTAAGTAGGCTAGGAATAGATAAAAGAGTGGTGCTATAGATCCAAGAATTCTTAAAAGGTAGAACCCAGAGAGTTAGAGTAGGTCATGAAATACCGGAAATTGGGAATGTAAGTTCAGGGGTGCCACAGGGCAGCGTTCTGGGTCCATTACTCATTATAATATACGTAAATGACATGCCAGAATATTACATCAAATGTGAGGCTATTTGCAGACGACTGCATTATCTATAGAAAGATTAGAAATAATTCAGATGTGGATGCTATTCAAACAGACTTGAATAAAATTTATAACCGGGCGTTAATGCATAGGATGAAAATAAATGGTTCTAAAAGTAAATCCCGAGCGGAAACTAGTCTAAATTACGAATTCAGTGGTGTTGCAATTCCGTAAAAACAATGTTGTAAATACCTAGGAGTGTATTTAAACTCCAAACTTTCTTGGGGAGAGCATGTTGATAATGTTACGGGTAAAGCATGGAGGGCACTTCACTTTATTATGAGAATCTTGAGAAAGGCTAGCCCCAAATTGAGGGACATAGCATATCTAACGTTAGTGCGACCGTTAATGGAATACGGAACTACATGTTGGGATCCCTATAGAATATATCAGATAAATTCCTTAGAAAGAATCCAGTACAGGGCAGCTAAATTTGTTAAAGGTAAAATAGAAGATGGAAATGATACGATAAAAAAACTTAAATGGGAAACTTTGGAAAACAGACGTAGGAAAACTAGAATAACATCACTGTATAGAGCACATCTAGGTCAGAAAGCATGGGTAGACATAACGGCTCGGTTAGAAAAGCCAACGTACCATAGTAGGAACTATCATGATTTTAAAATCAAACGTAGGAAACAGAAAACGGATGTAGGTAAATTCTTATTTTTAAATAGAACTTTAAATGATTGGAATGACCTACCTGCAGCGGTCTTTGAGGGCTGTCCTTCCTTAAGGAGATTCAAGAATAAATTTAAAAGTTGCGTATAAGGTGCAAATTAAAATTAAGGTGACATTTAACATTTAATTTTTTTAAGGTGACATGTATTTGTTTAGCCTGACGAGTTACTTCCTTGGTTTGAAATGTAAATGATTTAAAAATAGCGTGTAAGAGGGCCTTAGACTAGAAATATTTAGCTTAAATGTAGTTCTGTTTATAAATATGCATAAGGGTATTATTTGACTGTTGTATCAGTGAAGCGAGGTGAGTCAGTGAAGTTATAGTTTTACAGTGCAGTGAATAGTTCCGATCAGTGATAATTTATAGCGTCAATGAAATGTGTTCTATAGTGTCAGTGAAATGTGTCCTAAAGTGTCTGTGAAATGCGTCATAGTGCCACTACAGTGAGTGAGATGAGAATAAAGTGAAAGACTATTGAAACTTATGCAGGGCCTATACATAATTATGTAGGTTGTATTGTAAAATTAGGTTTTTTATTTATGTTGTATTATTAATTGTAATTATTGTGGTAAATTGTATTGTGTATTCTTATTGTATTGTTTGTAGTAATGTCACGAGAGGTCTGAGATCTGCCGATAAATCCACGAGCGAAGCTCGTGGATTTATCTGGGAAATCTCAGACCTCGAGTCTGCTATTTCGTGAATAAAATAAAAATGTAAATAATATATCCCTAAAATTCGATCACAAAATGTTAATAATTGTATATTTACGAAAACTTAACCTATTCAGACATTGTGAAGTTGAAATAGATGAATATCGATTACTGCAATAAAGAAATTCGATATTATTCAGTAATGCCAATTGCGAAAAGCAAAATACAGGTTTAACAATGTTAATTACATGTACTGCACTTTTCTCTTATTATTATAACATAAATACATTTTCATTATCTGCTGAAATCATGATTTAATTTAAAATTTTATAATATAATTATAGTAACCTAATTAATACATTAATTACATTAATTAAATGAAGAATTGTTGAAAACGCATTTATCTAATCTGAATGAAGGAATGTAATTTTTTTTCAAATAGCCTACAATGGACATGGAATTAGAAGATGAAGATATATTTTATAGGCTACGATAGATCAGGTTACCTGTGTGAGCAGACCAGTGTCAGCTGTGCCTTATTTCGACCGTTACTATGTGCTACAGGAAAGCATTTTTAAAGCTCGACAAACGCATTCTCGCTGTAGTGTGTAACGGAACTAAAACTTCAGCTACACAGTTCAATATTACAATCGCGTACGCATGCAATCTGGGAAGAATATTGAAAGAATCAAGTTTTAAACGTACAGTTACCCTTAAAAGGAATGAGACTACTCTTGGTCGTCGGAAGTTAAAGTTCTACAGCGCGGTTCACTCGATATCGACGTAACGATACGTAACATGTCAAATACAGCAAGAATTGTTACGAGGACCACAACAAGGACAAGGACCAAAATAAGAATCACGAAGAAGACAGCCATTTAAGGCCACGATTTCACAACATAGCTCGGGTCACAAACTATCATTGCCTCTCTGTACCGAATGGCAAATTCCTGCTATGGGATCTACATTCTAGACTGCTGTTGTCACTGCCTTGTCTCCGTAGCTCATATAGTAGCGTGTCAGTTCCACTGCTTAACCGAAACGTCTCGTGTTCGATCACAGCTAAAACTTTTTTTATTGAGGTGTAATTAATTTCTTCAGAGTTCCTAGACTGTCTAATTTGTCGAAGAATATGAATAATTTATCCCCAATTCCTGGGTCTTACAAGTGGGCTGAACCTCATCAAAAAAATAAATCTTACTTGGAAGTTAAAAGTATTCTTCCTCAAACAAAAATCATAAGAAACAAAAAGAGACCTGTCAACTTAAAATCTTGTCCACATGCCATCAGCTTCTATTACTGCTCTAAGTCGGTCCGGCATGGATGTTACGAGATTGTGGAATAAATTCTAATACCCGGCGAGATCTTCCCAGGTTTTAACAACTTGATCCCACAATTCGTCTCGATTTCGAGGGCGTCGGTGGGCATAGGTGGCTATCCTTCTCTTTTTCAATTCCGCCCATAAATGTTCGATGACATTCAAATCAGGTGACTTCGGAGGCCAATTAATGATTTCGATCTCGGGTCTCTTTTGAAACCATCTTTGAATGCTTGCGGCATAGTGCACGGGATGGTTATCCTGTTGGAACAGCAATGTTCCTTCGGGAAAACGTTCTAGGGGCGGAAGGAAGGAATATATTTTCCAGAATGTGCTCGTAAGTTCCCTCATTAAACCGGCCATCGATGCGTTCTATAACGCCAGGTCCATCGTAAGACATCCACCCCAACACGATATCACAGTCTACTATATACAGTCAGGAAGCTTGAGTTTTGAGGGTGCTAGAAACAATAGACTGTGACGGTACTATTTTGCATTGCCTGTAATGAGGCGATATTAGCGATCCTAATGGTGAGCAACTATCTAATGTTTGCATATTTACTACGTATTGAGCTTCGCGAGTCTATATACTAGACTGTGACGATATGCTAAAGCTCCCCGATCTTTCACGTCGGTGCACATAGCGCTGATCATGTCGGAGACCATCCTCACGATACACACGGACAGGACTTTCGTAATCACTCGAGATGGTTGTTTCGTCGGAGAAAATTACATTTCTCCAATCGAAATCCACTCGATTAGTAGCGAATGCAAGACGGTCGATAGCTTGTGCTTTCCCCAATATTTCCATTTGCGCAGCCCTGCGGCTCCTAATACCGCGGTTCCTCAACCTGCTGATCATAGTCTGTGAAGAACCGGGAAAGTTAGATGCTGCTCTTATTTCGTTAGCAGTCCGAAAGGGGTCCTGTCGAACTGCCTCGAATAAGAGAGCATCCTCTTCCAATGAAGAAATCCGGGGACGCCCGGGAATTGGGCGATTTTCGACCTCCCCTGAATTTTGATAACGATGAACCCACCTCTCGGCTGTACTTCCAGGAACACCGACCAAACGGCCAGCAGATCTAGCCCCATATCCAGCCTCAACTAGAGCTATAACTCGCTATCTCATGTCACGTCGGTTCGCTATTAAGATGAGAAATGAGGCATGATGATAATACTTTAGTGTAGACAATGACTATTTAACGTGATAAATAATTATTGAAATAAGGGTCATCTTGCACAATAAGAGTCAATAAATCAACTCTAACTTAAATATTTAAATAACAGGATATACAGGAAGTCCAATTGTAGCGAAGGTAATCAAATTAAATCTAATTACATTAAGTAAACAAACCCAAAGTAATGACACCACATTGCTACAGCTAAATTGTAGGTTATTAACATAAGCATTGAATAGGTCCGTGCTTATTCGTTGGACGACAAAACCAAACATCGAAAAGTTCGAATCTTGCCGAGGAATGTAACTTCTTGCTTTTAATAATGTAAATCAGACTTCTAACTGCAATCATTAATATTTCTTAATATTTATTAATATTTATAGCCAACATTGAATTTGTAAAGAAAAGACTTTAGAAATCTCATATGGAATTTGTGATCTGTAGTGACATAAACATAGATTATCTCTCGGAACTTTTCCGTAAAAGTAAATTAAATTCACTCCTTGAAACTGGAAACCTTAGTCGTAGACTCATTTTCTCACCAGCATACCAGCTGAAGTAGCACAGCTATTGATAAAAGTTTTGTACACTGAATTAGACTGAATTCCTATTCGACAGCACATATAATCAATGGCTTGTTTGAACATGATAAACAAATCCTGTTTCCAGTGTTACTGAACAATATCAAAATATTAATTTAAAAACTAAAAAAGGGTCGTAAATGCTGTATCTAGTGATTATTTACATTTATGTCTACAAAATGAATCTTGGAAAAACGTAAATGTTACTGGTACTGCTGATATTAAGAGTAAATGTATTGTATTTTTCACTTCATTTCAGAATCACTTCAGTGGATGTTCTCCACTCAATGTTGTGAAAAAATTAAAAAATAACAACATGTAGATAATGCAGGGACTTAAAAATCTCATGTATTAAAAAGAAGAATCTATATGTAATGAGCTGCAATGTAACTATCCTCATATTCTTAAATACTACAAGAAGTACAGTGTAATTTATCAAAATTTATGAAAGAGGGAAATAGAACACATTTGAATAGGAAAGTACAAAATCCAGATAATGCAATTAGAGCTATCCGGAATATTATTAAAGTTAAACTTGTAGATATCCTAAGAAAGAAAATATTTTTTTTTCATAAAAATTAGTGATTATAAAGTAGAGAATCCCAACTCTATTGCAAATTCTTTTAAGGTATTATAGTATATAGTACAGAAATATTATTGACAACTTAAACATTCAAGATTTTGCAAAAGATACTGCAATTAGTTACTTAACACATGCATTTAATAGTTAGTATTAATATATGTAATTAATCAATAACTGCAACAGTGCTTATTCATTCAATCATAACATGAATAAAATTGAATGCACATTAAATTAAACACTATTGAAAACACGTAGATAAAATAGTTAAAATCAACTCATGGGGTGAGAATGAAATAATCCGAAGCCACACTTTTAACAAAAATTGTTTTGTGCGAGTGCATTTATTACACATATGAAGGGTACACGGGAAAAACGATCAAGGTCCATCAAAAATCGAAATTGAGTTAATAATGCTATCTTATAGGCCTAGTGGAAAGGAAGTACTATCATGTGGTTTAGCTAGTAATAAGAAATCATCGTTATTGACATTCCACTACATCAATTTCTATTAAATACACACATAACAAAGTATTAAGTGCTTAAACTTTAAAATTCGTTTTTCTCGCAACTTTCTAAAATGGACCTTGATCGTTATTCCCGTGTACCCTTCATATGGGAAAGCTACTAATAAAATATTGTAATAATTACTCAACAAATGACATAGCCTAAGGACTGTAAACCTTTGTAAACGTTTGTCTGTGTGGCTCAGGAATATTTTTTTAATTTCATTTTAATTTTTAGTTTTTAATATATATATATATATATATATATATATATATATATGCATTTACATTGTATGTGTGTGTGTTTGTGTGTGTGTGTGTGTGTAAATGCATTCATTAGATTAACGTTTATAATATTATAACTTGTAATTTTGTAATTTCTGTGATCATAACACTTAATCTGAGGACTTTGTAAAATTCTATTTCAACGTTATTTAGAAAAAAATTCGTTGATATAGACTAATAATCGAACTCGCTCTCTTCTACACAACACGCAGAGATCTTAGCGTCTGAGCTATTGCAACGACACGAAAGCTTTACTTTCTGTGCGGAGTGTCGATCTAGTCATGAAGGTCCATTGTCGATTTAACTACACGATTTACGTATATATTTATCTTTTATTTACGTAATATTATCATGTTTTTTGCAGTTTTTGAAGTGAATTCCGGAACGATGCTAGTAACAAACCAAATAGCTTGAATCTAAGTAACTCTTTATTCGTTATCTTGTGCTATGGTCTCTGATCATGCGCAGTGTTTTACATCTGAGACTTAGGAATATTCAATTGTCTCATTCCTTTTCAGGGAAACTGTACGTTAAATTAAGATATATGAAGATTTTGTGTCTATATTGTGCGCCGTTTTGAACGTCGTCTTCACTGCGTAAATATATTAATTAATATTAAATATTAATCTTGCATTCTTTGCTTTAAAGTTCAAAGAAAATTTAATCGTGTAGTTGCATCTTAATGTAATAATGATCATCAATTTACGGGAAAACAGTTGGCGACAATGAATAAACGAAAGAACGACCATGCGATAAATTAATAGCGATAAATCTAGCTGCAAAAATTATCGCAAAGTGTGACTGTGATTGGTTGGAATTCAAAATTTCATTACACTTCATTGGTCGAAAATGGAATGACGTCATATAAACGAAATAGTCTATATAATTGTATTGTGTATTGTATAATATTGTATTGTGTATTGTAAATTTTATTGTGTATTGTTTATCATTTTATTGTATATTGTTTACATTGTGTATACCACTGCCACCGCGTGATTGCCCACTTGCAGTGTAAATACATACATACATTCATACATGCATACATATATACATACATACATACATACATACATACATACATACATACATACATACATACATACATACATACATATTATTTAAACATTATGCTCTTGTCTTGTGTATTGTGTAATTTCCCGCTTGAATTATATCTGCAGGGATGATCCTTTTTCCAGTTTGAATTAAGGCTCTTGTTTTAGTTTCATTTATGTTTAACCTAGTTTCCCTTCCTACTGTACCTAAGACTTCCAAACTTCCCTTCACAGAATTCAGTGATATTCCCATCAGGATAAGGTCATCTAAATATCCGAAATTCTCCAAGAATTTTTATTCAAGAGTGCCCTTGGTAAGGGAGAGTAGCCATCGATGGACCGTTGCTTTCAATGGATCGTTGTCATATTCTTGGTCATATTGACTGTATTTGCGTGAAACGTCACCCCAAGGCTTCCTCCTCGCATATGACACTCCTGAGTTGACTTTGGTGGTGGCAGCAAACATGTAGGCCGAACAAGAAGCTCAGATACGTTTTTGTTAATTGTACCATAATTTCAAAGTACCTTTTCGTGCAGAGTATATTGGCTAAATGACATTAAATTATGAAATGACATATATAGCTGGAAGCAGTGTTCTGTCTGCTTCCTTTCTAGTTGTATATTCATAAATTTTGTATAACCTCTTCAGCGCTCTTGAAGTGTGATTAGAAAATGGCGAAGTCGCTATAAATGAACCAGCTGGAGTTCCCATGAATGGACTGCATTTTAAAATGGATCATTCATGTAAATCATTTCCAGTAGAAATGAGCTTGACAGTTTCATCCCATCTCAGCCTCTCGATTCCTCTTTCGTCCAGCCTCTCCTAGCAAGATGATTGGAGAAACTGAGAAATGTTTACGAGAATATCCTAGAGACATTGGACTAAAAGCAAACAAAAAAACCAGTATGGTTTTAGGCAAGGCATATGCTAAAGCAGCTTCATTATTCACAGCCATGAGTTCATTTCGTACATTCGTATAGCAAGAGTTTGGCCCGCGAATAGAGATATTTTTCACACTTTGCGCCTTCAGTGGATTTCACAACGGAAGACGATGCCATTTGTGATGCCAGTTGCAGGCCTAATACGTCCATCATTATTCACGTGAATAGTCATGATGCTACACCTAGCAGAGAGAATACAGAATCTAATCTCGCTCTCTCCTTTATACCAGGCAGCAGCCCATGTGTTGAGAAGCCAGAGAACACAGCAGAGAACTATTAAGTTAATGGCCTCACCTTATAAGAGAGCTCTTGAAGAAGCTGAATTTGGGTCTAAGACTAAGATAAGGTCAACCTCAAAAAGGGACTGTTATTCACCACTGGAGAAGAAAATTAAATAAGCGAGCCGAAAAAGAAGATAATGAAGAACCCATCAGGAAGCAATCAAAGTCAACTCCTGGTTTTGTTTAATGTGTGAAGAAACCTTTGAGGAAAATATGATTCAGTATATGTCTTGAAGGAAATGGGTACGGTTCATGAAACTTGTGCAAATGTTAGACGGAGTCAATAGAAATGCTTTGCGTGTCATGTGTGTCTTGAAAAGGAACTACTGTTTGATCTAAGTATAAGAATAATCTGAGACTCGAGAAAATAATTTTATATGTATCATTATGTTGCTGCCTCGTAATTTAAAGTTGTCTGCTAAAAGTTTTTAGCTACAATACTAGCTCATTTGAAACAACCTAAAACTTTAAAGTGAAATGACAAGAACTATATTTTTCATGGTTTCAGTTTCAAAATACTGTACGATTACAATTTATTTAAAAGTACGTTCAGCATCCATTAATCGAATCTATGTTTCTTCGTTGTTAAGTTTTGTCATTTGTAGACATTATTTTGAGATATTTTTAAAATTTTTCTCATGGGAACATGGTGGTCCATTCATAGAAACCTGTCGCCTTCAATGGACCAATAGCCGAATTTTTAATGAGCTAATTTTTGAACAGGTAGAAATAAGATGTAGCCCTAAAACTTTACTTTATCACTCCTATTAGTAAAGAAATTGTTCAAGCCTGAAAACGGAAGATATAATAAGAAATCGTTAGGAGGTCCATTGATGACAACCTTCCCCTATTTATCTGAGTCTTCTTAATTATTATATATAGTTATGCAGTTGCCCAGCTACATATCTAAGGAAATTCACTTTGCTTGCTTCAATTAATTCTCTTTTCTTGATCTTTTGTTACAACTTAATTTTCGCTGCCATATAACAATGCAGGAATTGCCATTAGTTAGGCGTAGTATAATTTCATTAGGGATTTTTCCTAATGTCCGGCCTATTTTTTTCCGCAGAAGTAATTATATTTCTTTAGTAACTATCTTCAAATTTCTTTGATATTCTCATATAATATGGAACAGCCCAGATATTTAAAGAATTTTACTTGTTCAACTATTTTGTTATTTATTTCAATTTTTACTCTTATAGGTAAAATTTCGGTTAGACTAGTAACTATTTGATTATCAACAAATAAAAGAGTAGTAGTAACGTTTACATTATGGACTTTAAACCTCGCAGATAGTAACAGTCTGACAGATAATCCAAGCACTCTGCTACATACAATTTGAGAGATTTATGATGGACAAAAACGTTGTACAACAAAATAGTTTTGGTATACTTTTATCTACCTTCTCACTATCATCCCAGCATTACTACATTATTCCTCCACATCTTCATAATTATCGTATGTCCCTTAATAGACTCTTCAGTTAAAGTGAGGCTCTATCCTCTTCAAGATTGTGTAGGCCTGTTTGCCCTGAAGGTGTGGAGCATATCTGACCAACGTGCATGCTTGAAGGCTCGTAACTGTAGTCAGATGACCGCCGTAGGCGACTGGGAGCGCTGCAAGTGTGAACAGTTTCATATTCACTTACATTATCGTCTCGTACTTCCTTTTGTCTGAATCGAGATTTGTGGCAGTAGCACGATGTCTTGTATTCGCCAGACAATCTTACTCTCGCTCTGTTAGTATCAATGCGCTTCCTCAAAGTAAAAAGAGAGAGGCGGACAGATACGAAAGTAATTCTGTTGAAAGATCCACCGAAGGGAAAATAATATATTGAAAAGATTGGAAACTGTGCGCACGACGTAAAAATTGTAGCACTTTTGTGTTACGGTAATATTATTCCATTATAATATGTTCTACTTTCTTCTCGTTCATCTTGTAGCGTGTCTTCTGTTTTTCTTCCTCCTTTTCTTTTCTTTTATTCTCTTTTTGTACTTAATCCTTTTTTATTATTTCCTTTCTTTCTTCGACTTTTCTCCTAATTTCCTCCCTCTTTGTCTAATATTTCTTTTGTTCTTTTCTCCCCTCCCTTTCTTCGTTATTTTTTTCATACTGATTTTTATTCTTCCCTCTATATTTTTCCTTTCTTACCTTTTGCTTTCCTTTCTTATTATTTTCTATTCTTTTTCCTCTTATCTTTTTATTCTCTTGCTCTTTATGAACTTACGTATAAAATATTGTAACTTAATATAGGCCTACTCAACTATCCAAAACTATTAAAATGCACTCAGTTCAAGCGCAGTCTGGTATATACAGTCACGAAGCTCAATACGTAGTAAATATGCATCCATAGATAGTTGCTAACCACTACGATCGCTACTATCGCTTCATTACAAACAATGTGAAATAGTACCTGCACAGTCTGTTGCTCCTAGTACCCTCATAAACTCAAGCTTCGTGACTGTATATACTAGACTGTGGTTCAAGTGTAAATTCATCAATTTATATACTCTTGATCCACTTTTACCACGACGACACAACATTATCCTCCTGGCTGAGTGTTAGAGAAGGCCGTATGGCCTTAACTCTGCCAGGTTAAATAAATCATTATTATTATTATTATTATTATTATTATTATTATTATTATATTTCTTTCATGGCTGTTTCGAGCACAGATTACATCATGGGTACTACTACGCTGTTCATATACAGTAGCTACTATTTCATGAGACGGCCGGGTGCATCAACGTCCGTAATTTCAGCCATTACATAACGCCTGTAAACTTTTACTGGCATTATATTTGCAAATGGGGTGCACCAATGTTAACCAGTATTATCTACCAGGCGTTTGCTGGCAGTCTTTAATCAGAAATAGTCAGTTAATATTTTCCGCTAGGTGTGAAACTGAATGCGCAACATCCATATCGACCCTCTTTTGTTTTCGATTCTTAATCTTACCGCGGGAAAGAAACATACTACAGCGAGAACATGGAGCCGAGAAAGAAGAGTGCATGCACAGCTAGTTTCTCGCTATTTGAATTCGATGTGTTAGTTAGTGGAGATAATAGAAAAAATATAAACATATTATAGAAAATAAAAAAAACGGGAGTGGAAGAGGAATTTAATTCGAGTCCACGTATTTCCTAATAATTTAAAATTATTTTAATGCTATTTTTGCCTGTGGTTCAAAACACTACAATACTGAATTCAGAATCAGTTTCAACATTGTCTAATTGTTCTTCAGTATATGGGAATATTAGTGAAAAGTACTTTTCTCTAATATACTCCATAGCATGTTTATAGCCTTATATTTCTTGATATGGGCAGCTAGTTCTTCAGGAACGAATAAGTCTTTAGTAGATCTTTAAACTGGAATAAATTACATTCTTCACTGCAAGTCGCATTTTCTGAAGGTTCCCTTGTCAGCTTTATTTTCCATTCTCACAATTCTTCGCCATCTACAATACATCGCCCATTGTCGAGTTTGAACCCACGAGCCTCGGATCAGCACGAAAAACGCAAGATGATTGAGGACAATAGTAGTAATAATAATAATAATAATAATAATAATAATAATAATAATAATAATAATAATGCATTAACGGGTGTCTATTCACAATATGGAACATTCTGAACAGATAACACTACACTCCAGTGGAAAGAAGAATTGGTTGAAACTTACAATGTCAGTAACGATCACGACTCCTAACACTGAATATCGCTTGTGCCAAATGTCGCCATCGTTGCGTTTCATATTGTAAAGAGAAATCCTGTGGAATAGACTTACAGTAGCGTTCAAAAATATTTTGTAGAAAGTATATGTCACAATTACATAAAGATAAGTATTGAATAGAAAAAACGCTATTGGATAATTGAAAAGAATGTATTTCTAATCCATTTAGTATGAAAATACATTTAGTTTAAACTAAGTTATCTTGTATAAAAAAATTGAAAATTCTTCTGGATAAAAAGTAATTTGTAAGTCCAAGTATGAAATAATAAAAAAAAAAAATATTCTGTACTCTGAGGAAAAAATCTGTATTTCGTTGCATACCTCCGAGTTTTCATCACATCAGCACATCTGTTTGGCATTTAATCCATAAGATCTTGCAATCGCTCGTGTGGAAGTTGTGACCATTCTTCTAATAAGGCAGCAAAGAACTGATCCTTATTTGAGTAATTTTACGACGAACACATCGATCCAATTTATCCCAGAAATGTTCAGTAAGATTAAGATCCGGACTCTGGCTTGGCCAATCCAAAAGTTTGTTTTTTTATCAAACAAAAAAAAATGTAAAAAAAAATTTTTTCAGCCATTTTTTAAATGGCTGGAAAAGTGTATTTTGGATTACTGTGCTGCTGAAAAATCCATTAAAGTGGCATATTATTCCTCCCATGTGGAACCATATTCTTTTATAAAATGTCACTATGACATCCATATTCCCTTCTATTGGGCTAAAGGACCAACTCCACTTCTAGAAAGACATCCCCACACCATGATGCTACTACCACCGTGCTTAATGGTCAGTACCTGGTATTTTTTGTTGTCTCTTTGGTTTTTTGGTCGATGTACATACTGCACACTATCAGAAGAAAATAAATTAAATTTACTCTCATCACTCCATAACACCTTATACCAGTCTGTAGTGTTCCATGTTTGATACATTTTTGCAAAGTCTTACATGCCCTTCCTATTTTTTTGGATTTGTGAGTGGTTTTTGTGATGGTCGTCTACCATTTAAATCATCAGCTACTAGGCTAGATTTCACAGTAGAGACATGTAGGTTCAATCCATGGTGCTGCTCTATATCATCTGTAATTCATCAAGCCGATTTTCATGGATCAGCAACCGATTGTTTAGAAGGCATTCTGTCATCCCTCAGTGTTGTTTTTCGAGGACAACCAGACGTTGGCTTATTGTCTACTGATCCTTGTTTTTGCCGTCGACTCGACACACACTTATGAGTGTTTGTGATATACCAAAATATTTAGAACGCTTGACTGCGATTTTCCCTTGTTCAAAGCGTTTATAACAGCTTGTCTCACAACCACAGAGTATTTCTTTTGTCTTGGCATGCTTGCAATGGTCTGTACAAATACACAAGCAGTGTCTAAATACCTAAACAACAATATTATATACCATTCCACCAAATAAAACTACAAAATACTTATGAGCTAATGGAATATACATTTATATTGTCATTCTATAAACTTGCCTGTTTCCTAGAGTCCACACCTGTGGAATAACGGTTAGCACGTCTAGCCGCGAAACCAGGTGGCCCGGGTTCGATTCCCGGTTGGGGCAAGTTACCTGATTGAGGCTTTTTTTCCGGGATTTTCCCTCAACCCAATATGAGCAAATGCTGGGTAACTATCAGTGCTGTACCCCGGATTCATTTCACAGGCATCACCTTCATCTCATTCAGTCGCTAAATAATCTAAGGTGTTGATAAAGCGTCGTAAAATAACTTACTAAAAAAAATTAGTTTCCTAGAAACGTAACCACAGCAACGTGATGCTAGTCATATAATGACACAGCTGCAGGGTGCGAATTAACGAGAGTATGGGGGGTTTCCCCCTGTTGGAAAGTTATCCCCCTCTCATAAATTCATATTAACATCCCTGCCAGGGATAACTTCTATTCCCCCCTCACAAAATATAATAATTGTTTTAATACGAGTACATGTACTGTATAAAGTAAGCAAAGTAAAGATGTATTATCATCACCGGCAAGCTGACAGCAATCAATAACTTAGGAATTACACATATTATCTGAAGCCTTCTCATGGATATAATTATTATTATGCTCAAGATGCAAGACAAGAAACTCAGTGCGACCAAGCGTTGAGCCGTACAGAATGAGGATAATAATAATTTTACGTATGGTATTCTCTATATAGGATTCTATCTCCCCCCAACAGAAATCTTAATTCGCACCCTGCTCAGCTGTGTGCTTTGCGTTGTTGTAACTGCATGCAAACAGTACTGACAATATAAAACCTTAACTACAAAATACGTTTGAGCGCTGCTGTATAACGGGGATTGAGTTCTTTCGGGCAGGCGGCCGGAGGACGATGGACATATAGAAATACATAATTTAAGATGATTTTCGCAAACAATTAAAACTGCAGTTTCATTTTAACCGTTAAATGTTCGTTTTTATGGACACAGAAATAGTAAATTAAATACTGTATTGAAACTGATATGTTGGAGCACCGAAGGCAGACCTCGCTGGTTTTGAATTGCAGGAAAAAAAGTGAAATACATTTACCAAAGCTGTTTTCTTAATTATTTAATATTTACACCGCACACAGACTGCGCAGTTACACGTGGGGAGACAATCCAGTTTCGTCTTGCTCGGTATGTATTCTGCTTTCAGTTCCCGTTGCTTTTCAATCCATTCAATTGAACGTGTTTTAATTATCGCTTTGCTTCATTGTATGCTTGGCTATATTTGCAACTACACGCCGGTGGTATCATGTATTTTGGATATTCTTTATGTTCTCTGCCTCATACAAGCACATGCACAGTTTCATTTTGTCCATGGTACAAATATAGACCTATTATCACCTGTACCTTGCCTGTATTCACTTTCAAATTTTCGCTCAGTTTGTATTAGTATATTGCGTTTGCAGAATATTGCTAAGGAAATGAAAGTTTTTTATTTATTTTGTATCCATTACACTTTCTCTATTGTCCATCATAAATTTGTTTTCCAGAAAAACATCTATTATAAGTCTTTTAACTAAATTCTCGAGTTCCGAATTTTTTTCGCACAATGGGTCTGGGAAGGTATTTAAAATTGTACTGTTAACATCGACAGATTTCCTTTTATATTTTGAAGTACATGAACGTAGAAAGCAATCTTCCGCCTTACTAGAAAACAATGAGCTTAAATAACAAAGATGATTGTGATGAAGCGCGTGCAAATTTAATTCGTTCCACGTTTCCGAACTACTTACAGGTTCCATCCTAAGGATAATATCGCTCATAACCTGGAAGAGTCTCCTTCTCTTTGAGTTTCATTATGTTTGGTTGTTTCAAATAACTATTCATGCTTTCTTTAATTCTCTAGTCCGTGCACCTATTCAATCCACTTCTACTTCCACTAAACACCTGATGTATTCTCTTCTATATAACATGTGTTATGTATTTCACTGAAAGCATATTTTGTGGTTTTATCTTTTTTATCAGTTAAATAATTTACATATTCAAATCTTGCCCATTCTCTGTGAAAGTTGCTTACTTGGACACTTCTAGTCGAGTTTAGTCGATCTGCACTTGCTCTGTGCCAGTGTTCTGATCCTCTTACCATTCTTTGTGTCTAGGCTTTTAATATCTTTGATTATTTTATCCTGCTGCTATTCAGGCATGCTTGCGATATCCATCCCGCTCATGCGGTAGTGGTTAAGTAACGTTAAATTTCGGCTTTTTCCCTTCCAAATTATTTGTTGAAAGCGGAGGGAGACAAGTAGCCAACAGCCTTGGAACTCACATAAGTTAAATTCTTCCTCATAACCCCAAATACCTTACAAGTCCTCGTGATGCGTACTTTTTAATTATTTCTTCTCCTACTTCCCTTTCCACCACCACCACCACCACCACCACCACCACCATCATCATCATCATCATCATCATCATCATCATTAGACATCATCATCACCATCACCGTAATCATAGTCATCATCATCATATCATCATCATCATCATCATCATCATCATCATCATCGAGATTAGTGATGTGTGAATTGAGACCGGTTGGTGTGTAATGCATGAGTGATTTAACACATCCCATAAGCTCCCGGTAGTTTAGAGCCATAAATACGAATAGAGGAAACCATTAAAATAAGTTACAAGAATTTTTTAATCTTTGGTATCAAAGAGATGAGCATAATGGCTCTATGAAGCTGAATTGCTCAGATGTATTTCTGCAGTGTTTTTTTTTTTAATTTTTAATATAAATTAGATTACAGATTGAATTACAAAAATTCAGCAATATTTAATTTTATGCATACATGCAAGGCACAAAAATTATTAGAACAATTTTGTATGCTGGAGACCTGTAATAAAATTTCAAAGAGTCCAAGTTAAATCAATGATGGACAGTGCCGATTCTAAGACAGTTATTTTTTTCCTGTTATTTCCAACTTATTTGTCATAATTGCTTCATGAGAGATATGTCAAAGTTTTAAATCAATGTTACAGAAGTGGTTAGTTTTAAATCCTTTTTAATTTTTAATTTTATTCTCAAAGAATTTATTTTATAAATTTTGCTTTCATTTGTATATGTTAATCTGATCTTTTATAATTGCCTTTAACACTCTTGATCTACTATTTTAATTGCCTGGTAACTGTATCTATTTAATTTGATTTTATTTCAATACCTACTATTATATGAGGGGCAGTCAAATGAAAACGGTTCACCAAGCGTATATCTCACGGTGGACAAGGTGGTACCACTGGAATTTGATTGCTGAACTGACATCTGGTGGCGACTCGCGAAATCACAGTTACAAGCTCTGCTTCAGTGATCTCAACATTATAAACTGAATAGACCTACATAACTCCTGTAGATAAATGCTGAAGAACCGTGACGTGTAACTTCCGTACTATTAGCAAACCTGAAGCGCATCTCTCTCTCTTTTTAACTCACAAGGCAATGGTTGTTTTGTTAAATTAAATGTTATGTTTTATTTAACGACGCTCGCAACTGCAGAGGTTATATCAGCGTCGCCGGTGTGCCGGAATTTTGACCTGCAGGAGTTCTTTTACAGTAAATCTACTGACATGAGCCTGTCGTATTTAAGCACACTTAAATGGTATCGACCTTGCCCGGGATCGAACCCGCAACCTCGGGCATAGAAGTCAGCGCTATACCAACTGTGCCAACCAGGCCGACGTTGTTTTGTTGAAAGAAGTTCATCTTTTAATTGTACAGTATTTCTTTAATTTTGCCGTCATAATGGTGAAATACTGTGCAGCATACGGCTGTAAACAGTTACAAACACCAGGAAGTGGAATTCAGTTTCATAGATAAGCTACTTGCATCAAAACGTGAATTCGAAATTATAGTATTGGCCACCCATCTAGACAATGATGCGATCACGATGTGATATTATGTCATTATTACATTGTGGTATATTATAGTATTTATAGGTGGAACTTTGACATTTCCCCACGCTACATAGATAACAGTGCAAATAAATTATCAAAAGTCTTCAGCCGATGAGTCCACTCTTTGTTAGCTGAATCAGAATGAGGACCAACATCAAACTTTTCTGGTATAAGATACAGTATTTATGCATTGTGAATATATTCATTTCGTTGGTTAAATTGTAATGAAAATACCTAATACATCTGTCTGAAAATGTGATTTTTTAGATTTATACACCAAGTGTTGATAAATTTGTTCTTGTACTTGATTACAAAACATCCTAACTCAATTTCGAACAGTCTTGTGTATAATACAATTCGTAACTACAAAACATGATGGTATAGTTCATGTGAAATAAGCGTATTGTCTGTTAAGGTTTTTGTTGTGAATAAAATATCCATTATAGTTACGTTAGTTTCACATTAAGGCCTCGAATTTGAGTACTGGTAGTATAACCAAACCGTTCCTAACAGTATTTAAGACTGAGTAAGAAACAAGTGACTATATAAGCCTACTTTTTTTTTTCCAACAAGCCCGGTCATAGAGACCCAGGGCCTCCAGGCAGTTAACACGGTAGGATTTATTTAACCTAGTTTGTATTTAGAATGTAGGCAAGCAGACTTATAATTGAAGTAGACAAGTACCAACTGTTTTTTTTACATTTAATTACAAAATTACCTCTGATTGAGGTTCTGGCTGATACTCCTGATCACAAATACGTAATCAGGGCTGATATGTATAGGATATATTATTAGGCAGTACATTCCACTTCACGATATATGTCAGAGGAATAACAATTGTTTGTATAGATTTAAAGTCTGATTAGTGAAATATGTACTAGTCAGCGATGTATGCAATGGAGAGAGAAAGAATATGGCCACCCTATCCAATTATCTCCTGGCTTACTTGCTTATGAGTGATGCCTCATTGGTGTCGTTTATGTGGTTCAAACCTATCTTTGGACTAAACAACAACAATATAATACAATATAAAATTGTTTGTTTATTCAGTCATATGACAAATCAATATTACTAAAACTAATGACACTTATTCATGTATGTAGTCATTATGTTCTGTACAATGGAGATTACGAACGTTTTCGCCCTTCGGGCATCCTCAGGTTCTGTGTATAATATCTCATTATTAGTCTCTGTAGTAAAATACAATGATAATTTAATGAAATGTACTGTTTAAAAATTAATATGTATAAAATAATGTACAGACTTATGTGCGTAAAATTAAAACTGTGATTGCATTGCAATGATACATAAAATTACGAAAACTATGAACATGTAGTGATGTTCCTCATTTTAAACTTCATAATACTGATATATGTAGATCTTGTCTCAAAGGTTCGACTTGGGCGGTGAATTCCATCTGAAATATATATTATAGAATAGAAAGGGGAAAAAACTACAAACGTGAAAATGTGGTCAAATTGAGTTATCAAATATACTCACGTTTTTATTGCACAAACAGTTGTGATATTTCATTGCGATGTGAAGTAGTATTTATCTGTAATGAAAACTTTAATATCAAAATATGTAAGTTTTGAAATGTGGAAGTATACCAATTATATGAACATACTTACGAGGACATGAGACGACCTTGGACTGGATTCACCGACTAATGTTACGCGAGCGTTGTATTGTGCTCGCGTAGAAAGCTTACGCGGAAGGATATTACGTTGTGGTGGGGTTTAAAAGTTATATAGGGGATTCCGGATTTGAATCAAATTTTCATTAAGAATACAGTTATTCCTTTCAATCTGTTTTGCAATATAATATTCCTGTGCAGAATTTATTAATTTTGTGACTATTCCAGATTTTAGGATTTTTAAGGTTTTGTGGATCGGGCCTAATTCGTTTCCAGTTTCTATTAAATGGGAGGCGTATGTGGATTTTTTACGATTGTGTTTGAAGTCCGAAATGTGTTCATTGTATCTAATTTTGAAGTTTCTTTTAGTCTGTCCTATATATTTTTTCTTGCATGTATGACATTCCAGTCTATAAATACCAATATTATGTAAGTTATTAACTTTGTGAAGTCTATTACTTAGGTTGTTATTATGTTTGTTGTCTGGTTTATGTGCTATATGAATATTTTCTTTTTTGAAAAAGTTAGTTAATTTATTTGATATGTATTTATTATATGATAGACCAAAATATTTTTTGTTGATGTTGTTTTGTTTAGTTAAATTAGATATATTGTTTAGTTTTTTTAGTTCTTTTGTTCTTATTTATTAATTTCTTGTTAAAATTTTATACTGTAGCCATTTTCATTGGCTATTTGAATTATTCTATTATATTCTTTATTATAGTTGCTCTTGCTTAGAGGGAATTGTATTAGTCTATTAACCATAAAGTTGAAATTACTTAATTTATGTGCAGTTGGGTATTCCGAATCTATGGGAATATTGTGGTTGGTGGTTCCGGGTTTTCTGTAAATATTGAACTCCAATTTATTTTTGTGTTTTTTTTTTATTATGATATCTAAAAAATGAATCATATTATTAACTTCAAAATTAGATACAAAGAACACATTTCGGACATCGAACACAATCGTAAAAAATCCACATACGCTTCCCATTTAATAGAAACTGGACACGAATTAGGCCCGATCCACAAAACCTTAAAAATCCTAAAATCTGGAATAGACACAAAATTAATAAATTCTGCACAGGAATATTATATTGCAAAACAGATTCAAAGGGATAACTGTATTCTTAATGAAAATTTGATTCAAATCCGGAATCCCCTATATAACTTTTAAACCCCACCAAAACGTAATATCCTTCCGCGTAAGCTTTCTACGCGAGCACAATACAACGCTCGCGTCACATTAGTCGGTGAATCCAGTTCAACAAGGTCGTCTCATGTCCTCTAAGTATGTTCATATAATTGGTATACTTCCACATTTCAAAACTTACATATTTTGATATTAAAGTTTTCATTACAGGTAAATACTTCTTCACATCGCAATGAAATACCACAACTGCTTGTGCAATGAAAACGTGAGTAAATTTGATAAATCACTTTGACCACATTTTCACGTTTGTAGTTTTTTCCCCATTCCATTCTATAATATAGGGGAGAGTCGGGTAGTATCGGACAGTGCGTTTCTTTCATCTACCACCATATGGTAGTACAGTTACGGAAGAAAAAACTGGCAGATGAACAGCAAAACTCGTAATGTTACTTATGCCGGTTTTGTTGTGATTATCACAGTACAGAGTACTGTTTACTCGAAGTTGCTGGACTAGGAGAGAAAGGCTTTCGTACTGTTTCTGTTCACATTCTATAAGGTTGAAACTCTCGTGTTTTTGTCGATGTACAGAAATTTGTTATTTAATTGTTTTTACCAGTAGGAGGAATGTTACTGATTTCATTATCAACTCATCTGTTCGCCTCTCTTTACTCTGTAGACATACGGTACTTCGTTTATTTATGGTTTATTTTTACTTTAATATCTTCTTGGCAAAACATACGATGAAGAGTAATCAAAATTGAGATAGATACAATACATACGAACTTAATGGTAAGATGATATAGACGTGAACAGTTAGTTAAAGTAGAATAAATATAAATTCATTAAGGTAATCCAATACAAATCATATAATTGAACATTCAGTTAAATTGAAATAAATAAATACATATAAATTACTTTCGGTAAACAATAAGTAATGAGGGAAGGGAAACACAAATAGATTTGTCAGTTAGAAATAATTTTTGTGCAATTTAGGAAAACGTTTGATTATATAAGTGATTCTAGTGTTTACTAGAACCTATTTATTTCTTCTATTATTAAAGCTACAGGGTGCTATTCATAGACATTTCGCTACCCCGGGCTACGAGCGTGCTAAACAGGATTCATATCATATCATATATCATATCATATCATATCATATCATATCATATCATATCATATCATATCATATCATATCATATCATATCATATCATATCATATCATATCATATCATATCATATCATATCATATCATATCATATATCATATCATATCACATCATATCATAACATATCATATCATATCATATATCATATCGCTGACACTGGTTTATGAATACGAAAAACGTTAGTTCGCTGATCATCCACCGAAAGCCCGCGCTAAGAATGTCTATGAATACGGCCCACAGTGTTTATTTTTGTTCTAAAAATAGAAAAGAAAAATACATTCCTGAAGTAAAATAATTAATACTGAATGTTCTTTATATCATAAATTAAAATTTTCTTCTACCTATGTAGTTCTAGTTATATACAACAGTTTTCTTCTAGACTTAATAGCCTGTCCATAAACCGTTGACATTGATCACTGCATCCATTCTTCTACTTACAGAATTAACAAGGCTTTGGATATAGACCTACTGTATCTGTCTGACAATGCAACATCATCCCAAACATCTGCAATGAGATTCCACAATTAATCTCCAATCCTAGGACACCGACACTGTAGTTACACATTAACATTGTGTTGCACTTCCGTACACACATTTTCTATGGAATTTAAGTCAGGACTTCTTGGCACCCATGGAACCTCTCGACATCGTCCCTGTGAATGTTCAACCACCGCTGCACGGCGACGCATGTGTGTACCGAAGACAAGTCATGTTGGAATTTTATTTTGTTTTCGGGCTTAAACACACAAACACTAGATAGCATCACATTTTCCAGTTTATTGGTGTACTGATGCTCATTCATATGCCCATGAATCCTCTATAGTGCACCGCCACCATAACCAGAAATCCGTACCACACCGACACGGACAATCGACCACTGCGTTCTCTCTGGACCACAAATATTCAGGGTCAAATCTCTTGGAATGTTTCGGTCGATATACGTGCACTGGCCTGCTATAGTTCATAAACATATCATCCAAAAAGATTACCTCTTTCCATGGATAGTTGTATGAATTCGACAAAATGTGACACGATCAATTCGATGGTCTTCAGTCAGAACTTCCTTCACCGCTGTTCTTCTCGGCACAACGTTGGCACTATTGAGCATTTTACTAGCCTTGTTTTGGAAGCAGGAAATTCCCTGCCGGTCACAAATATTTTAGAAGTATAAAATGAAAGCGCCTCGAACGTTCTATTAACATAAGATCTTGTTGTGGTGTTGATGCCTTGGGTCTTCAACTACCAGGTTTACGATTTATGTAACCTCGCTCTTGATACTGCGCCCACCACCTGGACGCTGTTCTAGTCTCAACTCTATAGCGTTCTCCAGCTCGAGCCGTGCTAAATCGGCCTTCCTCGATCAGTGCAATTACTTTGGCTTTGACGTCCATATCTATGGAACTGAAATACTAATGATGATTTTCGTAGTGGTTGAGGCTATTTATAGACAAATTCTGTTAATAGGGCTGGAAAGGGTCACGTGCCTAGGACTCTAGAAAGAACACGAAATTTACAGTAGTCATAAACCATAAACATAGTATGTCTGTAGAGTGAAGAGAGACGAACAGAGGGGATGAAAGTAACATTAACAACATTCCTCATACCCGCAATGGCAAAACCAATGGCAAAACAACTTTCTGTATGTTGACTAAAACATAACAAATGTTGCAAATATACACATAGGCTCTGTGCCGGATTCAGGCATAGGTAACATAGACAGTTGCCTAGGGCGGCAATTTCCAGGGGGCGGCATTTTCTCTCTCTCTTTCTCTCCCTTTTTTATTTTTATTTTACAATGTAACTTATTTTTAAAATACATGTTGGTATATCTTTTCTGAAGTTTCTTCTTGAACACCTTGTGGAAGTCAGATATTGTTTTGTTATCACATTGTCGCGGTCGTGGCAAGAGTGAAAGGAAAGTGTG
The DNA here is from genome assembly GCF_040183065.1 of Periplaneta americana. NCBI lineage: Eukaryota > Metazoa > Arthropoda > Insecta > Blattodea > Blattidae > Periplaneta > Periplaneta americana. The sequence continues at coordinate 88,964,811 of NC_091119.1, forward strand.
CAGCTGCATAATTATATTGTAATGCCGGTAACACATTATTATACTATGAAACTGCTTAAATTTAACTGCTAGTATGAACAAGAATGCAGTGTTGAAAATCAAATTGCATATTGTTGTTTATTAGCTATTTATCGCTATGAATAGTAACAACAACTCTCAGTTTCATTCACAATATAATAGCCTATATCAGCGTTTCTCAAACTATGGTCCTTTGACCACCTGTGTCCCCAAGGTTTACCCTTGTGGTTCTTCAAAAAGGACAGAAGAAAAAATCAAATTCAAACGAATTGCGTATCACACTATCTGAAAATCTCAGAGTTTGGAAATGATACATGACAGTCACCTTTCACTTTTACTCCCAGTACTGACATTTTATGAAATTTATTTACCTACCTGTCTACCGAATTCCCACTCTACTCTCAGCAAAAAAAGAGGGATTTAAAGCACTATGAACATGGTGTTTCTCGCCAACTTTTCCCTGCACATCAGCTGACGACATGTGGCTAAGTACATTGGAATATCTTCCAGATATATTCTCAAAACTAAACGAACTAAATCTCTCTTAACAAGGTAATTCTTTGACTGTATGAGAAAAAAGTGTTCGGGAGGAAATTTGGTTTGTGGGTCAGATCCGTAAAACAGTGGTTTTTTCACTATTTCCAACCCTAGAGTCTTCTTTGATTGAAAATGATTTCGTTATTGGAAAGAAAATTATGCAATGACATACGTTCGCATCTCGAAACTCTGAGGTCACAATTTGAAACTTATTTTCCATGTAAATATGACGAATTTTCATGGGTTCGCGATCCCTGGATATTGAAAATAACAAACTTACGTTGAGTGAAAGAGAACAGTTAATTAAACTCTCGAGTTAAAATGAAATTCCAAGCAGAAAATGTGGTTAATTTCTGGACCTCAACACAAGTGACAAGAGAATATATTGAACTGTACAGTGGTGCTTTACAGATTATAATTCAGTTTGCTTTTACGTATCTGTGTGAGAAAGGGTTTTAATCACTAACTCTAATAAAACCAAAGTACCGAAATCGACTCTATGTATGTAACGATCTCTGACTTAAGCTTACCAGCATATATCAAAATATAGAACAACTGCGCAAGAATCGGCAGGCTTATCTATCTCATTAATGAGAATACCAACATTTTATTTATTTACTTACTTATTTACTTACTTATTTACTTATTTATATATTTATTTATTTATTTATTTTGTTTAGTTAATAAGTTATAGATTGTCCAAACTCTAATACCTTGATTTATTAAAAATCTAAAATGGTTTTTTTCTATTAACATTAACGTAATTAGTTAATACTAATATAAAGTTAAAAGAAGTAAATTAATTTTAATTAATTAATTCAGTTTTGAAATATACTGGTATTAAAATATGCTTTGCTTTCAAAGGGAAAAAGGGTAAGGTGGTCCTCGGACCTGTTCTGACTTAAAAAAGTGGTCCCCACTTCAAAAAGGTTTCAGAAACACTGGCCTATATCATCAACAATACTATTTAATCCATTTCAGTATGTTCACTGTATAATTCGATTTGAAAGGTTTATTCTGTAAAGAGTTGGAGTTTATTTTTCAATTTATTTTATACTCCTGTCGAAGTAAGAAATACTCGTAAAAATTATACACCAACAGAAACCATGCTTAAAAAAAACCACAGCCTGCCTTTCAAAAATAAATTTTGTTTCAACAATGAATAAGTTTGAGTATTATGTTTCTTTGCTTCGAGTCTAATATGCTTCGTCAGATCGACTTTGATAATACCATCATTGCTTTCTCTGTGAAGAAAGTCCGAAGAAAGTCTTTATAATTCACAAGTAAGATGCATGTATTTTGATTTCAGTAATTTACTGTTTTCTGAAGTCGACCTGGTTGGCGAGTTGGTATGGCGCTGGCCCTCTATGCCCAAGGTTGCGGGTTTGATCCCGGGCCAGGTCGATGGCATTTAAGTGTGCTTAAATGCGACAGGCTCATGTCAGTAGATTTACTGGCATGTAAAAGAACTCCTGCGGGACAAAATTCCAGCACATCCGGCGACGCTGATATAACCTCTGCAGTTACGAGCGTCGTTAAATAAATCATAACATTTAACATTTTGTTTTCTGAATTGTAACATTTCATTTAAAAATAACTTTAACTGAACGTCACCTGTATAATAGCTGTCCATAAACTGTTTGTGGGATTTGGGGACGGCAAAATCTAGCACTCCCTAGGAGCGGCGCTATACCTAACTCCGGCTCTGCATAACCTACAGAATACTGTAGAATGTAAATAAAACCATTCCGAAAGCCAATCTCTCTAAGGGAAGTGGAAAGTGTTAATGTATCCCATGAAGTTATTTCTATTCACTACATTATACACCAACAGAAATCATGTGCAAATCAAATCAAAATGGTGTTATAGAAGTAGTCCAGTTGGAAAAACCACCAACACAATTATATCGAAAAGTCTCGCTCATTGTCAATTTAAGTCTTTCTTGATGAATGCAATAGCGAGTAAGGCGATCTGTCATATTATAGTAAAGTACGGTGACTTAGTCGTGGAAAATTATTGAATAGGTTCTTTGAACAGAGGGAGGAAACATCATCGTTCACGGAGGAAGAAGAAAAGTCTGTATCATAAGTGAAGAATGAAAAAATGGATTTGTGAACTTGCCTTCTTAATGGAATTATCTAAATGCTTTAAATTGTTTTCTACATGGTATCAACAAAATTATTACACAGTTATATGACAGAGTGAAAGCGTTTAATATAAACCACCTTTAATTATGGAACGTTAGCTTAACTAAAAGGATAAGTTACAGCACATTTTTCAATATTAACAACGATATAGGCATACTAGTTTCTTAAGACTTTGGATTTCGAAGAATATGTTCACACATCATGACGATCTGCACCAGAAATTTGATTCGAGATTTAGAGATTAGGAAAATTTTCAATTTGATTTTCAATTAGTATTTGTAATTAGAACTTATTGATTTACTTTAAGATAGTGAATTGAAGGATAAAAATCAAAACAAAAGAAGTTATCTGACTTTTATATGAACTTTCCATGCCTTAAATTTCCCCGATTGTACAGACATCCTTTTTCGGATTCACGTAGGCCATCTGTGCGAACAGTAATTTTTTCCTATGATGAAGATAAACAAGCCATGTCATGGAAGCCAATTATCGGATCACAACTTAAAATGTGCTGTCACATTATGCACTATACAAACAATAGTTCCAATCGTTGAGAAATTACTGAGGAAAAAGAGAATTAAACAAATCCTGAAAAATCAGTGCTAATGCCAGTGTTGAGTGGACTGAATGGAGTTAAATTTCTGCATTATTATTCCTAGGATTTTTATGTGTTTTGTTCAACATTTTCCTTAACAGAAGCAGTTTACACATTTACAGTAATTGTCATGCATTACCCGAATAATTAACATGAAATGTGTATTACATTTCTAAAAGTAGTTATAAATTTATTAACTTCTAACTTTGTTGAAAATAGGCTACAATGTTTTTTTTTTTTTTTTTTTTTTTTCAAATTGCTTAAGACAGTTCATTTAGTTATTTCTATTCAGCCCGTATCTTTTTTCCATCAGAAAACAATCATAAACCTATGCAGTAAATTCATATTGTGGTCCCGCCGCTGAACGTCTTACCTGCCCTGCTACGACTTTCCGCGGGCGAGCGGGCAAGGCTTGATGACGACACAGTGCTCTGAGTTGGGGACCAATGCTCTATAACTGTGATAATCACAACAAAACCGGCATAAGTAACATTACGAGTTTTGCTGCACATCGGCCAGTTTTTTCTTCCGTGACTGTACCTGAATGACATGGTTACGTTTCTCCATGCGACATCACAGAAACGTGACCATGTCAATCAGGTACTATCATCGTGTGGTAGATGAAAGAAACTCACTGTCCGATATTACCCGATGTCCGATACTACCCGACTCTCCCCTATATTTCAGATGGAATTCACCGCCCAAGTCGAACCTTTGAGACAAGATCTACTTATATCAGTATTATGAAGTTTAAAATGAGGAACATCACTACATGTTCATAGTTTTCATAATTTTATGTATCATTGCAATACAATCACAGTTTTAATTTTACGCACATAAGTCTGTACATTATTTTATACATATTAATTTTTAAATAGTTCATTTCTTTAAATTATCATTGTAGTTTACTACAGAAACTAATAATGAGATATTATACACAGAGTCTGATGATGCCCGAAGGGCGAAAACGTTCGTAATCTGCATTGTACAGAACATAATGACTACATATGTGAATAAGTATCATTAGTTTTAGTAATATTGATTTGTCATATGACTGAATAAACAAACAATTTTATATTGTATTATATTGTACAGGGACATCATTTTATTTTTACTAACATTTCTAATATTAACCTAGCTATACCTTTGGATTAAATTAAACCATTCACGACTGGAGTTCGATGATACTGGCGTAAAATACAAACAAATCACTTTACTAGGTATAGGAGGGAAGAAGAGTAGTTCATCAATTTACGTAAACTAGGAAATATCGCGATTTTGTGTTTGATAAATTTCATTAAGTTTTTGTTTAATCAAAATACAGTAAAGTATTAACAATAAGTGTTTTTACTCACGAATTGAGCTATCCATTCGGACGTATTCATTATGGAATGTAGCCTACATTATATTGTTTACAACACATTAGCGTACAATATAGAGAATGAAGTTGAATTGAAAAATAATCATGATAGGGATATTTAAACACATTTTTGAAAATGGTGGCCGTTCATTTCGATACAGGCTTCAGTTCTTTTGTACATATTTTCGCACTATAGACTATTGTATCTAATTCCAATTACCAGTTTCGTCCTTCGTACAGTCACGGAAGAAAAAACTTGCCGGTGTGCAGCAAAACTCGTAATGTTACTTATGCCGGTTTTGTTGTGATTATCACAGTTATAGAGCATTGGTCCCCAACTCAGAGCACTGTGTCGTCATCAAGCCTTGCCCGCTCGCCCGCGGAAAGTCGTAGCAGGGCAGGTAAGACGTTCAGCGGCGGGACCACAATATGAATTTACTGCATAGGTTTATGATTGTTTTCTGATGGAAAAAAGATACGGGCTGAATAGAAATAACTAAATGAACTGTCTTAAGCAATTTGAAAAAAAAAAAAAAAAAAAAAAAAAAACATTGTAGCCTATTTTCAACAAAGTTAGAAGTTAATAAATTTATAACTACTTTTAGAAATGTAATACACATTTCATGTTAATTATTCGGGTAATGCATGACAATTACTGTAAATGTGTAAACTGCTTCTGTTAAGGAAAATGTTGAACAAAACACATAAAAATCCTAGGAATAATAATGCAGAAATTTAACTCCATTCAGTCCACTCAACACTGGCATTAGCACTGATTTTTCAGGATTTGTTTAATTCTCTTTTTCCTCAGTAATTTCTCAACGATTGGAACTATTGTTTGTATAGTGCATAATGTGACAGCACATTTTAAGTTGTGATCCGATAATTGGCTTCCATGACATGGCTTGTTTATCTTCATCATAGGAAAAAATTACTGTTCGCACAGATGGCCTACGTGAATCCGAAAAAGGATGTCTGTACAATCGGGGAAATTTAAGGCATGGAAAGTTCATATAAAAGTCAGATAACTTCTTTTGTTTTGATTTTTATCCTTCAATTCACTATCTTAAAGTAAATCAATAAGTTCTAATTACAAATACTAATTGAAAATCAAATTGAAAATTTTCCTAATCTCTAAATCTCGAATCAAATTTCTGGTGCAGATCGTCATGATGTGTGAACATATTCTTCGAAATCCAAAGTCTTAAGAAACTAGTATGCCTATATCGTTGTTAATATTGAAAAATGTGCTGTAACTTATCCTTTTAGTTAAGCTAACGTTCCATAATTAAAGGTGGTTTATATTAAACGCTTTCACTCTGTCATATAACTGTGTAATAATCTTGTTGATACCATGTAGAAAACAATTTAAAGCATTTAGATAATTCCATTAAGAAGGCAAGTTCACAAATCCATTTTTTCATTCTTCACTTATGATACAGACTTTTCTTCTTCCTCCGTGAACGATGATGTTTCCTCCCTCAGTTCAAAGAACCTATTCAATAATTTGCCACGACTAAGTCACCGTACTTTACTATAATATGACAGATCGCCTTACTCGCTATTGCATTCATCAAGAAAGACTTAAATTGACAATGAGCGAGACTTTTCGATATAATTGTGTTGGTGGTTTTTCCAACTGGACTACTTCTATAACACCATTTTGATTTGATTTGCACATGATTTCTGTTGGTGTATAATGTAGTGAATAGAAATAACTTCATGGGATACATTAACGCTTTTCACTTCGTCCCTTAGAGAGACTGGCTTTCGGAATGGTTTTATTTACATTCTACAGTATTCTGTAGGCTATGCAGAGCCGGAGTTAGGTATAGTGCCACTCCTAGGCAGTGCTAGATTTTGCCGTCCCCAAATCCCACAAACAGTTTATGGACAGCTATTATACAGGTGACGTTCAGTTAAAGTTATTTTTAAATGAAATGTTACAATTCAGAAAACAAAATGTTAAATGTTATGATTTATTTAACGACGCTCGTAACTGCAGAGGTTATATCAGCGTCGCCGGATGTGCTGGAATTTTGTCCCGCAGGAGTTCTTTTACATGCCAGTAAATCTACTGACATGAGCCTGTCGCATTTAAGCACACTTAAATGCCATCGACCTGGCCCGGGATCGAACCCGCAACCTTGGACATAGAGGGCCAGCGCTATACCAACTCGCCAACCAGGTCGACTTCAGAAAACAGTAAATTACTGAAATCAAAATACATGCATGTTACTTGTGAATTATAAAGTCTTTCTTCGGACTTTCTTCACAGAGAAAGCAATGATGGTATTATCAAAGTCGATCTGACGAAGCATATTAGACTCGAAGCAAAGAAACATAATACTCAAACTTATTCATTGTTGAAACAAAATTTATTTTTGAAAGGCAGGCTGTGGTTTTTTTTAAGCATGGTTTCTGTTGGTGTATAATTTTTACGAGTATTTCTTACTTCGACAGGAGTATAAAATAAATTGAAAAATAAACTCCAACTCTTTACAGAATAAACCTTTCAAATCGAATTATATAGTGAACATACTGAAATGGATTAAATGGTATTGTTGATGATATAGGCCAGTGTTTCTTAAATTTTTTTTGAAGTGGGACCACTTTTTTAAGTCAGAACAGTTCCGAGGACCACCTTACTCTTGTTCCCTTTGAAAGCAAAGCATATTTTAATACCAGTATATTTTAAAACAATTAATTAATTAAAATTAATTTGCTTTGTTTAACTTTATATTAGTATTAACTAATTACGTTAATGTTAATAGAAAAAAATTCATTTTAGATTTTTAATAAATCAATGTATTAGAGTTTGGACAATCTTTGAATAAATGAATAAATGATTAAATGAATAAATGAATGAGTGAATAAATGAATAAATGAATAAATGAATAAATGAATAAATGAATAAATAAATAAATAAATAAAATGTTGGTATTCTCATTAATGAGATAGATAAGCCTGCCGATTCTTGCGCAGTTGTTCTATACTTTGATATATGCTGGTAAGCTTAAGTCAGAGATCGTTACATACATAGAGTCGATTTCGGTACTTTGGTTTTATTAGCGTTAGTGATTAAAACCCTTTCTCACACAGATACGTAAAAGCAAACTGAATTATAATCTGTAAAGCACCACTGTACAGTTCAATATATTCTCTTTTCACTTGTGTTGAGGTCCAGAATTTAACCATACTTTCTGCTTGTAATTTCATTTAAAGTAGAGAGTTCAATTAACTGTTCTCTTTCACTCAACGAAAGTTTGTTATTTTCAATATCAAGGGATCGCGAACCCATGAAAATTCGTCATATTTACATGAAAAATAAGTTTCGAATTGTGACCTCAGAGTTTCGAGATGCGAACGTATGTCATTGCATAATTTTCTTTCCAATAACGAAATCATTTTCAATCAAAGAAGACTCTAGGTTTGGAAATAGTAAAAAACCACTGTTTTACGGATCTGACCCACAAACCAAATTTCCTCCCGAACACTTTTTTCTCATACAGTCAAAGAATTACCTTGTAAAGAGAGATTTAGTTCGTTTAGTTTTGAGAATATATCTGGAAGATATTCCAATGTACTTCGCCACATGTCGTCAGCTGATGTGCAGGGAAAAGTTGGCGAGAAACACCATGTTCATAGTGCTTTAAATCCCTCTTTTTTTGCTGAGAGTAGAGTGGGAATTCGGTAGACAGGTAGGTAAATAAATTTCATAAAATGTCAGCACTGGGAGTAAAAGTGAAAGGTGACTGTCATGTATCATTTCCAAACTCTGAGATTTTCAGATAGTGTGATACGCAATTCGTTTGAATTTGATTTTTTCTTCTGTCCTTTTTGAAGAACCACAAGGGTAAACCTTGGGGACACAGGTGGTCCAAGGACCATAGTTTGAGAAACGCTGATATAGGTTATTATATTGTGAATGAAACTGAGAGTTGTGGTTACTATTCATAGCGATAAATAGCTAATAAACAACAATATGCAATTTGATTTTCAACACTGCATTCTTGTTCATACTAGCAGTTAAATTTAAGCAGTTTCATAGTATAATAATGTGATACCGGCATTAAAATATAATTATGCAGCTGCACACTTTCCTTTCACTCTTGCCACGACCGCGACAATGTGATAACAAAACAATATCTGACTTCCACAAGGTGTTCAAGAAGAAACTTCAGAAAAGATATACCAACATGTGTTTTAAAAATAAATTTCATTGTAAAATAAAAATGAAAAAGGGAGAGAAAGAGAGAGAGAAAATGCCGCCCCCTGGAAATTGCCGCCCTAGGCAACTATGTTACCTAGGCCTGAATCCGGCACAGAGCCTATGTGTATATTTGCAACATTTGTTATGTTTTAGTCAACATACAGAAAGTTGTTTTGCCATTGGTTTTGCCATTGCGGGTATGAGGAATGTTGTTAATGTTACTTTCATCCCCTCTGTTCGTCTCTCTTCACTCTACAGACATACTATGTTTATGGTTTATGACTACTGTAAATTTCGTGTTCTTTCTAGAGTCCTAGGCACGTGACCCTTTCCAGCCCTATTAACAGAATTTGTCTATAAATAGCCACAACCACTACGAAAATCATCATTAGTATTTCAGTTCCATAGATCTGGACGTCAAAGCCAAAGTAATTGCACTGATCGAGGAAGGCCGATTTAGCACGGCTCGAGCTGGAGAACGCTATAGAATTGCGACTAGAACAGCGTCCAGGTGGTGGGTGCAGTATCAAGAGCGAGGTTACATAAATCGTAAACCTGGTAGTTGAAGACCCAAGGCATCAACACCACAACAAGATCTTATGTTAATAGAACGTTCGAGGCGCTTTCATTTCATATTTCTAAAATATTTGTGGCTGACAGGGAATTTCCTGCTTCCAACAGAACGCTAGTACAAGGCTCAATAGTGCCAGCGTTGTGCTGAGAAGAAGAACGGTGAAGGAAGTTCTGACTGAAGACCATCGAATTGATCGTGTCACATTTTGTCGAATTCATACAACTATCCATGGAAAGAGGTCATCCTATTGGATGATATGTTCATGAACAATAGCAGGCCAGTGCACGTATATCGACCGAAACAATCCAAGAGATTTGATCCTGAATATTTGTGGTCCAGAGAGAACGCAGTGGTCGTTTGTCAGTGTCGGTGTGGTACGAATTTCTGGTTATGGTGGCGGTGCACTATAGAGGATTCTTGGGCATATGAATGAGCATCAGTACACCATTAAACTGGAAAATGTGATGCTACCTAGTGTTTGTGTGTTTAAGCCCGAAAACAAAATAAAATTCCAATATGACTTGTCTTCGGTACACACATGCGTCGCCGTGCAGCGGTGGTTCAACATTCACAGGGACGATGTCGAGAGGTTCCATGGATGCCAAAAAGTCCTGACTTAAATCCTGTAGAAAATGTGTGTACGGAAGTGCAACGCAATGTTAATGTGTAAATACAGAGTCGGTGTCCTAGGATTGCAGATGTATTGTGGAATCTCATTGCAGATGTTTGGGATGATGTTGCATTGTCAGATAGATACAGTAGGTCTATATCCAAAGCCTTGTTAATTCTGTAAGTAGAAGAATGGATGCAGTGATCAATGTCAACGGTTTATGGACAGGCTATTAAGTCCAGAAGAAAACTGTTGTATATAACTAGAAGTAAATAGGTAGAAGAAGATTTTAATTTGTGATATAAAGAACATTCAGTATTAATTATTTTACTTCAGGAATGTATTTTTCTTTTCTATTTTTAGAACAAAAATAAACACTGTGGGCCGTATTCATAGACATTCTTAGCGCGGGCTTTCGGTGGATGATCAGCGAACTAACGTTTTTCGTATTCATAAACCAGTGTCAGCGATATGATATATGATATGATATGATATGATATGATATGATATGATATGATATGATATGATATGATGTGATATGATATGATATATGATATGATATGATATGATATGATATAATATGATATGATATATGATATATGATATGATATGATATGATATGATATATGATAAGATATGATAAGATATGATATGATATGATATGATATGATATGATATATGATATGATATGATATATGATATGAATCCTGTTTAGCACGCTCGTAGCCCGGGGTAGCGAAATGTCTATGAATAGCACCCTGTAGCTTTAATAATAGAATAAATAAATAGGTTCTAGTAAACACTAGAATCACTTATAAAATCAAACGTTTTCCTAAATTGCACAAAAATTATTTCTAACTAACAAATCTATTTGTGTGTCTCTTCCCTTATTACTAATTGTTTACCGAAAGTAATTTATAGGTATTTATTTATTTAAATTTAACTGAATGTTCACTTATATAATTTGTATTGGATTACCGTAATCAATTTATATTTATTCTACTTTAACTAACTGATCACGTCTATATCATCTTACCATTAAGTTCGTATGTATTGTATCTATCTCAATTTTGTTTACTCTTCGTCGTCTGTTTTTCCAGGAAGATATTAAAGTAAAAATAAATCATAAATAAACGAAGTACCGTATGTCTACAGAGTAAAGAGAGGCGAACAGATGAGTTGATAATGAAATCAGTTACATTCCTCGTACTGGTAAAAACAATTAAATAACAAATTTCTGTACATCGACAAAAACACGAGAGTTTCAACCTTATAGAATGTGAACAGAAACAGTACGAAAGCCTTTCTCTCCTAGTCCAGCAACTTCGAGTAAACAGTACTCTGTACTGTGATAATCACAACAAAACCGGCATAAGTAACATTACGAGTTTTGCTGTTCATCGGCCAGTTTTTTCTTCCGTAACTGTACCAGTAACTCATGTTGAAATAATTCTGTACCTACTGTACATTCAATCTTCACTTCTGCTCGATCGGAAAAGATAAAATTACTCAGACATGCTATCTACTGTCCGTCCAAGTGGTTTTGTCGCATGGTCGTAGAAAGGGGGAAATCACGTGAAGGTTAATTACTTAACGAGGCTCTTTTATTTAAGTTATATTAAACAGTTGTATAATGTTACGTAGACGTCCAATTCCCAACAGAAATTAATGTTTTCAGAAAAGAGCTAAGACAGCCCAGCTCTTACAGAGGGGCGAGCAGAAGCAGGTGGGGGAAATCGGGATGCGACGTAGGCAAACGGACGACAGTACCTGTAGGAAAATATGATTCAATATTGAAAGCTCTTTCGTCACTGGAATACGCGAACATATTTCTGGAACATACTATACTCAGTAACTCATATGCGGCCTTGGTTCTGTGTGGAGAACGGTTGGAAGTTTACAAGTAGAGGGGGTGATAGTGAAGTACATTAAAAACTCAGGTACAATAAAAGTTGAAGTAAAAATAAAATGATGTCCCTGTATTATAACATTGACAGTCTGAATCATCACAATATGCTTTCTAAGTTAAACAACAACAATTTATTACAAGATTATGTTGCCACGCTAAAGTTTTAGTGCCGAACAAATAGCACTATTATTATTATTATTATTATTATTATTATTATTATTATTATTGGAACTATTATTATTATTTTTCCTGGCCGGGCCCCCTCCAAAATTGGGGCCCTAGGTAGCTGCTAGTTTGCTTTAAGGTAGAAGTTCGCCGCTATTCTGACATAATGTTTGTATACTTCGTATTTTTTCAAGTACTGTTGACCTCTTGGTGCAATACCGGTATGACGTAATATTTTGTGTGTATTGTTATTTTGAAAATTTGAATTTTTCTTGTAGTGTTTATGTATCGTTATTAAGTATTTATTTTGTTTATACCTGGCTTTCTTCAATGATAAATTTTTTTTCTGTTGAGAAGAGAAAAAATTTTAACAGGAAACTCAGCTCTTATATCACATACAATTAAGTATAAAGGTTTTTATACTGTAAGGTCAAAATATAGATACCGGTATGTACCTATAACAATCTGTAAATTTAGTTATATTATTTATAGCAATTAAACTCTTGACAAAGCCAAAAATTAAAGAATTTTAATGGTAAATAAATCTTTGTACTTCAAAATATAACTTTCGGTTTATTACCAGGACTACAGTATATGTTTAAAACCTCAATGAATATAATTGTGTGCTTTTCTTGTATCGTATTTAGCTTTTATTTTAACTTAATCTTCACTATTCCTAACCCATATTTATTTTTCTGATCGGGAGTAGTGCAAGTAAATATGTGGCCTAGAAGAGATAAGAGTTTTCTTTTATATATTTGTCTTTAATTTTGATGTGTTTACATTTGTATGTATTTTTTTAGTTAGAAATAACGTAGAGCACTTTATATATACTTAATTTCATATATGATGTTTGCGTCCAAGTCTAGAGAATTCATAACTCGTATTAAATTGATGGAAATAGTTCATGATAACCCACAATATAAATAATTTCAATATGCATACACGAATTTGGAAGTGAGGTTAGAAATACGCGTGTTCGTGCAACATCATTAATGGAGGCAGGTAAAGAAGTACAGCGAGGTGTAGTGCGATTTTTGACTGCTGAAGGAGTAGGACGAGAAATCCATCGTCGCATGACTGTTGTTTACTGCGAACACAGTATGTCATGTTCACGTGTACTGGAATGGCACAAGAGATTCCGAGAGGGAGGCGTGTCACAGTAAGACGATGCTCGCCCAGGACAGGCTCATCGTGCCATCACTCCTGCTGTTATTGCTGAGGTTGATGGTCTTATACGGGGAAATCGACGGATCACTGTGGAAGAACTTCGTCGTTTGGTGGGAATAAGTAACGGTTCCATACACGTCATTGCGATGAAGTGCCTGTATTACCGATAAATCTGCGCGCAATGGGTTCCATATCAGTTGACGGAGGAACAAAAAACAAACAGAATGGCTGCTTCACTGGGTCACTTGAAATAATACCACGAGGAAGAGTATGCATTTCTGTCCCGTATTGTCACTGGGAACGAATCGTATGTTTCCATTTTGAACCGAGAGCCAACAATAGAAACACATGGATTCTCCATCACCGAAAAAGTCCAAAGCAATACACATAAGTTTCGGTAAAGTTGTTGACAATCTCCTTCGATTCTAGAGGCCCTCTGCTTGTTGAATTTCTCGAGCATGTGGCCACAATCAATGCACAGCGTTATGAAGAAACTTTACGGAAACTGAGACGCGCCATTAAGTCAAAACGCCCTGGAATGCTATCGAACGGCATTATTCTTCATGATAATGCCAACCCACATACTGCCAACTTGTGAGGAATACGATTCAGACATTTGGTTGGGAAGCTCTTGAACACCCTTTCTCACTACAGCCTAGATCTCTCCCCAAGCAATTTTCACATTTTTGGAGAGTTGAAGAAAGACATTCGTAGACTTCGGTTTGGATCGGACAAAGACGTGTGTGACACGGCAAAGAACCGGTTCGGTAGGCAGCCTACAATATTTTTCAAGAACGGTATTGATCGTCTTGTCTCGCAGTGGGATAAATGTATAAGCAGGTTTGGAGATTACTTTTGAGGTAACAAATGTTTCATTATACTTTTTGGCATCTGACTTGTTTTCATTTGACTGTTCCTCATAGTACGCCATGTATTATATATTTGTATATTTTGACATTGTTTGTGGGCTGTATTTGTGCTGAATAACATTAAATTATCTATCTGTCTGTCTGCCTGTCTGTCTGTCTGTCTGCCATCCGTCCGTCCGTCCGTCCATTGTCCTTTTCCTTCCGATCTCTGGAAACGAATTTTGAATGACGTCATGTATGTCAGGAGTCTCACGACCAGCAGTGAGTGATTTCATAGTGAGAATGCACGGTGTCTCACAGTAGTAATGACCAAGAAAATCGAAGCCAACTACAGTTTATGAAAATAAAAAAAGCCAGCAAGAAACGTAATTTCGTTATTTGCAGGAAAGGTATCTTCTGTGCACCTAATAAGACTGGCAAAACTGGGATGGAATTAATTCCAGAGGAGAAAAAGCAAGCAAATCCACCTCCCGCCACAAGCCGCACCCCAGAAATTATACAAATTAATCCCATGTCTTTAATCTCTCTCGTGGGATGGATAGATGAATGGATGGAAGGATGGACGGATGAACGGACGGACGGGTGGATAGGTGAATGGGGAGGTAGACAGTTAAGTCAATTGAGTGAATAAATAAATAAATAAATAAATAAATAAATTAATTAATTAATTAATGAGTAAATGAGTAAATATGTAACTGAATGAATGAATGAGTAAATATGTAACTAAATAAATGAATGAAATAAGAGAATAAGTAATAAAATAGTGTCTTAGTGGCGTACTTGCGCAAGAGACGAAACTGCTGTGTTTTATTGATTTCGGCACTAGAAGATTAGGGATATGCCTTCTTTTCACTTTTTTCGGAGACAAAGTAGATCCCGGAGCCACTCTGGAATTTGAGACGAGTTTAAAATTCCCGCTTTACTTGGACTTCAACCCGGCCTCTTCTACTTTACAGTCTGTCGCTCTGATGACATAGTCTACTCTACTCTGAGTTATTAGTGGTGGGTACCATATCATACTTTTGAGATGTTCTCTTGGAAGCAAGCTGTATTGAGCTTCTCTTCATGATAAAGACAGGCCTCCGTTCACATGTATCCAATTCACTTCTATCTATGTGCAGTTCTAGTCTCTGAAGCTTCGGAGAGAAGGTAACGATTAATCTTGGAATATCGTGGAAGAAAAATTTGCATATATTTGAAAGTGGTGTATTTGGAGCGTCTAAATCATCCGTCTGAGCGGACGAAATGTGTTTACCGAGTTAAGTGATATCGCTTCGGAATCGAATGGATGTAAATTTGGACTCTTTTCGAAAATTGAGTTTGCTCGCTCCTTCTCGTTCTAAATGTTACCGCGGCGCTAGTGTCTGTGTGTTGACTCTCTTATTCTTTTCGCTTCCCTTGATATCTAGAGTCTGCGCCTGAAATGCGGTTCCTCAAGAGCAGGAAGCCAACCAGAGAGGTAAAGGCAAATTATAGCTTTAGTAGATCCTGTCTTTTGCATCCAAGGTTGTTGGCTGACGGTTTTTGTCATTTTTTTACTCTCAAGGAAGTTTTGAGTTACTTTTTTTTTTCTACTCCTCCTCCTCCTTTTCCTTCATGTCCTATACTACAAGAATAGGCTAACTGTCCTTTCCAGTCTTATTTGCATTTATCTTCATCCCATATTGTTCACGGTTGTCATTTAGCTCCAGTAGCATATTCTTTAGTATCATTTCCTCTTCTACTAACAAAGCCATATAGGCCTAATCAGCAAATCTTATGCACTTTATTCTTCTTCCTCCTACTATCACTCCTCCCTTGTTATGAAAACAATTCTTTACTAAATTCTCTAAGTAGATGTTGAACAGGGTAGGTCATAAAGGACATTCTTGACGTACTCCTCTCCCAATTTCACTTCCTCCTGAAATTTCTTCTCCTATCCTAACTTTGACTCGTTTTATATAAAGATTACCGAACAGTTTTTTCTCTTTCCAATCCACACCGATTTTCTTTTGGATCCCCATCAGTTTATTCCAATCCACTCTATCAAAAGCCTTTTCTAGGTCCACAAATACTACATACACTTCTTTATTTTTCTCTAGGTATCTTTTCGCCGATTGTCCGTAGCAGTCCAATTGCATCTCTCGTACGTTTTCCCTTTCTGAAGCTAAACTGCTCTTCTTCCAACTGTTCTTAGGGACGGTTAATTCAATACATTATGAGAATGTTTACTGAGTAAAACATAATTATGGGCTTAAATTATGGCAAAATATTTTAAGGGGTCCACCAAAATGAAGTATGAATGTTAAGGGGTCCGTGACACTAAAAATGTTTGGAACCACTTACTTACTTACTTACTGGCTTTTAAGGAACCCGGAGGTTCATTGCCGCCCTCGCATAAGCCCACCATTGATCCCTATCTTGAGCAAGATAAATCCAGTCCCTACCATCATATCCCCCCCCCTAAAATCAATTTTAATATTATCTTCCCATCTACGTCTCGGCCTCCCCAAAGGTCTTTTCCCCTCTGGCCTCTCAACTAACACTCTATATGCATTTCTGGATTCGCCCATACGTGCTACATGCCCTGCCCATAGAACAGAAAAACACAACCACTGCGAGTCAAAATTATAAATCTGTCCAGCAATTTGCTCCAGAGTATAGAGTTTAATGTTAATATTTAAAAATTTACCGTTGTTAAGTCTTCTGTTTATTGCAGTATTGTAAATGGTGTTATTACGGAGATTAACCATAAATATTTATAACTCTAAACCTATTCAGTAATACTATTTTTAAGTATTATGAGTTCAATATCTTGATCTTTTTACACGTGTATATTTGGATTGTGAATATCTAGATTAAAATTTTCTTTTTGTTCCATCAGTTTACTACAGCCGTGGAGAAAATTTGACTCGCGAGCACATAGGGATATCCTGAACTAGCACCGACAGATAGCGCACGTGTACTTTGAGGGATGCGCTTTGCGTGTGCATTTGTTTTTCGGTATATAAACATTGAGGATATACGTAGTGTATTACTATATTAAATACTCTTAAAAACAACTAAAAATGACAAATTTTTGTTATGTTCCTATATGTAAAAACCAGGGAAAGCTTTTTGTTTTCAATCAGGTCCCGAAATATTCTGAATATATGTTTTAAACCTTAAAAATATAAGTAATTAAATTGCGCCTTGAAAGTGCTAGCTATTAAATAAAATTAACTACTTCAAGTAAGGAATTGTATACTACAGTTTCATTTTGGAAGAGGAAAAAGAAAAATTAATAAAGACATATGCAACCTCGACAGCAAGCTATGTTAGCTTAGATTATATTATGCAGTAGTTGTAGGAGTCTCCGAAGTTTACGTCTGCAGTAAACTCTCGATAAACTGGGATGTTTATTATCCAGGACGATCCGTAGTGAAATCCATTTCGTGAATTATGTTGCTTGACGTAACGAAAATGAAAATCCGTTAATAAGTCAGTTGCTTCACTTCCCCTTCGGGTGTCCGTCTCCCTCTATAAGTGTTATGCACGTTGCAGGTTACACAGTGGCTCGGCGCACGATCGCATTTTTGCCACGGCTGGTTTACGAGCCATATAATGATGTCAAATCATCTTTATTTTGAGCTATCAATTCCTTGTCATCCGCGGTAGTGTACACAGAGTTCCCATGCAAGAACATTTATTCCGCCATAATAATAATAATAATAATAATAATAATAATAATAATAATAATAATAATACTTACTTACAAATGGCTTTTAAGGAACACGAAGGTTCATTGCCGCCCTCACATAAGCCCGCCATCGGTCCCTATCCTGTGCAAGATTAATCCAGTGTCTATCATCATATCCCACCTCCCTCAAATCCATTTTAATATTATCCTCCCATCTATGTCTCGGCCTCCCTAAAGGTCTTTTTCTCTCCGGTCTCCCAACTAACCCTCTATATGCATTTCTGGATTCGCCCATACGTGCTACATGCCCTGCCCATCGCAAACGTCTGGATATAATGTTCCTAATTATGTCAGGTGAAGAATACAATGCGTGCAGTTCTGCGTTGTGTAACTTTCTCAATAATAATAATAATAATAATAATAATAATAATAATAATAATAATAATGATAATGATAATGATAATAATAATGATAATAATAATAATAATTATTATTATTATTATTATTATTATTATTATTAATTTATTTAATCTGGCAGAGCTAAGGCCAATAGGCCTTCTCTTCCGCCCAGCCAGACTCTAATTCTAATTGAATACAATTGCTTACATAGTTATTACATTAATATATAGACCATAAAACAACATGAAAGTAAATAATGAAAGTTGGATAAGTAATGTTAGTGTGACAATAATAAACATTGGTAAGAAATAGTATAATAATAATAATAATAATAATAATAATAATAATAATAATGATAATGAATTTTAAGGCCTGATTAAAAGAAATATCTTATATCTGTCAACATCTTTACATATTCTATTCATCGGCATTCCGTTTTAGTTCGTCATATATGTTATAGCTATTTTTATGATAAACTTTTCAATTTTTTTTATTTGTTGGACTTTCTGCCACGTAGCCTAATTGATAGACTATATAACAATATTAAAAAAATTATGTTCTGAACTTGGCATAATTATGTATATACTCGTAACCTTGAAATTTACACAAAAGTAAACATATAATTTTTTTAATAATGGTATTTAATTCCTATGACATATTTTAATATGTTCGTGTTTTTTCTTTAAAATGTAACAATATTTCAATACTGAATACATCATTGTCCTGTAAATCTGAAGGAATATCTGTAATAATTTGCGAATGTTTCACCTCCTTGTTAAGAAATTATAGTAGGATAAATTTGAAAAAGACTACTGACCAAGTCGGAGACAACTACTTACATTCGGAATTCGAAGCTTCTCTCAAGAGTGGGTTTGAATACCGCTTAGATTGCTTGCGTATTTTGAGTTTCTTTCTCGATTTTTCTCAACTGTAAGGCGAATGTCAAGAAATCTTATGTTAAATCCTCGGTCTCATCTCGCCAAAACATAATCTTAAAATCTCAATTCCACCTATGATAGATAACCTTGTAGTTGATATACTGTCATTAAATAACAGATAAACCGTACAAAATACTCTTTCCTTCAAGAAAGTCTCGTTTCATATCTGATAAATGCATTGGCCAGAGATTGGTATACATGTTTTCGTGAAACATTGAGTTGAGCAGAAATGTGTCGTGCTAGTACTTAGTACTAACTCTATGCTGGACCAGAGAACTAATGTTCTCCGCATTGCGTTGACGTCCAGATCGCATGAGCACTAACAAGCGTACCAGTTCCTCGCAATATACTGAACGTTGGCAAACTCTCTACAGTCAGCAATTCTGCGTCTAGGAAAACATAGTCGCAGAATTCGTAAACAATCAGCATATTATTTGCTTATTCTGCATTTGTGTAGATATGTGATAACCTCAAAACCACGTCTACTATACTACTATCACAATAAATAGCACAAACAACACAGCCAGTAGTTAACTGCAGCACTGATGTCACAATCTACAATAACAAATCAGCTGTGTGCGTAAAGAAGTTTCCATGGCAATGCACGGTCACTTACAGCCAAGGCTTCTATACACTCACTAGGTTACCTCATTTTTCATTAGCCAATCAAATGGCTAGTTGGCTGATGGCGCGCGAAGACTCCATGCTCATTGGTCTTTTATTTTCAAATTGATAGCGACATCAGCGTATATTATAAACATAATCGCCTGAAATAAAAACATTACAATAGGTATAAACCAATCGTGTACGTATCATGGAATAAAATAAACACATTGAAAGTGTTTATAAAATGTATATAAAAGCTGTACTTACACTTGTTACTGCATTATTTTTCTGTATTTCGTAACAATTCGTCTGCTCTCAGTGTCTGCCGTCCGTTTTCGTCTGCTAGTTTCCAGTCTTGTGTTTATAAACATTCTAATATTGAATGCTTTTTTAATATCTCATTCTAAAGTTTGGAAAAGGGCATGTGTCGGTAATAAAATCTCAGCTACACGTTTGTTTACAATGATCACTATAACTCAACAATGAAATGTTACAGGAGGCTTTTATGATTAACCCACTGAATATGCCATAAGGGCAAAATGTCATAAATCGTTAATATAAAATCAATATCATGAGAGTTATAGTGAAATAACATCACTGGTATCAGTCGCTAACCCTCCACCCGTTTGGTTTGCGACTGTTAGTGTAAGTAGCATGATTGTTTTGTTAATTGTAAGTTATATACGACCCGGCAGAGATTAAAAAAGAAAGAAAATAATTTGAAAGTTAACATAGATGAGCCTAATCTAATTATGCAAAGCTGGTATTAATGTAGGTTACTTACATAGGCCTTCGTGATTTATTGAAACTTACCTGTAGGCTTTAACATTCTCGGTCGTTTCGGCTTTATTTTCATTAATGCTGCTCGAAAATCAGGAACAAAACCGTCATCTTTAAATGATCAGAACACACTCTGCTTGCATCATGATTGAATTTATCCTGTCTTTGCACGCGATTACCCATTCTTTCTAATGTCTAAATCTTCAGGAATAGTAAAGAATGGTTGGAATTGTTGCATACCGCAACACCTTTGACTTGGCATAATGTATTCGAAACAACACAAACAAGAAAAAATACTAGATATTACTTTGAAGCGTTCGAGTTTTCAACATTGCTTTGACGCGCTCAGCAATCTTGTGACATCAGAATCGCTCTTCTTTCCCAGTCGATCTCTCGCCGATAAGCTCGATACTAATGCAACCTTTGAGAGAGTTTTAGAAGCCTTGACTTACAGCAGCGTCAAATGCAAGATACTGGACCGGTACAGATAAAGCTTTACATTCAAACAGTTCTATCTCGATAACCGTTCGGCATAGGCTACATATTAATAAGAAATTTTTTGTTCAAAATTACCGATATTATGATCCACCAGAATGTTGATCTTTCCTTCGGGGGCAATCTGTGCATTGAAATCGTTCTGCAATGAATTTCAATAGATATGATGTACGCCTTCTGCAATGAAGGAACTAATTGTTTGATTCCATCTTGAACTATTCGTTTTTCTTTTTTAATTTATTCGGAGTAACAATGATAGATGTGCCAACCACATCTTCAATATCAAGTCTAATCTTTGTTTCTATTGCCCTGAAAGCAAACTCCTATCGACATTACTGTTGCACATAGTAAACCTCGGCCGACTTTCATTTCAACTAACCAAATACATATAAAAGGTGGAAGTGAAATAACCCTGCAAATTTTCAGAGTGAATAGCTTATGTTGTAGCCTATGAAACAAAAAAGTACCATATTGGTGTAAAGTCCACAGTTTTCTCAGAAAAAAATGTTTTTCTCAATTGCTTAACACCCTCTTATTCCATAACTGTAGCGAATAGGATCGTGACTTTTGTCCATATCGATAGAAAATCTAATAAAAAATCATTTATCCTTTTGGAGTATTTTAATAGCGTGGACGAGTTTCGTGTATATTCAATCTAAAAAGCATTAATTTGAAGCTACTGACCGATGCGACCAACTTGCAACATTGTAGCCAGGAAGGGAGATGGGAGATAGTTTGATAAGTCAGACAGATCTGAGTTCGTTGACCTCTTACATCTGTATTACGAGAAGAAAAGGCAGTATGTTAGCGACAATATTGCCAGACTGCTGAAACTTGCGACTCAATTTTATAATTAACCGTGCATTTAATCACAAAACATAATAAAGGTTTTCTACTGATTTAAGTATATTATATCATCCCTTTCACCCTGTAGGGTTGAAATTCACTTGATTAGCAAAAGTTTCATTATTTATCGTTTTTTTTATTGCAGAGGTGATAGACTATTAGATTACAGCGTTTATGACAAATTTTAAAGTCATATAATGCAAAGTTTTTGAATTAAAAATTGAAAAGCAAAAAGATAATATAAATGAAATACAGTTAAGATTTTAAAGATATATTCTCCATTTAGTAATAAGGGGCTTGTCGAAGCTTAACAGAACACACCAGTTCATAATGCAGGTGGTCACTAGCGATCAACGCAGAATCCCAGACTTGTGATTCGCGTGCTGTATTCGGTTTCACGCAGGTGCTAATTCCATTTGAATATGATTTTGGTTACTGAGATTCACAACTGCCGGTAATGAAATTCCGCGGAGTGTTCTTACCCTGGCAGAGTTTGTCAGAACACGAGCTCTGCAGCTTCCATAATAATACCCAATTGCAGCCCTGGGAATTACGTTGCACGATGTTGCATTGCGCAGACAACTCCCTGAACCTGCAGCACCTTTCCATGTCCTCGCCATGACATTAATTTCTGGGATTTTGATTAGGTTCATGAGGAACAAATTTCCTTGCGTTGTAGCTCCTTGGGAAGACACAGGTTTGAAGTTTTGATGCGAGTCTCAGTTGATTTGGAATAATACGAATTGAAAGATATTTGGCTGCTACTGAGTGTTCATAAAAACACGACATTTTGAAATTAAATTTGTAAGACTTTATCTTGATTTTCTCTTTTTAAATCTGCAGCTGATTTTTATTACAATTGTTTTCTTAATTTGGCAGTTGCTCCTTATCTACAGAATGTCCCAATAAAATGTATACACTCTTTGAATGACTATAACGTTAAGAATTATGATACAGAAAAGTTTCAAAATTAAAAATAATGTGAACCAAAGTAGAAAACAGTCATTTATTGAAAGTGTTCAAATTGTTGGCCATTGCGGTCCAGGAACAGCTGATAACGCTAACGTTCCTAATCATTTCGATTGGTATTTGAGCACATTCTCTTTCAATGACTCCTCTCAACTCATCGACTGTAGCTGGTTTTGTGCTATAAAAATTGTGCTTAAAATGTTTCCACCGAAGAAAGTCCATTGGAATCAAATCTGGTGAGCGAGGAAGGTACTCGGTACTATCTCTTCGTGCTATCTATCTGTTCTGCAGGTGGCCGTTAAGATAGGCCCTCATGTCACGATGGTAGTGGGGAGGTGCTCCATCCTGCTGGAAATACCATTCTTCATTCCTAAACATCTTTTGGATGCGTGACATGGTGGATTCCTGTAACAAGTTGAGGTAAATTGCACCAGTCACAGTACCATCAAAAAGAAAGGTCCAATTAAGCCAAATGCTGACAAACTACACCACACTGTAACTCCTGGTAAGTTCACACGGTGTTCCACTGTCACAGGATTGTTAGCTGCCCAGTAGGTGTAATTGTGACGATTAATTGAGCCATTTAACTTAAACGTGGTCTCATCACTCCAAACAATCTTGTATGGAAAGTGATTGTCCTCTGCACATTTTGCTTGGTACCACTCACAAAATTCAATTCTCCGGTCATGATTATCTTCATTGAGAGCGTGGACTAATCTAGGAATAAAACGTTTCCATTGAGAACGCTTCAAAACGCGATGGACACTCGATTTTGAAAGTCCTGTCTCACGAGCCGCTTGCCGAACAGATTTTCTAGGAGACTGCTGAAAACTTTCGATGACTTCTCTTTCTCTTGTGGGGCTGGTGGATGTTTGTGGTCTTCCGGAATTGTTCTTATGGATATTCTGAACAGTTCCTTCATCCTCAAACTTATCTCGCAAACGAGTAATTGTGAGTCACGTTGGTGCATCTCGTTCAAACTCCATTCTAAACCGTCTTTGCACTTCACTTATGTTCTCAGTCTTCCAGTAGCAATTTAGAATGAATTTTCGTCCTTCAAAGTTTAGTCTGACTTCGGCCATTATTTTAAGCGGCCACACCTGAAAAAATATTTAAAAGTTAGTTAGTTATGAGCTATTAAAGAGTGTATACACTTTTTGGGATGCTCTGTAGTTAACATAATTGAAATAAATAGAGACAACTGAATGACTCTCACTTTCTCATTGTAAATTTTACGTATTAATTAAATGATTTTTTCGAAAGCACTTTTAAACTCATTACATCTGTTCCTAGTACAACATGCATGTCTTAGATAGCCTACTAAAACCTATGTAACTGATTTATAGAAAAATGACGTGACCTATATTTCATGACTAGATTTATTGATATTGATGTTTATTTGTTAGCCAACTTTACAATTCTTAATTATGGTGGACCTTCACATTTCTGCTTTTCGATCCACCATCCCTTTGATACAAATCACCCTTTTATGCTAATACATTCATTTGCCAAGTATTTTCTGATTACTTCCTATTCTTCTGTTTTAATGAATTGCTGTCTATCCTTCTCTATCTATCCTCTTCTATTCTCTCTCATACCTAGACTGTCTTCCTTCCATTTTTCGCTTTCCTAATAAATATTATAAATTCCTTTCCTTAATTATTTGCGTTATTTTTATTCTCCATTCTCAAATCTATCTAGTTTTAATCATTTTTTTCCAGCTATTTCTTCCTAAAATTATTTGTCTATATTTCCATTTTCTTCCTATATATTTCATACGTAATTGTGTCTATAAGTCTAACAAAGACCATGCAAATACATAAGTTCAATTTAGTTATATATCGATATTTTGCTTAGGAATTGAGGCCAATTAAACAATTCCTTTTTGTATTCTATGAAGGAATCGGTAGTTGCCTTTTTCCTCTCGCTTTAAGTACGCGTGCATTCTATTCGCGACTTGTTCGCATCCGTGAAGAAGCTATACTGGCTGTCTTTTCTATTTTTACAATACCGGTAGAGCCCGATCGCAAACTCGTGGCACCAACATGCGCGAGCTTCTTTCTGAGGCTTCGGAGTGGGGGGTTCTGTGAGTGCGGGCGACTGCTTGCTCATAGACTGGACTGTTCAAACACCCCACCCACACCCCCACCAAGACTCTTGGGCGAGTGCATGTAAATGGATGCCAGTAGGGTTATCTTATAAAAAAGTTTTACCGTTAGGCGGCACAGCACGTTGTAGGGATATATATGTCATATGCTAGTTATGTTCTCCCGCTTGTTGGTTTTCATTCGTTTCATAATTATATTTATAATTATTTTGTGTAATATAGCACAATTTAATCTATAATTAAGTATTCTCTTACCTCTTAATTTAATTTAATTTGCAATAATTAATAGCGTAAACTTGTATAATACTGAGCGATTTCCCTTAAGATATGGATGAGGAAATCTGCAGTACGCAGAATATAATGTTCATGAACCTAAACGAGAACTTTGAGAACGAGGTGCACGAATAAAAAAAAAAAAAGGAATTTTGTTGAAGGTGAATATTGCCACTTTAATCATTAGTATTGTAAGTACCGTACGCGAGAAACAGAATATGTAGCCACCGATGTGTGTTTTTTTTTCTATAAGGAAAGGATTATTGGAGTTGAATTCTCTTATTTTTTTCTCTAGTTGCAGAAAAATCAAATGCAATTTTTAGTAGGATGATATAATATGATCGCACTAATATCACGATTATTCGTGCGTTTTGTAGGTTAAGAACATGCAGTTTTGAATACGAGTAGGCCCCTACTATGTAGAATGATTTTGAAAATGAAGTTAATAAATAATAATTAGCCTACATTAAAGGCATTATTTACGAAATGGATTTTTGAAGTCAAGGTTCCCC
Organism: Periplaneta americana; assembly: GCF_040183065.1. Classification (NCBI taxonomy): domain Eukaryota; kingdom Metazoa; phylum Arthropoda; class Insecta; order Blattodea; family Blattidae; genus Periplaneta; species Periplaneta americana. The sequence continues at coordinate 88,990,561 of NC_091119.1, forward strand.
TACTTTCTTATTTTATATATAGATTATATTATATATAAGCGTATATATATATTTTTTTTTCACTACGGATCGTCCTGGATAATAAATATCCCATTAATCGAGAGTTTACTGTAGGCCTCGTATCGTCTCATTGTAAAATGCAGGCGTAAACTTCGGAGACTCCTACAAGTACTGAATATAATCCCTGATCGGGATATAATCTAAGCAAACATAGCTTGCTGTTGAGGTTACATATGTTTTCATTACAGTTTTTCTTTGCCATCTTCCAAAATGAAACAGTAGCCAGCAATTCCTTACTTGAATTAGTTATTTTTGTTAAATACCTATCACTTATGAGGCGCAATTTAATTAGTTATATTTTTAAATCTTGAAAGCATGTATTCAGAATCTTTCGGGACCTCATTGAAGGCAAAAAACTTTCCCTGATTTTGCATATAGAACACGAAAGAATTTAGCATTTTAATTGTTTTGCGGAGTACTTAATATACCAATACACTACGTAAATCCTCAATGTTTACATACTCGAAAACAAAAGCACAAGCAAAGCGCAACCCTCAAAGTACACGCACGCTATCTGTTGATGCTAGTTTAGGATATCCCTCTTCGTCTTACACCCAGGTGGCACGAGTTTGCGATCGGGCTCTACTCCTTTCGTATGGTACGGTCGCGTTCTGATGTCACTAGCTACTGTTACGCAGTCCGATAGCTATACTACTTCGGAAGTGCTGTTTTTTCATCACTGAATTACGTCTTTGCTTCTTGCTATGCATAAAATGATTTATTTTTCCCGTTTGTAATTCCAATAAAAACGCAGTCTCGTCAGAAAATATTGTTACGAAATATTCTGAGTGCAGAAACACGTTTTGCAATTTTGGTTTAAGGACGTCAAAAGCTGTAATAAATTATGTAATATTAGTTTGGAGTTAAATATACAGGGTGTCAAATATTTCGGGGACGTGTTCTTAACATCAAAACAATTTAAAAAGTTAATAAGAACATGGGTCTGAAAACCATTCGTTAGGGAGTTATTAAAGGATTTGTCCCTTCATTCACCGCTGATTCTTTGATGGTTTTTTGTTTTGTTTATATTTTGTAGAGCAAAGAAATCAGAAGAAAATGTATTCTGTGGGTGAACAGAACGAAATGATTTGCATCATTTAATTGATGATGTGCTTCTGGACGTCATCCAACGAATGTGTTTTAACACGATGCTGCTCCAGCTCATTTCAGTCTGATAGTTCGTAATTTTTTTAATGCTCGATTTCCCCAAAGATGTATTGGTCGAAGGGGATTCATTACATGGCCTGCTCGATCGCCTGATTTGAATCCAATGGATTTCTTCGTCTGTGGACATTAAAGTCCCTGGTTTATGCGACTCCTGTACTTAATGTTGATATTCTGAGAGCGTATCCAAACTGGATTTCACGAAATAAGAAACACTCCAGGAATTTTCAACAGAGTAGGCCTACGCCAGAGAATGTAACGCACGTTTAGGGGACACATCGAAGCAGGAGGAAGCCACTCCGAGCAATTTTTGTAACATTAAATTTTGTCTTGTAACTCTGAAAGAAACTATTTTGAGACCAATCTTCATATGAACCTTTTGTAATGTTTTTGTGTTACGAACACGTCCCCGAAATATTTGACACCAAATTAGATACACCCGGTATATATTATACAGGCTGTTTCAAAAATACGGGGCATAATTTCAGGTATGTATTTCCCACATGTAGACTATCAAAATAGTTTATTACAACATGTGTCCGGAAATGCTTTATTTCCGAGTTATGGCCTTCACAACATTGAAATTCACCGGAACGTTTTTCTTTCCGCAGGTCGTTGCCGTCAAAGGAGACATTAAGAGGGCACTCTGATAGTTCATTCCGAGGCGAAGGTTACATTCAGTGTTGTGTAGGCGTTAGACTGTGCGACATGTATTCAAATCAAGAGCTGGCAGAGATACACTTCATGTACGGTAAGGCGGACGGCAATGCTGCGCTGGCTCGTCGTTTGTACCAGGAGAGGTACCCACGGCGACAATGTCCAGATCGAAAGACATTTGTACGTCTCCATTACCGTCTGTGCGAGTATGGACAATTTAACTCTCCTAGTTTGGGAAGGGGACGACCAAGATCTACAACTCCAGAAGTACAGGAGGAGATTCTGGAGGCTGTGAACATGACTCCTTCTATCAGCACACGAAGGGTAGCGTTGCAAGTCAATGTTCCTCATACGACTGTCTGGAGACTGTTGAAAGAGTATCAATTGTATCCTTATCATTTGCAACGTGTACAGGCCCTGTCACCAGCAGATTACCCTGCACGAGTTAGGTTCTGTCAGTGGTTCTTGCAGCAGTGTGGTGTGAATCCGAACTTTCCTGCCTTAGTATAAAATAATACAGATGAAGCACAGTTCACACGAGATGGCATAACAAATTTCCACAATCAGCATGTATGGGCGTATGAAAACCCACGTGCAACTGTTCCATCTCATCACCAGGTGCGGTTCTCCCTCAACATGTGGGCCGGTATCATTGGTGATCGATTAGTTGGACTCCATGTACTTGTAAACAGACTTACGGGGCAGGCGTACACAAACTTCCTGGAAAACACCATACCTCATGTTTTAGAAGACACTCCACTGATCAATCGTCAACACATTCACTTTGGCGCTCCTGCACACTTCAGTCGTACGGCTCGCCGGTACTTGGATCGAAGGTTTCCTGATCGATGGATAGGTAGAGGTGGCCCAATTGCTTGGCCTCCACGCTCACCTGATCTGAACCCTCTCGATTTCTACTTGTGGGGCCATTTAAAATCATTGGTTTATTCGTCTCCGGTGCCTGATTTGGAATCCCTTCGGAATGAATTGTGGCATGTTCTGAGGACATACGCAATACTCCTGGAGTTTGGGATCGTGTTCGCAGGTCAATGAGACATCGATGTGAGGTCTGTATTCAAGCAGGAGGTGGACATTTTGAACATCTTCTGTAATGACAACGACCTGCGGAAAGAAAAACATTCCGGTGAATTTCAATGTTGTGAAGGCCATAACTCGGAAATGAAGCATTTCCGGACACATGTTGTAATGAACTATTTTGATTGTCTACATGTGGGAAATACATACCTGAAATTATGCCCCGTATTTTTTAAACAGCCTGTATATATCACTTGAATACGTTCACGGTTACTTAATTCATAAATATTGATTATGAATAAAAAAACTTCAACGTATTTCTTCGAAAAAATCGCTGTGTATAGACTGACGAACATTTTGTAGCATTACAGTTCTTCCAATGGATAAAACGTCAATGTTACGGTTGTTTAAATATAAACATGCACAAATCTTTATTCTGTTAATAAACATGCACGGAAGCTGATCTAAAGAACAGACTATAGATATCATTACACTGAGCCACTAGTCAACGTGAGACTAGTGTAAGACCAGATCGTAAGTCAAGAAGAAAAAATTGGAGGGCAGTGTGTGTTTCCCAGAGGAGGCTATGCACAGAACTCTATCAGGAACGTATCGCAGGCTTATCCGCGCTCCGAAACTTGTCAGAAACAGCAGAAATAAATTGCTGCTTCATCCGGCCCCGGCCCGACAGCTGAACATCCATCTGCCTCTCCCGCGTGGGCGTCTGGAATCGCCTGCATTATTCTTCTGGAGTTTTTCCTCTCTTACAACATGCATTTTCAGCATGTTCAATATCCTGTTCTGTGCAGCACTCCACCCCAGGCAATATCAGAGTGCTACCACACGACTACTGCATCGACATTCCACACCGAAGACCTGGGTCAAAGTTCCGGCTGATTCAAGTGAAATTTGTAGTAGAGGAAGACGAAATAGAGTAGGTTTTATTCGTATACTACCGATTCTACTGCCGCAATTCCAACAGCCATCATCACCATCGTCGTCTTCACAACATGGCTTCCTTGGCCTATTCCTACTCGACACTGAAGTTCTTTCGGTCTGTCAGAATCTCTATCTTGATCTATAAATGCATTTCAACTTCTGTAATCTGCTGTAATGCATTCTTTGTAGATGTTAGCCCATTGTCATTTTGATATATTGCTTAGTTTTCGGAAACAGTTCTAAGTTTCCGGGGTTAAATAGTCCGCGAGAAGTTCATCGTAACATTACATTGAGTACATCTTCTGAGAAGATGTTACGATGCAGTACTGTTCGCGATCTAGCTCCGCAATCCCGAAAAAATGCATATATTTTTAGTACAAAGAAGTGAAAAGGAGTCTGGGTTGAATGATCTGCAATTCCACTTCAGAAGAGCTTAGTGAAACATTATATATATATATATATATATATATATATATATATATATATATATATATATATACAGTATATCCTTCCTATTGTGAATGGTTCTAATTGACCCATTGCATTTACTAAAATTAACGCAAAACCTACAAAAACAGCGATAATGTGACAGGACTTTGAGTAATCCTAAAAAACATCATTACAAATATTTCCTATTACTTTTAGCCACAAAAATATAGTACTTCGTCACATTTTTCACTTTGACACATCTATTGTGTTTGGGTCATTTAGACCCAGTGACGGATTTTGATTTTAATTATAAGTTACATACTGTTGTGTTCCGATACACACTCACACACACTCACACTCTCTCACACACACTCACTCTCACACATTCACTCTTACACTCACTCACTCACTCACTCACTCACACTGATATTAGCCGGTGTGTACAGATCTGCTGGATAATCACTTCAAGACCTATGGGACAGTATGTATAGTAGACCTGTTTTCTGTGCAACAGTATCACTTCAACTTTTTCATACTACTAGCAGGTTTCTCAGGTTTGACAACAAATCAGTCCGACCAATTAGATGACGCCATGATAAATTGGCTGCTATTATATCTTTTTTCTACATGTCAAAAATGTTCTTACCCTAACAAGATGTCACAGTATATGAGCAGTTGGTGCCATTTCGAGAAAAATCTCCCTTCCGCCAGTACACACTTTCAAAATCCAGAGGGAAGTATGGTATAAAATTGTGATATAAAAACAGCATAATATGTTTGCGCAGCAGAAGTGTGCAAAGCAAAGCCAGAAAGTGGACCACAAGAAACAAACCAAGGCAGAAATGTTGGTAGCATTGAAAAGACTGATCAAAACATCACCACATACAATTTTTTTACCGGCTATATTTTGGCCAGTCCCACGCCGTGGCGTCGTGGTCTAAGGCATCCTGCCTAAGATTCGCGTTACGGAATGCGCGCTGGTTCGAATCCTCATGAGGGAAGAAATTTTCTCATGAGATTTCGGCCAATGTATGGGACCGGTGCCCACCCAGCATCGTGATGCACTTGGGGAGCTATGTTAGGTAGCGAAATCCGGTTACGCAAACCAGCTATAACAGCTGGGAGGGCTCATCATGCTAACCACACGATATCTCCATTCTGGTTGGATGATCGTTCACCTCTGCTTAGGCATGTGGCCATGAGGCCAGCAGTCGGCTGGTAGGTCTTGCCCCTTCGTGGGCTGTAGCACCACAGATTATTATATTTTGGCCGAGGAACTTCTCAAGAGGAATCTAACGTTAGTCAGAACTTTGAGAAAAAACAAACCATAAGATATGCAGCTGAACTGCACGAGACTAGGGTGTCCAACCATTTTCGGATTTCAGTCCGATGTAACTATGATGTCGTATGTGTCTTAGAAGAATAAATCAGTGATTTTGCTGTCCACAGTGCATCACGACTGCAGTCTATCTTCAGAAGAACACAGAAAGCCTGAAATCATATTACATTACAACAAAACGAAGGGAGGAATTAACACCACGGATAAATGTGCCAGTACCTACTCTTGCAAAAGGAGTGCCAAAAGATCGTCTGATTGTGTGTTTAATAATGTACTCGATATTGCAGAAATAAATGCTTATGTATTATATATTCATGCGAATACAATCCAAATAAATTGTACAGATGAAGATTGTTCCTGAAGGAATTGGACTAGGCCTACAATTAACACAAGTAATGCGAGAAAAAAAAAAGATAACAAGAAGCCTGCCTCAGAAGATAAAACTAAGAAGAAAGTGCAACAAAAAGAAATGTAGACCGAAGAAAGACCGAATTACTATAAAAATGCAATGGGTGCAAGGCGTTCCTCTGCCATGATCATGCAAACATTTTAGGCCTATTGCAACATTTGCATAGAATAAATTGGTAATTATTTTGAGTTCACACATTGGAAAATAGGATATTATATGCTTTTTTTGAATCAAGGCTTAAATAAAAGAAGATGTTTTACTATTATATTCATTTTTCAAATCATGGGTCAAACTGACCCATTCACAACATGTGTGACAAAGTTTCGAACATAATAGGAAGGATATATATATATATGTCAATTAAAGTTCAGTTTAGGTGAAGGTACACATTCACTTATTGCCATAAGTAAAACTGTGCAATATTTTGTGCATTCTTATTTGCTTCTCATTTAACCTCCCACGGTTCAAAACTAATACATACACTGGCCTATACTTAGTTCTTGCTCTCTACAACGATGGTAGAGATAATAATAATGATAATAATAATAATATTAGCAGTAGTACTAGCAGCACTATTAGTAATACTAGTAGTAGGTAGTAATAGTGCCAATAGTACTAGTAGCAGCAGTGGCAGTAGTACTAGTACTATCAGTACCACTGGTACTAGTAGTATCAGTAGTACTAGTAGTAAAACTAGTACTAGTAGTAGCACTGTTACTAGTAGTAGCGGTAGCACTGTTACTAGTACTAATTGTAGCTCTGTTACTAGTAGTAGCGGTAGCACTGTTACTAGTAGTAGCGGTAGCACTGTTACTAGTACTAACTGTAGCTCTGTTACTAGTAGTAGCGGTAGCACTGTTACTAGTAGTAACGGTAGCACTGTTATTAGTACTAACTGTAGCTCTGTTACAAGTAGTAGCGGTAGCACTGTTACTAGTAGTAACGATAGCACTCTTACTAGTACTAACTATAGCTCTGTTACTAGTAGTAGCAGTAGTTCTGTTACTAGTAGTAGCAGTAGCACTGTTACTAGTAGTAGCGGTAGCACTGTTACTAGTACTAATTGTAGCTCTGTTACTAGTAGTAGCGGTAGCACTGTTACTAATACTAACTGTAGCTCTGTTACTAGTAGTAGCGGTAGCACTGTTACTAGTACTAATTGTAGCTCTGTTACTAGTAGTAGCGGTAGCACTGTTACTAGTACTAACTGTAGCTCTGTTACTAGTAGCAGCTGTAGCACTGTTACTAGTAGTAGCGGTAGCACTGTTACTAATACTAGTTGTAACACTGTTACTAGTAGTAGTGGTTGCACTCTTACTAGTAGTAGCGGTAGCACTGTTACTAGTAGTAGCGGTAACACTGTTACTAGTAATAGCAACAGTTCTAGTAGTAGCCTAGTAGTGGTAGTAGTATTTTTTTTAACAAAGCTCCCAACTCCGATGTTAATCAACATTGAAATTCAACGTGAGCGATATACAACTAACAAATTTGTGTAGGAGTTTGTGGACCTAGAAGAGGCATTTGACAGAATACATTGGAATAAACTGACGGACATTCTGAAGAAAATAAGTGTGGAGTGGAAAGACAGGAGGCTGTTCAGTAACCTACTGTATATATGAAACAACGAGGCAAAGTCAGGCAAGGAGAAGAAATGTCTGAAGGAAGAGAAATCGGGAAAGGAGCACTACAAGGATGCCCTTTATCATCTACCCTATTCAACATCTACTTGGAGGATTTGGTGAAGAACTGTTTTCAGAAAATGGGAGGGATAAAAGTAGGAGGAAGAAGAATAAAGTGTGTAAGATTTACTGATGATATGGCGTTGTTAGCAGAAGAGGAGATGATACTATGGAATATGCTACTGGAGTTAAATGACAGCTCTGAGCAGTATGGAATGAAGATAAATGCAAACAATACGAAGACCATGGTTTCACAAGAAAAATAAAGAAGGTAAACTGCGAATTCTAAATGCGGCAGTAGAGCAAGTGAACAGCTTAAAATACTTGGGATGTACTGTAAGCAGTAACATGAACTGCAGCCAAGAAGTCAAAAGAGGATAGCAATGGCCAAGGACGTTTTAATAGAAAAAGGAACATTTTTGTAGACGTCTGGAAAAAGAACTAAGGAAGAGACTAGTGAAATGCTTTATGTGGAGTGTGGCATTGTATGGAGCAGAAACATGGATATTGCGACGAGGTGAAGAGAAGGGAATATAAGCATTTGAAATGTGGATATGGAGAAGAATAGAGCGTGTGAAGTGGACAGACAGAATAAGAAATGAAGCTGTGTTACAAAGAATGGGTGAAGAAAGAATGATGCTGAAACTGATCAGGAAGAGAAAAAGGAATTGGTTGGGTCACTGGCTGAGAAGGAACTGCCTATTGAAGGATGCAATGGAAGAAATGGTGAACGGGAGAAGAGTTCGGGGCAGAAGAAGATACCAGATGATAGACAACATTAAGATACGTGGATCATATGCGGAGACTAAGAGGAAAGCATAAAATAGGAAAGATTGGAGAATGCTGGCTTTGCAGTGAAAGACCTGCTCATGGCAGAACGCTTATGTAAATATGTATTAGGGACAAGTTTCTTTATATGGCAAACATTTGTAATACAGGTCCTCAGTTGTACTTTCCTCTGGGAGGAAGTCATGCAACGAATTGTATCGCAGTTGACCGAGTTTGAACCCCCGAGTCTAGGATCCTCACCACCGAGGATGACGTGCCATTACTAGAGAAAATTGTGAACTAAGAAGAAATAGTGATAGAATGTAGGCAAACTAGAACATTATGAAAAAACTTCCCCAGCACCGTCTTCGTCCACCATAAATGCCTTTAGAAATCATCTGACAAGCAAACATTCAGATAAAAAAGTTAATCTTTTTTCTTCCACCGTGTTAATAATGTCAAAAGAAGTGTTAATACAAATTTTGGCCACTCGACCGCTTACGAGGCCGTGCAGAAAGTGATTTTCCCTGGGGTCGTTTACAGAGAAAAAGCACAATTGCATGGAAAGATTTATTGAAACAGATACAGCAATTTTTGCGCTATTTGTGAACATATCCCCAACTGGAATTGAGACATTTGTCATACCATGGGCTCAATTCTTGTATCCTTGTGTTGTAGAAGTCAGCAGTCTGGGATTGGAACCAGCGGACAGCCGTCTGCACCTGTCGATCCCATGACATGACAAAATGTCTCAATTCCGGTAGGGAACATGTTGAAAAATAGCTGAACAATTTATTGCTGTGTCTGTTCCAATACATTTTTCCAATGCAATTGTGTTTTTTTCTGTTAACGGCCCCTGGTGAAGTTATTTTTTTACGACTCTCGCAATTGCGGTCGAGTGGTCAAAATTTGTATAAACACTTGTTTTGACATTATTAATATGGTTAAAGAGAAAAAAAAAACTTTTTTATCTGCCGCCATCAGAATGTTTGCTTGTGAGATTCATCTCGGCACTTGAGCATGAAACTAACACTTGACTATTATAACGCATGATTCAAAAATATTTGTTGTCTTATTTAGGATCCGAAAGAGTATGAACTTGAATTTTTTTCTGCAGGCTTTAACTATTTGCTGATAAATTATTTAGCCTGTAGTAACTGTAAAAGTTTACATTTACTAAATAGGTTTATATTACATACCTATAAATGAACATTGTTCTTGTAAATTCATATTTTTAATATATTAATACCTACATGGCATATTGAAAGGTACATAGGCCTACGTATGTTTTTTATTTTATATCGTCAATATTGATTCTTTTTACCATAACATTTAAACATAGACCGCAGACAAAGAAAGATGAGATATATAATTAGCACAATTACGAATTAATCACTGACTACACATACGGGTCAAGTTCGGGACTCATCATTTTCTATTGAATTAGGAACACGTTATTATTTTCCAACGACTTGAGGACCCGTCATTATATCAACTGGTAGATTGGTTAATGTTCTCAGAAATATTTATCTTAATTAAAAGAAATTACTGAATACTGTCAGATGGTGTATTTACGGATCTGAAAATCAACAACAGATGTAACATTCATAATTAATAAATAATTATATAATGACTCCACTACAAGAGATCTATTCTTCCCCGATGTACACAGCTGCTTAAAGTGTACATTATTTATACCTGATTTCATATTCACACAATTTGTATCCGGCCATGGTAAATTTCTTTCATACTTCGGGAGATTTCATATTAATGTAGAGAATGGAAATGAATGCATTCGTGGAAGTGAACAAACAGTAGAACATTTGCTATTTGATTGCCCACTATGTGGATATACAGTATAAGATACAGCATTGAAATACACTTAAACAAACGTAATATGAGCTACAATAAGCCACTGTACAACGTTTTTAATAGGAAGTGTTGTCAAAAAGTATTTATTAATTTTACTTACCACATCAATAGATAATTGTGTCAGTATTCTTGTATTGTATTACAAATTTTAACCCTGAAGTAATATGAAAAGTGCCTCTGTGCTATGCTATAAAAGGGTGTGTGTAAATTTCAATTCATTTGTGTATGAAATATTTGTTTGTATGATTACTTATGTCTGTATATTCCATTGCTCTAGTATGTTTAATAATATTTGTTGACTTATGGATGCTAAATGTAACATTTCATGTCAAATTCTATATTATTGTTATTCTAAGTTATATTATTGTAATTATGGTTAGTATTAAATGTATTCTGTATAATTACTCGCTTTATTTTATGATTGGCGTATTACTCTGTGTTTGTAGCTTGTTGTAACTGTCGTAAAATTAAGTTTATCTTATTCACAACATCGACAGTAGAAAATGTAAAAATATATATTTATATTATCTTTACTTCGTTGAAAACTTCAACCCTAATACACTTATGTAAAATAGGGTTTGTATGTGGAAAAAATATATAAAATTCATCATTAATGTGAAATTCGAATCTTATTATTTAATAAATTGAGAAATGAGTTAGAACGAACCTACAACATTTAAAATAGAGCTTCAAACCTTTAATTTGTAAGACAAGATAGAAATGTAGCACACCGTTAGCTATTATTATAGAGCGTCACGTCAAAGAAATCTTACAGTAGGCCTATTACATGAAAATCTTGTGGGCAGAGGTATTGGTTTTATTATATTTTATATCCTGTTTTCATACTGTTACAATTTATTTTCCCTATTTATTGTCTTCCTTATATTCATGCATAAAGAAGAGTGGCTGCAAACCGGGGGAAGCCATTCAACGTACAACCATGTTAACAGGAGTTTTATTAGCTTCATTGGTCTGCACTTCTAGAAAGGAATGTAATGGGCTTATAAAACGATATGTTGTTATGATACAATTACGGAATTACTATAAACCGGAAAAAGCCGATGAAATGAAATTTCCTGGAAATGATAGCAAGGTTTAGAATGGCACAATGTACAGCTGTCAAAAGAAAAAGTGGCCGCTCTCCTGGAACGAAGTTCCCTTCGGGTATCTTCGCTACAATTCGGAGACAGGCGATGTTACATGTTGGACCACGTTGCCTGATATCTACAGTTATAATTGAAGTATTCTGTGTGTTATCGATAGCATAATGGTAGCGTTCAGGCCTCTTATTCATGAGGTCCTGCGTTCGACTACAACCTCGTGCTTTTTATGTTCTTTTTTGGTCTGTTTTCGAGAGAGACAAACTATACATAATGGCTCCTTTTTCTTTTACGATTATTTTAGTAATCAACATCAGGTTCATTAATATATTATGCCATGACTTTATCATTATGATATTGTGGCTGCAAATGTGGCATAAACAAAACAAATTTACTGGCGTCGGCCTTAAAACATTCAAACAATTAAGCATTCAAAAAACAAAACAAAAAGCCACAATTCAATATTTAGTCTATCTTCCTCTCATCTCGATCATCTTGCAGTCGAGTGGGCATGGAATTGAGTAGTCTATGCAAATAGCGACTGTTTTTAGACACGATATTCCAGGCATTCTGAACATATATACATAAGTGTTCTGTCCATGGGCAGGTCTTTCATTGCAAACCCAGCAATCTCCAATCTTTCCTATTTTCTGCCTTCCTCTTAGTCTCCGCATATGATCCACATATCCTAATGTCGTCTATTATTCTTTTCAACCAGAGACCCAACCAGTTACTTTTTATCTTTCTAATCAGTTTCAGCATCATTCTTTCTTCACTCACTTTTTCAAACACAATTTTATTTCTTATTCTATCTGTCCACTTCACACACACCGTTCTTCTCCACATCCACATTTCAAATGCTTCAATTCGTTTCTCTTCATTTCGTCGTAATGTCCATGTTCCTTCCCCATACAATGCCACACTCCGCACAAAGCACTTCACTAGTCTCTTCCTTAGTTCTTTTTCCAGAGGTCTGCAGAAGATGCTTCTTCTTCTATTTAAAGCTTCCTTTGTTCATGTTTGCAGTTTTTCTTGGGAAGGATAGGCCCAAATGCGGTAACATCCCGTTGCTTTCCGCACACCACTATCTCTTTCGCATCTTATTAAATTCCAGGGGGCCCAAGCGTGGAGGTGAGGAGAGTGGATTTGACTAATTGGGCCCTACGGACTTCACCGAAAGTCACGGCAAGGGTTAAATATTAATTCTATCAGGATGTTTGACCCTATCAGAGATCGGGAAATCTCAATTAGCCTTTGCACCCCGCATCCTGGACTAGCTTCTACGAATCATCAGAAAATCTTAGAGTGTGATTGGGCCAATTTTTCCGAAAATGTTTCCACACTTTTGTCCACGTCGGAATTTAGATGTCAACGTCTCAGGTTCAATTCCTCGTTACTCCTTTTCATTTTATTGTGGTTCAAGATAGTATAATGTAATAATACAAAAAAGAAAAACTAATAGCAGTATTATGCAACTGGATTTTTCCAAACCTAATATTAAATTTATGTTATTTATATCGCTAAAGAACGATTACAATATAAATAACTTGAATATTATTTATACAGTATCACTAAAGAACGATAACACAATATAAATTATAAATATCGGTTTGTTTAATTAATATAAGACATTATATAATACGTGTTTAATTATCTAAATAAAGTAACTTATTTTACAAAGAAAGATGTTTATTTGTGTTATAATAATTACCTACATACAATACAGATTATTTATATTGCGAAAGAACAATAACAATATAAATAACTTGAATATTATTTTATAATGCTAATGAAGGAAAACAGAATATAGGGTAAATGATAACTTGAATATTATTTATATCGCTAAAGAACGATAACAATATAAAAAACGTGAATATTATTCATATCGGAATTTCACAGGTTTATTACAGATGTATTTAAGAAATTGTAGAAGAATAGTAATTAGTAACAGTGTCCTATTTATTCTTCTTGGAGCCAAATTTGTAACTTTTAAAAGTGTGGTTACTATGTTGAAGTGTATGTGTTGCAACGGATACTTGATTTGTTATGTATGTGAGTCAGTTATGGGAAGCTTGATGTCGTCGCAATGTCGTAATTATAGTTTGATTGTGTTTGTGTGACTATTGTGTATTAATTTATGATGTATGGTATGGAAAGCTGCATATTTGTGTTATAGAAGTGTTACGTATGTGTGTTGTTAATGTTTTTGTATGTTTCAAATTGATAACTGATATTTGTTTTGCAATCGCAATGCCTAATTTACGGATTGTTTATGTTTTGTTTACATCGCGTAAGCTAATTTAATTTTCTTTTCCATTTCTCTTTATGCTTATCTGTTTTGTGTATAAAACTATAGCCCTAACATACATATGTAAAATAGGGCTAACCCCCACTGGAGATACAATAATAATAATAATAATAATAATAATAATAATAATAATAATAATAATAATAGTAATAATAATAATTATTATTATTATTTTTTTTTTATTCATATCGTTATAAAACGATAACAGAATACAAATGATGATTTAAATTTTATTCACATCCCGAAAGAACGATAATAAAATATAAATAACGTGATATCCGTCAAGAACGATAACTGGATATAAATGATAATTTGAATATCATTTACATCGCTAAAGAACGATTAAAAAATAAAATGAAAGCTTGAAGAAGGCGCGAACCCACAACCTTTGAACCATTAAACAAGCACTCTACCGCTGGTCTGCGAGGAGCAGATATGGAACACTACCATAGTTCCGGAACTGCTTGTACAAGCACATGCATCGTGTAATATCGCCGCGACCCGAAGTGGACTTTGAAAATATTCGCTGTTCACGAGTGCGGCCACTTTTTTTTTTTTGACAGCTGTACATGGACTAGAAAGTATAGAACGAAAAGGTAGGAAGAAGTGTAGGGACACTTTTATGATGGAAAACTAATAAACCACTTGAGCGGAGGTAGCATATTACGAGTCGGCTTAAGTGACGCGTTCGGTATAGTAAAGGCCTTCTGTGCTCGAGGTTGCGGATTCGATCACGGTCCAGGTCGATGAAATTTAAATATGCTTAAATGTGACAAGCTCATGTCATTAGATTTACTGGCATGTAAAAGAACTCCTATAGGACAAAATTCCGGCACACCAGCGACGCTGATATAAACTTTGTAGTTGCGAGCGTCGTTAAATGAAACATAATTTAAAAATATTTGACGCTCGAAAAGGTTTCACGAGGTGGTCTTTCAGAACGCTGCTGAATATGATCTCAGTTATCAGTCTAAAGAGCAAAAATTGGGTGCGTATTGAGAGAATACAACTTTACTACACAGAATACTTTATTGACGTCACAAGTGTGAGTAGAGTTGCATCACCAAAGCTCGAAACTTGGGGACTTGTGTCTTTGCATGCGGCTAAGCTACCGGACTTCAATGTCAACAAACTCCCGCTTCCAGCACAGAGGTACTGTCAAGCATGCTATAAAAGTGGTTTCTGATTGGAACAACATATTGATAGTATTAAGGTAGGTTGAAACACGTAATTTTATAGCATATGCATAATGAAAATAAAAATAAGAAATATATAAAATTTACTGTTCTGCTCTGTACATTTTATTACAGTGTATGACAACGTATATTCGAACATTTTCGAGCCCATAACTTCTTCGCCTGTTAGTTAAACATGATTTGAAACGAGAAAAACTTATTTCCACTTCACATGAAGTGACGGGAGAAAACTGAACTGAACTATACTGAATGTTTTCACTGTCACTGTTTTCTGTTCGATATCCAGCAGTTACTAGTTGATCTTGTATCTGAGAAAGATAAGTATTATCGTAAATTTTTCTGGAAAATAGTTTTCAGTTTGTGTCTCACTACTAGGGCAGGTTCCTCTACGACTTGATTCATGGCTATGGACAAATTTTCCACCGATTTAAGGGACTGCAATGTCTTTCACCGTTTCCAGCCTCTAGTTTATGTGTGGCACAACTTACAAAATATAAACTCTCGATTCGAAGAAAGTAATGAATCTCCTCCGAATTCCTCCACGAAATTCTTTACTTAAAATTTCGAAAATTGACTGTATTTTCGAACTTCTATAATACCCATTCGAATCCCTCAAAACAGACCGTTTACCTGTAATTCTCTGAACGACATTGGCTTCGACATGAAAGGGTTTCCTCATCCGTCTTCTTGTCATTTGATGTGACCACTTACTTAGTACACACGACTGTCCCTGAGCACTTGCAGCACGAGCTTTGTGTTCGTTGCACCTGTAACCTTACTCACGCACATGACACAAAGTCCCCAAGTTCCGAGCTTTATGCATCATTTATGCTAGGTTTACACGGCGACAGTTTAGAGCGAGAGAAGATCTAAAGTATCAGGAGAGCTCTCTAACGGAGTGTTTACACGGTGACAGAATATAGCTTCTCTGAACCCATTAGCGAGCTCTCATGAGATTTATATAACTCTAAACTCTAATGTTACTCTCCGGACCGTTTACATGGTGCAGACAGTTTAGAGTGAGAGAAAGTGTTACGAACATATAGAAAAGAACAGGCTGATCAGTGCGTTTACAACTATGGCAGAAACACAACGTTTTTCTACCGCTGTAGTGTGCAGTTCTTCTGAATTGAAGAAGGCAGAGGAGAAATAGATCTACGTGGGAAAAACCCTGGATATCTCGCCGGAACACGCATGGAGCTTACACATCGGACCTGTAATTGGCAAAAAAGACAAAACTATGAGGATTGTCTTTAGTATAAAGGAAAGGCTGTTGGTCACATTACGCTTCCTAGCAACAGGTTTATACTCTAAACACATTATTTTATTGTTCTTAACAGAATAAATTATGCATAATAAATAAAACGTATGAAAATGGTAGACTACATTGCTCATGTAAAACGTACTAAGTTTCTTTCATTATGTTCGAAAAGGTATGGTGTATGAATTGAACAACAGGATGGTAGTGCCTGAGTTTATAATATGTAATATCTTTTCATATAAAAAATGACAACCATTTATTTTAATATAATTGATACGTAGAAGTTTTGAACTTACGTCTATTGACCATAAAATATTGTACGAAGCATTTAATATGCAACGATGAGTCCTTTAAATGCCGCAAATGTAATGTCAATAAGTGTTCTGCTACAAATATCTAGAACCGAACAGCGCTCTGAGCGGCGGAATTGCGTCTCTACATTTACACGGTGAGAGTTTAGAGAGGAGAGGGCTAGAGATTATAGCTGAGTATAGCCCGTGAGGATCCTGGTGAAACTTGGAGGGAGAGAACAGTATTGTGGTGTGGGATCGACTACCGACCGATGTTATGTGACGAGATGCAAGCGAGACTGAACAAGCGTTAACCCCTCCACTCTTAACCGCCCGTAAAACTGGTTTCTCCATCAAGGTCACGCTTCACCTGGTTCCGTTCCAGCTATATCACCGTGTAAACGGTTTTGAGAGTAGGTATCTCGTTGACTCTAATTAGATATTAGAGAGACTAAATATAGCGGCCTTGAAAACTGCTCTCGTCGTGTAAACACCTCGACAAAGAACTCGCATATGCTCTCAACTCTCATTATAGCTACTCTAAATTATTCAACTCAGTTGAACTTTTTCATAAACTCTCGCGACAGAAACAGTATAAATGACGGCCAAGCACAATGGAGTGTCGAAGACACGAAGATTGATTGAAGCATATGAATTGGAAAGTTGTTTGTGGAATGTGTTTAACAAGAATTACAAGAATAAGGACCTTGAGAAAACAGGCATTGTCAAAATTAGCTGAGACTGTTGAGGCGTCTGAATTTGGCTTTTAGTTTTGTTAATTTATTGTAATTTGGCCGTAATTTTAGCAAGGTCCATTGGTTTAGTTGTTAATTATTTTGTGGGTTTTATTCTTGCTTATTTATTTGCTGAAAGAGGTACAGCGAAAGCTCCATAATCTCCAGTAAGTGCGAAATGTAATAATAATAATAATAATAATAATAATAATAATAATAATAATAATAATAATAATAATAATAATAATAATATATTATTATTATCACTATTTTATTATTATTACTATTATGTTATTACCACTATTGTTTTATTATTATTAGTATTATTATTATTACTATTATTATTATTATTATTATTATTATTATTATTATTATTACTACTGTGGAATTATCACCATTCACTTGATGTGGAATATTTTCTATATTCCTTTAATACTATTGATAATGCATCATATTAATAATAATAATAACGCTCACCTAGTACATTACAAACAAATCACATAACTGGTACAGTGGAGTCTGTACCGGTATCTGTTAACCAGAATATAGTTATAATTTAACAAAACGGAATAGGCACAACTATTACACTGTATTAGTAGAACCATTATAAACACAATATAATGAAAGAAGATGAACAATGTTACGGTGTGTGAAAAATTATTGTTTTTTTTTTTTTAACACTCCGTCTCTTGTGAGGAGCTTAAACACTATCAGTCATTTTCATCGCAAATTCTTCACACTTTTTTTAACATTGGAGGTAAATTGAACTTTGGCCCTTGTAGCAAGAATATTTTTTTCCTCTATAATTTTGGGGAGCACAAAGCACTTCTCCTTCTCCTTCTTCTTCTTCTTCTCCTTCTTCTTCTTCTTCTTCTTCTTCTTCTTCTTCTTCTCAAGAACCACTTCTTCAGCTGCATCCGTTGCCTTTCTTTCACCAGGAAGCCTGAAAATTGTCTTTATACAGGGTTCCTACAAAAGACCTTTCCAGTTTCGAACAATGTAATTTACGTGCTATGAATCTGAGGTTCATGAAAATAGTACCAATGGAAAGAGAAAGTCCACACGTTTAGTTTCTTGACTTAAAGATGTTCAATGTGTCCCCCCCTCCTTACCAGAAAGTTGAAAAGTGACGTCGTCAGAAAACACCACGGAACGAATAAATTCATCATCGTTTTCAATTAAAGTCTGCATACTTGTGCAAAAATTTCTTCGCAGCACTTTGTCCTCTGGTATTAGGGCTTGCAGCAACTGTAGTAGGTATGGATGGAGTCGCAACCGCTTGCGAAGAATCGTGCCTTTAAATCTGTGTACCATTTACGGATTTTTGGCTCACTGGGTGGATCTGCACCAAACTTTGTTCGGTAATGCTTTTGCACATTAATAACCGACTGGTTCACATGAAATTTAAGCTCTTCTGTCGTCTGTAGCAGCCATTTCGCCTCAACAATGAACAAATTTGTTTATATGCGCTATTATGAGGCGTGTTGTCAAGTAGGGAAACAATGTTAACACAACACCATTGGTATTATTTTCATGCATCTCTGATTCATAGAATGTAAATTACATGTGTGCCGACTTGAGCTGTAATTTGCACATTTTTGATCAAGACTATCAACTCCGTCCTTCGTGCAATTATAGTATTCTATACGAATAAATAAATACTCACCCAACAATATTAGTAACGCAAGTGCTATGCGCGGTCAGGTTACACAACTGCTGACACACTGCTCAGAAGTTAGATGGGTGATGATGTCATAAAAACGCACTTTCCAGCCTATTCTTCTCTAAATGCTCTCTCTCTCTCTCTCAACACTTTCTCTCACACTAAACTGTCTGCACCATGTAAACGGTCCGGAGAGTAACTTAGAGTTTAGAATTATATAAATCTCATGAGAGCTCGCTAATGGGTTTAGAGAAGCTATATTCTGTCACCGTGTAAACACTCCGTTAGAGAGCTCTCATGATTCTTCAGAACTTCTCTCTGAACTGTCGCCGTGCAAAAGTAGCATGATTATTACTTTAGACCTGTATTTCAAGAGTTATGCGCAAGATTGTATAATCTCGTACGCAACAGTCGCGAGAGTTAATGAAAAAGTTCAACTTAGCTGACTAATTTAGAGTAGCTATAATGAGAGCTGACAGTATATGCGAGTTCTCTGTTCAGGGTGTTTACACGGCGAGAGCAGTTTTCAAGGGCGCTCTATTTAGACACTCTATTTAGATATGAGAGTCAACGAGATACCTGCTCTCACAACAATTTACACGGTGATACTCATCTATAATCTCTAGCTCTCTTCTCTAAACTGTCGCCGTGTAAACGTAGCATTAGACCAGGCCTGCATAAGGTTTGCTCTCTCCGAGCCGGCTCGCAGCTCATGAGCGGAATGCAGGTATTAGCTGCGCTCTGTATAGGGTGGGCCGGAAAAAGGGGTGATCTCGTGCAAAATGTACACAGAAGGAAGTACAGAGACATTTTATTTGTACTAACATTTTTAATATTAACCTGTCTATACCTTTAGAGAACCGGAAACACAGTTTGCTATCCCCTTCCACGACTGTAGTTCGATGATACTGACGTAAAACACAAACAAATCACTCTACTAGGTATAGGAAGGAAGAAAAGTAGTTCATCCATTTACGTAAACTAGGAAATATCGCGATTTTGAGTTTGATCATTTTCATTATGTTTTTGTTTCATCAAAGTACAGTACTGTATTAAGAATAAGTGTTTTTACTCACTAACTGAGTTATCCATGCGAACGTATTCATTATGCAGTGTATATTATATTATCTACAGCACATTAGCGTACAATATAGAGAAAGAAGTTAAATTGAAAAATAATCATAATATGAATATTTAAATACAATTTTGAAAATGGTGGCCGTTCATTTCGATACAGACATCAGTTCTTTTGTGCATATTATCGCACTATAGACTATTGCATTTAATTCCAATTGCCATTTCGTCCTTCGTACTAGTAACTCATGTTGAAATAATTCTGTACCTACTCTACGTACTGTAAATTCAATCTTCACTTCTGCCCGACCCGAAAACATAAAATTACTCAGACATGCTATCTACTGTCCGTCCAAGTGGTTATGCCGCAGGATTGTAGAAAGGGGGGAAATCACGTGACAGTTAATTACTTAACGAAGCCCTTTTATTTAAGTTAAATTAAACAGCTATATAATAATACGTAAATGTCCAATTCCTAACAGAAATTAATGTTTTCAGAAAAGAGCTAAGACAGCACAGCTTTTACAGAGGGGCGAGCAGAAGCAGGTGGGGGAAATCGGGATGCGACGTAGGCAAACGGACAGTACCTGTGCGAAAATATGATTCAATATTGAAAGCTCTTTCGTCACTGGAAAACGCAAACATAATTCTGGAACGTACTATACTCACTAACTCAGTACTGCTTACTATCTGCGGTCTTGGTTCTGTGTGGAGTTGGAACTTCCTTAGTAGAAGGCGTGGGAGTGAAGTACATTCAAAAACTTAGGTACAATAAAAATTGAAGTAAAAATAAAATGATGTCCCTGTACTATTACGAGGTTCATGAAATGAATTCCCGTTCAGTGTTTGCAAACCTATCTTGGACTTATTAATTGATGCAGAAATATTATTTTACAGCAATAATAGAAATTTTATACCTACTTAAATGTACAATATCATTTTCTTATATTTTTATTTATCAGTACATGAAAACGAGGTTTTATGCTGTTGGCAGCTGAAAGGAACAGTAGCCTACTGATCATAATGAAACATCAGTTACAGATGTTCGATGCCTGCCTTTATTAATATTGATTATAGAAAATAGTTGCTCACTAATATAAATGTTGAGCCAAACATAGCAATCATTTTCACAGCCAGCCTGTGTAGTCGTGGATATAATTGCTAATGTTTAGTCCTGTAAAACTCAACCAGGCTAGTAGTATTATTCAAACGATCTTTAGCCCTTAGGCACATTGAAGATCAATAAGTCCGAGCTGTAAATAGTTAAATGTAATGTTTTATTTAACGACGCTCGCAACTGCCGAGGTTATATGAGCACACTTAAATGCAATCGACCTGGCCCGGAATCGAACCCGCAACCTCGGGCATAGAAGGCCAGCGCTATACCAACTGCGCCAACCAGGCCCACCTGTAACTTAAATGACATTGTTTCAACTGGTGTTGAAGGAATTTATTATGATAACTTTAAACTTCTTTCCAATTAAGACAAGATTTTTAGTAGGTTATTTTACGACGCTTTATCAACAGCTTATGTTATTTAGCGTCTGAATGAGAAGAAGGTGATAATGCCGGTGAAATGAGTCCGAGGTTCAATACCGAAAGTTACTCAGCGTTTGCTCATACTGGGTTGAGTGAAAACTCCGGAAAAACCTCAACCAGGTAACTTGTCCCGACCGGGAATCGAACCCTGGCCACCTGGTTTCGCGGCTAGATGCGCTAACCGTTACTCAACAGGTGTGAACCTTAAGACAAGATCTTGGAACCTAGAATTAAATTCATTTTGAATTTCAATTAATATTTGCACATAATCGTTTCACATGGCTTCATCACGAGCAGTTTTTATCTTTCGAAAGTAAGACGACACATTACCTTCCCGAAACCGACTTACGAAAAGTGTAAGTTTACGACTGAAATCCCGTAATTTATTCAACATATCAACAATGAGCTGGCCTTTTCCCTGAAGAGAGATATTTAAATTGTTGAAGATTAATATCTTTAGTATCTTTATGGCTGGTCTCGTAATGACGTATTATGTTACTTTTCTTTCTACCTTTCAAAATGTTGTGGCAGATAAAGCACTGAGTATTTACTCCAGCAGCTATGAAAAAATAAGCATTTTCCCATGCAACATTGAAAGAATTTGTCTGATTACCACTTTTCCGTCTTTTAGATTCCTTCATACTGTTCTGTAACAGTAGGTAAGCAACGTGAAACAGTTACTGAGAATACGCACTACACTCCACTAGATAGCTGAGTGGTCATTTCCCTCTCCTCTACCTATATATAGCAAGGCTATGTCATTCTGACGTATTTTCCTCTCCGTTTCGGCGAGCGGTAAACACCGCTCTCCCGCTCCGAACGAGCGCGCGCGCTCGTTGAGCGCTGTTTGTGCAAGCCTGACTAGACACACTGACTTCACGCTCACAACTCACTAGTAGTGGACGTGATTTCGTAGCATTTATTTACCATTCTTCGGCAGTTCTTTTCTTACTCTCGTACTTCTGCACTTGCTGGCACATTTCTTAACTTCCTCTCTTAGTTTTAACATTCATCCATATGTCTGTCGCCTGGTTGGCGCAGTTCGTGTAGCGCTGGTCTTCTATGCTGGAGGTTTCGGGTTCGATCCCGGGCCAGGTCGATGGCATTTAAGTGTGCTTAAATGCGACAGGCTCATGTCAGTAGATTTACTGGCATGTAAAAGAACTGCAGGACAAAATTCCTGCACACCGGCGACGCTGATATCACCTCGGCAGTTGCAAGCGTCATTAAATAAAACATAACATTTTCCACAAGTCTTCACTTCTTTATTCGAACATCTGCACTGCGTACTGCATTTCTTTACTCCCCCCTATAATCCTTCTCAATCTTTCATACTTCTTTACTTAATTTCGTAGCATTTATTTATCTTTATACCAAAACATTGGTGAGATATGCCAAAAACAAATAAATATCGGTATTTAAAGTGCAGTTGTTTGTTGAAGAGTTCGGACCTCAATACTTCTCTACGGACAATTTTATCGAGAGGAGAATACATTTATTATGTCCATAAGTCCATTTCCCTTAATTTTGTTTTTTTCTTTTCCTTGTTCCGTAATTTTAAAAATTTATATTGGATAATATTGTGTTGCAAATAAACTAAAATAACGATGTATCGGTAGGTATCATATTTTTAATTCGCCCCTGCCACATCATACTTTGTGGAGAGAAGTTTTTCGCAGTATAAACGCTGCCTAGCTGAATATCGTAAGAGATTCACATCTCAATCCTTGATGAAATATATTGTTCTTCACTGCAACAAGTGCAACCATGAACGAGTGGAAAGTAGTGCAAAGTAAGTTAATATACATTCTCTATGTGTTATGAAGAGAAGGCATATGTCACTGTTGTTAGTGATTCGTCCATCGGATGGGGACATTAAGCCTGTCGGCCCCCTTGGTGCTATTCGACAGGAGTAGGCTACGTACCGGCACCGGGCTTTCCCTTCTCCCTTCCTCATCTTCATCATCATCATCATCATCACTCATTCCAGACACTACACTTACACGAACATTTACACATACACTCATCTTAGTAGACGACATAACTCTGCACAGACACACATCATGTACAGTGTGACCCGCCGAAGTGGTGTACAACTAGAAAAATGGGTCACAGTTCTGCCATCTATCCGCACTATGCGGAACCCGAATCACGCAAATGAAGTGGGTGGGCATTGGATACACACACACATTCTCTATGTGTGGTTAACTACATAAATTCACTGTAAGTATGTTTATTATAATGCTGTAACATATCTTTACTAATAATAAATCTGTAAGCGAAATTTTTCTAGTAATTTTCGTTTTCTAAAAATAATTGGTGTTAACATGTATAATTAATCATCCTGAAACCGAAAATAGCTTTTTTAAAATTTTTGTCTGTATGTCTGTCTGTCTGCCTGTCTGTCTGTCTGGATGTTTGTTACCTTTTTACGTGATAATGGCTGAACGGATTTCGATGAAAATTGGAACAACAATTAAGTTCGTTATAACTTAGATTTTAGGTTACATGGCATTCAAAATACTTTATTTAAAAGGGGGATTATAAGGGGGCCTGAATTAAATAAACCAAAATATCTCGCTTATTATTGATTTTCGTGAAAAATGTTACGTAACAAAAGTTTCTTTAAAAATGATTTCCAATAAGTTTTATTCCAGGCAAAATTTTGATAGGACTGATATTTAAGTCTGTCTGTCTGTCTGGATGTTTGTTACCTTTTCACGCGATAATGGCTGATCGGATTTCGATGAAAATTGGAATATAAATTAAGTTCGTTGTAACTTAGATTTTAGGCTACATGGCATTCAAAATACTTTATTTAAAAAGGGGGTTATAAGGGGGCCTGAATTAAATAAACCGTAATATCTAGCTTATTATTGATTTTTGTGAAAAATGTTACATAAAAAAAGGTTCTTTAAAAATGATTTCCGATAAGTTTTATTCCGAGAAAAATTTTGATAGGACTTATATTTAAGGATATACAAAAGTTTTAAAATAACAATACAATACATTTCCACCGCCGCCTAAGATTATAGTGTCGTTGTTCCGTAACTTCTGTGTGCAAAATATTAAATTTTTTAGTAGGAAGAAAAACAAATTTATTCATTCTATGGCAATTGTGCATAGGAGATCGTGAATTCTTACATTTTCGAAAGAAAGAAATATAATTAAGTTATACATAGTAGATTGTATTATTTGCTGCATCACTATTTAAGTTATTTAATAGAGAAAACATCTGAAAATCAACATAGGAGTTATTGCAGGAACGACGACGATGGCTACAATGAAATCAAAACAAATGACACCGTCTATTTAAGGCGGCCTTGACGTTTATCAATATTAATATACAGAGAATATTTTGTGTGTTTGTATGAAGTAATCTCAGAAGCTAATTAACCTTCATTATTTGAAATTAGTAGTTTCTCTAGATGGATGTAATGCTACAAATGAACACTGAGGTAAGATGAAAAGAAATCTGTACGCACAGAAAACTTGATATTCTGTCGAAATATTGTATAACTTGATTATTGCAACTTTATTTGGTCCACATAAAATGCTCTAATTTAATACACTCATTTTACCATAGAGATCACTGGAGCTGAGTTATTTTAGAAGGTGTCATGAAATGGCGTTCCTGCGCTCATAATTTACCCATATTCGTTTCCTGTGTTTCTTAAAATAATATTTATGTAGGGTACCTCATTTTTATTTGCATAAACAATGATATACAACCGAGCGAGTTGGCTCAGGCGGTAGCATTTGAGACACGCATTCGGGGGTCCCGGGTTCAAACCCGACCAATCTGACTGGGGTTTTTCATGATTTCCCTTAGTCATAAAGGCAATTGCCGGATTGGAAAGATACATGCCATTATTCATCACCGCCTCAATTACTAATACCAAAAAATTAATCAAAATATATAATCAGTTACATGAACACAAGCCATCTACAACACACAATAGAAACAGGAAATCTTGATGAGTAAAAACGGCCTGCTGATATACCCACACATTCTAAACACGCGACATGACCACAGATGTTAAGGCTTGAATAAAATAAACTTAACAAAAAAAAAAGCTGTACAGTAAGGTTAACATAAAAATTATCTTCGTACACAATAACTCTATTAATTTGGAGTGATTTATTAAAGGATGCATTCAAGACTAATTTAGAAAAATGTTAAACGAATTATTCTTGCACCAAATGAGTGGTCTCTGGACCAAAATGATAGCAATTTAATTATATGTAAATAGAATTTAAATTAAGTAGCATATTAAACGATTTATTCTTCTATCAAACACGAATGTTCCCTGGACCCAATGTTGTATTTTAATTATGTAATGACTTTATTTTTATTTCTAATAAGTGCAGCGGAGCGCACGGGTACAGTAGTGTAAATAAATGTAATAACTTAGTGTGAAATATAAGCAATAAGTGATTTATTATTTTAAACTGCATTCATGAAAGACTGCAAATTATGTAGCTCAAACGACTGTATGGCCAAGTTTAGTTGTGGTTCTTACTGCATTAGGACAGTACAGTCAGGTCCGAAAGTCTCGTCCCCCCCCCCTTATTTGTATGTTGATGTGCATCCATTTTGAACATGTCATAGCAGATGTGTGACAATGGTTGATACTTTATGTTCCAGCTTGTTTAGTGATCCAGAACATCAGTATGGGACCATCATTGTCGCAGCACAAAATGATGCGGCGCTATGTCCTATGTGAAATTTTCCTCACCAAAGGCGGTGTGATTTCTCTGAATGCCTCCCTAACAGCTTGCTTCAAAACTTCAATTGTCTGGTATCGATGCTTCGAGACATGCTTCTTAATTATTCCCCAAAAGGAAATCACACCGCCTTTGCTGCGGAAATTTTCACACAGGACATGGCGCCGCATCATTTTTTGCCGCGACGATGATGGCTCCATACTGATGTTCTGGGTCACTAAACAAGCTGGAACGTAAAGTATCAACCATTGTCACACATCTGCTATGATATGTTCAAAATGGATGCACATCAACATACAAATAAGGGGGAAGGGTGACAAGACTTTCGGACCACACTGTACTCTGCACTGTCTTATATGCTGCTTATGGTCATACCTATAGTCGATGTTGCAGTTAACCTTGCGGTTTACAAATCCCGAATGCGCTCTCTACTTATCACTAAATTTGGTAACACTAAAGCTACCGTTACCATTACAATCATAAATCATCATTATCATTACCATCATCAAATTATGAACCACTAATCCTAACACATCATCAGCTGCAATTAAGGACTGAGGAATTCTTATACTCCGGTTGTTGGGTGGACAGTCCAGGAGTGTTGCAATGCAAATGGTATTCTCTTTGAACACAATTTCTAAGGCACCCACTGCGAGAACTGTGACTGCACACCGCAAGGGTGTCCTTTCCAGCGTAGTTATGTCTATTTTTATTCATATACATATTTTATTGCCATCTCCACAACATGTGGAGCATTGCCACAGTAAAACACAGTATTAATGTATTGTCTCTTAAAAATGATGTTGGCCTTCATATCTTAAAAATTATTTAAATAAACAGAAATCATTACGTGCATCAGATGTCTCCTTCGATGTAATTTAACTTTTATTCGTCGTATTGTGTATGGAAACGACAATTGAGGTGAAAGAGTCAAGTGAGGTATGCTGTGTACTAACCAGCAAATAACCGGAACGCTATTAATTTTTTAAAGCGATCTTTGTAATCTAAACCTTTAACAATAATAACGATGAACAATTAATTTTTAAAGAGGAATTTGAGAACTTTATTTAATAAATGCTTGTGGGTAGTAAATATTAAATTTTGATCTGTCTTATTTTTCTGTTTCAGTCCTCATGGCAACAATACTTCGACCAGTGTTATTTGTGAGTATTCATGTGTCAATTACTTGTCAACTTGTTATCCGGCTTCAAAATGTTCCAAGATCCAAGTTCAAATTTCAACTAACTTCAGTGGAATTTCATTTACGTACAAACACAGATCTTCCTTTTAATCGGTAGACCATTTCGTAATTCAAAATAATTTTCACCGATACCCACACACGAAAAGGCACGTTCTGCACAATATTTTCCTGCCAGGAGACAAACTCCACGACATTCCTACGACGAATATTTTACGATGCAATTAACTACAGAAATTCTGGAAGTTCTTTGACGCTTGAGTCCCCAGATATGGCACGATTGTGGTGATGGTGATGATAATAATGTGTAGTATAAATGTAATACTGTACTATTTAAAATTGAAATTATTATTTGTAGATTCATTACATCTGAAGCGCAATAATAATATGAAAATCTGACTTACTTGTAGTTACGAGATCAAGTTATACACAGATAATTGTGTCTCCTGTTCATAACCAGAGAGTAAATTATATGACTATATAGTGAGAGTACGTTTTTCTATGCTGTTTATCTTTATGGGTAATAGGGGACTTATAGAAACATAAGAGTGATTGTAGTACAAAGATAGCACCCTGCGTTAACCTGCCCTACCTAGCACAGGCTATTGTTCGTTACAAATTTCACTTCGACTCGCAGAGGCGCAAAGGAGGAAATCTGCCGATCTATCCATTTGACTGCATGGTAATTGTAGGCGTAGTACATACAATGTTAGTATTGAATCATAATTGTTAATTTCGGTTGGGAATGCCATAATTATAGATATAGATGTAAAATAACGAGTGTATTTACATGTATACTAAAAGTAAACATATTGTTTGCTATTTAATGACACTGAAAAACTTGATACGCTCTTTCATTGTTGCCCACTGATGAAGTTGTAAAAACTGGAAGAAAACATTTACCTATTTCTCGATTATTTCAATTTTAAAAGATTACTATATCTCGGATAAGCTTTATTCCAACGCGGAGCTGAAAATTTTCCTGGTACGAGTTCATTCACATTCTTTCTTTATTAATAAATGAAGGCTTCGTCATAAATATAATGTCAATAAATGTTTCACATTGCTTCTCTACGAAATGCAACAGACTATTTTAATATTATTTTCAACGTCATCTTGCTCCAATTAATACAATATTCATAGGGTACCTCATGCGTGTTTAGTTTCATATCAAACAGGCGCGGATTCTTGTTTATTGATTACAAAATCGGCTGTAGGATATGTTTTCTTGGAGTAAGCTTACTTATGTCTTCCCTGTCATTTCCACTAGTTAACTTATAGATAATTGTCGCACTATTACCTCGTGTCTGGATAATAATTTAATTAATTGAAAATTTATAAATGGAAACAAGACGAAGGCCATAGTTATCAGAAGAAAAATAAAGGCAGTAAGGAAGTGGATAGCTCCAAATATTTGGGAAGTACTATAAGCAGTAACATTAGCTGCTGTCAGGAAGTTAGAAGGAAGATAGTAATAGCGAAGGAAGCTTTTAATAGAAAGAGGAGCATCTTGTGCTGACCCCTGGAAAAAGAACTAAGGAAGAGACTAGCGAGGTGCTTTGTGTGGAGTGTGGCATTTCATGCGGCAGAAACATGTATATTGGGACGAAGTGAAGAGAAGCGAATAGAAGCATTTGAAATGTGGATATGGAGAAGAATAGAGCGTGTGAAATGGACAGACAAAATAAGAAATGAAACTGTGTTGCAAAGAATGGGTAAAGAAAGAATGATGCTGAAACTGATCAGGAAGAGAAAAAGACATTTGTTGGTGACTGGCTGAGAAGAAACTGCCTACCAAAGCATGCGCTGGAAGGAATAGTGAACGAGAAAAGTGTTCGTGACAGAAGAAGATATCAGGTGATAGACGACATTTTTATATATGGATCTTATGCGGGGACAGAGAGCAAGGCAGAAAATAGGATAGATTGGAGAACGCTAGGTTTGCAGTGAAAGACTGCCCTTGGCAGAAAACTATGAATGAATGAAATAAAAATATTACAATCACTAATATCTCTGACTTTGACTTTCAGTAAAGTACCCCTCCGATGTAAATTGAAGGCCTATGTGGACAATTCAATACTAAAGATATAAATTTCTGTAACATTAAATAATGTGGTTAGCTAAGTACCATATTTTGTGAACAAATTTACGAAATCTTTGCCATTATTGCACTGTAACTACAAATATATCCTGTTCAAGATGCCACATTAAAATTTCACCTCTGCTATATTCAGTCGGTAATACGCGACTTATGCTGCGTTGCAACATTAATTTTAAAGATTTTCGCTATTATTCAATTTAAATTCAAAGCTATGTGGTTGAATAAAAAAAAAACAAACAAACAAAACAAAACAAAACAAAACAAAAAAAAAGATTCAAGGCATTAACTGTTCACATAATTTTTATCTATCTGCTTGTATAGCAATCAGTCATTTCTTTCGGGCCGTTACCGCAATAAAGCGCTACAAACATTGGGCAAAGATTACTTTGTTCTTGCTTAAAAGTGCTTCATCGAAGGAAAAGTGTAATCAAAGTTTTGTTATATTTAACATGTAGAATTACTTCTTAAATTTTGGTGCAGAGATTACTAACGATCATGTAGGGTAAAGTTGCCTAATTCCGTGACACGTTTCTTTCACTGAATGTCACGGGTTTGGAAGTTCACCGACGTCTCAAAAGTAGGCGAAAGATGCACTCTTTCGAGAAAGATGTCTGGCGCTATGGTTGAACGGCAAAGCTTTGAATACTCGTAACATTCAATTTTTAAAAAGTATCACGAGATTAGGGGTATCACGGAAATAGCAACTTTACCCTATACTGTCTCCGTCAGCTCAGTCGGCCGAATTAGCCTGGCGTAACAAGCCCAACAGAGTAGGCCACCTCTCTGGTCTTAGATTTTGTCCAGATGAGGGAACCTACGCTGAAAATATCAAGTTCCAGGACATGGTGGATTATCCAAAAGACTAATTCTGTTCACAGTCATCGTAAGCCTAAAATCTTACACAACAAAAATTTGTTGAAGATGGATCTCGAAGGAACTTGCACAGAGAACAAAGAATCGAGGCTTAGGATATGTAGTGGGCCGAGTAAGCTCAATTGGTAAAGGAAGCTACGGATTGGAAGATTCTGATATGAATCTCGGGTGTGGCGGAATTTTTCTTATTGCCAAAACCTCCAGAACGATCCCGTGGTCCATTCAGCCTCTTGTCAAATTCAGTAGGTAGCTCGTATATTCAATTCGTTATCAACGACTCTGAGAAAAAACATTTCTCATCAAATTTCGGCCAGTCTATGGGACTGATGAATTTTGGGAACTACAGTGAGTAGCAAAATCTTATTTAGTAAGCCAGCTTTAACGACTGGGAAATCATCGTGGTTATCCCTGCTCTGGTGGAAGATTGTTCACTTCGGTTGAGGCATATGGACGTGAGGACAGCAGTCAGCTAGTCATCTTTAGCCCTTCATGGGCTCTCTTGCAACTTATTATTATTATTATTATTATTATTATTATTATTATTATTATTATTATTATTATTATTAAATCAATTCTCTTATATATACGGCTCAAATGCAAATCTTGTAACAAGGAAATAAATATTCCAAAGGAAATAGATATGAAATGTATGTTACTACACTATGATATTCTAGAGTAATTTAGGATTAATTTGATACAAGAATGGCTTATTGGAGAAGAAATAAATGGAATGACGTCTCCAGAATAACTGAGGATAGAATTGCCAGACTTGTTAAATAAAGCTAGGAAGACCTCGTAAAGCATAGCTCGACTTTTACCTGTTTGATCAGGTTAGTAACTTAATTAAAGAACAGAAGAAGGATGTGAAAAAGAAGATAATTCTTTTCCTTACATTTTAAATTTTATATGGTCTCTGGATATTAAAGGAGACGTTGAATGACAAATCACTAATGGCATTGCTCATTACTTGTCTGTAGGGATATATACTAGGTGAATTAGAAAGTTCCACTTGGAGCTGTTGTAGTGCTCGATGTAATCGCTTCACTTCGAAATTATAATGCAACTCTCACTTCGGATTCCTGGACTGTGGGCTCAGTCTGCTTTATGCGCGGACTGACAATTCCCAGAAGACCCTCTCCTCTCTCTTCCGTGTTACCCAACGAAGGTCCACTTACAGCGTTGCCGACTAGGCCTACTTATACGTCCCATAGAGGCTAAATCAGTGTATTAAGATACAAGAATTAGATTTTCATGGTGATTGTTTTCAGGGCAAGAAATTTTGATTTCCTTGCTGACTTAATATTCACGGGGCGACGTTTTGAAACTATTTACAAACTCCATCATCAAGGTCTTATTGAGAGTTTCCAGGTTCTCGGTATTGCGTGGGATGCCCCACATTTGAGGCCAGGAAAACTTGTCCCATATGATTCCATACGAGGCACAAAACATTCCGTGTTTGTGTCTCTCTGCATGTATGAAAGTACTCATTTTCGATTGAACTAACCTCAATTAAACTTAATATTTTAATATTCATTGATATTTGGCTGATAGGAAAGGCACAACTCTAGATAAAAATATGGAAGATCAATTAGTTCGGCATAGCTTTCGCCTTGATTCTAAACGATATGAATTAACAATTAGCAATTAAGAGAATTGATGTAATAACGTCTGAAAACAGGAAAAAGCTGAAGGAGACTAGTCAGCAAAAAGAAGTAGGCTTTCCGACAGATGGAAGTCATTTAAAACTCGGACTGTATGAGGAGGAAGCTAGTTCATTAAACAATCTGGACAAGTAAAGAAAAACATATTGTTCCGCGTATAGTGGGTATTTACTACAATGACAATGCTACAGAACTCCGATTTCAGTGTTTTGGAGAAAGCCAAAAATGCTTTTACGAGGCATGAGTGGAAAATGGCACCGATGAAAAATTCACATGTGACCGACGTGAGTAAGAATATCACACAATATTTAGGTATATGTCAGGAGGAAAATTTGTGTTGTAAATGTTGGATTTTAAAGTGTATAGTATGTTTATCATACCATGTCGAAATCTCCTCCATTATGGGAGAAATCGGAACTTCGGCATGGATTTGTATTTTTTTTTTAATTTAGAGATACCGGTATAAAATGATCACATTGGCTCCAGATGTGTGAAATGTATGGAAAACATAACCATACATATTAGGGGAAAATTAGAATAAAAATTGCATAAATTGATCCGAAAATAAAAATTATTCTCAGAGTGTCGACATGTTTCTAAACGATCCCATACTTATTCTGTTAATTATGTATTGGATAACTTGCTCAGCACTAGTTTTTTTACTCTTTCAGATAAGAATTCTGTTTATAATTTTGTACATGTTATTTTACTAACAATAAACAACAATAAACAATAATAATAAACAACAACAATCCCATTATATGTTTGAAAGCATGCTCATACAATGCGGATGGGAGTTCTATGGCGATAGCTCCAGGCGTTTTCATTCATCAAGATAACTGGAAACATGTCATATAGCGATGATGTAATTGAGAGTGGCATTTTTGTGGAAGAAGTAGACTTCAATTAATTTCAGCGCTTTCAATTGTCGCTCTGAATGGTATACTTACTATTATCCTGCTGTCTACAACACTTTGCTCGCCTGAATGTTATGAACGGCAATTTTCAAGTAATGAGCAATAAGGTTTAGTTTCCGCTTATTTAGTCCTATGGGTTGTTTACTCGCAATAATTCACGCAAGCCTACAAAACACGTAATCCAACCCATATTGGTGGACTGCACGAATTCTCAGATAGACAAGCAGTATTTATCATCGTTATAAATGTTATCCTTATAAGAATCGATAATTAGGCATCGTGGCTTTTTCTATTTCACTTAAAAATATCTTCGTACCTTCTTTTTGATCTCCCACACGTCGTTCACTTCTGGGTTGATAGTTTAACAGAGTAGGCCTATTCTGCATTCTGGTTTCGTATGTTCTTGGTTCATGGTCATACCAGGATGTTTTATTTTTTATACTGTTGTGTTTATCAGAAGGATACATTTTTTATATTTCACCGTGTACTGGAACTCAACATCTCCAAGTTTCAGAACTGAATACAGGTTCCATCATCAGGGAAAATATGTGAACAGTCAGTAACTCTAAAGGGCTCGGTATACTTGGATTCTACAAACAACTTCCAAAAATATTGATCTCAACGGAGTAGATGGTCCCTCAATTCGTATCTATTTGTCCCGATGATAGAACCTGAATGTACAGTGTGATATCCCACTTTTTACTTACCTATATGTTTGCGTCCATAGTGACTTTTAAATTTGTAAGTATTTGCACGAAATCAGGATTTTCAATGTATACCGGCAGGTGGAAAATTACCTTCGATACATATTAATTATGTTGATTGTTATTACACACCCATTCATCTCTCAGACTGTGTAAATTATCAAAACACAAGGATATGGGCATCAGAAAATCTTCGTGTGTACCATAAGACATCAGACATACAGAAAAAGTTAGAGTGTGGTTTGAAGTATCTGGTCACAAGATCACTGGACCAATTTTCTTTGAAGAAACTGTAAATACTGATATGTATAAGAACATTTTCACGGACTTCGTGAAGCACCTACACAACATCGAATTAAAGTAGAGATATTTCTAACACGATGGCACCACACGTCATAGTTCTAATGAATCCATGGCCCATATCAGTAAATTCTTCGAGGACCGTGTTATCTCTGAAGGTTTGTGGCCTCAAAGATCACCAGACTTGACGCCAGGGGATTATTTTTTGGTGGGGCTATTTCAAGGAAAACGTCTGAAGAAACAGAACATGCATCATTCAAGATCTCCGGACAAACGTTGCAGTCGAAGTAAGAAATGTCGGGTAGACATGTTGAGGCGTGTATCTGACAACATGGTGAAACTGACAATAATGTGTTTCCAGGAGGAGAAGGAACGCTTCCAGCATATCTTGTGGCTGTAATTTATTTTCCCATAGATAACCTCTCATAAACACTTGGTTACGTTAATATTTTCTTATTTAGTCAAAGAATACCGCTTTTTTAAATGGAACATGCCATTGAAACACTCTATAGTTCTGAAACGTTGGAATTGTTATGTTCTAATATACGGTGTTGTACCCAAAAGTCTACTTCTGAACACAATCATGGCATGTATAATTCGCACAATGGACCAAAGCATACCGAAGTGTACGGACCCGTCCTGGACCGTCTAGCCCTCGTAAAGTCAGCCATCCAGCCAACTAATGACCACTCTTTTCCTTTCACTTGGTATATTTCTTCAGCTGTTGGCTTTGTTCTCGTGACTTTTTTCCTAAAGAAATGTAGAATCACTTCAATTGCGATTGTGTCGTCGTACATTTTTCATGAGGAGCTGAAGATAATGGACACTATCATTAAAAATAAATATTCTTCTATAATACGAGTGCTGATAGTTTTCCGGTAATTTAATTGAGCTTAACGAATGTTTGTCGTCATGATAATATTATTTCGAGACCGGAATTTAAAAAACGAAATTAAATTATTTGAGGATAACTATTATTACGAATTGTATTCGGTAAGATAATCTCAGTGCGAACAACTGTAATTCTGAACAATTAAACATTCTAGGTTATAATAATAAGATACAGAAAAACTGTTGAATCGAAGCAGAGATGATAAGAATAAAAGGCTCCTTGAAATAAAAACGACTGAACATTTGAGTTATAACAACACTTTATTTTGAACTTTTTATCATTGCTTATCTATAATTTACATATAATTTTCAACGTGTTTAAATTTATTGTAAACATTTTTACGTATAGTAATTAATTGTGCAACTATTGTAATTAATTATTGATGCATGTTGATACTTTCGAAACAGAGACGATACAAATAAAACAAATGAACGTAGGAGGAAAAATTATCTCTTACTAATTTGAGCAGCATACTTTTAACTATATCAGTGTAATACGATTCTCATTGGCCAATCTAGCGTCAAAAAGCTCGTTCATTGGCTGAGAAGCGTTCGCGTGGGGTTATCAGTGAAATACTTCTTCAAATGTGTTTCAAAATAATATCTGAAATAGGTATAAACAAATCGTTCGTTACATAGTAGCTCAAAGACAAATGACGACAATATTAATTATAGAAAAAAAGATTTTCGAGACGATGCGACGTAGTAGATTACCAAGAAGGGCATCGAATTGGTATCTAAATGAAGACAAAAAAAAAGAAAGTAAGAACAGTGTGAAAAAGGAATAAATGCATAAATCTCAGAAAGACCTATATGAACATAAAAGAAGAGATAGAAAGGTTTCATTGTTAGAAATCGGAAGATATTTGATGAACTGAAATAAATTCACCAGAATCTGACGTGAGATATTGTTACTTAACATCGCCTATTAATCTTTATTTCTCAATGATGAAGGACCTCATCTGATCCAGGATGTGGTCTTCTCGATTTTTAGACCTCACATATACGTAGACACTCTCGCGGCTTGGAGTCGGACGTGCCTGTTAATAAAATTGCCGTCGTTTCTTCACTGCAGATGTAGCGATAGTGCTTCGGGATACAGATCCAGAGCTCTTGGGCTCTATTCCAGATAAGAAAAAGGAGATTTATCTCTCATGTAGGCCTATAGTAAAATAATATATTTCTCGTTTCGAACTTGGCCTGTGCACCTCAATAGGTGGTTTCGCGTCAAGCTGATTTCTGAACGGCTGTTTTTAATTTAAGAGACAAGCCAATGACTTCAGATCCAGAAAGTTGATGACGATGATGATGATGATGATGATGATTATAATTATGTAGATCACGATGTTCATTCATTCATTCATTCATTCATTTTATTCCATAAATCTTACATGAGCAATGAAGCTATAAGATGTGGAACAAGTCAAAATTTTACAATGTTACAATTACAAGTTTTACAAATGTTTATAGTTTTAAAATATAGTAATTTTCTACAATTTTTACAATTTTGTGTAATTTTTTTACAATATTTTGGCGAGATGTAGTGAGATGAGGTGAGGTCCGAGGATTCGCCAAAATATTACCCAGCATTTGCCTTTTGGTTGGGGAAAACTTTGGAAAACCCCAACCAGGTAATCAAATCAAAGGGGGGTAATCAAATCAAAGGGGTTGATGCCAAGGACTCGCCATAGACTCGCCATAAACCATCCGGCTTCAGTCCCACGGCTTTGGTAAACCTCGGAAGAAACCAAAGACCAAAGGAGGATCCAACCCAAGCCCGAACGCAGCTCCGGATCAGCAGCCCAGCGAGTCTGCCGACTGAGCTACATCGATGGCTCTACTAAAAGTATACAATACATAGCCAATCAGATTATTAAATTTACAAACGCAAACGATCATTCATCAGTTGAGCTATATGTATAATACAAAACAAGTAAGTTAATTAAATTTAAGGCATAAACAATTCAACCAGTTGTGATATACAGAAATTGATAATACATATCATGCACACTACTTCAAATTACAAACACAAACAATTTATCAATAGAGCATAGGCCTATAGAGTACTATTCAATTTAAAGCATATACAATTCATCGGCCAAAACTATAGAAATATATACAATACAAAGTAGCATACTTTCATTAAGCTATACAAATTTGTGCAATTAATATCAAGTAGATTAATTCAATTTATAATCATAAATAATTCATCAGTTGAGCTATACAGACTACTATACAATTTACAGCATATACAATTCATCAATTGAGCTATACAGACTACCATTCAATTTACAGTAGGCCTATATACAATTCATCAATAGCGCTACACAGACTAGTAATCATTTTAAAAGCATATACAATTCATCAGCCAAACTATACAAAACATATACAATCAAATTAGTTCAATTTACAAACTTATATTCGTTAAGCTATACAAAATTGTACAATTCATATGAAGTAAATTAATTCAATTTATAAGCTTAAACAATTCATCAGCTGACCTATACAGTATAGTAACCAATTTACAGTACATACAATTCATCAGTTATGCTAAACAAAAATATACAATGCATAGTAAACAGATTAAGTCAATATAAAAACGTATTTTATGATACTACTCCTAACATTTTGGGAATAAAATTTACTTGTTATCTAGCCAAGAGTTAACATTCTTGATAGTTACCTCCAAGTTTGAGGTAATAGGCTTTTTATATTTATTTCAAGAGCTCGTTCGATATCTAGCCCCAAATAATTTAACTCTCCTATTTTATATATAGTTTCTAGGTTTGTCCGTCAGAGATTTCTGACCGACCGCCCGATCGACCTACCGACCGACCAACTGATCAAACGACCAACCGACCGACCTACCGACCGGCCAACTGATCAAACAACCAACCAACCGACCGACCGACCGACCGACCGACAGACCGACCGACAATTCTATTAATCAAGTAAACAATCAGTCATCCAACCAAGCCAAACAAAGCCAATTCCAATGCAACCAGTAACCAAATTAATTGGAAATGGAAGTCTCTGAAGTCCATAGCGTTTAAAAAAGTAAAAACAACATATGAGAATAAAGATTTATGTTTGAAATCAGATTGTGTTTTTTTTTAACTACACTGAGCTTAAAGGTAAACGATTCTAGGATAAAGAAACCGTCGTGGAATTAGAATATTAGGAGAAAATTAAGTCCTCGAAGAAGATAATCCTTACACTAATTTTAACCAGCGTACTTCTATTAGTATTTTCAGGATTCGATACCCAGTCACCTTTAGAGGAAAACTGTCACCTGACTATATCACGGCTCGGCGAATACAGACACGCAAGCGCATGAATGGTAAATTGATGGGTCTGGATTTCGAGGCAGTCAGTATCGCTTTTCAGAATTCTACGTGTCTCCTGTTTCCTTTCAGTGTTTCTTATGCTTAGCCCTCCTTACACTTTTCATCGTCCTCTGAGAACGGTTGGAAATTCCATGCTTCATCCCGTGTAAAAAGTATCTCTTCTTTCCAGCTAGAGAAATGAAATTGTCAATATTCTGGTCGCTTAGTTATTGACAACAAGTTTCGTTTCCTCATAAAAGGAGTACATATATATATATATATATATATATATATATATATAATTACACTTGAATAATCTCTAGAGGAAAAAATGTTCTTGGGTCGTGTATCGATCCCGGTACCTCTGGCTGAATGCACCAGAGCTCTTACCGACTGAGCTACCCAAGAGCTCCACCCGACACCGTTTAAATTTTTCCACTTATATCCACACACCTCGAGTGGGCTAACGAGACGCCAGAAACCCACATCGAATGCATACAAACTCTGTGTGACTTGAATTGTGGAGGCGTCTCGTCAGCCCACTCGAGGTGTGTGGATATAAGGGGAAAAATTGAGACGGTGTCGGGTGGAGTTCCTGGGTAGCTCAGTCGGTAAGAGCGCTGTTACGTCCCGGGATCGATATCCGGCCCCGGAACAATTTTTCCCTTGAAATTATTGAAGTCTGCTTCACAGGGAGTTTTACCTGAAAGCTAGATTTGCAGAATTAAACTTTATTGTTAATAAATAAGTACATTGTAGTTGTGAATAACAGGAATAGAAAAAAAAAAAGAAAAGAAAATTACTTGATACTTGTTTATGAGTATTGCCCACTCGCAATCCCAAACGAACTCTATAGTCTCATATCACTATGCCGTTTTGTTTTTAGTCTCCTATGGGCTGCGTCTTGCGGTGGATTAGTGACAATTACTCGAAGCAGCGGATTCATATGATTTAGGAAAGAGTGATAATCTTTCTGAGGACCTACTTCATCTCAGAAATACAGAGGTCGTCGTGCAAGTTCTTGTCGCTAATATAGCAAGGTGCACCAGATATCTACCTCAAATAGCAATTTTGCATGATCTGTATTCTTCTTATTTGAGATGCAGAAACAGATCCCTAAATTGAACATTCATATTGCCACACAGGGCGCGCAATTAAAATATAGACAAATCTCTTGCAGTATAGGGGCAATGGAGACCTGTCTTGAACAATGTGTTTCAGCAGGTAGATTCTGTGTCTAATTCGTTTAACAATAGCTGATGTGTGATTATGCCAAGTACGTTTGCTGTCTAGGATTAATCCAAGATATCTGACAGATTGAGCCGTTGTCACTACTGAATCACATAATGTTACTGGATAATTTGTAGTGTTCATCTCATAAGTAAATGGAACTAAATGCCATTATTTAGGATTCATAATTATTCGGTAGTGTTTACACCATTTGGAATTTTTTTTCACAAAAACTGTTCAGTTGTTTTACTGTTGATTCACTAGTATCTTTATTAAGGAACAAGAGTCTAGGGAGCGTAAGCAATTCTGCTCCTCGGAATGCCGAATGAGGACGGAAAGAGGCGAATGCTACACATACTATGCTGATTGACAGCGACAGCCGTAGGAGAGGAAGCAGGCAATACTGCTCCTCGGAATGCCGTGCGGTGTGGAGATTTTGTATTTTAAATTAAATTAAACTTATCTTTAAAGACCTGTATTTCAACATCTGCGTACATATGACATGATTCACCTTTATTGTGTTTGTCCGAAGATGAGAAGGGAAATTCTGCACGAGCTCACTGATGTAATAATATAGTTTTTATGTTAAAATATATCTTGAGGTAGGCCTAACTGAATTTGCGGCCATTATCTGTATTATAATTAAATATAAAGAAATCTAATTACAATTAAAATGACAATGTTAAAAGAGCTCTGTTCCCTATACGTATGTAGAGAAAACATAAACATATCTCTGGACCACGGAAAATCTCCCCTGTCACC
Organism: Periplaneta americana; assembly: GCF_040183065.1. Lineage (NCBI taxonomy): Eukaryota > Metazoa > Arthropoda > Insecta > Blattodea > Blattidae > Periplaneta > Periplaneta americana. The sequence goes on from NC_091119.1 coordinate 89,030,768, forward strand.
ATCGACTTAATTAAATTCCTGGACTTAGTTTATAGAGTAACATACCTGATTTCTGCGCGATGACTGATGATTTCAACTTCCTGCGCTTCATGAATCACTGTTTGTAAAGTTCACTGAGTATAAAATGTGTACACCTAAATTAAATTTCACTAAATGTGAGTCACTGTATCGCACTGTTTAAGAATAGAAATATAATATTAACACGACACTCGTTACATTGTTTTTATCACAGCACAGTTATTATTTACACAAACCAACAACAATAAATGAAAAAGAAATTTCGCTTATCTATAGTAGGCCTATCACTTTTCTTGCAATAAAGTTAAGCTAATATTCTGAGCTTCTACAGGGTTGGGTTTGGCCATAGTATTAATTTTTCTTTCTTTTTGTTTTTTTACAGAAAACAATCTTCTCTGAGGAACTATATTTCTTTTCTTTGCATGGTTTATACTGGGATTGCAGATTTCCATAGATTCACATTCACTTTTGGAACGTACCGCAGCAAGTGTTGCCTGCAAAGATGCTTTGTGTCGTTTCAAAACTTCAAGTTCACTTTCTGTCATTACTGAATCAATAAGGTTAATTAATTCAGCTTTCACTTTCGCTTTCTGATTTGTGAATGACAAGGAAGAATGGGAATCTCCTTTCTTCATAATTTCAGATACAATTTCTTCTTTCTCAATATCATTTTCAGCATCCAAATTAATAAATAAATCATCATATTCTTCATTGCAGTAAACAGTATTAGGCCTACTTTCTTCAGCACTTTGGCTGACTCTCAGTAAACAAACATTGTGGATGTGCTTACACATGTTCCATTTAATGGATGAATCCATACAGGTGCATGTGTACTGGTGAATGCAGATGTTACATTCAATACACAACAACTTGCAGTTGCAGCTAAGGGCTGATCTTGTACAAAATATACATCCTTCACATCGGAAGATGAAGGTATCGTCCATCCGTTTTCTTCTCTAATAATCAGGTCTTTGTCAAGCTCAGTTCCCGATTTGTGTCTGTTTCTTAGGAAAAAAAAAACATAAAAAATTATATGCACAAAACAGATGTATACGTTCATTTGAACCTTCACAACAATGTAAACGCAAAGAACAATTTGTTTAAAGCATTTCTTAATTAATTTTTTATGTTTCCAATTCCGTCAACATAATATAATAATTTCTGAATTCCCACAACAATTGTAAAATAAGAAAAATACCAATGTACAACAATGCTTTCCGGCATTGTTAGTAGTAAATATATCCTACATCAGTATAGTAATATATACCAATATTCATCAATTCAATGAATATTTGTGAAGGAACTATTAAAAAACCTTTAAAATTAAGATTATTCTAATAATTTTCACACCTCTGTAATACAGACAATGACCGAAAATTCAGTTAGGTCTACCTCAAGATATATTTTAACATAAAAACTATATTATTACATCAGTGAGCACGTGACCGCACTGCATTCTGAGAAGCAGTATTGCCTGCTTCCTCTCTTACGGCTGTCGCTGTCATTCAGCATAGCAGGTATAACATTCGTGTCTTTCCGCCCTCATTCGGCATTGCGAGGAGCAGAATTGCTTACGCTCCCTAGAATCTTGTTATTAAGGATAGCAATATCATCAGCAAAATGTTAAGTGATCTTGCGATGGAAAAATCTGAAAGAAATCTATATAGAATATAAAGCAGCTGTCCCAAAATACTACCTTGAGGTTCTCCAGATTGAACAACATTTGATTTTGACTGAGCAGATTCATATTAACAGAGAATGTACGTCGTGAAAGGCATGACTTGTTTATTAAATAATAGATACCTGATATATGAATTTTAAGCTTTGAGAGTAAGCCTTGACAATTCCATGTGCAAATACGTAATGCTTTATGAGAGAAGTTGTTCATGTTTTGTTTATAAGGACAGATAACATTTGAAATAATGCAGTTATAAGAGGATGTAGCAGAGCTAAGCAATAATGGACCTGCACCAACTGATTTACCTTCGGTAATCTTGAAGCTGTTTCAGCATAGGAGTTTTGATTGTAAGGCATTTTTGGGGCCGGAAGTGATGGAAAATTCACATTGGACAAGTTTGTTTTAAGTGAAGAAGGATTCATATTTTTATTTATATTAATTTTCTCTTATATACAAATGAAAACGTTGCTTTCTGGAGTGTTAAATATTCAGGATAGCCTCTGTAACTAGCTGTGTAGTGTCCTTTACAATTTACGCACGCTGATGGTACTTTATGGCAGTTTGTAGTGGGAAGAATTTAAAAGCATTTAACACAGTTTGCCCTTTCATGAGATTAATTTTTACTATGATCATATTCCTAGGAGTTCATACATTAGATAGTGTATCTCTTAGGTTTAGGAGGCTCTACTTTTATCACAGGATAGTACAACCTTTTTGAATAATGAATCTTTTCATTGTTAACGTTGGGATTAAGGTCTAGGAAAAAATAAAAGTAAAGGTACTTTAGTAATAGGATGATATATTGGAACCATCTGTAGGTCTAGAGGTTCAAATCCTTCTTCACGCAACTGATTCATAATTATATTCATGTCACATGAAAGATGAAAGCCTCTAATCACAACTCGAAAACTGCGTTCGTTCTTCATTTGAAATGTATGATATGAAGCTTTATGTGTTTCAAAATATTTTATAGCATTTCCATAGCCTTCAACAGATTCAAAAGAAAATTTTACCCTCTAATTCTTCAGAGTAATGTGTTTAAAATTACCAACTTTTTCTGTGCTTAAGTTGGAAAGAATTACATTTATGTTTGATACATTATTTACATGATGGAGGTTTTATTGATTTTTGATTAGAACTAATATTAATGTAAACAGTGACCTTTATAGTGATTTAATTTATTATATCACAACAATAAAGTGTCATTATACTGTATATTCATGTGACAGTTCTCTTCCATTTAACACCATCCATTCATAGTTTTCTTTCACCGCAAATCCAACATTCTCCAATTTTCCGTATTTTCCAGCAGCCAACATCTCACTTGACGATCTGTCAGAGAAAGAACAATAATTATTGTTTGTATACATTTGAATTCAGATTAATATATGTTACTACAGAGAGAGGCAGCGAAAAGTTACCGCACTATGCAGGGGACGTCGGGGAACAGATTTTTCGCAATCTATAATGCTGTAGCAGCGCGTGCAGACATTCTGTTTCATTACGATACGCCTAAAATTCCCAAGGGGTGTTTCATTACTATACTTGTTATTGAACATTATTTGTGTTATTTGTGTTCGCTATCAGTATGGTTATATGTAGTTTTGCACAACGGATATTTCTAGCTGAGACGTTACTTCTAAAGAAGAAATCGCATGACAGTCCCGTTCGCTAGTGTCTACGTGAGTTCCGTGACGCTGCAATGTCTTCGAAACAATACATAACCAAGTTATTAAGAAAATGGCGAGAACAGGGTCTGTTTTAAACAACAACAAAAAAAAGAACCACAGAAGAAGAGGGTATTAACAGAAGAGAAGTTTGTAGATATTCAAGCAAGAATTGAAACAAGCCCGAGGAAATCTTCACGCCAATTGGCGAAGGAGTGTGGAATTTCACAAATATCGGGCATTACGTGAACTGAAAATGCTATACTTTTATCCTTACAAAGTGTCAGTGGTTCATCAATTAACACAACGGGATCCAGCTGCCCGCGTAAATTTCTGTCGGTGGGGAACTTTAAAACAGAAAGTGTACAAGAACAATCCATTATACTCTTCAAGTCTTGGAGAATGAAATCATACGAGTAATATCTTAAATTTCTGAGGCCGAGATACGAGTGTTTCGGAATTTTTTTACACGTTGCAACGTTTATATCGAGAACGCTGGACATCATTTTCAACAGCTGGTTTAATGAAAGGTAAGATCTACATCAGTTTTTAACTTCATTCATTCATTCATTCATTCATTCATTCATTCATTAGGTAACTCTTAACTAATAATTTATGCCTACTGTAATGAAACTGAACACCCGCTCGCGCTACTACAGCTTACCGGTGAGTCGAGCAATGGATTGCGGGCAACCTGTTCCCCGAGGTCCCCTGAATAGTGCGGTAACTTTTCACTGCCTCTCTCTGTAGTCAGCGATTTATGCAATGGAGGGGGAAAGGAACTGACCACTCTACCCCATTACCTCCTAGTTTAGTTGCCTCATGAGTAATGTCTTATTGATGTCACTTATGAGGTTCAAACCTGTCTTCGGATAGTTGACTAAATAACAACAACAAAAATAAAACATCTGTTATCTTCTTTCACAGCGAACATTTTTTCCCGTTCACCATTCCTTCCATTGCATTTTTCAGTAGACATTTTCTTTTTAGCCAGTGACCCAGTCCATTAACCAATTTCTTTTCCTCTTCCTGATCAGTTCAGCACTATTCTTTTATCGTCCACTCTTCCTAGCAGTGCTTCATTTCTTATTTTGTTTGTCAATTTTACACTCTCCATTCTTCTCCATAACCACATTTCAAAATCTCCTAGTCGCGTCTCTTCACTTCGTCGTATAATGTCTATGTTTCTGCCCCATAAGCTTACAATGCCATAGTCCACAGAAAGCGCTTCATTAGTCTCTTAACACAATTAACAGATCATAATCTTTTCGGTCACACTCAAAATGTGCCGTCAGTATACACTTTGTTTGCTATATGAGTTATATTTACTATCAAAATGTTGCTGTCCAAAGCCCTTTAAATTACACGATAGAGAATTTATGATCGAGCTAAGTTAATGGAATTAAAGTGAAGGAGAAGTAGCAAGGAAGTTTTGTCTTCCGACCTCTATGCATAGTTACAAGAGAATGAAGTGGAAGTTTTCTATCGAATCATGGGTACAAGGTGCTTCATTTTAAACTTAAGGAATACAGTGCAGCGTCTCGACGGCTGCGTGAAAATCGACGTGTTATACGATGCAACATGCTTGACTTGGATAGTTTGAAAGGAGATATGACAGTATTCAAGAGAATGCTATTCAAACCCCGAAAGAGACTCAATTTTATGGAAGCCTGTCAAGTTTGAAAAACGCTGCACAAAATTCCAAGGGTGAAAAGACGGAACTTTACAATGTCCATCCTTTTTATGTCTCTATAATTCTAGAACCAATAATGATAGGTAAAAATAAAGTTTTGCAAGTCCGCCTTTGTTCGAAATACAGAGGAATACTTGAGTTTGATCAACTGCTTGCTTAAATACGAACAAGAGTTTGTCCTGTTCGGGCATACTGTTCGCTACATCATATGACATAATCAAAGGAAATAGGATTGATAGCAGAAGCAAGCATAGTGGATCAGTTCTCATATATCTCTGCGTACTTTGGAGGAAGTACTGATGGCTCTCCATGCCAAAACTCGGAGTACAAATCTCGGAGAACCCAAGTCCAAATTGTGGTGAAGAAAGTAGGTGTTGGAGCAAGTTCGGATTTCATCCCTTTATTCTGCCAACATTGTGCCGATTACGCTCAATTCAAGCACTCTTCTCGCCTGTAAGAAAACCAGGAGAAGACTGTGTCATGTTGTAATCTCAGGTTCCCGAAGCAAGTAACCTAAGAAATATCTACAGAGTGCCATCGGTGTAGCTCAGACGGTTAAGGCGCTTGCCTACTGATCCAGAGTTGCGTTCGAGCGCGGGTTCGATTCCCACTTGGGCTGATTACCTGTTGGATTTTTCCGAGGTTTTCTCCAACCGTGAGGCAAATGTCAGGTAATCTATGGCGAATCCTCGGCCTCATCTCGCCAAATATCATCTCGCTATCACCAATCCCATCGACGCTAAATAACCTCGTAGTTGATTAGCGTCATTAAATAACTCAGTAAAAAAATATATATCTACAGAGTGGAAGTGACATAACTGTGCTGATTGAAGGGCCATTACAATACAGTACAATAAATAAAAAGCCTGTTATTCGATCTGTAAGTGCATTGTTAATTCTAAAATTAGGCTGAAAGTCTGTGCACTTTGGCAACAGCGCATCGCCGGCTCACTTACAAATACACACGAACTCAGGTCTGAATAACAGCATTCCGTCTCTTAGTCACTGCTGTAGGGTTGCCAGACTTCCTAGTCCGTGTAAATCATTTTATTAAATTCGCAAGAAACTCGCCAATTTTATGTAAAAACTGGAAATCATTCCTTATTACTTGATCAGTTTCGCTAATGATATGACTAAAAATCATAATCGTAGGGTAGTATTTACCGATTTCAAAAAGGCATATAACTCGGTTAAGGGAGAAAATTATATAGTGGGATTCTTATTGAATTTGGTATTAGGTACCAAGAAACTAGTTCGATTAATTAAAATGTTTTCAGTGAAACGTACAGCAGAGTCTGCATAGGCCAGTTGCTGTTTGATGTTTTTCCAATTCGCTACGGGCTGAAACAAGGAGATGCACTATCACCTTTACTTTTTAACTTTTCTCTAGAATATGCCATTAGGAAAGTCTAGGAAAGCAGAGAGGATTTGGAATTGAACGAGTTATATCTGCTGCTTGTTTATACGGATGACATTAATATGTTAGGAGAAAATCCACAAACTCTATTAGGGAAAACACGAGAATTTTTCTTGAAGCAAGTAAGGAGATAGGCCCTAAGTTTGTAATTAAACCCCGAAAAAAAACAAAGTATGTGATTATGTCTCGTAACCAGGAGATAGTACAAAATGGAAATATAAAAATTGGATATTTATCTTTTGAAGAGGTGAAAAAATTTTCATTTCTGCACTTGACCGGTTTTTGCACCGAGATCTTCAATTGTTTGTATACGTCTAAAGTCTAATTAGTGTAATATATAACTAGTCAGTGACGTATACAATGGAGGGGAAAAGTAACTAGCCATCATATCGCTTTATCTCCTGCTTAGTTGCCTCATAAACGGTGCATTGTTGGTATCATTTGTAAGGTTCAGACCTCTCTTCGGACAGTTGACTAAACAACAACATACAGCTCTTAGTTCAGTATTTGTATTGCGTTGTAACTTCAGAATATGTGTATTGTTAAGTATTTTAATTTATGAATTTTAAACTTAACTTTATCTGTAAATATATTTTTCGTCCTTAATTTTCAAAAACTTCATAAGTTCATAACGCTTGTATATATCAAAGAGAGATTTTATTTTATTGGGTAATTTTACGACACTGTATCAACATCTAGGTTATTTACCGTCTGAATGAAATGAAGATGATAATGCCGGTGAAATGAGTCCGGGGTCCAGCACCGAAAGTTACCCAGCATTTTCTCGTATTGGGTTGGGGAAAAACCCCGGAAAAAGCCTCAACCAGGTAACTTGCCCCGACCGGGATTCGAACCCGGGCCACCTGGTTTTGCGGCCAGACGCGCTGACCGTTACTCCACAAGTGTGGACTCAAAGAGAGATTCTTGAACCTTTGAATGTATATTTCAGAGAAACTAGAAAAAAAATTGTGAAATCGAAAATTGATTGATAATTACGAACGACGAGACAAGTGGTAGACCTGTATTCAAAGCGAATGACAAAAGTACGTCATATATCATTAAATAAAAATTTAACAGTATCCTGAACCTGCGAAATTCGAACAACATGTTAAGTGAGGCGTTTTGATATGAAACGTTTATACTCGAGGTTCAAATGGAGACAATATTACGGAAGTTTCAACATCTGAAGTCATTTCCTTTTTGTAATATGAAATTTCTAAAGTTTGATTATAGGGGTAGCACCATCATTTTCGTAATTACATCAACTTATATGAAAGGTCAAAGGTTTGGAGCACTCATACATCGCAGAGACTCTTTAATTTGTACTATTAATATATGCTACTTATGTCCAACTTTTGTCTGCAATTTATTTTCTGTTCACACACTCAAAATAGTTTTGGATATCCTATCATTTTATAAAATGTTGTCTTGTGTTTCTTTAATGGAATATTATCTTCTTAACCTCTGACAATTAGAACATCACAAATCTGTATAAAGTGCAGTCTATTTTGTTGTACGCAACATTCCGTAATCACCGGGAAAAATTCTCGTGTTATGCGAATGTGCACGCAGCTCTGTTGAGTGCGATTTGTTGGCTATTTCAGTTGCCCGCGTAGCATAGCAACACCACACGATATTACGTGATTACACAGCTGCATGCAAGAGGGGACACTGACCAATCCCAAGCCTGGCTACCATAACCACCCCTCCATGCAAGTAACTTAAGCAACTCGCTTTATTAGTGTGGAAGAGTTCAGAAGTATTCAGAAATGCAAATACAGACGTTGAAGAAATGTTATGGATTTTGACAGTAGTTAAAATTCACTGAAATGCTTATACACTTTCTAATAAATTACTAACAGTAATCCTTTATTTAACGACCTTTCGACTGAAAATGTTATTTAGAGTCAAAATTAAACGTAGGAAAGAATGTCTGACGAATTTTTTCTGCACCTCTCTATCAGGTTGCCCAACTTGGGCTAACGCATGACATATAATAAATATTGTAACTATGCTGTTGTAAAATTGACATTTAATATGTAATGTATTTATTATTATTAGTTATTATTATTATTATTATTATTATTATTATTATTATTATTATTATTATTATTATTATTATTATTATTATTAGTTATCACTATCTTCATTGTTATCTTTGTTTTTCTATCTTTTTTTCTTGTATTAGTTCGATGAGAGCTCTATAGTGTTCTTTTAACCCTGTTGACCCTCTATAGGGCTTTAATTTAATTTGTATTATTTTCATCAATGTTTGTATTTTTTTGTATTTATGTGTGCTATCTGGTAGAATGGAAGCGAAGACTTATGGCCTTAATCCTGTCATTTAGAATTCATCTTTTATAAGTTCCAATAATTCAAATAGCAACAAATAAAAACAGATAATATTCAGTCATATGACTTATTTTAATGTAAAATACTATGGTAATTACTTTACATTATATTATTAGACGAACATTGTGAACGTCTTCGCCAAGTCTTGACATCTTCAGACATAAATAGTCGATATGAAAACATTAGAATACATATTAAAATGTGTTAAATAATGCAAGAGAAGTTGCAGTTAAAAAGTTAAAAATATGAAAAAGATAAAAACAATCATACGTATGAAGTCACTACATATTTGTTAAATAAATAAATAAATAAATAAATAAATAAATAAATAAATAAATAAATAAATAAATAAAATCAAGGACAGAGTTCTTTATGTGCCATAAATCCACGACATGAAGCCCATCAGTGTTGTATTTCTAAAAAGAAAAGTCTCAAAAATGTCGAAGTACAGTATAAGCTACTGGGTCAAGCTTAAGGTACTGGGACAATCTGTTTGAAAATTAAAATTGTTTTATTTAACGACGCACAGTGCGATAACGGGCCCTGAAAGTTAGCATTAAGTCAAAAACTTCATGATTGGAGTTTTGGGTCACACATTTATTCCCAGATTTGTTAGTATGGTAGTCTTTTGAAAAGCATAAGTTATATGTGCTTTTAAGTACTTAATTACTTACAGAAATAATAGCTGAAGCTTGCAAACTTTAAATTTTAATACTACAACATTGTGCTAACATTTAAAGGTAGATTTCATCTTCAGAATCCGAAGTGACACCATGGCCATCACAATCGTTTCCACTGCTGTCATCAGCACTATCAACACCACCATCATTATGACGAGAGATCTGCAAGGTTGAAGATTTAAATAAATCTATTGGAAAGTGTTGAAGGTTTTTTTCTTTTGTAAAGTTTTTTTGCTTATGAATATAGGATCACAACTGACAAGAAGTATGTTTAAATTAATGTCCTCATTCGTTTTCTCAAGATTACGTTTCCTTGCGTAATACTCACGGTACTTCTTGAAATTCTTGTTGCGCGCTTCTTGGACTTCTTCAGTTAATTGTTCTATAGAAAAGAATGGAGATGATATTATTTCAGGCCATGTATGAAGTACTTATGTGTAGTTGGAGGCCTAATTATCATGGATATTGTTGAAGGTAGTGGGCCTATCTGGTGGAATTATGGACAAATGTCCTCAATTTTGCCACATCTACTGTATTTCATGTCCACTAAACACCACAATTATTATATTATGCATTTTCTTTATCAAGTCTAGGTCTAGTTTCGTAATTTGGGATGAAAGTTTTGCGTTATTAAAAATCGTCTAGCAGTATTTCCATTATCTGAATTTATGAATTCCAGGTTAGATTTGTACACCTTCAACCAAGCGGTCTCTAAATTTTTTCTCAATCCGAGCTTAATCTCTTCGACCAAGAAATGAAATTGTATTAGATCTCGTCCTGAAAATAAGTAAGTAAAAACACGAAATCTAAATTTAAGTAGTATAAAATACGATTTTTTAAATTATCCTTTAAAGATTGTGAGAAAAGGAGCAAATTCGAGCAGATAAATGAAACGAATTTATAACACATAATCAATATATACATTAGGATAAACTGAAACTCTGAACTTGATCTGCCTTGAAACACTGCTGTCACTATGTTTCTTACAAAAATATTCAATTGTAGCATTTAAGAGTCATAAAATTTCAGAGCTGCTTTATACAATAAAAAGTATGTAATTTCACGCTTATAATTACTAAAATATTATTAAAAACCTGAACTTGAAGGTTCCATAAAAAACAACTTCACTAGTTCAAACAGCAACTCTCAAATAAATCATAAATACAGTGTCTAAATGACATACAAACAAGGCACGCGCAGTCTCACAATCAGCAAACACTCGCTTCAACTGAGAGCTCTGGCGGAGATACGAGCCTCACTTCCGAACGTAATGAGCGCTCTCATCATGCACAGAACAGTGAAGTATTGGAAAATTATAAAAATGAATGTTTGTATACTATTTCATTTTTTTATTTATTACCAACTTTCAGGGTCAGTTGCTCCACTGTGCGACGCTCGCAACTGCCGAGGTTATATCAGCGTCGCCGGTGTGCCGGAATTTTGTCCCGCAGGATTTCTTTTACATGCCACTAAAACTAGTGACATGAGCCTGTAGCATTTAAACACACTTATAATCGCAGTTTAAAACTTACGTTCAGTTTAAACTCAAGTTTTTCGTTCTACTTCGTATTATAAACCTTAACTACCAGTTTAATCTTGAGTTAACTTGAGTTTAGCTTGATCGGCAGTCTTATGCCGTTCAAACAGCTGTTCAAAGTTCAACAATGCAAGATGGCAACTTCCGCTATACGCATGGACATGACGGATGTTTTCCGAAAACTTATGAGTGATGATGAGGAAGTGGACGACCACGGTGCCCAAGAATTTTTCGAAATAGAGTGCACCACTCTGAAATATAATTGAACATAAGTTTTAAAACAGATTCAGGCTTTGAAAGTAGACAGTCCTAATCTTCAGAATTAGGATTTACAGTCCCTAACCTTGTTTCGAAAAATTGAAACTCAAATACCTACAACATGGAACAAAAAGAAAATGAAAAAGTGAAAAAATATGTGTATCTTAGGTTCTTTATTTAAAAATTATTTTAAAAGGTAAACGATTTCCTTTTTATTTTGGAAACATTCTGTTGAACTTCTGCATCAGTTATTATATAGTTCCGCTGCGCTATTTTTCCTCTGGTAAGATTTACCATGAAATAATGGGGTCTGTTTCATAAACACACTAATAATATTACATAACATTACTAAACTCATAAAAATAATTTTATTATTTGACAGACTTCTGTTTCATAAACATTCTACACAACTTATAAAATACGCAACTAATATTGTAGTTCATTAGTCAGCTGATTGTGTATGGAGTTCTGTCACGGATTGTCATGCATGCTTTAGTCTGGTTGCAATGTGTTTGGGAGTATAACGTTGGTAGCCAGCATTAAGAAGCTATTTGAGATTAAGTCTGACAAGCACACTTAAATAGGTGGTATTGGTTCTGTACAGGTTCTTTGTGATATTTTCTCTGTTATCGAAGTACAAAGATGTTTCTTAATGAATATTGTTCACGAGTATCGGCCATTTTAACAATAATAACATAATAGAACAGCAGCGATCGTCTCCTTTTCTTTCCTTGCAGTAATGCCAATCATATTCCACTACAGTTTAACTTCACCAAGACTCTGTAATACGGCACATTGAGTTAAACTCTCGGTTAGGTTTAACTTTGGCTTAAATCAATCTTCAGATTAACCGTATTTATAATACCGGGCCTTAAATGCCACCGACCTGGGCCGGGATCGAACCCGCAACCTCGAGCACAGAAGGCCAGCGCTATACCAACTGCGCTACCGAGGCCGACATCTTATAGTACAGCAGAAGTTATAACATAACCTAAATAATATAAATAAGATAAACGATAGAATAATTTTAATTAAGGATGCTGAAATAAACAAGAATCATTTTGAAAGGTACTACAATTATTGAAAGTACAATTTTGGCAAACAAAGAAACAAATGCTAGGTAGGTGATAAAAACAAACAAATGCTAGGGAGATGATAAAAACTAATGCTAGGAAGGTGATAAAAATTGTAGAATAGGCAGCCATGATTGGTTGAAACACATCGTTCCATATCGTTTTATTGGTCAAAAGTAGTATGACGTAGTAAAAGTGTAATAGAGATAAAAACACTACCCTTCAAGTTAAAAGTTATTTTTTCATTTAATGAAGTTGTAGGCCTATGGAATGGAGTTTGAGGCTGCGACAAACACACCCGCTCTTATATTAAATTCCAGATATGAATAGAGGAATCGTCAACATTGTTATCGTGATATTTACAGTATGCGAGCGCTCTGATTGGCTAGTTGGCACGGGAGACGATACCCATTTAATCTCACTTGAGCCGTGTTCGTGATAGCTATACACAGATTTGCTTCGTATTATGAACGCAAGTCGTACTATCGCATTTACCTTTCTCTTACACAACGATGGCGCGATAGAAATATTTTTATAATTGGCATTAACAGGTAGTTCTAATAACTCGAACGACATCTAGTGAACAGAGCTTTTCTCTTATGTTTGGACGCCCTTTATTTATATTTAAAACATTTTGGCGTGGAAGAGAAATGGCCGAAAAGTTTTGTCAGGAGTGTTCTCATTCAGCGTCAGTTCTTCCACGTGTCGTATATCTACGATACTGGATCCCTAGAATTATTTGACCAAGACTTTTATCATTCTTAAAAATCCATCGCCGGTCTCGACAGGGGTTGGACCTCCGAGGACTGCGCACAAACCTACTGATTTTAATAAGTGTGTACCTCTTTCTTTTAAGAAGGAGGGGCCCGAAGGCGTACACCGCAGCCCGAGACTTATTGTGATTTACCGCTACTTAAAATTGCGATGAAGTGAAGAGAAGTGACTGGAAGCATTTGAATTGTGGATACGGAGAAGAATGGTGCATGTGAAATGAATGGACAGAATAAGAAATGACGTTGTGTTAGAAAGAGTGGGTGAAGAAGGAATAATGCTGATACTGATCATGAAGAGAAGAAGAAATTAGCTGGGTTACTGGCTAAGAGGAAATTGATTCCTGATGGATGCACTAGAAGGAATGGTGAATGGGAAGAAAAGTTCACGATAGAAGAAGCTAACAGATGATAGGAACGGAAAAAATGTTCGCAGTAGAAGAAGATAACAGATGATAGTAGGCAATATTGTGGTATATCGTACGTGGACACTAAGAGGAAAGTGGAAAATACGGAATATTGGAGAACGATGAACGCGAAAAAGTTTGGGTAGAAGAGGATAATATTAAATGATAGACAACATAAGATATATGGATAATATGCGGAGACTAAGATGAAGGTAAAAAAGAGTGAGGAGTGGAGAATGTTGGATTTGTAGTGAAGGACCTACCGTTAGGCAGAAAGCTATGAATAAAATGGATGAATGAAATCCTGTCAAAGCATGTTCCATGCTCGGTTGAAAAAAAATGGAGGGGCAGGGGCACATCTCGTTAAAAAACCCAAACACAATTGACCCCTGCAGTCAGTACCTGGAAAAATGCCGTGCTCAGGGTGACGAGTGAAAATCACAATGGCCTTAACGGCAGAGAAGTAAAACTTCAGAACGCTGAAAATGATGCAATGAATGAGGACGAACCTGTGAGTGGTTTGAAAACATGGTACGCGAGGATGAAGAGTTTGCAGGCAACATTGTCTATTCTGACGAAGCACAATTCAAACTAAATGGTACTGTAAACCGTCACAATTGCGTATACTGGGCCTCCGAAAATCCGCACATCCATAAGACAAAGCCGTCAATTTACCAGGACTTAATGTGTGGTGTGGTTTGTCCTCTCGGATATGATTGGGACGTCCTTCTTCGATGGCACAGTTACTGGTATAGTGTATACGCAGACCTCGCACCTCGCATCTCGCAGTCATAGAAACCACTCACTATCTTTCGTGTAGTCCCGATTCGTGCGAGGCAGCTTCGCACCTCGCAACTCGCATGCGTCGGTTTAGAAAAGCCAAGGCTTAATCTGTAGTCGGCGGGGGGTAGGTGTTGCCAACTTTCGCTATTGATAGTACAAAACGTGTGAAATTTTATATTTAATCTGCACGAAAACTATGAATGTTATTGCAAAACTGCAAAGAAGCAAAACATTTCTGTTTATTTAATTTAATTATGTAAGTAAAAATTAAAACTGTATGACAAATACTTATCGAGTAAGACGGACTTCAAAAGTTTAGGGAGAAACTTTATTTTTGTTAAAAGTATTCACCTACACAAAAATGAGTGGCTCAGTGGCAGAGTTGTCTAAACAACAATTTTTTTAGCCGCAGATTTCTGCATAAAATGACAGTAAATTATCATTTATATGTTTGCCAAAGTAGATGTACTAGATAAATATTAGATTATAGTAGCCTAAATGAGAAATAATTTCCAATTCAGAGCATATAGTTTTAAATAAGGAGGTCTAGGTTTGGATTTCAATAACTTTTTTGAGTGTAATAGTGACAGACAACTATGGCACTGAGTCACTCTAATAATAATAATAATAATAATAATAATAATAATAATACTAACAATTTATTGCCAGAACAAAGATACATATTGTTTTTTTATATAAGAACTCTCTAGCACCTCCAGAAAAAGTTACATACTCGTGCTCAGGGGGCATTCCACATAAGTTAATGTTAAGACATTTTACTGAATAACAGAGTAAAAAGTAATAGAAGGAAAAAAGAAGAAGAAACAACACAGATATCACAATAATTGAGCTTTAAATTTTCTCTATTAACAGCAATTTTTTATAGATTTTTTTAAATAAGGAGCATTAGCAAATTGTATGTTTGGGAATTTATCTATTATATTATAAAGCCTTGGACCGAATTGCTACTGTGATTATATGCTACAGTTGTAGTACATTTAGGAACTGTCAAGCATATGTTGCCTGATCTTTTGGTTTTATATTTGTGTGAATACAAATTAAATGTATTTCGGTTTAATGCCATTTGAACTTTATTTTGTATTCACCCAAGGAATACGTTGTTCAAATTTACGCATTTATATTACTTCCACCCTGTATAAGGATTACTATTATGCCCCTTTGTAGTTAAATATGAGGTGAAATCCCAATAATTCCAGAGTTCGCTGCAAGGACTGAATCAGGTCTGCGAGAGTGCAAGTTGTTTCTGACTTAGTGAGTTTCTGTTCAGACCAGAGTTTCAAAATTAGTTACTAAATTTTGAACTGTGAGTACCTGATTTACTATTACTGACCGCAGTAATAATTATATATTAAACTAATTTTAATTACGTTGCAGAACCAGAGAATAACATGAATCTTATAATCACTGACATTCTGAACATCCGCGCACATTAATTTGCACACCAACACAACGAACAACCACAATTAATTTCAAACTGCATTAATAATATACACTTGATTTCCGGAACTTAATTTACATTAGCAGTGGTCGTTCTGTGACCATCTCGTTTCTGTTATGTGCAGTTCCTGATTAACTCTGCGCTGCCGACAACCAATAAACGAGGCGAGCGTAATAATATAAAGCAGCTTTGTTTGCTTTATAAATATTTTGTATCGCTTTTATTTTTAAATAAGAAGGAAGAGACGCAATTGTGCAGTGTTATTAGTATATTTCACACATTATAATATCATAACAAGTCTAAATAATTCAAGGGAGACGGAAGAAAATGTCGCAATAATCTTTATCGCCAACTTCTGCCTGCAGGGATTGAGACTTTAATCATATGAGAATTATGGGTTAATATTAATCATTCACAACTAGAGCAATCTCGCGGTCATATAGTTAGTAAGCAAAACTCGACAGCTGCGTAGCTACACTATGCTACATATTTTTATGTAAAACAATGTATGGGTGCTGCGAGAAACGAAACAAGGAGAATAAAGGGAAGACAAGAAGACGAAAGACAACGTAGGGAGGCAAAAGGAATAGAAGGATAATAAGCAATGAGGTTGTAATTTTATGTGACGTTCAGTCTCCAAGTTATCCCCTTTCTAGTGAGGAGAAAGAAGTAGTTTTTTTAGTTGGTTATTTAACAACGCTGTATCTATTACTCGGTTATTTAGCGTCGATGGGTTAGTAATAACGAGATGACATTTGGCGAGATGAGACCGAGGATTCGCCATAGATTACCCGATGTTCGTCTTACGGTTGGGAAACCTTGGAATAAACTCAACCTGGTACAGTAATCTGCCCAAGCAGGAATCGAACCCACGTCCGAGAACAAATCCGGCATTAGTAGCATTAGGGTTGTCAACCCTACGTGTTTTACACGTTTACTCCAAATAAAACTCTCTTTTACTCGTCTGTGCTTGAGGCTAAATTGATTCCAGGGCCAAAATGAGGCCGGAAGTATTAAGCCAATTGGAAAAAAATATATGATCCAATCGGGAATGGAACCCACTACCTTCGGCTTTGTGCAGTAGTGACTCAACTACTACACTACCGTGTACTCTGTATTACATTTTTGTATTTGAAAGTTGGTATTCAATATTTGTTCGTTGCAGCACCCACGCCACTACCGCCGGTCCATGGCTGTGAGCGTTACACACAAATGAAATAATATGTAGCCTACTCTTCCCCAAAGAAAGGATGGGCCGAACCTTGGTGGTAGAAAGTCTTTGTTCTATAGCGCGATTTATATTATAAGATTATTTGTCAGTGGTTTGGACCGAGTTGTTTTGTTGGTATTTAAAATTGGTTCCTTAAAGCTAGTTAAAAACATTTTAAAATTCATTAATATTATTGTTAGAAAATAAAAAAAGTCATTCCAATTACAATGACATTTTAAGATCCAAATAATAATAATAATAATAATAATAATAATAATAATAATAATAATAATAATAATAATAATAATAACATATTATTATTATTATTATTATTATTATTATTATTATAAGAGTAATAATGAAAATAAAATAAAAATAAAATTAATAAAAAAATCTATGTATTGTGGGACCCTATCACAACGGCATGGCGCGTCCTCAGCTTTCGGATAGAGGAAACGGCCTCCAGATAAGGAGGGTAGCTACGAATATATTGAATAAATAGTCGTGGACAGTCGATAAGGAGTGGTCCTCCAGTTTAGGGGCTGGGCGAAGGAATCACAACCCATAACCGTAAAAAGCAGCTTGTTACTAAACCACCCAATAAGCCTCGGAATGGGACTGGTTCTCTGACACGATCAGAGCAAAACACAGAATAAATATGGGAAATGCCTGTTATTCGGTTGAGAAACTTTTGTCTGCTGTCAAAAAATCTGGAAGTTAGAATTTATAAAACAACTATATTACCGGTTGTTCTGTATGATTGTGAAACTTGGACTCTCACTTTGAGAGAGGAACAGAGATTAAGGTTCTTAGGAAAATATTTGGGGCTAAGAGGGCTGAAGTTACAGGAGAATGGAGAAAGTTACACAACGTAGAACTACACGCGTTGTATTCTTCACATGACATGATTAGGAACATTAAATCCAGACGTTTGAGATGGGCAGGGCATGTAGCACGTATGGGCGAATCCAGAAATGCATATAGAGTGTTAGTTGAGAGGCCAGAGGGAAGAAGACCTTTAGTAAGGCAGAGACGTAGATGGGAGGATAATATTAAAATAGATTTGAGGGAGGTGGGATATGATGATTGAGAGTGGATTAATCTTGCATAGGATAGGTACCGATGGTGGGCTTATGTAAGGTTCCTTAAAGTCGTAAGTAAGTAAGTGTGTCACTTGTGCACCAACAGGTGTGGATGCAACAGGGCGGAGCTCCAGCACATTTTAATCTTATTGTACGACACTTTCTAAAATCTCGTAGGTCTATATTCCGGGTGCTGGATCGGAAGAGGAGGTCCAACTGAATGGCCAGCCCGCTCGCTCCCCTGAATTGATGTCTCTTGACTACTTATTTTGGGGCATAATATAGGCCTAAACCACGTTTGCGAAACACCTGTGGAAGACTCAGAAACGCTTTTAGCCAGGATACTTGCAGCATTTGACGAGGTTTGAGATTTGCGGCATTTGGCAAAGTACGCCAGAGATACGTCCTGTGGTGCAATGGCTACACTGATTGTTGTAGTCGCCATTTCGAACAACTTTTGGATAGGTAGTACAAATTTAATTGTTAAATTACGTAATGTATTCTTTTGCCTACATACATTTTTGCTCGAATTACTAAAACTTCTTTGATATGTTGTTCATCATAATATAGTTTCTGACATTCACAGACATATACTGTCTCAGGATTGTTTCCTAGACCAATAGTCATTATTGTAAATTTTTTACATTTCAATCCTTCTGTAAGTTCATTCAGTTTGAGCACAATCTCTTGAATCACACTATATCTAATGAAATGGAATGACGGTGAAGATAATGAAAATGGAGAATGTTGTTGGAATGTAATTTTTATGAAACTTTAAAAGAAATTGGAGAATCTCGAAAAAAAATCACTCTTCAATCTAGTCTAGTGCCCGTGTCATTCCAGCCAGTTCAAACAATCAAACCAGGGTCCTTGGAGTATTAAGCCCGAGTTTTGCAACACAGATACCATAACTAAAGTTTTATTTGTTTATATTATATTTTATGTTACAATTATTAGTAAAATAAATAAATACAAATACAAATAGACTTGGACCGCTGGAATTTGAACTCTGGGTATCCAGCCAAAAAAGCCGACGGCTTAGCTGTTTGGGTAATAACATTTTTGCTTAGGAGTAATTGTACATTAGGGATTAATAACATTCAATAATGACTGCAGTTCTTGTTATTGTTACATATAGACGAAAATATGGTTGGACATACACTGATAGGGAGACTGACGGACGTACAGGCAGACAGAACAGAAAAAAAAGTTAGTGACACTAACAAACATTAATTCTAGATAGACAGATGGAGAATAACGGATAAGGGCAGAGACGAGTGGATGGACGGACGGACAGGAAGGCGGACAACTGTAGACATTCAAACTGAAGGACGAATAGAAAGACGGACTGACAAACAGAAAAATAAGCATGTGGAATTTTAAGAAGAAATCTTTGTTAATAGGTGTTGTACTTGCTACAGTATCATTATCATTATTTTAGCTTCGACACCACAACATCGCGATTCTAAAGTGAAGTACATAGAAAGGTGAAAGGTGAATTGAACCAATTTCATTGTAACGCAGGTTGAAGTTGGTAGCATTCGTTGCCAGCAGTTGGTAAACTTGATGAAACCGCACTGGCAAACTAACAACGTACCGGGCGACTGGCAGCAGGAATTTCTAATCAATCGCTCCCTCCAACATGCAATAGTTGCGAGGAGAACAATGCAGGCAGAGGACATTGTTAGTAGTTTGTTTTACCTGCCCTTCACTCCGGACTTGCGGCTTCCCATCCTTTCTACCTAAATGTTTAACGGCGGAAGCGAAAAGACGTGAACAGAAAATGGTGTTACTACTACTACTACTACTACTACTACTGATACTACTACTACTACTACTACTACTACTACTACTACTAGGCCTACTACTACTTACTACTACTACTACTACTACTACTACTACTACTACTACTACTACTACTACTACTACTAATAATAATAATAATAATAATAATAATAATAATAATAATAATAATAAATATTTTGTTGTTTTCTGTATTGCTATTACAGTCTGCGTCACCGTTTTTGGCGTGTGAAATAAGTAATGCGAACGTTAAATACGAGTGTTTTACATTTGCCGCAGTCAGTCTGACAACCGTGTTTGACAATTGGCTGATGTGACGTGTATAGGAAGTGGTATCATTCTCAGCTACACTAGCAACATGCTCACAAACTGGGCACTGTATATCTAGGAAACAGGCCAAAAACGCTGGCGCCTGCTGTACTTATATTTTCTACGCATTTTTGTACTAGATGAGTGAAAGAGAAGACATTTTGATCTTAACTCTGCGCAGTGAAAATAAATGAATTACACAATATAAATGAACAAATAATTTAAATTGTAGGAAACATAATCGTAATATCAGTCTTTATAAGTAACTGTAAGGCATTATATTCGGAGTTTAGTTTTGAATCATGAATAGAACTTCAGCACAAACAAAATGTGACACGCGTCAAATATAACGTCACGTGAATATAATATATGAGCACCTAACGACAGCTAACCTTATCTCCGTACGCCCTGGGACAAAATATATTCTCTAATTATAAATGTCTGTAAGAGCGAAATAATTAGCAATATTAAGGTAGGTAAGTAAGAACGAAGATAATCTTATGGTAATGACTTTTCACAATTGTCCCACAACGGACTTACATACATAGGAAGGGGCTTGAAAGATGCATATATGTAGGAAAATAACTGTTTTCGTTTCAATTGTCGCGTTTTACTGTAAGTCACATCACTCTCATGCCGCCACCGTGGTCTAGTGGCTAAGCACTCTACATATAACTCTGTGGACACGGGTTCGTTCTGATTTATAACTTATATTAGGGCAAACCATGGTCCAGGAAACACAGGGGTTTTCTTCGTGAACTCCGTTCCCTCATCTCATCTCATCTCATCTCATCTCATCTCATCTCATCTCATCTCATCTCATCTCATCTCATCTCATCTCATCTCATCTCATCTCATCTCATCTCATCTCATCTCATCTCATCTCATCTCATCTCATCTCATCTCATCTCATCTCATCTCATCTCATCTCATCTCATCTCATCTCGCATGTAGTGTAGATCAGCCTCCTATGGCTTCATGTGGATGAAGAATGTAAGTCAAATAGCCGTCGTTAATTAAGGGGACACTCAACTATATTTTGGAACTTTTTTCCTATTTGACCAATCTTTTTCAAATTTGGAGAAAAAGTTTAATATACACATGGAAAGTAACATGCAAAATCTCAGCTCATTAGATCCAATACTTTTCAAAATAAAAAATATTTCAATTTTTAATCAATCATTAATTGAAATATCACTTTTAATTATAATTTTTTATTTTTTGGCTTTGTGCATTTGACTGTGACTTCTCAATGAATAGGGGAAGAATTCTACGTGTTGATTTAGTTCTGTCACGTAAATTAGTGTAGAAATTTAATTTTTCATTTCTATGATACTTTTTCTCCGATTTTTAAGTTGAGTGTCCCCTTGAAAGAAACATCATTCTCATATAGGATAAGCCTATCTGAATTCTTCAAAGTCGCATGTCGTTGTTTAAACATTGTTTGTGTAGCTTTCTTCGGTTTTCTACCAAAGCCCATCTTAGTTATCACTACAATACTGTCGCGAATCGTTTTTCATTGTTTGTTTATTTATACCTTTTCTTTCACATCACACTCGTTTACCTGTATGTAAAATGACAAACTTGAATAAAATCCCACTTAGTTTTAAATAATTCTCTGTGTTTACACAATCACGCCAAATACAAAATTAAAAAAAAACTAAAACATTTCCTTCTTTCATAATTTTAGCACCCAATACCGTCTATAATCATGTAGGTTTGGCAATTTCCAAAGCCTTTTCCACAACTATGTTTATCAGTTTCTCTTCTTTTTTTATTGTTTAGTTTCCTGTAGTTTTGTTCTATCTTCTTCTGTGTTGATGTTTTCCCATTTTCTCCTTTTCTTCAACCTCTCCAACATTTTCTGTGACCCAAGATTTTATCATTCTCACACCTTCTGTGTATCCTATTGATTCTTCTGCTGTCATCTCTATACAGTATTTTAGATGATTCCAGTAATCATTTCTATTTTCAGGTGTAGATTCTAATGTAGCGGCTTTCTCTTGAAAATTTGCTTCAAATTTTCTTCTTTCCTCCTCGTTCTTCAGTTTTTCCCTTTTCAATTTCTTCCTTCTTATCTTCTTCAGACGGATATTTACTTCGGCTGTCAGCAGGATATGATCTGAGTTAATATCCGTTCCTGGTAGTGTCCTTGCATTTTTAAGCAATTTCGAAATCTTTCCTGCCCAACATATAATCTATCTGATATCTGCTTTCGTCTCTTGGGCATATCCATATATAATTTCATTTTGTTACGAGTTTGTCCGAAAAGCAAACAATGAAATAAAGTTTGAATGGGCCGTCAATGCAGTGACGGCCCATTCAAACTTTATTTCATTATTTTATATCCATATATATCTTCTTCGTTTATGTTGTTGAAATAATGTATTTTCAACAATCAGTTCGTCTCTTTTACAGAAATTCACCAAGGATTCTCTTCTGTAATTTTTTTCCCAATCCATATTTTCCAACTGTTCTTCCATCTTATCCTCCTACAACTGCGTTCCAGTCGTCCATTAGGATTACGCATGCTCCCTTCTTCTCCTTCTCAACTTTCTCTTCTTATCTTGTCATAGCTTTCTTCCACTTCCACGTCTGCTAATTCACTATGTGGCATATAAACTTGCACTAGCACTAAGTCTATTTTCTTCCCTTGTAATCTCACCATTATCATCCGGTTTTCTACATAACGCACTGATATCACTTTATCTTTCACACGTTGTCCCAGTAATACACCAACACCATGGCTTTCTTTGCACTCACTATTTCAATAAAACAACCTAAATCTGCCACTCACAACTCACCACTATTTTCCCACCTCATGACTGATATTTCCATTACATCCACTCTGTTTCTTCTCACTTCTTCCTTCAAGTTTTCTAACTTACCTGCTTGCAGAACAGTCCTAACATTCCACGTTCCAATCCTCAATCTTCTTTTCTTCTGTCTGTTGGGTTGTTTCATAATGTGTCCTTCTCTAGCATCTTCCTCCCGGACATCCAAATGGGGAGATAATTTATGTCCGGAATCTTTTAGCGTGGAAAGAATCATCATGCCATGTTTGGAATTTTTTTTTTGGAAAGATAAATATAGTAGCTTCCTGTTGCTTTCCGCACATCACTCTCTCTTTCGCATCGTAAAAAATCCCAGGTGAGGAAGGTGAATTTGACTAATTAGGCCCTCCGGACTTAACCAAAATTCACCGCAAAGGTTAAATATCCGTTCTATCAGAATAAATTACATAGATAGAAAGCTCTTTATTTACTCTGTAATTTACTTACATACAGGTTTGTTTTGTCTATCTTTTTCAGATATTGCGTTATTGACATTTGAGTGAGTTAGAGTCGTAACTCACTTGTTCCAAAAATGAACATTTTCACAAATGAGGGAAAACATATTTGTAATAGGTACTTGGAGCCCATTTTCTTCACAATGTAAGTTAATAAATGAAAAAGCAATGACTAAAAACTACTCTTCAGATTTATAACCGTATTTATTTATAAAGGAGTAAAAGTTATTTAGCTTTAAATTATGGATCATATGACTTTTGACAACGACCTTTGGATCATGAGTGTTCTGAGAGTACCCCGTTTGGAACATGTGAGTTTAGAAAGTGACCAGTTGGGATCATGTGGGATTTGACAGTAACAAATTAAAATATTACACAAGAACATTGCCTCAAGCATATTTTTAAATTTATTGTAAAAGAATAGGTGTCCAATTATTAAATTCTTCAGACGAGTACATTTTACAAAATAATATAGAACAATATACAGTATATTGAGGGATCCAGTCAGAGAGAAGGATAAGTCACATATCTTGGAATAAGGAAATTAGGTATTTTCAGAACAGTCTGAGATTTTTGGTGGAAATTTAAATTCCAGAGACGAGAAAAAACTAAATTTTCTTAGAAAAGCTGGTTTTTCCCTTATTTGAGTCTACCCCTCAATTTAGAATCTACAAAAGAAATACTGATTATAAATTTTATCAAAACTCAAATTTTCGTTTGCTTTATATTACAAGATTAATATCTGTTTTCATCAATTCGCACCATCAATGACATACCATGTAGAACTTGAATATATTATAATTGTGATAAAACACTTGGTCCTGCTTAATTTACCAATACATCAGTAGGAGCCAAGCAGAATCACAAAAGAATACTAACATTACTAATTTGGTCTGGTTTCTTTTCGTTATTTCTGGAGCTGCTATACATTTCCGTGATCGTCCCCTCTCTCCAGGCGGTAATACGTTCTCTTCCATAATATTACGCTTACAAAATGCTCAATTACAGCCGCTAAATTCACTGACATTTATAAAAATAACAAGGCACATGCAAGATTCTCATCCACAACCCTATTCTACACAACAAGAAGTAGAGAAGCGGCAGGAAAATACTGATCGGTGATTGGTCGAGAAGCGCTATACAACAGAACGCACAAGGTCCAGTGGATCATAAGACTTTTGACAGAAACCGGGAAGTTTGTCGCCTCTTTACACAAGCGTCATGTAAGAAATATGAAAAATTAACCTCTGAATCGTGTTCTACGCAGATAATCGCATGGGAATATAAAGATATCTCAATTTTTCATTTTTTGGAGTATATGAGTTCTGACTCTGACTCATTTAACTAGGTCTATGTTAGGCACCAGGATAACTTACATTTTGAATCCAGTGCAGGCTCGTGTTATTCAGTAGCTACTAAAAGTTAGTTTAAAGTGCATTAAAGTACTAAGTGTATGAAAATAATTAAGATTTAATGTTAAAATTCGTGTTTGACTTTTAGAATACAAATAATGCGATCGAATGTTGGCAACTACACTTTCATTATAGAGAATACCGTGTTCACTTTCGCTGAAATGTTATCATAAAAGAAGTGTAACAACAGTATTAGTAATTGAAATGATAACAGTAGGAATATGTAGAGATAGAAGTGGGATAGGAGTTGAAGCAATAGTATTAGCAACAGCAGTAGTAACAAATGGTATAATTCTCTTTGAGTTTCCAGAGAAATACATACATTATAGTGCGTTACGAGAGACTTGCTCGTTTTTTTGTTGGAGTCTTTTAAAATAATTATTTTCAGGTAATATAATTCTTATTTATATCCGAGTCTTTATGTTCATTTAATGTAGTCATCCAAATAAAGTCACAAAGTTAACGGATTCATGTAAATCCATTTGAACGAGTTAAAAATTTCGTTCATTTGAGTGAAACTCCTACATGGGGAGGTAGGAGTCCATTAGTATTAGGTTACGAAAAGACTAATCGTGACTCTGCTATTATGAGCTGGATTAATGTCAAAATAGGCGTATTCCCATATTGTCGTGCCACAAAGGATGGGGCCATACTTTATCCCACTGTACAATTTACCGAAATTCCAGAAATTGCTATTATCTCGTTTGTGAAGGAGCATCAAAGAGCTTCAGGAAATAGCAATTACGTAATGCATGTAAGAGCGCACGTCACGTGGAGGGAACAATGGCGCGGAAACGGAACTCGGCGCGTCGGGATCAAAGCGAAACTCAGCCCGGCAGTTATTTGTCTTCATCTTCCCATTTGTAAAACTTTTCATACATATCCAGTCGTCCTCACGATATCCTAAAATTCCTCGTACAAGTATTGTCGATTTCGTGATTATCGATGCTGAAGATGATGATGATGATGATGATGATAATAATAATAATAATAATAATAATAATACTTACTTGGTTTTAAGGAACCCGGAGGTTCATTGCCGCCCTCACATAAGCCCGCCATTGGTCCCTATCCTAAGCAAGATTAATCCAGTCTCTATCATCATATCCCACCTCTCTCAAATTCATTTTAATATTATCTTCCCATCTACGTCTCAGCCATCCCAAAGGTCTTTTTCCCTCCGGCCTCCCAACTAACACTCTATATGAATAATAATAATAATAATAATAATAATAATAATAATAGTAATAGTAATAATAATAGTAATAATAATAATAATAATAATAATAATTGCCTAAGTAGCACATTTGGCAGAGTACTAGCATACGATAACTACGAATCCAACTTATGGCGGAGTCATATTTGTGGTGGATAAAGCCAAGATTCCTGATGGGTTTTCCTGGGTTTCCCGTTTTCCTTCGTCACTCCACCGTCACTCTAAATTTCAATAATCATTCGTAGGCCTGAGAAATACATGCCGTTATACTACCTGTGCGCTTCGTGCGCCTGTAACTTTGAGTACGTCTCAGAGTTGGGGTGAGTTAAGGGGTTAGGTACAGCTTACAGCAGTAAATTGTTTGGAAATATTCAACATTTTTTTCCTCCATTGCTGTATCTTATACAATAATGAAAATTGGTATGTGTAAAACACTCTCCTTCTGCTATATGAAAAAAATACTTTTACGATTAGAAAAATATATATTTATATTTTTTTTTTCAAAATTCAAAGTTCACTATGCAGTGATGAAGCGTTTCTCTCATAACTCATAAACTTGTTAACTTTTTCATGTTCTCTGTTTTATTTTATTGCTGAAACTCATTTTTACAATATCATGCTCTTTCAACTACATTCCTTAATCAACAATATATTTTTTTTGTGTTAGATATTTGACCATTTTTTAAAATGAATTTATTTTTTATCAGACAATGTATCAAAGGTAGAGTAGTGATTTTGCATCATATTATAGATATGACATGCATAAATACACAAAAAAATTTCATCACAGAATTTTGGATACTTTATGAGTTATGAGGGAAAGGCTTCATCACTGCACAGTAAATAATTTTTTTTAAATCGTAAAAATATGTTTATCATATACCAGAAAGACAGTGTTTTACACATACTAATTTTTATTATTGTACAAGATAGAGTAATGGAGGAAAAAATGTTGAATATTTCCAAAATTTTACTCCTTTAAGCTGTACCTAACTCCTTAATCCAGTGTCTTTCGTTCGTTTGAACTCATGCTTATCATCACGGTAAGATAGTCTTCAGCATTTGTGTGGTTGAAAGCCACAACAACTATCTGCTAAAGAAAAATTTAAATACATAATTTTCTTTGTTAAAGAAAAATTGCACTATTTTAAAGACACTTTATTTTCTATTTGTAGAAAATACACCTAATATAACATTGACAAGTATCAGCCTTTTTACTTCATTATGTTAATATCATGGTGTATTATGTTTTTGTTTTACATAATTTTTTACTTCATATATTGTTGTTAGAGAAACTTCGTTCCACTTCTGCAGAAACAATGAGGACATATTTGAAATATTTTAACAATCATTATTTATCTCAAAATCTGTAACATTATTACACATTTCCTCATTTGAAATTAAGTCATAAATTTCGTCCTCGGCATCTTGCTATTATTCTCCTTTACAAGACGTTGAATGTTGCCTGTTACGAATAGCAGTATTCGGTCGTAATGTAACCGATCAGCTAAAGTCACTGCTGAACGAAACACACTGAAATCCCCCACCCCAACACAATTACGTACTGGTACCTAAAGTCAGAGGCGCATGAAGCGCAATGTAACGGCATACAATTCTTAGCCTTAGTCATTAGGCTATCATAATGTTAATAGTATTGAGCCAAAACTATACTGCGTGATGTACTCGTATGTATTTTGACAGACATACAAATGATATCAACCTGAGAAGGCGTAGTATGCTTTCGGAAATTGAAGACGTGCGGACTGAATCGATATACACAGTGTAATAGAGCCTAACGGACAAACTTTGATGAATCATAGGTCACACAGAGACGGTCACTTCTTGTTGAGGAACATTATGTTCGATGACACGTCCTTAAGGAGCTATGCAGCCAACAATTCAGGTATGCGGTATTTTTCAGAGAAATAAAATTTAATTTTCCATGTATGTTCTGACCATTTACAACAGCTGTTAAAATTATAGGTTTGGGAGTAAATCCAGAAAAGACAAGGTATATGATTATGTTTCATGAACAGAACATAGCGTGAAATGGAAGTATAAAAATTTGTAATTTATCCTTTGAAGAGATGGAAAAATACTGCACACATATTCGTAACATGACCAGACATCGGATTCTAGGGCAAATGCCTATTTTGTTTCTTTAGGAGAAAAGTAAAAATAATTATTAATATTTGTGTTTCATGGAAATTGAAAGGTATTCAAAGAGTTTTATAGTGCCCTAAAATGCCCTAAAACGGTTATTAGAGCCTAATTTGTTAATATTCGCGTAAAAATGCCTAACTCACTGTAAAGTTTCGCATTTTACTCTTACTTTTTATAATTTATACATGCATTCACTGCGAAATTTAAGGCATTTAAAAAGTGGAAAGTTTGCTTCACACCGGCCATGAAACCATTGATAAAGGAAACAAAATATTTTGAATCTCACGACACTCGCAATAGATTTCACCGAATTTAACATGTTTGGAGGCATAAATGCCGACAAAGAACCAACCTTAGTTTTGAAGCAGGCAACAATCACAACATGTGCTGCTACCGATTCAGAGATATACTATACTATAAAAATGACTGTTTTCGGTCTGAAACCGATTAGCTGTACTGCCCTTCAGAGTGTCATAAAATCACAATTTTTGGAGAAAGAGTGTTTTTGAAATATTTATGAAAAGTCGTAAAACTGCGAATTAGTAGGGTAAACCGTTACAAAATATTTAAAAGAATGGCCCTCCTAGTGTTAACACTACCAGGAAATGCAGCAATAAGTGGAACTTTGTATTTTTGTCCAATTGAATCTCAATAACAACGGTTCATTTGAATGCTCGTTAACAGTTGCTCTTTCCCTCACCATATTTGTGTTGAGAAGTTTTGAGCGGTAGGACGTTTTCCTGTGAAGTTTAACGCGATAATGCCGAAAAATATAAGTGCAAAATCTACATTGATCCGGCAATGGCTAACAGAATATTCAGAATTCACTTATGATGGAAAAATAATATTCTGCAAGATTTGTAGCAAACAGGTATGTAACAATAGTTGAAATATATAAATTCTATTAATTTTAATGAGTAGGCCTATAATATTTATACATTGACTGAGCTATCCTGAGGTATAATTCTTTTTAAGACCACTACACTTTAACCTTTTAAATTCCGATAGTTAAAGTATTTGCAGGTCATTAAAATTTTGATTGTTCAAACCCACAAACTTTGTGATAGAAATACGGCAATACAACAATTAGGATTTTATTTTAATTCAGTTTACTTTACATTTTTAGATTTCGCAAGAAAAGAAGTGCCACCTAAAGCAGCATGTGCAAGGAGCGGCTCATAAGGCTAAAGCTCAGCAGAAAAATCAACTGCAACAAACTTTACTAACACAGCCTACTTCATCCAATCTCAGCAGCAATTTCTATGCTGATTTAACCAGAGCGTTTGTTGCTGCTAACATT
This sequence comes from Periplaneta americana, assembly GCF_040183065.1. Lineage (NCBI taxonomy): Eukaryota > Metazoa > Arthropoda > Insecta > Blattodea > Blattidae > Periplaneta > Periplaneta americana. The sequence goes on from NC_091119.1 coordinate 89,060,344, forward strand.
CCCTGGAATGCAATTGAAAATCCGGTTTTAAGACAGTTTTTACAAAAATACTGCAAACAAAATATCCCATCTGAGTCGACCCTAAGAAAAAATTACTTAGACAGAATATACAATGAAACTTTAGCTTCCATTCGGGAGGATATAGGTGATTCTTACATATGGGTCTCTGTGGATGAAACCTCAGATCCTATGAATAGGTATATAGCAAATATGGTAGTAGGAAAGCTTAGTCCTGATGGACCTTCGATTCCACACCTCGTATGTGTTAAGGAACTTTCGAAAGTGAATAGCCAAGCCATTGCTTATTTTGTAAATAAAGGTCTACAGTCTTTATACTCAGGTAATATAGACGATTCTAAAGTTCTGTTGTTTTGTACTGATGCTGCCTCATACATGGTTGCTGCAGCTCCACTTCTTAAAACATTTTATCCTAACCTCACGCATGTAACCTGTCTAGCACATGGCCTTCACAGGGTTTCTGAAACAATCAGGAATGAATTTCCTCTTGTCAATTCGTTTATTTCTAACACAAAAAAATGTTTTTGTAAAGCCCCATCCAGGATTTCAATATTCAGAGAGAACTTTCCAGATTGTCCACTCCCACCTCAGCCGGTTGTTACACGATGGGGAACCTGGATTCAGTCAGTGGTGTATTATTCTAAGTATTTTAAAGAAGTGGTCACAGTTATTGATAAATTACCTGAAACTGATAGTGCAGCGTGTGTGAAAGCAGTGAAAGATTGTCTGAATGACTCACGAGTGAAAAACGATATTGCCTACATAACATCAAACTTTTCTTTCATACCTGCAAGCATTGAACAATTAGAACGTGAAAAACAATCTCTTTGTAGCCAAATAGCAATAGTAAAGGAAGCTCAAGTGAACATACATTCTGCTTTGGGCGAAACTGGGAAAAAAGTTAAAAATAAGTGGGACAACGTATTAAATAAGAATGTAGGATTTTCATTGTTGGAAAAAGTATCAAGAGTGATATCGGGGGAAAGTGTAAATGTTCCAGTAAGTATTGATGTTTCTATTGTACCTAATTTAAAATTTGCGCCTCTCACATCAGTTTCGGTTGAAAGAAGTTTTTCTGCTTTCAAAATGATTCTCAGTGACAAAAGGCAAAGGTTAACTGTGGAGAATTTAGAAAAAATTCTGGTGGTGTACTGTGCAGATAATTATAATAAAGTCTGAGCATGGAACTGAATTTCAACAACTTAAAATGAATAATCATTATTTCATTAGTTTCAATATATTAAATTTGTGCAGCTCTGTTTATAAATATAATATAGTATTCTTTTTTAATGTTTAAACATACTTTTTTGTGCGTATTTTAGTGTATAACTAAAAATTTCAGTGAAAGAAATAAGTATGATACCTTGATGTGCCTAAAATGCCTATTTTCATTAAAATAGAGCCTAATTTTACAAATTTTGAGCTTATTTTAGGCGCCTAAAACTGCAAATTTTAGTGCCTAAAAATCAGATGTCTACACATGACATAAGCAAGAAAATTAAATCAAAAGATATGAGATGGGCAGGACATGTAGCATGTAAGGGCGAATCCAGAAATTCATATAGAGTGTTAGTTGGACGTTCGGAGGGAAAAAGAGCTTTGGGGAGGCTGAGACGTAGATGGGAGGATAATATTTAAATGAATTTCAGAGAGGTGGAATATGATGGCAGGGATTGGAATGATCTTACTCAGGATAGAGACCGATGGCGGGCTTATGGAGGGGGCAATGAACCTCCGGGTTTTCTAAAAGCCAATTTGTAAGTAAGTAAGTAAGTAAGAGGTGAAAAAATTCAAATATCTTGGAGTAACAGTAACAAATATAAATGACACTCGAGAGGAAATTCATAGGAAAATAAATATGGGAAATGCCTGCTATTATTCGGTTGAGAAGTTATTGCCATCTAGTCTGTTCTCAAAAAAAAAAAAAAGGAAGTTAGAATATATGAAACAGTTAAATTACCGATTGTTCTGTATGGTTATGAAATTTGGACTCTCACTTTGAGAGAGGAACAGACGTTAAGATTGTCTGAGAGTAAGGTGCTTAGGAAAATATTTAGGGCTAAGAGGGATGAATTTATAGGAGAATGGAAGAAGTTACACAACTCAAAACTGTATGCATTGTATTCTTCACCTAACATAGTTAGGAACATTAAATCCAGAAGTTTGAAATGGGCAGGGCATGTAGCATGTATGACCAAATCTAGAAATACGTATAATGTTAGTTTGGAGACCTGAGGGAAGAATACCTTTGGGGAGACCGAGACGTAGAAGGGGAGGTAATATGAAACTGGATTTGAGAAAGGTAGGATATGATGCTAGGGACTGGATTAAACTTGCTCAGGATAGGGACCGATGGCGAGCTTATGTGAGGGCAGCAATGAACCTCCTGGTTCCTTCAAATCCATTTGTAGGTAGGTAAGTTATAACCATAGTAAAACTTTTAAAATTGTTAAGAACACAGTGTTATAACTTCTAGGTAGATTTTCAATATTATAGTGACATTTTGGACTCCTTACAGTTTCAAATGTTTTTTTTATAATCATTAATGATTTTCATCCTATCATCTTGCGCGACGTTCTTGTATTGATGGGAATTATATACATCGTAATGTCGCTGTATGTACATGAAATGTTTTACAGATAATGCATTTTTTACATATTACACACTGTGTCTCTTCATCGTCATTACGGCTTTAAACTTGAATAACCAATCTTCATGCTAAGATTGAATAACAGCTACTGCTGATTCTAGAACTAGTAGTGTGATTTGAGTGCCAATTAATAGTCTTCATAGTTACACTGATATCCCTAATGTAACTAAAGGCTGGTTCACAATAAACCGAGAATGGAAACGATAAAGAGAACGGGAACGGAAATAATGTTAAAATAAATGCATTTAAATACGAGCATTCACAATAGTTAGTTGTGAATGCTCACATTTAAATACATTTATTTTAACAATATTTCAGTTCTCGTTTTCGTTGTCGTTTCCGTTTCCGGTTTATTGTGAACCAGCCTTTAATTGTATAATGAACAAAAATGGATCAGCTTCCCATAAATATGCGTATAAATATAAAAATAGATTAATTAATTCATCCCATCATCTCAACAAGAAAAGTATACTACATTTTAAAATAAAATAATCAAACAAACATAATACATAAATATGTAAAGCTGTATAGGGTCTCACTAACACGTGCCATCGTGCTTTCAGTAGGTACTGTAAAGCAAGCAATCATATTACCGGTATACCTGCCATCCCTCTCTCGGCGAAAGAAGGGAAGAGCACAGAAACCCGCGTGCTCGACTGTTTGCACGCCGCGCCGGGCAATGCATTTATCGCGGGATGATGCTGACGACTGGGATAGAGGTTCGACTACGCGCCGTGTTGGAGCGTCTGGAGTGAAGACATGAGTGAGTAAACAAGCTGTGGCTTTAGATTTGCACCGATCGAGTATACAGCGCACGTTGATCAAGGACTTGCTATTACATCCATATAAAATTCAATTAGTGCAAGCAATGAAGAGAACTGCTTACCCTGCTCGACTTGCCTTTGCAAACGAGGAAGTGCATTTTCATGTGGGATGAGTATAAGCAACATTTTCGCTAGTGATCCACAAAACCATCAGCGATTCCTGCATAGTAGGGTGGAGTGAATGTATATATGAATTTGTTTTTTATTTGTTTTCTAAATGTAATAGTTGCAAAAATCTGTATTTTCACTTAATTTAGAATACCTATGTGAAAAATATGGAATTTCTATATTAAATTTTTGAGGTGCCCCAAGGGCTTTGAAGTTTCTTAAAATTATATTTTTTTCCCTCTTTGTATATTTGTTCTATTATTTTGTTTTTCATTACATATCTAAAGAATTGCTGTAAAATCACATATTTAAATTTTATTTGGAAGACTCTAAATTGGATAATTTATTAAATGGCGATCTTACTCGTGTTAATTGTGTAAGCATGTGCGGCTTACAGCTGTTTCGGTGCTTTTTCACAGCATCCTCAGAGCCTACTAGATCTCGGCGTCATCTCGAACTTCGCTGCCTGTTGTGTGGGTGCGTTCGATTGTTGAAATGTGGTGTCAAATATATCCCATTTGGAGTTTCAGTATACAGTATTTTTGATGGGATCCAAAGGGACAAAATATATAGAATTTTACATAAAATATGACAAAAATTCCATTTCAGCCCATTTATTTTTTAGTTAGAATTGATTCTTGTTTTCTTTTCCATTTCTTTCTGAGTGGTAACTAAATCAACAGGTTCAATTATCATCCTTCTTTCTGTTCTTTGCCCTAGTAAAACATTCTTTCTTGTTTTGGAACACGACGCTCTTTATCACAATTAGGCCTACAGTATTAATTTTTTTTTTTAATTTGCAGCTGTTTCTATCAAATAGTTTGTTTCCTTCTTCTTTGAATTTTGCAATGTTGTAATTTTAGTTGTCACTTTGTCGTTTCTTACAAGGCTTCATTAAGTTTGTGTATTAATCATGGTGAGCTCGAATCAGTTGTATATTTTTGTATGACCGACTTTCGAAATTTATGCCTTTACCTGGATATCCGTAGTTTTGATAGCAACTCTTTCTGAAATCTCTCCAACAGTAGATTCCTTTGATTTGAAGTCAGATTTTAATTCATTTTTGACCCATAGATAATATTTCATTACGTCATGACAGGTAGGTAATTGTGATGGGTTCAGGCCCTCTGGCATTACGAATATAGGTAGAAGGTTAGATTTCTTGTATTAATTAGAGATATTCTGATTTCAATACCCTGCAACATAAGAAGAACGAATTTCCATTAATTTTATTATATTAATTATACCATACTTAAGAGTTTGGTGATTATTCCCAATTTTCTTATAAATTGAGGTTTTTGTGACACTTCAAGATGAGACAATAGAGGACTAAAAATACGCCGAGTCTTTCAAAATTTATTTTTTAATATGTTCCTGGCATCCTGTTCAGATTAAATCACTGGAGAATGTTCTCTCGCTAAAAAATCTGAACCTCAAAATTTTATTAAAAATGTCAAATTATGATGCTCTTAGGGCACCTCTAAATATTAATCTAAAGAAAAAATATTTTTTCATTGTTCTTGATGATATCACCCCACAACTTTTCTCTGGTATTACATTTTGATTCCATAAACTTCATATTTTCACTCCATCCTACTGCATAGCTCTAAAGCCACAGTATGGACTACAATGTCATCCCAGGGAATCGTGGACCATTCTTCTTTGAAGATCAACGCGGGCGGGTTCTAAGATTGAACTCAGTTCGGTGCTCTAGGATGATTCGAGAGTTTTTTCTACCATACTTCAGCACTTAGATGATTTCAGTTATGGATCATGGTTCCAACAAGATGGGGCTATCGGCTACACAGAAAAATGTGTAGGTAAATGCTGTAACAGAACTGCTTCTCAAGTAGTTCCGAACTCGCCCCACTCGACTACTTCTTGCAGAGCTAGGCCTACTTCAAGCGTCTAGTCTACTAGGCAGTCTGGATAAATTCTGAGCAAATATTAAAGGACACCATTGGAGAAGGAGGGAAAGGAACTTGCCATTCTACCCCATTATCTCCTGGCTTGGTCGCCTCATGAGTGATGCTTTATTGGTGTCACTTTTGAGGTTCAAATCTGTCTTTGGGCAGTTGAATAAACACCAACAACCATTGGAGATGAAATGGTAGGAATTCTTCAGCAGATGTGTTAACATGTCATGGGTATCTGAGGTCACACTTTGCGACGGTTTACCTGGTGCCACGAGTTGGTTGCGCCGTTTGCGATGGTTGCCCTCTCCTTCCTCTGCCGCGTCGCCGACAGAGTCGAGGTCGGTTTGCCCAGGGGGACGCCGATGAAAGATGCTGTCCCCCGATAGAGGTGATCTCTTCTCAGGGACCTTGTGGTTTTGTGGGTGTAGGATATACTGTGATGTTTGTCATTCACACAAAAAATAACCAAGGAGTAAAGTTCCACTAAGTAAGTTTATTCAGATCACGTCCCTTACATGAGTCTAAGCGACGGAATACTGGCTGTTGTCTTCCGTGTGATCTCGGCAACGTAATTATCTCGTCTAACGCCTGTTTAAAATCACTGCTACTACTTTTTGAGTAAGTCACAAACTAAAAAGCACGAAATCTCCACTTTATCACTTCGATCGGCTCAATGGCCGGGAACTATATCAGAAACTCGATCGGCTCAAAATGCCGAGAACTTTATGATGTACGCGATCGGCTTGAAAGCCGAGAACTGTCTGAGCACGCGATCGGCTCAAGTGCCGAGAACTATATGAGTGAGCACGCGATCGGCTCACAGGCCGTAGACTGTATAAGTGAGCACGCGATCGGCTCAAATGCCGTTAATATTATAAGTGAGCCCGCGTCTCGGTACGCCACCCTTTTAAATACTAGCTATGGTGACGCGCTCACCAGACGCTACTTTTGTTTGCTGGCTTCAGACAACGCTACAAGCGCGTTCCTTGACAAGGAAAAACCCACGCTTTTGAAGCCTACGCTACGCTAAAGTTCAATATCCTCGCGCGCGTCTACTGGTCTAAATGCGATAGGCGCCTGCCAGACTGTGAGAACAAAGTGCCTATTACACGCTTCGCTGATCCCCGTCGCGTAGGTTAGACACCTCAAATAAATAGAGAAATATCTAAGATGAAGCTATACTATGACTTATATAAAAGAAAAATATCTTCCTATCGCTGGACCACCCGACTACAGCTTCAACTTGGAGGAGTGTCAGCACCTTGAGGGTAGATATTTCGATGCTCAGATCTTTAGTAAACAATTTCTGGGGATCTAATTTCACTTCACTTAAATAAGCATTGTGAATAATTGCAATAACTTAATTATCAATTTTTTAAAAATATATTCCTTTCTAAGTCACTCTGGTAAATAATAATAATAATAATAATAATAATAATAATAATAATAATAATAATAATAAAATAATAATAAAATAATAATAATAATAATAAAATAATAATAGTACTTACAAATGGATTTTAAGGAACCCGCAGGTTCATTGCCGCCCTCACATAAGCCAGCCATCGGTCCCTATCCTGTGCAAGATTAATCCAGTCTCTATCACCATGTCCCACCTCCCTCAAATGCATTTTAATATTATTCTTCCATCTACGTCTCGGCCTCCCCAAAGGTCTTTTCCCCTCCGGTCTCCCAACTAACACTCTATATGCATTTCTGGATTCCCTTATACATGCTACATGTCCTGCCTATCTCAAACGTCTGGATTTAGTGTTCCTAATTATGTCAGATGCAGAATACAATGCGTGCAGTTCTGCGTTGTGTAACTTTATACTAATAATAATAATAATAATAATAATAATAATAATAATAATAATAATAATAATAATCATTTCTCTCATGAATTCGGTTCATATTCGTCACGATCATTTCTGTGAGAATAATCAACCAATGTTGAACATAAAAATTAAAACCAAATTTCAGGTCATGTTAATCTATTTTTAGGATAAAGATTCAGGACTTTCTTTTACAAAATTTCTTAAACATTAAATAGTTTCGTAGTTGGCGTCGTCGTCGTCATCATCATCATCATCATCATCATCATCATGAATCATCACTCACAAATTTAGACTCATGTTATTTGTTTCGATTTTGTGAATTACGTCTATCAGAATCTTCAGTCGTTTATAATTTTTTCCTTAAATTATTTTTTTTCTAATTTGAATTTTTAGGGAGGGAAGGAAGTCTATCGTAACTCGTTCATGGAGTATGTTTTAGCCAATATGTCAATATGTGATCTTTAGAATTGTTTTTGTAACATGCCTATTAGCATTTGTTCTTCCTATATCGTTAAGGATTTTTATCTTATATCGAATCATATTTAACAAGCCCATTTTCAGTTGTACCTACATATTATTCAATCACAGGGTCAAATTTGTTTGACATTGGTCAGCACGATGCCGATGGAAGAAATCTCAATGGTCTGGATACAAGAGAATGGCTTGCATGCAGCAACGAAGCAGAACCTTAGCCGTTGCATAAACTACAGCCTACAGGAAGTCTGTTCCTTACAGAACGAAAACGCATTTTCTTAATTTTGCGCTGTGGAGCTTGCCGGCTTCGGACTGTTTTGTGTGACGCGCTATTGAACGGCCTCCGTCCCGAGTCGCTGCTAATGAAAACCAATAAGTCGGTTGCGCTCTGATTATGAACTTGACTGGCAAACACCATCTGGAAGAAACCTGGAATCCATCAGTCAACAGAACGCTCAGGAAAACAAGCCAGTTGAAAACTTGTCTAGGTGGGGCCGGCCGCGGGGGTTTCCTTATTTTATCCAGTTTAATTCCGTTGGCGGCAAGAGTGTTCCTTAAATGAAGTTTTCTTTTTTCTATTTCAGACGGAAAATAAAAAAGTAGATGCATAAGGACGAATGAAAGTTGTAACTTCTTTTGAGAAATTCAGAGCGAAAAAGGAAGTTTGAAGGACTGTCTTGGGGTGGGGGAATTTTTAATCCCAAATCAGGCCTTCAGGTCACGTGACGAGAATGAAGTAGTGCCCTTTTCTCTATCCCTCCTCTCTTTTTTTCTCTCCCTCTTCGTTTTTTTCTCTTTTTTTTTTTTTTTTTCAAGTTCTCTCAAACTGCCGCCGGTTACTACACACTAGCGCTCTCAATGACTCACTCGGGAAATACAGGAACTTTTACTCAGGCTTGTGACAGGTCGTTTGAAACACAATACTGGATTCTGAAAACCCTGAAGTTAATATTGTGATTAAGAAATTATTTGTCACCGTCAGTGGCGGCTCCAAGCGATATGCTTCCAGCAATACAGGGGGCAGCTTTACACTGTTCATCAAAGTTTTACTCGGAATTAAACCAAATAAAATTTAAGCAATGATCCTAACTAATAATGTATGATTGTTTTGGAAGGTTCAACACAAAACTTAGATACTATGTAGAGTAGATACTGCTGACACTACTACATTTCGAGCAAGTTCTACGGCTTGGCTTTCTGATCCAGGATGAATCATGCTTGTCTTAGGCTTGCATTGGACGAATGTGCGCTTTCAAGTCCGACAGGTGGTCTGCGTGGATTCGTGAATCAAATGCTAACAGGTGGGCCATACAACCTCAGCCCTGACAGAACCAGGTCCCATTGTAAATAAATATTACGGGTGCTATGCATAGACATTTCCCTAGCCTGCGCTTCGAGCGTGCTAAACTAGCCCCGGCTATCGACTGATTATTTGTACAGGATTCATATCATATCATATCATATCATATCATATCATATCATATCATATCATATCATATCATATCATATCATATCATATCATATCATATCACTAACACTGGTTTATGAATACCAAAAACGTTAGTTCGCTGATCATCCACCGGAAGCCCGCGCTAAGAATGTCTGTGAATACGGCCCTATATGTTTACGATTGCGGCTGAAACCATGACTATTCTCATTAGAGCTAAATATAAATATATTATCAAATAAAAACTACTAAAGAAATAATGAAAAAGAGGGAGACTATGTACGGAATAAAAATATCAGAAGCTGGCTTAAATTTCGACAAAAGGATGACGACTTGGTAGGTTAGCGAGAGTATAGTTTGCTGGCAACATAAATAAATTGTTACAATTGAGATTGATCCCCAAGATCACGTTAAAGAATCGGCCCTTTTGTAAGTAAATTATTATAAAATCAAGAGACAAACAGACTGTTGGTTTCTTTATCTATAGGTTGCGGTACAGCTAATCTTTCTCATTCATATCTCAGTTTTGTATATTCTTTCTTATTCCAGCTTTTCAGACGGATTGCATTCTTTCCATGGTCTTTCAGATGGTATTGACTGCCAATTTTCTCTATTTATTTCTCTTTTCTTTCTTATCAGAATGTAACCATACAATATTAATTGACATTATATCATATTCTTAGACGAAGGGTTTCTTAACTTTCGTCTATGTGTTAATAAGCCTACTTAAGATGATATTGTTATTATTATTATTATTATATTTAAACTCTCTATGCTATTGAACCTCTTGACAGATATCGGCGTAGCTCACTAGATAGGCGCGTTTACCTGCTGAACCAGAGCTAAGCTTGGACTTCGGTTTGATTCCCGCTTGAGCTGATTACTTGGTAGGTAGCCTTTTCTCAACTGTAATGCGAATGTTAGGTGATGTCATGGCGAATCAGTCTTACCTCACCAAAAACTATCTCGCTATCACCACTTCCATCGACGCTAAAGAACATAATACTTGATACAGGGTCCTTAAATAACCTACTAAAAAGGAATCCTCTTGGCTATCAGAGTTCACATTGTATAGTAGTTGTAAATATTGTCTTTACAAATTGTTTCCAATCTGTAATTAGGAATTTTTCAACATTTTCTTTTCTAAAACTGTCGTATAAATCAGTCAAGACTTTGCTAAAGACGTTTTTCTTTTTCAGATTCTTCAAACACTTCTTTAAATTCTATTTTTCCACGACCCTGTTAACATAACCACCTGAACAGGTTATTTTTTATTTATTTTGGCCAGTCTATTAAACTATTGGGAGGCATGTAAGCTAATTTATAATATTTTTTTTTTCCAGTTTAGTGTATTTCTACTCTGATATAATTACTCGACTTCTGATGCATTGCAGACATTTTTATTCGCAAGAACTTAACGTTCCATAGAAGTTGGTATTATATTATATTATTATCTAATTTCGGCAAAATCCGAGTTTCATATAGCACATAGTAGGATTCATATGGCCGTAGAATAACAATGCATGTGACTTATGTATTAATTATATGCAGATTGTTTTGAAATTCGACTGTGAGTAATTATGAAAGACTCAAATACCATATTGTTAAAAGAAATTTTAATTCCATTACAAAAGACTTTCTTACGAGTAAATGAAATTAAAAGAACATCTGAAAGATATAAATTCATTTTATTTGATGTTTTACATTATAACATTATTATTCGTTTGATATTTCAATGTCGACTTTTGTAAATAGGAAAATAATATTAGAAAATGTAGTAAGATAGGCCTATATATGCAGAAGAAATTGTGAACGGGAGAAGAATTCGGGGCAGAAGAAGATATCAGATGATAGACGACATTAAGATATATTGATCGTATGCGGAGACGAAGAGGAAGGAATAAAATAGGAAAGATTAGAGAACACTGGGCTTGGAGTGAAAGGCCTGCCCTGGGCAGAACATTATGAATGAATGAATATATACAGCTGAAGGCCTATTATTTGCATTAGTGAAGATTTAATTTCCTATATCTACTTGAACCGTAACACTTATTAATGAAGTCAAATTTATTAGGGATTATAGAGAATTATTCTTTGTTGTTCAAATCACAAAACGAAAATTCATATTACAATTAACCCAGATATGCCGTGATATTTGACTAAATGGCAAATTTTATGTGCAGAGGCAAGAAAAATATGATATATTTCCGATATGAATTTCCCGATTATCATGAAACAAGTTCTGGGTATATTATCTTTGTGTATATTATCATAATAAATGCGAGAAATGCAAAATAAATGAGTGTAGTAATGCATTTATAAAAATAACAAAACAGGTCCCACACTGAGGTGAATCTACCTGCCTAGGAAAATACAGGCGTGCCGTAGCACTGTTTATTTTACCTGCGACCTCCCCGTCCAAACCCACGGGCAGTAACTAGGCCAGTAGATAATGAGGTAGGGTGGCCAGTTCCTTTGGCCCTCCATTGCATACATCGCCGATTAGCTACATAATTACACTAATCAGACTTGAGATGCGTACAAACAATTTATTGTTCTTCCTTTGACACGTCGTCAAATGAGATGTACTGCCTGATAATAGATGTACATATCAGACAGAACCTCAATCAGAGAATATAATTAAGGTTAATATTTAATTCTTTCATTTCGGTTTATGTTTTGAATGGTAATTCAAAACCTTAAACCATTCTGTTGAACAACTATTTGGAGAATTTAGTCAAGGACTGTTTCAAAATAATGGGAAGGGTGAGAGCAGAAATATATTTATTTAGTTATTTATTTAATTTCAGTGAATTACAAAGAGTATTGATCTCCGATCATATAGCTTCATTCACTTGATTATCAATAGTACAATTTTTATACATACACATATAGATTTATATTACATACACATACACACGTTTTTAAATTTATTTACATTTCATTTAAATTTTTTATTTCCCTCACTCGCTTTTCTCGCAGTTTGCAAAAATATGTTCCTAAGCATTTTATTATATGTCCATTTGTAACTCTTGACATTTGGGATAATATAATTTCATTACTAAAATGTAGACATTCCTTTTTCATACAACTGCGTTCACTCCAAATCTGTCTTAACACACATGTTAACAATGTATGTTTTATATCTTCTATTTCGCCACATAATATACGTATATAATTTTCTATGTTACCCTACCAGGCAAAACCAATTCTAGCATTTCTATCGCATATCGTTATATACAGTTCTTGAAGACATACAGTTTTAACTTTCCTCTTATTTTGCAGTGAAATTTTGTCATGTATGTAATTAAATCTTATTGTTTTTCTATATCATTACATATTTGTTTTATAATTTTCAGAACACTGTTGGCACTTTCATGATTTTCTCTTCACAGTTGTCCAAACCCAATTCTATCAAGTTCATTTTTAAAGTGCTAGCCCAATATATTTTGTTGCCATTCGTTACCAAAATCTATAACAAATCTTAACAAGCAAATCAAGCTTTCAGGTATAACTCCCTGCAAAGTTGATTCGAATAATTTCTAGGGAAAAATTGTTCCGGGGCCGGGTACCGAACCCGGGACCTTTGGTTCAACGTACCAACGCTCTCCCAACTGAGCTACCTGGGAACTCTACCAGACACCGATCCAATTTTTCCCTTCTATATCCACAGACCTCAAAGTGCGCTGACAACCGTCAAGCAACCAACATTGAGTGCACATTAACTATGTGTGACTTAAATTGTTGTCACACAGAGTTAGTGTGCACTCAATGTTGGTTGATTGACGGTTGTCAGCCCACTTTGATGTCTGTGGATATAGAGGGAAAAATTGGATCGGTGTCTGGTAGAGTTCCCGCGTAGCTCAGTTGGGAGAGCGTTGGTACGTTTAACCAAAGGTCCCGCGTTCTATACCCGGCCCCGGAACAATTTTTCCCTCGAAATTATATTCGAATCAACTTTACAGGGAGTTATACCTGAAAGCTTGATTTGCATAATACACGTCACTGTTCGTTAACAGAAAACCACAATTTAAGTCACACAGAGTTAGTGTGCACTCAATGTTGGTTGCTTGACGGTTGTCAGCCCACTTTGAGGTCTGTGGATATAGAAGGAAAAATTGGATCGGTGTATGGTAGAGTTCCCGGGTAGCTCAGTTGGGAGAGCGTTGGTACGTTTAACCAAAGGTCCCGGGTTCGATACCCGGCCCCGGAACAATTTTTCCCTCGAAATTATTCAAATCTTAACAATCTCATTATTATCCATTTTTGAATTTTAAAACAAATTTTGCTATTCTACTGCTATATCTATCACATTATAATATTGCTGTTCTCCTGGGCGCCGAATTGGGGAACTGCAAAACTTGTTTAGAACATTACATCAATATTCTCCCAACTATTATTATAATCCGTCCGTATCTTAATGACAGAGAACATTCTTTACTAAGAGTTTTTATGTGAATATTTGGTGTTTTAGCTAAGTACATATGTATTGCTAACAATGCAATGCCCATCGTCCAAAAATTGCTTTACGAAGTTGTTTATTCCATTTCCCTTACGAATCTAATATTACACCCCGGTAATTAATTTCATTTACACATTCCAAAGCAGTACTACCTAGAAACCATTTTTCTTCTTTCTTTAGTTTTACAGCTTTCTTAAATACCTTTGTTTTCTTTACATTTACTCTTAATTTTCATTTATTGGTATTCTTCGACAGCTTTTAGTGATTTCTGTAATCCCATTAGTGTTATCGTACCTTATAACAAATCATTGACATATGAGAATCCTGGTATACTTACGTTACTACTGGTACATGCGCGTTACTTTTACTGAAATGTTCTGATATATAATCTGTAAATAAATGAAATAGGTGTATACTAATTGGATAACCTTGTCTGACTCCCACGCATTGATTGTTTTAGTCAGTCTGTCAGTATTAAGTGTTACGCAAGACTTTATTGCTTGCAAATTCTGAATTATGTTAATACTGAGTTCCTTCTTAGCCGACATATAGGCCTACCATAGTGCCCCTCATTTCACTATATTGAAGTTTTTTTTTTTTCAAAATCTTAAAAACTTACTAAATCCTACCTTTTATAATATTTAAATATTTATCAACTATTGCCGATAATACGAAAATATTATCGTTAGTCTACATCTTTTTCTAAACATTTTATAACATTAATTTTGTATATTTCTCTCCATACAATATAAATTTCACTTCTGAAATTGTGAAAGAGAAAAACTTTTGACCTTAAATTTACCAGGGTAAAGCAAGCAAGCAAGCAAGCAAGCAAGCAGGCAAGCAGGCAAGCAGGCAAGCAAGCAGGCAAGCAGGCAAGCAAGCAGGCAAGCAGGCAGGCAGGCAGGCAGGCAGGCAGGCAGGCAGGCAAGCAAGCAAGCAAGCAAGCAAAAGTTTATACGTTCAGCCAATATTCCAAAATATATTTATACAGAGAGCAGTGTAATTCCGAAATAGTTATTTTAATCATCGAAGCTTTGTTTGCCCTTATGAATTGAATGTATAATAACTGTATTTCATGCTTTGGGTATTAATCTTGCATTTATAACTTTGAGTGATAGCAGGAGGAAGGATAATAAAATGCATAAAATTTTCTGATGATACGACGTTTTTAGCAGAAGAAGAAGTGATACTAAGGGATATTCTACTAAGGCTAAATGAGAGCTATGAATTGCATTTGATGAAGATAATTGCAAACAAGATAAAGACTGTTGTTATCGGAAGAAAAATAAAGAAGGCAAACATGCAAATTCGAAATCAGGCAATGGAGGAAGTGGACAGCTTGAAATACTTGGAATGTACTATAAGTAGTAACATGAGCTGCTGCTAGGAAGTCAAAGGAAGATAGCAATTACAAAGGACGCTTTCAATAGGAAAGTGAGCATTTTCTGCTATCCTTTGGATAAGAACTAAGGAAGGACCTAGCGAAAAGCTTTGCGTGAAAAGTGAAATTGTATGAGACAAACATGAACATGACGAAGAAATAAAGAGAAGCGAATAGAAGCATTTGAAATGTGGATATGGAGAAAAATAGAGAATGGAAAATTGGCAGGAAAAATGAGAAATGAAGCTGTGCTAGAAAGAATGGGTGAAGAAAGAATAAGTATAACTGATCAAGAAGAGAAAAAGAAATTTGCTTGGTCACTAGCGAAGAAGGAACTGCTTACTGAAGGATGCACTGGAAGGAATGGTGAATGGAAAATAAGTTAGAGGCAGAAGATGATATAGGATGACAGATAATATTAAGATACATGGATCATATTCGAAGACGAAGAGGAAGGCAGAAAATAGGAAAAATTTGAAAATACTAGGTTTGCAGCAAAGGACCTGCCTTTGGACAGATAACAATGAATGAATGAATAATGGTAATATCGCTGTCAGTATGATAAAGGAACTGAATTGTTACGAAACACATAAAACGTTTAATGAGAAATTATGTGTCACTCTCACGACATTCATTATTAATATTGTTTTGAAGTTTACGTCTCAGGTAAATTCATTTATAATATTCAATTAAAGTTGTTGTTCTTCTACTGTTTTTTTGTTCGTCGACTAGAAATTCGTGACATGGATTCAGCTGGGGTAGACTAATTGATGTGCATGGGATGATATAAACTCTTAGTTAGTCTTCATTCGAAAAGAGAATAATGGCGAACATACAAAAAGTTGAAATTGGGAACTACATTGCATTACATAGAGGGAAGTGCAGGCATAATAATATTATACAGTACATTATTCATATAATAATGAAAAGATGAATACTTTTCAGAATTAGCAAAATATAATGTTGAAAATGATCAACTTTGCTTGAATGCACATATTAAAATATACGACGTATTAGAAAAGAGCTTCGCATACCTTTGTCTTTCTATCTGAAAGGTTATATGATGATTCACCTATCAAAAAGGGAAATGTTCGAAACAAAATTTCTGTTGAGTTTATTCACTTTTTATTCAAAATAGTGGCTGCTAGAAGACAGTGCTGTCTGTGCTGCTGCTGTAGAAAAACTTTTTAAAGAGAATATTCTGGAAAGAGATATCTGTACAGTCTTAGAAAAAAGTTTTGTCGCACAGATACTTTATAAAGTCCCAGAAAGGTGGCAGTGCGCATGATCAGTCATACAACGAAAAATAACTTTTTTTACCTCAACTAGTCTTTCTCTTGTGAACCAAGTCGTTCGTCCTCTGATCATGCGCTCTGCCTTCTTTCTGAGTATCTGTGAGACAAAACGTTTTTCTAAGACTGTACATATGATGCATTTTTTTTATTTATGTCTGCTTTTATTACAGAACTAGGAACAAAAAGTGAACGTCATATTGGTACGAGTAAACTTACTACAATAAAGGAAGCACATAGGGACATACACTTTGATTCAGTAACAGAGAATAGGTGAACTAATATTTCGAAAAGAACTGAGTACCATACTTTTTACATACAAAACAGTAAATGGCAAATGTTGACAGTAGAAAGCATAGAAATAACATTAGTGTTGTATTTCAAACAAAAGTCTAAATAAAATGGATGGCAATGCCAATGAATAGGCCTACATTATACATTTTATGATTTTCTGTTTTTACAGATCATAATTATATGTAATTAATTCTCTGAATGCTGACGTAACTTCCGTTTTTTTCTATTACTATTTTTAGTTTTTATCAATTAAATATCATTCACGCGTCATGTTTTACTTCTCAGAACAAATGAAATTGAACCTCATTATTTGAGTTTCATTGAAACAGTTTAATATTGTTTGTGGCAAAAATAACATGAACTATGATTATATTTTCAATTTACAACCTGACATGAAACATTTCGGTTGCCGAATCCTCTACCTCATCTATCCAAATATCAATCATCTTGCTATCATAAATTTCGTTGACATTAATTAATAACATAAAAGTTGACACAATGTCGTTAAATAAGCCTAATGGATTAAACATTTTGGCGTATGTATATAAGTAAAAATTAAAAGAATTATCCTAATTTAAAATTAGATTTAAACCTCACAGTAGCATATGATACTCTCGCTTCACATTTTTTCTTCTTTTTAGAACAATATTACTTGTAATACTGAAACAAAAAATATTTTAAACAAATATTTACTAACATATAATTGCATTATAGCGATGTTACTGTTATTATTTTATGAAAATCATCTCAATATCTGATAAATTTTATAGGAGAGTGTCTTCTGTAAATTATTTCGCAAAACTGAAATTTTATTACGTATGTCTAATGAGTGATCTGAGAGTTTTATAAGAATTCGAAACGAGAGAAATAAAGTTTAAGATTAAATATAGGCCTACAAGACAGAAATTACTTATTATGGAGCAGTGCGAAGGTGCACAAGTATCCGACAAATACGAGGGTGGACCGAAAAGTAACCGGAACCGAACTGTTGCGCGCGCATGCTTCGTAGGTACGAGTTGTGCTGTTAGGTGGTGTTAGTTTGGGGTCTCCCACGACCGTTAGTGAGCTGGCGTCAGTCTGAGTTAAGTGGTTTGTTTGTGGTGCTGTGTTGTTTGCGTTCCTGTTTCAACCGTTTGGCGATTAGTGAGATGGCCGACCACAAGGAACAAAGAGTGTGTGTGAAATTTTGTTTTCTCTTAGGGAAAACTGCAGCCGAGATAATGATAATGCTTAGGGGAAAGCACAGGTGTACGAGTAGTTTTCCCGTTTCAAATCTGGCAACATGTCAACTGAAGACATGCCACGCCCCGGGCGTCCTTCGACAGGAAGAAATGACGAAAACATTGCCAAAATCAAATGTCCAATTGATAAAGATGGTCGAAAGACCATTGACGAAGTTTCTGAGCAAATGAATCTGTCATGGAGCACGGTCCAGCGAATTTTAATCGAAGATTTGCACATGAGACGGGTGTCTGCAAAATTTGTTCCTCGCTTGCTCACAGATGACCAAAGAGAAAGCCGCCTGAGAGTTTGCCGCGACTTGAAGAGTGAAGTGCAGAACGATCCAAACTTTCTTAAAATAAATGTGACTGGGAATGAGTCTTGGTGCTACGGGTACGATCCAGAATCAAAGGAAGCATCGAGCCAGAGGAAAACTCCAAATTCACCACGACCCAAGAAAGCACGTCAATTACGATCCAATGTGAAAACAATGTTGATTTGATCTTTTGTAAATGGCGTTGTCCACAAAGAGTTCGTTCCGCCAGGACAAACAGTGAACCAATATTTCTATTTGGATGTGTTACGGAGATTACGAGAGAGTGCGCGACGAAAACGGCCCGAAATGTGGAGAAATGGGAACTAGTTGCTTTGTCCACGACAATGCTCCAGCCCACACAGCTCTGACGGTCCGACAGTTTTTGACAAACAACAACATGGTGCTTGCGCCTCATCCACCCTACTCACCGGATCTGGCCCCGTCGACTTCTTTTTTGTTTCCATGGATGAAGAAATGTCTGAAAGGAAAGCGATTCAGTGATGTGGATGACGTCAAAGAAAACACGCTAACGGTTTTGAACAGTATCCTGCCTCAAGAGTTCCAAAACTGTTTTCAGCAGTGGCAAAAGCGTTGGGACAAGTGTATTAATGCACGTGGACAATACTTTGAAGGGGACTAAAGTACTGTGAATGTAAAGTTCAATAAAAATGAAAAAAAAAAAAAAAAAAAACATTCCGGTTATTTTTGGATCCCCCCTCGTACGGAAGCAATATACAGTATAGGAATTAAGGGACCTTCAAGTAAACCCATGGAAAAAAGTATAAATTTGCTCATACTTAAACTGCGTGTACACAAAATGTTACAGCCATAATTGGATGTAATTTAATTTTTATAGCATTATAATGGATCACCTCTGAATATTTTATGGTGTCACATGTAACTCTACGTGCATAGTTTTTCTTACTTACTTACTTACTTACAAATGGCTTTTAAGGAACTCGAAGGTTCATTGCCGCCCTCACATAAGCCTGCCATCGGTCCCTATCCTGTGCAAGATTAATCCAGTCTCTATCATCATATCCCATCTCCCTCAAATCCATTTTAATATTATCCTCCCATCTACATCTCGGCCTCCCCAAAGGTCTTTTTCCCTCTGGTCTCCCAACTAACACTCTATATGCATTTCTGGATTCGCCCATACGTGCTACATGCCCTGCCCATCTCAAACGTCTGGATTTAATGTTCCTAATTATGTCAGGTGAAGAATACAATGCTTTTTTACTCACTATTACATATTATATATAAAAAATAACTTTTCACGTATATCAGTAGGCCTATGAGTACACACATATAAAAACAAATACTTTTAGAGAGCTGGAACTTTACATAGACTTTCACAAGCAAAACGTTGAAAGTGGGGTATTACTATGATATTGACATAAGGATTTCCAGTACTTTTACAGAAATTATGAATTTTAGTTGGAGTGAATTTTTATTAATAAAATAAAAAAGGTATTACTTCATTTTACATGATTTAATATCACAACTGTAGGGAGAGTCGTCGAGATTTAAGTATTCTTTTGTATGTTGCTATACGACTCTGGAAAGAAACGTATTATCTTCACTTATTTCCCTAGGGAAGTAATGTGACTTACGTCCCGTCGTCAATATCAACCTACATTATAACGGTAAAATCCATTTACTTTCCTAAAAACAAGATAATAATGGCATACTTACGGCAGTGGCAGTGGAAAATAGTAGGCCTATATTGCGATACAAGTGTAGTAAGTGAGATTTACGGGAAAGAGGGTAAATCGTAAGAGACGAGACGTCTCGTCTTTCAGTTTCCGAGTTTCTGTAATACATTTAACACACATGTATTGCATACTATTTTTTGCACGATAGTATTTATGTGAATTTGATTATATTTGATTTAAATGCAAGTAGTATATGTTTTTATGGATATTTATAAGAATTGGATTGTATTATAACTAGTGTCTTGTGCAGCAAATGCTACAAACTAAGTTCATTAGAAGTTCAAATAAAAATTTTTCAGATTTATTTTCCAGAAAGATTACCAGATATTTTGAAAGTTATTTGCTTCCATAATAATGAAGATGTAACATTCAAAGCAACGTAATAACTCAATGAAGTTTAACTCTGTCAAAATATCTCTTTTAAATAGCTTCCTTCTGAATGTTTTTAATGCGAAATAGTTCTTCTTGAACACATCCATTTCAGTTCTTTGAGTTTTAATGCAAAAGCACAAGTAACAATACATATGAGGACAATCAGTGGGTTTTTCATATGGAAGTAAAGCAGTAGCTATTTCAGGTCATTGCGAATTGCAGGTGAAAGTGTGTATTATCCTATATATTTTCAACAGTATAGGCTGTTGTGAGTAATCTATTGATGACATGCGGAAAATGAATGCAATATCAGAGATGTACAGGGACATCATTTTATTTTTACTAACATTTTTAATATTAACCTGTCTATACCTTTAGAGAACCGGAAACACCGCTTGCTCCCCCCTCCAAGACTGGAGTTCGATGATACTGGCGTAAAACACAAAACACTCTACTAGGTATAGGAAGGAAGAAAAGTAGTTCATCCATTTACGTAAACTAGGAAATATCGCGATTTTGAGTTTGAAATTTTCATTAGGTTTTTCTTTAATCAAAGTATAGTACTGTATTAAGAATAAGTGTTTTTACTCCGGAAGTGAGTTATCCATGCGAACGTATTCATTATGCAGTGTATATTATACTGTCTACAGCACATTAGCGTACAATATAGAGAAAGAAGTTAAATTGAAAAATAATCATAATATGAATATTTAAACACAATTTTGAAAATGGTGACCGTTCATTTCGATACAGGCTTCAGTTCTTTTGTGCATATTATCGCACTATAGACTATTGCATCTAATTCCAATTGCCAGTTTCGTCCTTCGTACTAGTAACTCATGTTGAAATAATTCTGTACCTACTCTACGTACTGTAAATTCAATCTTCACTTCTGTCCGACCCGAAAACATAAAATTACTCAGACATGCTATCTACTGTCCGTCCAAGTGGTTATGCCGCAGGATTGTAGAAAGGGAGGAAATCACATGACAGTTAATTACTTAACGAGGCCCTTTTATTTAAGTTAAATTAAACAGCTGTATAATATTACGTAAACTTCCAATTCCTAAGAGAAATTAATGTTTTCAGAAAAGAGCTAAGACAGCCCAGCTATTACAGAGGGGCGAGCAGAAGCAGGTGTGGGAAATCGGGATGCGACGTAGGCAAACGGACAGTACCTGTGCGAAAATATGATTCAATATTGAAAGCTCTTTCGTCACTGGAAAACGCGAACATATTTCTGGAACGTACTATACTCAGTAACTCAGTACTGCTTACTATCTGCGGTCTTGGTTCTGTGTGGAGTTGGAACTTCCTTAGTAGAAGGGGTGGGAGTGAAGTACATTCAAAAACTCAGGTACAATAAAAATTGAAGTAAAAATAAAATGATGTCCCTGTAGAATCTTATATGCGCGCTAAATAAATTTATTCATCGTAAATAATTATCAGTTTCACTGTTTCATTCATTGCTGGTTGCGGGAAATAAACTAACTCATCATGGCAGAAAGAAGTGAAATGGTCTACTGTTCTTCCTGAAAAAAAAATGATATGCTTGGCAGTGATCACAAATCTAATCGATTGAACCAAAGGAATATAAAATTAATGTTGATGTAGTTTAAAGACGCAGCGAAAATAGAAAACATGACTCAATTACTAATGCCTCTTCCATAGTACTGCACTACTACGTAGGAAAATTAGAGAATCATACATATAAATATCTACACCACACCGCCATTAAATATATGGAAAAACCCATACCACTTGATAAATAACTGCAAAACATTCCTATGTCATTTTTAATAACAATATTATTATCTTACGTAAGTTTTGTAGTTTTCAGTAACATATATAGCCATCACTCAGTAAGTTTAGAAATGAAGATATAATTTGAGATAGACCTATTCTCTACGTCTGCTTTTATAACCCCAAAAGCTTTCACTTTCATATCATCAATATAGTATAAATGTATATGAAAGTGACAAATACTCACATCATGGCATTAACTACAATAGTAGGCCTATTTCTTTTTTAATGGTAATAATATCATCAAACCTTCTTACATTTTTAATATCCAATACACAGCTGTACTCAGAAAATTACACACCAGATAATCAGACCTGTAAATTCTTTTTAGGAAGTGTTGGAGTTCTATACAGACGTTGTAAAAAAAATTACACAAATGAAGGTCGACATATTGGCATTGTAATGTCAGAGAATATGCAGGTCGTGGCCTTCGTGTGATAATGTTTATTGTAGTGTGTGTGTGTGTGTGTGTGTGTGTGTGTGTCTTGTCTCATTCTGAAAACTCATTAGTTCTCAAAGTTGACGACATATGGATTTTGGAAAAGAGGAAAATTTTGTAGGAAAATTGGCATTTCACTGAAAAACTATTATTTTTTCTCACACCCTTAGATGCAAGCTTCAAAATGAGGTATCATTCATTAAAATCCCTTCAGTCATTTTCCTACAATTTCCATTACCAGTTCAAACTATATATATACCTATTTTTTGACATAGTTTCCTTGCGTTCAACAAAGGTCCTCCAGCGCCTAGGAAGTGCACGGATTCCACTGAAAAATATCTTGTGGTCGTGTGCGCAGCCAGCCATGCACTCATGCACCGCCTGGTGTACGAAATGTCTTTCCTCCCATCGCCTCTTTCAGTGGTCCAAACATGTGACAATCACTCGGGGCGAGGTCTGATGAGTATAGCGAATATGTAAAAGTATCGAAGTGAAGGTCATTGATGATTGCAACTGTTGCACGGGCAGAATGAGGCCGAGCATTGTCATGTTGTAAAATGATACCTGTGGTCAGACGTCCATGGCGCTTTGATTTTATTGCAGGCCGAAGATGATTTTCAACAAATTTGAATATGACTCACTGGTGATGGTGTTTCTCCTAGATATGTAGTGGTCTACGATAACGCCTCGTTCATCCCAAAAGAGAGTCAACATAACCTTCCCTGCAGATGGCTGCGTCCGGAACTTCTTGGGTTTTGGTGATGAGGAATGACGCCATTACTTCCTTGCTCTCTTTGTTTCGGGTTGATGGTAGTGTATCCACGTTTCGCCTCAAGTAACAATTTTCGTAATGATGTCATGACCTTCTGCTTCAAAGCACCGCAAAAGTTCTTCACAGGCGTCAACACGTCGCTGTTTGAGTTCTGGAGTGAGCTGCAGTGGCACCCACCTTGCAGACACTTTGTGAAACTTAAACACGTCATGAATAATGTGACGTGCTGAACCATGACTAATGCTCAGATCTGTGGCTATTGCATCCATCGTTACACTTCGACTTTCCATCACTATGGCTTCAACTGCTGTAATAGACTCTGGTATCACAACGTGGTGTGCCTGACCCGGGCGGGGAGCATCTGTCACAGAAGTCACGCCGTTACTGAACTTTCTACTCCACTCATACACTTGCTGCTATGATAAACATGCATCACCATATTGGACCTTCATTCGCCGAGGATTTCAATAGGTTTCACAACTTCACTGCTCAGAAAACGCATGAGAGAACGTTGTTCTTCGTTGGTGCATGTCGCAAGTGGAGCAGCCATTTTTAAACTGATACTATGACAGCGTTTCTCTTGTCTGCACTATACTGCCATCTGTAGGACATTGTCAATAGCAGTGGTAACAATGCTGCCAACTTGCAGGACAATGACGCAAAATATCGAATTTTTATTGCATGTTTAAAGTTTTCATTTGACTCGCAGATAGATAGAATAGATGATAGAGATTAAAAGATGATTAGCGCAGGCCTATATTGTTGCTATGGCAATATGTTTGTATTGTTGTCTGTGTCGCCATATCTTGAAAGGTATATAAGTAGACTTCGTTGAATTGCCACATGCAGCATGCAATCAGGTTGCCGGTGTACTGTAGTATAGAGGAGATGAGCGACCGCCCGGTCTGGTAGTATAAGCAGTTCATGTTAAGAGTTGTGACCGGTCCAAATAGATGGAGCAGCTACACCTAATGTATAGCTATGTAAGCACTTGTTTTTGCATTACTGTGTTTGCAAAAGTCAAAGCTTAACATTTGTTCAGTGCAGACAAGAATTCAATCAAACATACTACAATGAGACTGTTGCTGTTCCAAACAATTGGTCCAGGAATACCCTTACCCCCGCAGCCAGTCTTGACCCGTTGGAAAACGTGGTTGGATGCTGTTAATTATTATGCAGAACATTACGGCAAAATAATGGAGGTAATTGATGCATTGGATAGCACAGACAGTTCCGCTGTTGCAGCTGTAAAATCATTGCCTTCTGAACAGCTATTGGAAGATATTCTGTTCCTTGATTCTAATTTTAAAATCGTGTACAAAAGCATCACCCTGTTAGAATCGTCTAAACTACAACTCTCAGAAGCCCTAATATAGTGAATAAAGTAACACAAACCGTTATCCAAAATAACAAATCACTAATTTCAGAAAAAGTGAATGTAAGTTGCTAAAAATTCTGCCTATTCACAACTTCGTATTATAAATGATGTGCTATCAGGTCACGATAAGACGTCTGAAGTTGGTGTACTAAAAAGTAGTGATTTTCCGTTCTTCAAATAAGTACCTATTACATCGTTTGATGTTGAACGTACATTTTCCCAATATAAATACTGTTTGAGTGACCATCGGAGGAGGTTCACTTTGCAGTCGCTCAAAATGTACGTAACTTTTCACTGCAATGCACATATTCAAGGATGATGTGAGTATCTTACATTAAATTTTAAGAGTTAATATATGTCACTACAAAATAATTGTGTATTTACATGTTTAGACGTTTCCTACTTCTATGATCATTATATTTCTTGAATGCAGGATACAGGTTTTATTGTAACCTCAGTATACTACTCAGTGTTAACATCAGAGGCATACTCCATCCGTTGCACGTCCCCTTCTCATACAGTCTATACCGCGTGCGTAGTAAACCTTACGATTCTCGTGGCAATTCCACGAAGTCTATATATAAGCAACTCGATTTTTTATTTTTTTTTAATTATTATGCAAAAAGCTATAGAAGACGTGTGCAATGATGTAGAAATCGAAGAGGCTTGGATGACTGGATGTGCCTTACCGAACAAACCGCATGCTTAGGATCATATGGGCATATCTGCATTTTTGCCATTTTGAGAAAACGGTAAAAATGACTTCTGAATTTTTAAAAAGTTTATTCGCAATTCAAAATGAATAATAACGCATGGTAATGCATTTATATGGCACCATTTGATTTTGAATTATCCAAAAATAATAAATTTATAATATGTTGTATTAATTTTCTTCATAAATTTAATTCAAATCTGGTTTGTCTGATATAATCAATTTGTTACTGACACTTCTCAATAACTTAAAATGGTGTAAGTACCTGTTGTTGATGTACGCCCATTTGTTATTTAAACTTCCGAATAATTTCAATGACCTGTTGAAGGGGAAGCGTAATAGTATTACTATTAACATAATATTATTTTATTCTAGTGTTACGATCTACTTTCCAAACCAAATACAAATTTAAGCGTTTATTACATTTTATTAACACAACCCAGATAAAAAAAATAGTTTCTACTTTCAATTTATCAGAATAATATACTAATTTTTCTGATTCAGAATATTCGAAAGTTAGACCAGAATCACCTTCCAATTAGATTTAAATAAATTATACTACAGTCACAATCATAATAAGCCGAATATTTATTAAACTCCAATTCGATCAAATACATTATGTAGGCCTATGCTGATTTAAAGCATTACAAATCTACAGCAAAGAAAAATGCCTGGAAAATATAAATTTGATTTGAAAAGAAAAAGTAAATGTTTGACATACGAAATAATTCTACATGTAATTTAGACTATACAACAGAGTATTAGCCTACTATAACAAAAAAGATAAAAAAAATCATATGACAAAACCCAAACTTACGGTTTGGCCGTAATTTTATTGAAGATCGTAGCAAAGTGTGTGACAGGAAGACGTGGCAACCTTACATTCAGTGACTGTAGAAGCGAGTCGAAAGCAAGTCTGGAAAGATTAGAGACGAAGAAGGAAATGCACAGGCGCAAATGTGCCTTTGTGATGTCTCAGATTACTGAATCTTTCATGCAATTACATACACATACTTTACTTGTTATTTCCTGACCTAGTTGCCTCATAAGTGGTGCCTTCTTGGTATCACTTGTAAGGTTCAAATCTGTCTTCGGACAGTTGACTAAACAGCATTATAATGTGTTGTCTTGCGGCTCAACCGTTACTGTTATTTGAACACGTGTTGCATCTTTGCCATCTGTTCGCTGTTACTTTTACAAATAACTAAAAATCCTTTCACAAATAACACAATAATATTACACTTTGTGTTTAATTCTCCTCTCCAAGCCTTTACTACTGTCCGTCCGAGTGGTGATGTCGCAGGGTCGCCGAAACGGGGGAAATCACATGACACTTACTTACTTAACAAGGCCCTTTCCTGACAACTATTTCAAACTGTTACATAATATTAAGTAGATTTCGAATTATGTACAGAAATATTTTCAGGAAAGAGCTTAACAGTCAGGGTTGGATAGCTAATTCGCAAAATAACCGAAAATTATAGTCAAAAATTTTGTTTCGATACCGCAAAAACAACATTTACAATTCCGCACAATTCATCTGATAACGTAATACCAAATTTATTCTAACTCATTCTGTACTGGTGAACGTGGCGCTGATGAATGTGTGTTCGATGTTCGGTGTAGATGGCGCTGAACAGGGGCGGAGATTTTATGTTTACTGTATCTGATCGGTTCGATGTCTCCATAACCACAGTTGAAAGGAAGTGTTGCTGTTGAAAGTGCTGCCTGTAATAGGAAGTGAATTTAAAGGGAAGTGTCATTTATTAGAACGGTCACAAAACTTGGCGTGGAATACATTGTTAAGGACAATTTCAGATATAGAAAACAGCGTAAAATGAGTACGGGAAATATTTCGTGGAGATGCACGGAAAAGAAATGTACCCTTCTAATATTCAGAGAATGGAGACCGTCAAATTTCGATTAGCATTGTACAGAGCCCGAAGGTATCAGATGCCCACTCACCCTCACAATGTAAATGAGGCATTAGAACAGTTAAACAGTTTTAATATTTTAACAAATCGAGGCGAAAGGTTCAGTTTTGTATACATCGAAAATAAAGCAGTAATTTTTACTTGTGAACGAAATTTGCAGTTTCCATGTAGTAATGCGCGTAATATATTAATGGATGTAACATTCTACGTTTTACCAGAACACTTTCATCAGGTTTATACTATACAAACATATACTACATTGGGGTACGTCCAAGTCGCTTTTTGTTTACTATTATCGAAAACTGTAACAGCTTACTAATGCATGTGGAAACACATTCGTGATTTGTTAGTGATGATTTTAATCCTTAAACCATAATTTTAGATTTTGAAGTTGCTGCTCATAATTCAGACAAAAAAGTGTTTCCTAACATAACATTAAAGGCAGCAGTTTTCGTTTAAGCCAGACGTGGTATAGGAAGATACTCGACCTGGGACTTCGCTCTGAATATATCAATCCTAATTCCGAAGTAGGAATGTTCTTGAAATATATGTTTGGTTTAAAATATGTACCTCCATGCACAGTAGGGGATGCGTTTGTTGAGTTGCTCCTAATCACAATCGGTTAACGATATTCCTAGACTATGTACTTGAAAACTATGTAAGAGAAGATGCTAAATTCTCTCCTAAATTGTGGGCCAGTGTACCAACAGTTGAAATCAGAACAACAAATGGGGCGGAATCGTTCCATCGTCACTTGAAACGACAATTTTACAAACCTCATCCCTCTAGCCATGAATTTACGAAGTGTTAAAGGGATTGCAGAGTGAAACGTAGTGCGTTATAACAGAAGAAAAAACAGACGTGGCCAAGATAGTCGTGTTGCAACTGAACTATGGAGGAAATATCAAAGTGATGAATTATCATTACTGGAGTAGACCTAAGTTAAAAAAATTGCACTTTGGTTCCAGCCTATCGTACAGTACTGTAGACAAACGGCATACTGGGACAATCACTGGACAGTGTGCTTTAAAGATAAGTTGTACATGTATTAATTTTATTTAAGGATCTATTAATTTAGGGGTTTTAAATATTTTGCGCATTTGCAATCCGTTGTTTTGCGGGAAAGAAAGTATGGAATTTTGCGGATTAGCAGTACCTATTTGCGTAAAGGTAAGCCGCCGCAGCCACTAGCCTTTACAGAGGAGCCAGCAGAAATGGGTGGGGGAAACCAGTTTGCGACATAACCACTTGTATCGACAGTATAGTTCGAGTCAGCTTACTTCATACCCTATGGGTGAAACCTAACCATTTTCCCCCCATTACTACCTATGTTAGTTGATTGTGGTGATTTTCTAGTTTGCAGATTGAATTTCCTTTTACCAACTTCGTTTCGAATTTCGATACTGACAAATACTACAAATGATAATGATTTTGTACTGTTATGTTGGCAGCTGAGACAGACGCTGTCGGTACTGGGGTTCCACGCAAATAAATTGTACTAGATTTCTGAGCCTGTTACTGAAAGCTAGTGAAATTTAAACATAGGTACTAATAATTAATTAATATCAGTATTAGTATTAATACATAATAGTTATTCTATGTGTTGCGTTGTGGTTATAATTCAAGACTATAGTCAGCTAAGTGTAAATAAATATAACATATTTGGTGTGATAATCCAGGTGGGCAATCGATAAAAATACCATTTCACATTTTAATGAATTTCTTTCGTGTTTAGATTTTTATTACAATAATGTCAAAAAGAGGAAAAAGCATGGCAGCGGCTCCACCAAGAAAGCGTAAAGAGTGCTGCAAGAGTGGGGGTAACTTGCATTATTGGCGTTCTCTTCTTCAGATTTAAAGCAAAGTAGATAATGAAGAAGGAATTACGCTCACGGAGACAGCATTTATAACTAAAATAGCAAAATTATTAGGAGTAAGTATTCCTAAGCATACATTTCATGATGATATTCGGTTTTCAGATTTAGTAGGCTACTAATAATTTCATATAGTCAAATAAAATACATTTTTAGATTAGGTCTCGTGAATCAATTGGTTAGTCAACCAATGAATTTCATATTGTCAGACAAAATACATAACATGTTGATCCCTTTCTCGTACAGTTTGTCTACAAAAATATGTTACAAATTATTGAACTATTTAGAATAACCTTCCAACATAAATGAAGATAAATATCATAAGTCCTTCAATAACTGTCATGAAAATGAAAACAACTGCTAAGATTATTTGACATTTGCCTGTTTTTTCAAGTCATTATTTTACTTTGCCTTTTGTTTGCATAGTTATCTTAACATTGTAATTTTTCTCACGTCGTGTATTTTATTACATTTCATTATGTTGCATTCCATCTATGTCTTTATGTAAAAAGCTTCATAATATGCTAACCAGACCTGAAGATGCTATCTTAATAGCGAAAGCGCTAGTCGTATATATGTTTTTATGTGTATAACCTAATGTAATTTTTTGTACTACGCATTAGGTTAAAAATAGACAGTTATTGAAGGACCTATGATATTTATCTTCATTTATTTGTTAACTTGTCGGACCAACATGCCTTTCAAATTTTCCAACATAAAGGTAAAGTACGATAAGTAAATAAGTCATTCAGTACGTAGGATCGTGATTTTACTTCATAAGCTTATGTGATATCTGGTAACCGTTGGCAACACTGACAAGACGGCACTGTTCTTACGTGATCCTCACTATACATGTATTGCATATACAGTAGACTGCATAACAGTGTCTTTAGGGTTTGAACAACTCTCATACTTCATAAAGTATGCAAGTACAGACCAGAAGATGATAGTACGACCAGTTTCAAATTGTGTTACTTCGAACCGAGAGTAATGGCCTAATTCATTACTTTTATTATGATGATTATTCTTGTTTATAATGACTGCGGTGTGGTGATAACGACTCTATGCATTCTGAAATAAAATGTGACAGTGCGATATATACAGGCTCCAAAGAGGCACTGCATCAGATATGGCTGGTCATTTTATCCCAATTGTACTTCATGTAATTTATTGTTTTGTGTAGTGGATCACTGTTAGGTGTAATTAGTTTCAAATGTAGTTATTAATTACTATAAATAACAAAGCTCACGCCTCTGGCCCCTTATTCTGGATAATGAGCACATCTGCGACAATAACCATGCTACGCGTTCCCACCCAACACCACACATCGCCTGGAGACTCTACACTGCTGTCAAATATAATAATTTACAGCTATGTAAATGAAAATTCTCGTGGAATGGGCTATAAGCGTTTTATTCATTAATTTGTGTAATTCTAGCTCAATGCTTTTGTGCTTCGTAGCGAAGTGAGAGGATATTCACCTTTCTTGTTACATTTTTAATGTCTGAGTGACCTGGTACACGCCGCAGCGTAGCGCTAGGTTTTATGTAATGGCTGCTGGAAAGAAGTGGAAACTTTCTCATCTACTCCGCCTCTGCTCAGCTTCCCGAACCTCCTGCTGGAGAGCTTTACATTTTTGAATTGGTTATTGTACCTAGTACAAAGAGAAAGTATTGTGTTGCTGTCAACAATCGGTTTACAATTGTCCACTGAAAGATACATTACACCCTCCATGTTGGGAAAATGGCTTTTGGTATGATAGCCGTAGGTTCATGTGCAACTATCAAGTGATTCATTTGGTAATAGATCGCCACAGGATATATTTCTTATCGACAGGCAGGCTAAAGTGTCACCCTTAAGCAGTCGCGCCTAACTTTGTCACATTAAGGGTCGCGCAGGGTGTTGCTGACACCCGAAATATAATGGGTTCTTATGGGCTATTTCTTAGTGAACAATTAAAATATCGCTCATTTTATGTATGCAACTATATGAAATACTTTATTAAGAGTACCTATCACAATGTTGTAATTTCTGTACAATAATGGTATTATTTCAACATTGGTTCACATGTAATATTCACTCATATTATTATAACATCATTTACTTTTTATGTTTCTTTCCAGACCACTTTCTTGATTTTTCTGTGCGCACAGTCACTACTTAACATCCATTGTTATACTTTGTTACACAAGTAGGGTCAGTTTAGTTACTGACACTATTTACAATAGGAGCGTGGGGTGTTGACTTCACCCGCACCACTTACAGCGTTGTCAGACACAGCCTAAACGGAGCGGAGCGCTCCACTCTAACTCGTTGCGTGCTCCGGTGCTTCCACAGACATAAGCAAGTTCACGCTCCGACTGGACGTCTCTAGCACCACAACCGGTTTCGGAGCTTACAACTCTGACACTACTTTAAACCGTTATTATCTCGAGTATGCGAATTCCGATTTCAAACATGTTTACGGTTACGGTTACCTTACCAATTCTAAGAAAGGTACTGAAAATTTCAGAAGTATAGGCTTACTCAGTATGTAGTTACCAAATAAGTAGGCCTATATGTGACTGGGGTGTTAACAACACCCCGTGCGACCACTTAATGGTTAAAATATTATATAGCTGCCGCATATATGTGCGTCTTGAGGAAATGATATTGTACTGTTCCGTAGTCGCGTTACGCGTTCTTTCCTACTCTACTCCTCATTACATTAAAAGCCGTAATTTTAAGATCGTCCAAGAATACACTGGCACATACTGCGGCATCTTACTGTGGTAAAACGAGTCTTTCTATGTAAAAGTTGCTTTGAAAACAGATCTCTCGTTCTGCTTGAAGTGAGTTTATTGAAACTAATTCAAATGCAGTGCTTCTTCAAGAAGTGCTAATCAAAGACTAGTGATGATTTTTGAAGTTAGAGTTTCAGTGTTGAACAAAAAACTTTCCCGAAAAAGAACAGTTTTAACGGAGGAAAAACTAAATGAAATCGGAGCCAGTCTAGAGCATTCACCAAAAAAATCAATAGCTAAACTTGCACAACTGACAAGAGTTTTTCAGTCTTTTTCAAGAAATGCGGTTACTAGAGTTAAAACCATACAAGTACGAGTGAGTGAACCATGTTCTCGCGTTATCAATCTTGTATACGAGTAGAAAGACGACACTTTCAAGATCTACTGTAAGGTATAATAGATTTCATAATGGATTTCTGCTTTCGCCGTTGTAGGCAGCATTTTACTGGCTTAGCTCGATCTGTCGCCCGGGAGGCAGATTCCTTGCTACGGCAGCCATATATATTAAGAACCCTGTAGTACTTAATGAAAATGCAAGCTCCTCATTTTTCTTAACGCAATATAACATCAATAGAGTTCGTCAGGATTGTAGCACATGAAAAATAATCATAGTAAAAAAAAAAATAAAATTAGGCCTAATAGGTATTTGTTTAAAATTAATAAAGAATTGCAATTTTTTTCACACATAACAGTTTTTAATGTGAAACATTTATAATTTGAGGATGAAATGGATAAATGTTACGGAAATTTCAACAACTAACGTCACTTACTGAACAATCTCAGTGAGTTGCGTCATAATTTTCTGACATCACTTACTTAGCAACAGATCAAACTCTTGCATTGATATGGTATTTGCTAAATGAGTAGACTTACTTTTGTATGAATAATATTTCTTATTTCTCTCATCGCAAACCCATACAAACGGCTCTCGAACATACAAATTCAAATGAAGCACAATAATTCCATTGTAAATACTTGTAGCTACAGATTATATTCAATAAATGAATAAAGGAAAAATAATAATTACTAATACAATATGTTTAGTTCAAATGAATGTCGGCAGAGACAAACAATATACAGCGGGAATACTCGTATCGGTTGAATTTCGCTTTATGGTTATCGGCAACAAATGTTACAGACTTTTTATTGATAGGTTGTTTTTGACATATCTTTGTTGCGCCGAATAAATTAAAAACGAAACGTGAATGGTGCAAATTGGAAGCGTCCAAAAATGAATAGTGTGCTGTAATTCGTTTCTTTGACTACGGAATGATGTACACCTGTTGCAATCCACCGTAGAATGATAAAAATATAGAGACATGCCTAGGGAAATCAGCTGTAAAGGATTGGTATGTGTAGTTTGGTTCCAGCCAAAAATCTCTACAGGACAATCCACAAGACTCTATAGACTATTATAACAAATTATTAAATTCAACATGTTGATGCTTTTGTCCGAGAATATGGAGGTTAACACTAAGTGAATTTAGTATATCATCCAGGCAAACAACCATTAAATTTCCACAAACTCCTGCAATATCGCGTAGTGAGTGCCACACTTCTTAACTGCTGAGCAGAAAGCCGAACGTGTGATAACCTGACAACAGAATCTTAGATGATATTAGAAGGAAGGTGATTAATTCTTACAATGCATTGTAACAGGTGACGAACGACCCGTCAGTCACTCTCCTCGACTTAAAAGCTCAAGTTGAAAAGAAATGCAGGCAAAGTCATGTTATCGTTCTTTTTTAGATTATCGAGGTCCATTTCTAAAGAAATATCTGGATCGTCATCCATGGTGAATGCCCAGCGCTAAGTTTTACAGACATTTTCGGGCATATTAGCCAAAACGTCAAGAATAAACGTATACGACTTTTAACAAGAAGAGTGATTTTACTTCTTGATAATGTTCAAGCCCATACTGCTAGGTCAACCAAAGATGATTTGCACGAGTTTCACTGGGAAACAGTACCACAGCCGTCTTTATTTATTTTTAGTGGGTTATTTTACGACGCTTTGTCAACATCTCAGGTTATTTAGCGTCTGAATGAAATGAAGATGATAATGCCTGTGAAATGAGTCCGGGGTCCAGCACCGATACTTTGCTCATATTGACTGAAAACCCCGGATAAAACCTCAACCAGGTAACTTGCCCCGACCGGGATTCGATCCTGGGCCATCTGGTTTCACGGTTAGAAGCGCTAACCGTTACTCCACAGGTGTGGACCATAGCCCTCTTACAGTCTAGATATACCTCCTTGGAATTTCTATGTTTTTTTTTTGTATTATTAAAGAAGAGAATCATATTTCCATGAGATGATGCGGTACAAGATGATGTTATAAAACACTCATCCTTCTCCAGGCAACAAGGATTTTATGAAGCTGGTATCCGTTACCTGGTTTCACAGTGGGAGAAGTGTGTTAACAACCGTGGCGAGTGTTACGTAAGGTTAATTTCTTTTTTTCTATTAACGATAGCTGGGTTTCACTTGCACGATGCAATATGAAGAAAGGTTTACTTCTCGGAAAACGGTTCACTATTCTTACAAAAACTCTCTGTACCACCAGTGTGAGAATGTGCATTTCCAAAAGAATAGAAGGGAATTAGAAGATCACTTTTATTGCATGGAATGTTTAATTGGTTGATGGTTGTGTGATTTCAAATAATTGTATGTCACGGCTTGATGAGAATAATCTTGGCATAATGATGAAACAAAGAACTCAAATTTTTATTGAACATCGTGAACAGTACAAGAAATTAAATGTAGCATTCGCTGTTCAAGCTGTTCTTGAAGGTAACACGTGCAGTGACATTAAAATCTTCATCGATTTCTTCGAACACTAATATGTTGCAGGTTTCTAAGTAGCAAAATTAACGGACAATATTACAGAAACTGCAACGAAAATTTTCCCCGAATAGGTGCCCATTTAAACGTTCCATGTTAAAATAAATTTTTTAACTAATGTGAATAATTTTCACATACGGTACATAATTACTTGTTTTTAGAGAATGGATGTTTTTTGCACTAGTTTGTGTGATTGTCCACTTTATTTCTAGTTTTTCATTATTCAAGTTGTTATACAATTGGTATGAATTAAAGAAAAGAGATTCTAACCGCATTCATAATTCCAAAAATGTAGTATTATGGTCAGTTTTCTGTTTGTGTATAGTCTTTAATTATGTCATTGAAATGATTTCACTCATATTCAACGTAAACTATCAATTCATCTTATCATCACTAAAGAAATAACTAGTTTAGCCACAAAGCGTCTGCTATTACAATACATTCCATTCTGTCCTGTAAAGTCTGCCGACAAGCCAATGTTTTATTAACTATAGGTAGAAAGACTGAATATTGGATATTTAGTAAAACAAATATATTTTACAAAATTATTCTCTGATCTCTGAAGGATTTCAAATCCCAGTAATTAAGGAAAAGAAGAAATTGATTTTAATACGCTAATATTGTTCACATGTAATTATTGGAAATTCACTTTCTCTACGGACTAATTCTGTTGTATTTGTTCAGAACATTATAACTCCAAAAAAGCTGTTTTGAAATAGAGGCATTTTTATTTTCACTTTTCCTTTAAAAATCAGAATTGTAGTTTACATACAAATATGAATGAAAATAACATAGATTAGGACAATGTTTTATTATATGTATTTTCTCATGCTTTTCTATAGCTTCTAAGTAGTCTACCGGCAAATGTAGATAGAAAGGAATGTCCATTTTGGAGTTATGTTCTGACCAAACACCACAGAATTATGAACTCTATTATCTGAATAGCTGTTAATTAAAAGAACCGAAGTCCAGAAAGACAAATTTTAGAGGAGAAACATAAAACTATTTCTTGCTTAATCATTCAAGGTTATTAATTTTCTGAATCATTCAAATTAAGACGTTATACTTCAATCATTCAAGATTATTAATTTTCTGAATCATTCAAATTAAGACATTATACTTAACTCACATGCGTGAGAAGTGTATTTGGAAACAGAATCAAGTGCCCTTACTAGGGGCACTTAAATTTGCTGCATATATACCTTTTTAACAAATAATACATTTTAACAGAGATTTTTTATTTAAAATGCCAAAAAGGAGTTTTGTATGAAAAATAAGATCTATTAATATGTATTACTGTATGCAAAACTTTTTTTTCATGGATTTGATCAATTTGAAATTTATTTTTTTTTTCAATATGAATATATGTTATATTCATCTGTTGATTTATTCACATCAGTGTTGGGTCCATTGTTCAATCTACTCATAAAATATTTTAACATTATCCTCAATGTATGATTTTACTCTCTTTGCGTCATTAAGTTTTTGCTTTCTATTTCAGAGCTTTCCTTCTGAATATGCATTAATACTAGACAGTTCAATAATTATGACCCAAAACAAAGATGTGAGTGGTAAACCCAATGATGAATGGTATGGCAATAATAACTCCTGGACGCTCCTTGTCATAAATAAAGTGGTACAAATTACTTATAACAGAGGAACATCTTCTTATGACGCTTGGCATTAGCTTTCTCCACAGATTTTTCTTGTAATATTTCTGCCACCAGACTTTAAAAATTGAATTTCGACAGATTTTGTTGCACTTCCACAACGGCAAATTTGAGCGAAGAACTGCTAAAAATAATAATTTGAATCAATTGCAATATGCTGTAAATTCGATCATGCTTTTTTAGAGTTCGTTTAATAATCTGTCACAAGGCTCAAACTGTGGCTTCTGATAGATTTTGCATCAGATTTGTCACTTCTTGACATGAATAGTTAGTTCTGTAGCTGCTGCTCTTTTGGAAGCATAATTTGTGTGTGTAAATGCCTGGATTTGCAAGCCCCTTGCCTTTTTTAATATTAGTGTTAACTACAGCGTCTACTTCACTATCAGAATTCATTGTAATGAAATATTAAATATAATAGCATGTACACGTCTTATAAAGCTATATGTTGACTGGACCACATATACTGCAAAAATGACCACAAGCCTCAGTATTAGCTTTAACTAAAATAACTTAATTGATGAAGTTTAGCCAACATGTAATTTTCCAAGTGCATAATGTTGTTTGTTAAAAGAACACATGTCCTACACTTCTGCCTTTTAACAAAAAATCATGATATTGAATGCTGTCCAGTTGCCACTTCCGCTGGACATTTGTCGGTCCTTCTAACATAAATCAATGTCTCTATGTTCAAAGAACATTATAATCTAAGAAACTGATTTTCGAAAAAAAAAAATATGACTTTGGCCCTTTTAACAAACAGTTATTCTGTGGAGAACCTGTAGTACAAATATCGTGTTACCTGGAACTGAAGAGTGGATATAGGAATTGAAGACTTTTGCAGTAAATCTGAGACTGGACTGTCCGATGGTCTGTGTTCCTGTTCTTTGAAACTTTCTAAGTGACTTATCTCACTCCTGGGAATACAGCTACCGCAACGCGAAGTCTTCGTAATTTAGAAACCGAGAATATGGTAGCTAAGCGTAGAACTGACGAGTATGGATGTATGGCGTGTGACTGCTTTATATTTTGTGGGGACGACTCGAGCTAATGGATGAATGAATAAATGAAACAAGGAACTAATTAATTAATTAGGAAGTTAAAAGTAGACTAGAAGCAGAGGTAAGAGGTTTCTTCCCACTGCAAGATGTTGTACAAGAAAATGCAAGGTTACTATGGGACTATAACATGCGAATGATCTTAAATACAGTCACAGGAGACACAACCGGTATTTCACCGTTAGTTTGTCGTTAAATTCAAGATATAAATATGACATATATCTATGCATTAGAATATAGCCTACCGCTGTGGAGTAACTGTTAGCGCGCGCACACGCACACACACACACCATACATACATACATACATACATACATACATACATACATACATACATACATACATACATACATACATACATACATACATACATACATACATACATACATACATACATACATACATACATACATACGTGCATGCATGCGTGCATGCGTGCGTGATA
Organism: Periplaneta americana; assembly: GCF_040183065.1. NCBI lineage: Eukaryota > Metazoa > Arthropoda > Insecta > Blattodea > Blattidae > Periplaneta > Periplaneta americana. The sequence continues at coordinate 89,098,386 of NC_091119.1, forward strand.
TCGATAGTACTTAACATTTCAATATCTGAATTATCGTTTGAACTCATTTTAATAATGTTTGTTTTTTTTCCTAGTATGCTGTTCTGTTATAAACAAAAACCTATCGTGTTCAAAACTCTCGCAGGAAGAAATTAGCCTAATAATAATAATACGACCGCCTCTCCACTAAAGATATCTCCAAAATTAGTAAAAATAATACTATTACTTTTATTAAAAAATTGCATTGTTATAAAGGTGGATGAAACATTATACCATATACTTATAACTTCATACTACAATACTCGACTGGTTATCGAAGTCGGCCTGCGGCCTCGTTTGTATCGTAATTTGCGTGCATGCGTGCAAGTATGCATGCATATATGTATCAATGCCTACCCACTTCAATTTACGTGATTCGGGTTCCTCATATTACGGATGGAATATAAAAGAATTGAAGATTGGTGTTCCAAGAAAAATTTAGAAAGTGTGTCGAACAAATTGTTTTTAATGTTTATAATAGATAAAATAATTTCCTTTTTATTTAATTTAATGTGTGGTTCTCATTACGCAACTAGTTAGCTAGTAGCAGTATCATTACCTAACTAGTTGCGTAATGAAGTGTTTACAACATTTTTATTAGTGATGTAAAATCCACATTGCACAATGATTTTTCTGCGCCTAGTTTTATGTCAGTTAAGGGGAAAGACGAATGAAATTTTGGTTCTTTTCGGTCAAATATCGCATTTTAGTTTTCATTTTGTGAAAAATGATTCAGCAATCTTATTGATATGTCGAACAAGTTTTAGTGCTCCGCGGCGCTTGGACGTATAAAAATTACGTCATGTCTAAGTGGCTGCTCCCTTGAATTTGAATTACATGCAAACTTTAGAAGCTGTTTTCTCACACTTTGTTTTTTAATACATTTCGTCATTTTCAGCGTTTATGCTCTTACAATTTTTTTGCTAGAAACATTAAATTTTTGCTATATGTTTCATGTACTGTGGTTAACGAAAGATTTAAATTTTGAAAATCCATATTTTTTTTTAATTTTCTGCCTTTATAGGCTATATGTAAATTCAAAATTCTGTATGCTCATATCAGAGATTTCGTAAGAGACAGTCATACATGAAATTTAAATTTTGTAAGAGGACATAGATTTTGAAATTATGCAATTTTTTTTAATCTGAATGACTAAATCTTATTACAAGGAAAGTTATATACAAGAATACTTACAGCAAGGGGATGAAGCGTGCAAAATATGAAGTCTCTACCTAAAAAATTTAGAATGTTGAAATTTCACCTCTCATACTCCTTAAGAACATTCTGTGGAGCGAGTCACCACAGACTTCTGGTTGGCGCTGAGGCCTTAGTTTTCATATTGTAGTCAGCATCTTCCATCCGCAGTGAGCACACCTCTGTGCTGTGAGATTTATAGTGCCGGAGTCAAAGTATTTAATTGAAGGTCTTATTTTATAAGGGTACGAGATTGTTATGCTGAAATTGAACGTGTGAACAGAGCTGGAGAATGCAGGAGTGACTTGAGTGATGACGTAGACAAGAGCGGAATGTGATGGTGAATAAAGAAACGAGGGAACAGAATAGAAATGGCGATACGTCAGTGGCCGTGCAATATGCCGGCCCCGTACATCACTCGTTGCCAAGGCAATTCCGCAGGCACTGTCTAATGGAGACCGAATGTACGGTGACAGCGCAGCAAACAAGCAAGGCGAGAGATCACTAGGAATGCGGCACAGGTCATGCCAATCAGTCTGTTGAGAGTTACCTCCTTTGTTGAGAAATCTCCATTCTTGATTGGGAACTTTTCAGGTTTCATAGTAAACAGAAAAGGAATGCAGATTTCTATAATGAATGAATTAAGTAGGGCAGAATCGGGTAGTATCGGACATCGGGTAATATCGGACAGTGAGTTTTTCACCTACCACACGATGATAGTACCTGATTGACATGATTACGTTTCTGTGATGTCGCATAGAGAAACGTAATCATGTCATTCAGGTACTACCATATGGTGGTAGATGAAAGAAACGCACTGTCCGATATTACCCGATGTCCGATACTACCCGACTCTCCCCTAATGAATGAATGATCACATATACAGTCAGTATTAAAAGTACTATCAGTTCATAACTGAGGTTTTATAGCTCATTGTGCGCAACCAGTACGTGTCCCTCAGTTCCATGTCATATTATAACGTTGGACATTCCTGCGCGAAGACAAGGATCATGTGAACACTGGATGCTTTCACTATGACGGTTTACACCAAAGCGCATGATCTTGTTTACGCGAAGTCACAACTAACCGAATAGACTGTAGTACTGCACTACCAAAACTTCTGTGGCTTTGACCTAGAAAATCGAGCTCTAGTGCAGTACTTATCACCTATCAGCTGGGGCATGGGAGTGCCAAGCTACTTGGAACTGGAGTACGATTCTCATGATTGCGTCAGTACTGTATTGCCACGTCTGACGAAATCATAATTAAGGATGGTGAAAACTATGTTATGTCGACCACTAATCGACGGTAGGTGACAACACTGGAGACACCTGAGAGAAATTCAAAAGCTGATAATGAAGAGTTGGAACTTAACGGCTGGGTGAAAGGTTAGTCAGATGATGTCAGTCGGTCTATTGTTCTCGCCAAGCTTAGACGACCTCACTCACACACTCTGCTGACTCGTGCCTTACCCAAAACATAATAAATCATACGGTGCATGCCTGTTAGTTATGCATCGTTGTCACATTATGACTCTGAATTAGACCAGCCGCTGGGCTGAGGAAAGTACGATTTTTTTAAACAGGGAAGTTAGTAGTTTTATCTTGTGGCAAGATAAGCTGACCTCTCTACTCGGGGTGAGGCAGTCTATGTTTGGCAACGCTGTTAAAAGCAATTCAGTTATCGGACGCGGTCAACTGCATAACATTAACATCGAGAGCATGTTGATCTGACCTCTTTGACTTCTTTCCTCTGAGCTGGAGTCGTCTAAGTTTAGCTAGTACCATACACTTAGTCGAGACGCTGTTATTCCCGGCGTGACTCCTCCTCTTTGCTTACTTCTTAGAAAGTGAAGGCTCTATAAGGTCTAGGTAGGTAGTATCGTTCGCCATTTTTGTTCTTTCGTTGCCGAACTACCGGACGAGAGATCTATTTGCCACACCGTTAAACATTATCATGTCGTAGCTTCTATGATAATAAATCAAACGCACTGTAATTAAGCAAATAATTGAGCGGCAAATAACGTTCTTGTGTGCTTTCTGCGAACGCCAACGAAAGAGCCAAAATGGCGGGCGATTATATTAAGTATTTATTGAGCCTTCCTTATCTTCATCAGCGAATCACAAGACGCACAAGTTTAAAGTAGCCGACCTGCAACGTGATTGGCTGCCGGATATAAAAGCGACGGGACTATAGTGGCTCGCATATTTAACGCGCCGTCAGAAGTTTTGGCGCATCAGTAGACAGGCTTATATTGTTAGTCATTATTCAACAGTATTTTTCATTAAATCATTAAAATGTACGTAGTATTAAACTATTACAGTATTAAAAAACATTTGACAATCAGTTTAAAATTCTTGTCAGCTAGACATGTTCCAGGACCTTTACTGTCATGTCTTCAGTAGCTTTTGAGCCACATCAGCTGTTGTTCATGCTGATATCTCGTGCCGATGTATATCGTCGACAGTCAGTCGGCAAGTGTATTTTAATACTGTGATATTTTAATAATACGTACATTTTAATGCAGGTTTCGTTTATTTACTGAGACTCGAAAAAAAACCATCTCTCATACAATCGACATTCATAGCAGAAGGGATGACCTTCCTACGTGCTTGCCGCCTACACCTCCAGGGAAGGTTTCCAGGTACCGGCACCCAGTTCTACTAGAAATTGAGCTGGCCACAGTGCAACCGGAAGAATTAAGTAAATTAAAAAAAAAAAAAAACATTGCAAATTGAAGCCGCGACCTTCGACTTTGCAGCCTACCATTTGACAGTAATGGCGGTAAATATTTGAGACAAAATGATTGCTGGCTCTTACAAAAAATATTTAACTCGTGTGGTCTGGAAAATAGGCTTCGCTATACTGTTCTCGGAAATATGTTGCTAATTTATCGCTGGCAGATGTAATTTTTCACGAGAAATCCATCAATTATTCCTTTCTCCCTCATGTCAACGCTGTAGTCGCTACTCCTCTAGTTCGAATTTCTCTCGCGGATAGAAATGTGTCCTGTTTCGTCGGTTCAAAAACTGGAATCAAGTGTAAAATGACAAAACTGATGTAGGTCTAATTCGAAGATGCCTACTGCCATACGGACACATAATCTAATATGCAGTGCTTAACAAAAAGTGTGTTCGCTTGTATTGTACGCCAATCTACCATTTTGTAATATTTATTGTAATACTGTACATTATGTATGAGGAAGTAATGGTATCGATAGACAAAATATGATCAAATTTAAAACTTGATTTCTTTAATATGAAACTTGTCGCGAACATGTGCTCCGAAACAGATACATTTTCTCTTAATTCATGAAGTTGGAGTTACTGTACTACGTAAATAGAAGATACTGCCCAGCCCTTTTCATTACGGCTGAACATATTCAGAAAGTGACTAATATCCACTTGTATCAATTCTGTAAGAAACAAAAAAACACACAAAGACACGTGATTAGAAAATCGCTTCGTGTCCAATAACTTACACATGAAAACAGCAATAACCTAACTTGTACAGATATATGTATATATATATATATATATATATATATATATATATATATATTAAATAAAGAAATAAAAGAAAAATAACAACTAATATAGCACATAAATTACATTAATTTTATTTCACTCTCAATCATATCTATAGTACTCATAAATAAGAATTAATTCCTTAAAATCTAAATGTCAAAGTATCACCCAACTGAGAGCATACAGTTCAACGTAATTACAGCGACTATGAATCTCCTGTCACTTTTATGAAGTTATATCCGTAGAACAGTAAGTCACGGAGAGGCACAAGTAGTCAAGAGGCTTAGAATTCACATAGTTCCTAAATAACTGCTCCAAAATCACTTGGAAGGACAAACCCTCGCGTAGGTTTTTAGTTGATTATTTCTTTCTTAACTTCATTGATGCTGATTTGAAGTTCAGTTAATAGCATTTTTTGAGAACCGAGCAAAATAAATTGGAAAATGCTGCACCTTAACAATTTCCCAGGTAATGAATTCTGTGGGGGGACAAACATTCCAAAATATTGTAGCTGAATCCATTTAAATTTGTAATTTAACGACGCTAAATCAATTAAAATATTATCTAACACTTTAGAATTAAATGATATTTTCGTGAGATAAGTAAGAGAATTTGCCATGGGGTCACCTCATATAGAACATCATAAAAAGTAAACCCAATCAGTTAATCAGACCAAGATAAATACGAAACTAAACTCCAAGTGCCATATTCATAGACATTCTTAGCCCGGGCTTCCGGTGGATGATCAGCGAACTATTGTTTTTCGTATTCATAAACCAGTGTTAGCGATATGATAATGATATGAATCCTGTACAAGTAACCAGTCGATAGCCGGAGCTAGTTTAGCTCGCTCGTAGCGCGGGCTAGCGAAATAACTATGAATAGCACCCTAAGGTACCTCTGGAGCAGGGGTCGTCAGCACAGAGCACCCTGGGGCTAGCGTCTCTTACCCGTGGAAAACGCAGTGCACCATGGTGCACTCGTAGCTGCTAGCGGATATGCTCTCTATCTCTTCCTGCTGCACGACGGTGCACACGGCACGGCACCGTTTACCCTTTGCACATTTCAGCGAGTGCTGACGACCACTGCACTAGAACATGAATTCTGCTCTCTTCTCAAAAACCAGACCAGCATAACTCATTGAAGGCTGATTTTGTGCATTACCGTCAACAAACTCAGTTCCGTGTACTGATTGAAATCAAATGCCCAGTGGCATGTCTTCTCATGATGAGTGCGGTTAGCACTATAGACATGAATCAAGTTTCAGTAGTTTATGCGTTTTAAAGTTTCAGAAATTGATAGCAAAGTATTCTAGGTCTTTTTCGAGAGTAAGGTTATTAAGTAGTTTATAAAAGATGCTTTGTAAATTTGCCCTCAATTAGGAACTTTTTAAGGTATCAGTTTGTCCCTCTGTCGTATAGCTGATCAACAGTGTGAAAACGTGATTGAAAATAAACGCTGAAATATTTGATGTTTATTCACTTGATATTGATGAACAAACATAAAGATCCTACTCAATTAGTTATATTTAAAGGCGTAGTGGTTTGATGAAGATTGTTGCATGGTAGTAGAAAGAAGGAAACAGGCAAAATTTAAATTCTTACAGGATCCAGTTGAGGAGAAGAGAGATAATTATTTCAATGAAAGACGAGAAGCAAGTCGTACATTTAGGAATAAAAAGAGAGGTTACTTGAAGAAAAAACTGAATGAGGTAGAAACAAATAGTAAGAATAAAAACATTAGATTTATATAAGGGTATAAAGGAATTTAAGAACGGATATCAGGCAAGGGTAAACGTGATCAAGGATGAGAATGGTGACTTACTTGCAGACTCTCCATCAATCCTAAACAGATGGAAAAACTATTTTGGACAACTACTAAATATACATAGGCCAAATAGAAATGATCGGGACGAAATTGAAATACAAACTGCTGAGCCATTTATACCCGAACCCACGCTTTCAGAAGTCGAAATTGCGATAGAAAATCTGAAAAATTACAAGTCTCCAGGTATCGATCAAATTCCAGCAGAAATAATACAAGAGGGTAGAAGTGCATTATATAGCGAAATTTATAAACTTGTACTTGCTATTTGGGAAAAGGAAATTGTATCAGAACAATGGAAGGAGTCCATAATTGTACCTATTTTTAAGAAGGGGGACAAAACCAACTGTGGTAACTTTCGAGGAATATCACTTTTGTTGACGTCGTACAAAATTTTGTCCAATATTCTTTTGAGAAGATTAACTCCGTACGTAGTTGAAATTATTGGGGATCATCAATGTGGTTTTAGGCGTAATAGATCAACCATTGACCAGATATTTTGTATTCGACAGATAATGGAGAAAAAAATGGGAGTATAAGGGTACAGTGCATCAGTTATTCATAGATTTCAAAAAGGCATATGACTCGGTTAAGAGAGAAGTTTTGTATGATATTCTTATTGAATTTGGTATTCCCAAGAAACTAGTTCGATTAATTAAAATGTGTCTCAGTGAAACGTACAGCAGAGTTCGTATAGGTCAGTTTCTGTCAGATGCGTTTCCAATTCACTGTGGGCTAAAGCAAGGAGATGCACTATCACCTTTACTTTTTAACTTTGCTCTAGAGTATGCCATTAAGAAAGTCCAGGATAACAAAGAGGGTTTGGAATTGAACGGGTTACATCGCTGCTTGTCTATGCGGATGACGTGAATATGTTAGGAGAAAATCCACAAACGATTAGGGAAAACACGGGAATTTTACTGGAAGCAAGTAAAGAGATAGGTTTGGAAGTAAATCCCGAAAAGACAAAGTATATGATTATGTCTCGTGACCAGAATATTGTACGAAATGGAAATATAAAAATTGGAAATTTATCTTTTGCAGAGGTGGAGAAGTTCAAATATCTGGGAGCAACAGTAACAAATATAAATGATACTCGGGAGGAAATTAAACACAGAATAAATATGGGAAATACCTGTTATTATTCGGTTGAGAAACTTTTATCATCCAGTCTGCTGTCGAAAAATGTGAAAGTTAGAATTTATAAAACAGTTATATTACCGGTTGTTCTGTATGGTTGTGAAACTTGGACTCTCACTCTGAGAGAGGAATATAGGTTAAGGGTGTTTGAGAATAAGGTGCTTAGGAAAATATTTGGGGCTAAGTGGGATGAAGTTACAGGAGAATGGAGAAAGTTACACAACGCAGAACTGCACGCATTGTATTCTTCACCTGACATAATTAGGAACATTAAATCCAGACGTTTGCGATGGGCAGGGCATGTAGCACGTATGGGCGAATCCAGAAATGCATATAGAGTGTTAGTTGGGAGACCGGAGGGAAAAAGACCTTTGGGCAGGCCGAAACGTATATGGGAGGATAATATTAAAATGGATTTGAGGGAGGTGGGATATGATGATAGAGACTGGCTTAATCTTGCACAGGATAGGGACCGATGAAGTTATTACCATAATTTAATGGAAACATATAGCAAGTAATATAAAATATACACGTTCAAACTAAATGATATGTCAATCTTCATTAAACTATGGTATTCACTTGACTTAAACCCTTGCTTTCTCCGTTTTTAATAAATGGCGCTTGGCCCACTATGGCTCTGAACCATTCGTATAATGTTATTTTACTTCTTTTGGCCTCAGTGTATTATCATACAGTATCTTGTAAAGTTGTATTTGTTAGCGAATGTATGATTTTTTACTGTTGTGTATTTAATAATGGAAGAAAACGGTGATTTTGTGATGAACTTGGGGAAATAACCAAGGTAAGAAGAGGAAGGCTACTGGTAGGATGGCAGATGTGCGAAAAAAGATTAACTCAATGACATATGTCCAAGGAGCAGACTGTAATTGCGGAGTGAAGTGTTTTTAAGTTGTGCCAAACAATATCAATAATTCAATACTTCATAATTTTAATCTTATGACTGACAAGGATGAACAGAATTCATATTTGTGTGGCCTAATATCTGTTCTTCCCGTAGCTAGGCGTCGCAATAGAAAACCAGAAGGAGAAGCAAGAGTTTAATGAAGCAACATATAAATATAGAGTATGTGGAATTGTAGGTGATAACTAGGACTGTGACATTGGAGCATTTTTACAGTGAAAGAAAGCCAATTTACTACAGGATATGCACAGAGTACGCAAGGGTATGTGTGTACGGAGACGACATAACCACCGCGGTACCGTTCATTCAAGTATAATGCAAACTGTCGTGAAGTGTATTGCGCTCAGAAGGAAAGAAACACGTCTTGGAAACTGGAATATTTATTTTCACAGTGTTGTGCAGATGTATTTTGCATTCTAAATAACAATCCGTATTGTAAACTTTGCAATGTCAGCATTACGTCTGCTAAAAACAAGGAATAGCCTACAACGTTCAAAGGCACGCAAGTAAAATGAAACATAAACGGCTGGAACAAGGAAATGTGCAGAAGGACCCTATATCAAATTCAACATTTTAAGAAGACATGTGTAAGGCATTTATATCTGCCGACATACCATTTAACAAACTCGCATCGCAAGGTTTTACAGAAATACACTAGAAGAGAAATTACACATCAGACTACGTTACGGAAGTACTATATCGAGAATATTTACAACTCATGCATTACTGAGGTCAGAGGTAAACTGACAAACTAACAAATACTATATGATGTCAATTGATGAGACGACGGATGCTGTTAGACGGCATATATTTAATGTGATTGTTAGGGCTCTAGATCCGAAAGGCCCTGCTGGATTATACTTACTGTCGTGTGATGTGATAAATGCTGTGCACAATTCTATAATATATGAGATTTTTCTAAATGCAATGTAATTATTATGGTCATCAGGTATAGAGCATGACAAAGTACTTCTAATTGTCACCGACGCAGCACCCTATATGTTAAAGGCCGTAACTACGTTGAAAACAACATACAGAAAAGTGGTAGCTAATATTCTGTCGGGTGACAAATACGCTGTAGATGTCGAATTGAATGATGTCAAATATTTCACATGTGCACTTGTCGTTTCACAGTTTTTCTGCATTCAAATCCATACTAGACAGTAGTAGACACTCATTTGCTTTCGAAACTTTGAGAATGCATCTTGTTGTTCACTGTAATAATTACAAAACTAAACACGCAATAGACAATAAGTCTAAGCCCACATATGTTGAATAGAATTTTCCAATAGTTGAAATGAAGTTAAATAAAAATAGAAAGTAATTCAGAGGGATGTGTGTATTATTCTCTTCTGCAGACTGTACTGTACAAGACGGAGCGGTACTGCATACTCTGTGTATATCCTGGAGTGAGTTGGCTTTCTTTCACTGTACACATGCTCCAATGTCACAGCCCTAGTGATAACGAAGTTATTAGTGAGTTTGATGTTTGCATGAAACCATTTATGGCCATGCATGGAAACGGGAAAAAGTGGAAAGCCTTGTAAATGCTTTGAAGAAAAGTGAAGTTAGTCCGAAAAATAAGCAAGGAAAGCACAAGCTATGATGGTAAGTTTTATCTTTATAGGTTTGGGAATATTATGTAATTATATTTTTCGCCACTTTCGAGTACTATTTTAATTAATGTTTCAGGACTACTTCCAGTGAGTGCAGCAAAGTATCGTGACTTACACTTGTTGGCGAAGTTTTGTGGATCGGACGCATAGGTCTATTTTCAAAATCTCAAACATAAGTGGAAAACACTGTGGGAAAACAGACTGTCAGAAATTATTGTTATTTTTGTTTTGATGTGTTCAAGTAAAATACATTACTAAATGTTGTTATAAGAACATAACTAGCAACACGTTTTTAAAATACAAAAAATGTAATCATTCTCATAACTAAGTAAGGTAAAAAATATTTTACTGTGTATTCCTTTACTAAATATTAGCATACTTTGCTTCTACAGTAAGCTAAATTAAGGAGATAAGGCCACGGGACTGAGCCCCTTAATTATAAGAAAAGTTTGCACTTGTGTTCTTTTTAAAATTAAAACATTTTGATTAAAACGCTTTTGTTAATTTTTTTCTCTGTAAATATAATTATATGAAGTCTTCCCAATAGTTTCAACTAAAAAAAGTTATATATAATAAAGAATTGTTTTATAATTTCAGTCAACAACTTATCAATTAATACACAAAATAATTTTCTATTTTTAAGTTTCACATCACAAGGTTATATAGCCACAAATATTTTCGATTTTTTTTAAATCATCTTCAGATGGAGAGACATAAATTGGCCATTTGAACATAGGTAAAATGCAAGAAAAAAATATATACGCACATTATTAATAAAAAATCAAACTGTTTAAAAACAACATGACATAAAATTTGGCTCTAAGTCATTTCTATATGATAAAACATTTTTTTTTAAATTTCAATCTAACAGTCATGAAAATATATATATTTTTTTCTGTAAATATTTGACAACGCATTTGAAAAGCGGTACACCTATTACAATTTGATATTTATGACAGTGAATTAGCCTCTGAGGTCAGTTAAATACTAACAGGTCTTTACTGGAATCAATTAAGATGAAATTCTGGGATTTTATGGAAGTGACTAATATTGACGGTGGTGTGGTTAGTCTACTTCGTTTTTCTTTTGCACAGACAGTGGACCTGAAATTTTAACCTCAATATGACTTTTAAAGGAAAGAAAACTATATTACAATAACCGTAAAAAAGTTACTGGGTTTCATATACTTTAAAATGCTGTATTGAAATTTATAAATAGTGGACTTATCCCTTTAATTTCTCCTATCCTTCATATAGTCATATATGTAGCTCAAAGTATGAGAGGTTTTATGATTAGCTAAGACATTTTTTTTTTACAGTCTGCATGCTCCATTACTGTGGAGTAATACTATATGCATTGGTTTAACTTAAACTATGTTCATATAATTACTTTATATTGTTCTAAGAGTTTCTTTATAGGCAATATAGATGGATGAATTTTGTACTTTTCTTTCATTGTAATTTGTCAAACTGTATATTGTTAGTAAATTTGATCAAGTTCTGAACCGCAACAAAATATTTTTGGCTATATAACCTTGTGATGTGAAACTTAAAAACAGAAAATTGTTTTGTGTATTAATTGATAAGTTGCTGACTGAAATTATAAAACAATTCTTTATTATATATAATTTTTTTTAGTTGAAACTATTGGAAAGACTTCATATAATTATATTTACAGAGAAAAAATTAACAAAAGCGTGGGCCTTAATCCAGTTGAATTCTATTTGCCACTTCTTCCTCTCCGCTTCCTTTACTTCTCTTCTGATTTCTTCTATAAGATGCGTATGATTTGTTTGATTTCTAAGGGAGTCTAATGTTATCCTGCTGTCTGTAAATATTGAAATTTTTTGCTGTTGACTTTCCAAAGTCTGTACATGTTGAATAGCTTTTAATATGGCTAGTTGTTCAGCCTGATTGTTGGAACATTTGCCATTCAGTCTGTATTTTAGCGCTTCCTCCAGGTTGCCTTCTTTGAATATAGCTACTCCTGTTCCAACACCGAGTTCACCTTTGCTCCCATCTGTGAAGATTTTAATTATATTATATTCGTTGTCCTCTTTTCCTTCTCTGATTTTTACGTGGTCAGCTGGATGCTGCCAATGTTTTAACTCCATATCATGGTCAATCTGATTCCTGTTCTCATGGTCATGTTGGTTTCTGCTTCTTTTGACAACTCGGTAATACTCTGCTGTCTCCTCTATTTGGATGTTTATTGGGATTATTCCCGTTATCACGCTCAATGCATCATTGGATACAGTTCGGTATGCCTTTGCTATTTTTATATTTATGAGCCTTTGTATTCTAATAAGCTTAGTTTTATAGAATTTATTGTCCATTATTCTTTTCCACACTGGGGCTCCATATAAAATTAGTGGCAATATTCCTCCTTTGTAAATAGTTTTCAGAGCTTCGTGCTTTAAACCCCATGTTAGTTTGGCTGTTTTTGAGAGCGTGAATATTAATTTTGTACACTTTTCTGCTACATAATTGATATGGTCTCTAAAGGTTAGTTTATTATCAAATATTATTCCTAAATATTTTATGGCGTTGATTTGCTCTAGAGGTTTGTAATTAAGATAAATCTGTATATCCTTTCTTTCTCTTCGTTTCCTTCTGGACAGCAGCATTACCTTAGATTTACATTCATTGAACCTTAGTTTATTGTTTTTAGCCCAATTAGTTATTTTGTTCATTTCTATATTCATATAGTTTTCATCTTCTGCAATGGATTCTCCTTTGGTCAATATTAATAGGTCGTCGGCAAAGGCTATTGCTTTTGAATGTGTTGTGAACTTTAGGCTGAGTAGTGAATTATATAGCAGATTCCAAAAACCAGGCCCGCAGCTTGATCCTTGGGGGCATCCTTTTGTGACATTTCTTTCGACTCTGATGTTGTTGTTTGACAGTACTGCATACCTTTGACTGAAATATCCTTTACTGAGATGATACAAATTTCTTGGACATTGTGTATCTTTCAAATTCTTTAGGATGCTTGGCCACCAAGCTGCGTCAAAAGCTTTCTCAACGTCAAGACTTGCCATTATTACTAGGTTCCTTTTTTCTAATTCCGGTTCTATAAAGTTTTTTACTTCCATTGTTGCATCTATCGTATTCTTCTGTGGTATAAATCCATATTGGTTTTGTTTCAGTATGTCATTTGTGTGCAGATGGTAATTTATTCTATTAATGAGGAGTTTTTCTAAAGTCTTTCCACCAAAATTTAGTAAGCTTATGGGTCGATACTTGGATGGATGCATGTCGGTTTCCTTCCCGGGTTTCGTTATTAGAATTAGATTTGCTGTTTTCCATATTTTGGGAAAGCATCCTCTGCTTAAGCATTCATTATATATTGTCGTTAGAGTATCAGGGAAAATTTTGAACGTACGTAGAAGTATTTTTCTAGTAATTCCATCTAGGCCTGGTGCTTTCTTGCTGTTGAAGCTTTCAATCGTTTTTCTTATTTCATCTGCCGTAAATTCTCTATCATCGTTAGTATTAATTGGTTCGTCTATCTCCTTTCTAATGTTTTGGTGTTGTTCGTTGTCATATTCCTCTTTATCCTCTGTGATTAGGTGATCGAGAATTTGATTCATTGTGTCAATTAGATTTGTTGTTTCTGTGCCGTCAGATTTTTGCAGTGTAGTCATAGTGCTATTGGTTCGGAGTTTTCCAGTTGCCAATTTATATATTTGTGACCATGGATTAATTGATGCTTTTACATTACAGAATTCTTTCCAAGAGCTGATTTTTTCTTTTCTAATTTCAAGCTGATATTTTCTCTTCTCTTCGAAATATGTACGTTTCCTGGTTTCCCGTAGTTCCTCGTTGTTCTTAGTTCTTTGATATAATCTTCTTAGAGCGTTCACCCTTTTCCTGTTTATTGTGAGTGTTTGAGTCCACCACGGGACTGATTTCCTATTTGTCTTGATGTTTGCTGTATTTGTAGTTTTGAAAGATTTCTTGCAAGCTGATTGAATTAAATTGAAGAATTTTTCAACAAAGGTTTCCAGTTTAGTTGTTTCTGAAGCATGTTTAGTCAGGTATTCATCCATTTCTTCTCTATTTCCCAGAATATGAAATGTTTTCGATGCAATTTCAATTAGATTTCGATCAAATGTATGCCGTTTTTCTTCTTTTACTATAAATCGTAACCCTTGATAGTTGCTCACGTTATACTGGACGTTATGAAATCGTATATTATACTTAAGAATATTGTGCTCTGAACAACTTTCTTCAGGGCTAATCTCCCAATCGCTCACAGCAGCTACAAGCTTGTTGTTGGTGACAGTTAAGTTTATGTTGCTGGACCCTCTGCTGCTCTGGAAGGTAAATCTTTCACTCTCCTCATTCACTATGTAGAGCTGTTTACTTCCAATGTATTATTCTAATTCCCTGCCTCTTCTGTTTGATGTCACGTCATGCCATGTTGTAGATCGTGCGTTGGCGTCCATTGCTATTAAGACTCTTTCTGCTTTAACGAATTCTAATAGTTCATCTATTTTCATTAAGTTCCTTTCTATAGGATGGTCTATGTCAAAGTATATACTGGCTGCATACAGTTTATGTTGTCCATGTATTATTTCTAGTATTACTGTGTCTTCATTCGACAATTGTCTAATAAGTATAGCGTCTAGTCTATTGTTTGTGATAATTATGGCTGTCCTATCTCTCCCTTTGACTGAGTTAAATGTCCTGTACTTTTTGTCTATTCCAACAGTTTTATTGTGATATAAGTATGGTTCCTGGATGAAAATGATGTCTGGCTCCTCTATTTCGATTAGCTTAATCAGATTGGCAGTTACGGCTTTTGAATGTTGGAGGTTTATTTGAAAACATTTGATCTCATTTTGAGTTTTGCAGTGATAGTGATTTGTCTTACTCTGCAGGTAGCTTGTTGCCTCCATGTTAGTAGTCAATGTTCTTTTTGTATTTCATTATTACCGCTTGTAGGCTTGGACATAGGTCACAGAATGGACAGTCGTCACCTTTTCCATCGTGAGGCATTATGTGCTAGGCCTACGATAGCCACATTGAACATGTAATGCTTCTAAATGGAAAGTTTGTTTACGTGATCAAGTCACATGCATTAAGCCACAGACAGCTTCAGTAATTTTTAATTACGACTGTCAATTGTGATTACTGTGATGTTTCTTATTATTGTCAAGTAAGTTGGCTGAACAGACGCCGAATATCTAAACACTTTATCTCACTGCGGTTATATGCAGCATAGCTTTCTTCAAACAGCATTGTTACTACGCTTAGTTCTACTAAGGGCCTACCTGTGTGAATAATTCTTCAGAAAAATGGGCGATAGGCCTATTATAAAGCAGTATGCGAAACAGTTTGACTTCATTACGTGTCTGTTGGTGCAAAAATGATCCTCAATGTAGCAGTTTTGTCAACCGTAAAATACAAGCTGTATCAAAAGCTCAGGTCAATCCTTAAGGAGGTAATTCAGGACCTTATTTTCAACAAAAAATCCTAACACACTTTTTCAATATTCATCCCCGTTTCCGAATTACACCAATATCACGTACCGTATCTATCCCCATTTGATTCCACACCTAATGGACCTGTCTGCTTGAGAGAAGGTAGGCTAATTGTCAGTTGTCTAGAGCAGATGCTCAAAATGTCCCCCTCTCGCACGAACACATGCTTCAGCACGTTGTCTGACCTCTCGCTGCACATTATCCAATCCGTGCTGGTGTATCTTCATTGCAGCAGTGTTAATCTTCGCAACGAGCTCTTCCCTGCTTGCTATCTCCGTTTGGTGCAATTTCTCCTTCATGCAGCCCCAGAGAAAGAAGTCCAATGGTGTTAGGTGTGGGGACGGGCTGGCCAGGCAACTATGGTATCAACTAGACGGTGCTCCAGCACATTTCTGACTTCCAGTACGCCAATGATTAGATCACTATTTTCCAAGTAGATGGATTGGAAGGAGTGGTCCCATTGCCTGACCAGTTCGGTCCCCAGACCGAACACCATTTGACTTCTTTCTCTGGGGCTGCATGAAGGAGAAAGTGTATCAAACGGAGATAGCAAGCAGGGAAGAGCTCGTTGCAAAGAATAACACGGCTGCAATGAAGATACACCAGCACGGATTGGATAATATGCAGCGAGAAGTCAGACGGGGTGCTCTCGTGCGAGAGGGGGACATTTTGAGCATCTGCTCTATAAAACTGACAATAATTAACCTAGCTTCTCTCAAGCAGACAGGTCCATTAGGTGTGGAACCAAGTGGGGATAGATATGGTATGTGATATTCACGTAAGTAGGAAAAGAGGATTAATATTGAAAAAGTGTATTAGGATATTTTGTTGAAAATAAGGTCCTGAATCACCTCCTTAAGGATTGACCTGACTTTTTGATACATTCTATATATGAAGTTGCTAGAAATAGTCTCATGAAAAAATGAATAATATAAATATTTCCAATTAACTTTCAAAATCTATTTTTTAAGAATATCACAGAGCGTCACGGCAAATACTGTAAGTTCTTATTTTGTATTCTGTTTTAGTTTGAGGAACTTGAAAGTTTGTTGTCTGTATTGTGTTTAACTAATAACCTTCCCTTTGTTTCCAAACATAGCATTGTTTTATTTTATGATACGAGTACGAGTATTAGTATAGCATAGGGGAGACTCGTCCAATTTGGCAATATTTGTATCTTAACACAGTTTGTAGTTACATATTCTGAAATTAAATATTCCTCTATTATGGAATGTGTTTAAACATTAAATCCCAATAAACCTCTGAAAGAAAATTATACAATTCTAAATTACTTTACACATAACACACTAATAAATAACAAATAAAATGTTTCCAGATTTGGTACTTCATCAGGATAAATTGGCAATAGTACAGGGGTAATTTGGCAATAGGATTAAAAATAAATTTTTCAAAATAAAACAGTGGTACAAGGTTTATAAGACTTAATTTACTGGGACTAAACATCACAAAAAAAAAAAAATTGAATGGATTTTTCCGACCACTCTTATTAACCATATTGAAGGGTTGTCTTCGAATTTCTTTTTCCGATAGCCCAAACTCAAGTTCTTACATTTTGATTACATATGTCACCAGTTTTTGATCTTCCTCAACGGTTAGAGCTATGGGTCTTCCTTTCTTGGGAATGACAACGTCATCGGGTCCTGAGGATGCATACAGAAACCTCTTTAAGTTGTTAAAGGGCACATTGTACTTCTTAGAAGCCTTATAAGTCGACGATCTATTTTTCAAAACACTCCCAACCGCAGCCCGCAAATCATCTTTGGAATATTTTTCAGAATAATGTCTTCGTACCCTTGTCATATCTGCAACACACCACACACAGTGCTGCATTGAAGACTGTAAAAATCCCTCATACGTCCCTACTCTTAAATTTTACCATCGAGTACACATTCTTGTTCAAAGAGAGCAGCAATATATCACTATAAAGGAAAATGGCTAATTCACACTACCCTGGAGAAGACATTTTTTGCTAAGAAGAACATGAAACGAGCTAAGGCCTGATGAGTCATTAACAAAAAATATTAATTATATAAATGGCTTATCTTATAATATGGAATCTCAGCTTTTGATATATAATGCACAAACATACGTAGGTAATGAAAAACACTTTCGTTCAGTCTTTGTATACACACGTCCACACAATCACCTCGTTCACAGGGAGTATTCAACACTTCTTTCTATTAGTAACAATATCTGCCACTATAATACGCTGATTCGAATGAAACGAAAACTAAAAGTACACTCAGATGTTCCACTCTATGATCGTGTCATTGAACTTCTTAAAACTCTGGAGGAAATTTGGCAATAAAAGAAATACAAGAATATTGCCAAATTTCCCATATTGCTAAATTTGTCGAGTTTCCCCTACATTTAGATATTTATTTTATTATTTTGATACTAGGGTGTAATTTATATAAAACATGTTAAATTAATTATATTATATTGTTATTTCCTTTGATTGAGGTTCTGGTTGATGTCTTCAGCTATTATCAGACAGTACATCATACTTGACGATATATCAGGCGTTCAGAGCTAAAGTGGATCAAGTCACGAATTTTCATAAATTGAGTTTAAGCCATTTTCTGATTATCTGAAGTTGGATCTTTTTCGAGCAATAATGGATCAAGTCTTAAATCCAAGCATTCGCCGATACGTGACACCAGTCACTTTTGGCTCAAATTATTTGTTCACGATGTTCTGAGCCATAGTTGATCAAGTCACCAAAGCGTAATTAATATCAAAATTGTTCATATTTTATAAATCTAGATTTTGAGAAAGCAGCAATAAAATTACTGCTAGTGAACTTAGATAATCTACTACAGCTAGTTAACTTTAAGTCCTATTATCCCAAAACTACGTCTCATGGACTTGATCCACTTTTGCTCTGAACGCCACATATGTCAGAGGAGGAACAATAATTGTTTGTATGCATTTGAAGTCTGATTAGTGGAATATATAGCTCGTCGGTAATGTATGCAATAGAGGGGAAAAGAAACTGGCCATCCTACCTCATTATCTCTTGGCATAGTTACTTCATAAGAGGTGCCTTCATCTATATCATTTGTTCAGACATGTCATCGGACAGATGACTAAACAACAACAACAACAACAACAACAATAAAGCACTGTTATTGGTAATTATATATTATACATATCAAAGAACAGTGTCATGGGAATCTTTCAATGATCTAACAATCAATGATGTTAACAGTTTAACCGATTTGGTAGCACAATTGGAGGAAGATTTGGCTTTTCGAGAGCTGAACCCGGGATGGATAGCTGCACTTATGCTTGTTTGTCCAATTTCGACAGGTAATCTGGGTGGCATTCGTGAATCCGATTCTGACGGGTGGATCATCATTCCTCAACCCTGACAAGAGCCAGGTACTATTCTCAAACGAATATCTGATAAGTTCCAGGACTCGGAGCCCAAACACTTTCTGTTTCATCATCGAAAATCTATACTACCGTCAAGATTTCATCGTAGCCTATTTTTAGCTACTGTAGATGACAGATGAAATGAATAAAATGTGAAGAGTGTTGGTGGAATAATAAGAGGGAACGGGAATGCCACAATAAAACCCTCTGGAATATCTGCTTTATTCACCACGAATTCCATCACGACCTAGAGAGAGAAAGAGAGACATATTTTCTTATGATCATTGAGCGTTCAAGAGTGCAACTCTTCAATGTGTAATTTGTTCCTGAGATCTGTCATTAGATCCATGGGCATATCGCAGTTACAATAAGACTTTGAACACTTATTTGATTTTGAGGATAACAATGGACAGATAAATAATATAATTACAACAGGAGTTTCCAAACATGACACTGCCTACCGTAAACCTAATTCAGTTTACCGGTACTTGAACTCTGGTCTCCGAAACGGAAAGTCGATACTCTTATCATTCAGCTGACGATGAGTAAGAACATTTCAAGAGACACTCTTATGAATGAGTTGTTTTTATTATTCTTACAGACTCACATTCCTTTATTTCTGGTGACATTTAAACTGCGTGCTTAACTTTTCGAACATGAGCTAATTCTCCCTTGACGGATGCTTCTAATTTAAAAATGGTACCATGAAATTGTTAGGACGTTTATCTTCCACGTCTTCTAGCTCTAGGTTTGTTATAAAAGGACATCATCTTACGTTGAAAGTGTTTTCAAGTCTCTTCACTGCATTATTCACGGAGACTTGAGGCAGTGATTCAGATGTTTGTCAAGTCCATTGTCTGTGCAAAAAAATGAAGTAGACTTACCACACCACCGTCAATATTAGTCACTTCCACAAAATCCCAGAATTCCATCTTAATTGATTCCAGTAAAGAGTTAGCCTATGAGTATTTAACTGACCTCAGAGATAATTCAGCGTCATAGATATCAAATTGTAATAAGTGTACCGCTTTTCAAACGCGTTGTCAAATATTTACAGAAATAGAAGCAAACTGAACACGAATTATAATTCTTGGCAATTAGTAATTTTTAAGGGGAAAGGAAACAGAACCACCAACATCGTAATCTATTTTCAGGAACTGAATCCGTTGTTTTCTCTGTCCTAAATAACTCTTGTGAAAATTATGAAAGAATATTGGAGCTCGAAAAATACAGAGACATTCTGGTGATGTGGCTGACATAATATACAACTGTAAAAAAATATATAGCTTTACTTTCCTGTCACCCTTTCTTCTCGTTTTTCCCCCTTCTTATCATTATATTCCCCCTATTATCCTTGTATTCCCTCTTCCTACTTGCATTTCTTTGTTCTTCTTGTATCCCCTTTGTTCTCCATGTCTTCCCCCTTTTGCCATTGTTCGCCTAGCCTTTCCGTTGTTCTTTTGTATTCCCTATGTTATCTCTAAATTCCCCTTATTTTCCTTGTATTCCGTCTTTCTACTTGTATTTTCCTTGTTCTTCTTGTATTCTCCTTGCAATACTTGTATAAGCTTACCCTTGTTCTCCTATCTTCCTCCTTTTACCCCTTGTCTTCTCTTTGTTCTCCTTGTATGCCCCTCGTGGTCCAGGTATTCTCATCGTTCTCCTTAATAACCCTGTATTCACCTTGTTCCCTTTGTATTTCCCTTGTTCGCCTTATCTTCTCTTGTTCTTCCTGTACTTCCCATGTTCCTTTGACTTCCCCTGTTGTTCTTCTATTCTCCATGCTGTGCTTGTTCTCCCCTTGATTTTTTATCTTATTCTCCTTGTATTCCTCCTGTCTTCTTTGTATTCACCTTATTCTCCTTGTTTTACCTCGTCCTTATATTTCTCCTGTTTCCTCCTTATATTCTCCTTGTTCTCTTTGTATACCACTTATTTTCTTTAGATTTCCCCTTTCCCCTGTTCTTTTTTCCTCTTGTTTTCACCTTGTAATCACCTTAGTTTTCTTGTATTCCCCTTGTAATCGTTGTATGCCCCTTATTCTCCTTGTCTTATTACCTTGTCTTTGTATTTCTAGTGTTTTGCTTTCTTCCACATGCTCTCTCTTTATATTGTTCTTATTTTCATTGCATTCCTTTTATCTTTATATTCCCCTTCTTCTCCTTGTCTTCCCTTCCTCAAATCATAGTTCTCTGTCCAAGGGCCGGTCTTTCATTGCAAACCCAGCATTTTCTAATCTCTCCTATTTTCTACCTTCCCCTTAGTCTCCGCATATGATCCATATGTCTTAATGTCGTCTATCATCTGATATCTTCTTCTGCCCCGAACTCTCTCCAGCACATCCTTCAGTAGGCAGTACCATTTCAGCCTGACCCAGCCAATTCCTCTTTCTCTTCCTAATCAGTTTCTGCATCATTCTTTCTTCAGCCACTCTTTCCAACACAGTTTCATTTCTTATTCTTCTGTCTATTTCACACGCTCCATCCTTCTCCATATCCACATTTCAAATGCTTCTAGTCACTTCTCTTTACTTCGTCGTAATGTCCATGTTTCTTCCCCATACAATGCCATACTCCATAGAAGGCACTTCACTAGTCTTTTCCTTTGTTCTTTTTCCAGAGATCCGCAAAAGATGCTCATTTTTCTATTAAAACCTTCATTTGCAATTGCTATTCTCGTTTTGACTTCTTGGAAGCAACTCATGTTACTGCTTATAGTACACCCCAAGTATTGGAAGCTGTTCACTTGCTCTACTACCTCATTTAGAATTCGCACATTAACCATATTTGTTCGGTAACTGTGGTCTAAGTCTTGTTGGCATTTATCTTCGTCATTCATCTTCAGTAGCATGTCCCTTAATATCGTCTTTTCTTCTGATAACAACGCTATATCATCAGCGAAACATATACACTTTATTCTTCTTCCTCCCACTACCACTCCTCTCATGTTCTGAAAACAGTTTTTCACTAAATCTTCCAAGTAGATGTTGAACAGGGTAGGTGTCGTACTTCTCTCGCTATTTCAATTGCTGCAAACATTTTCTTTCCTATCTTGACTTCGACTCGTTGTTTCATATAAAGGTTACATAACAGCGTCCTCATTTTTCAATCCACATCTATTTCCTCAGGATCCCCATAAGTTTACTCCCTTCCACAAATGCTATATACATTTCTTTATTCTTCTCAAGGTATCTTTCGCCGATCATCTCTCGTACCTTTTCCCTTCCTTAAATCAAACTCTTCTTCTTCCAACTGCCCTTCCATCTTAGACAATAACCGTCAATTCAGTATTTTTGTACGAGAACCTTTGCCGAGTACGATATCAGGTTGATAGTTCTGAACACGATACATTTCTTGATATTAGTTTTCTTCGGTATTGGCAGAAACACTGTCTCCGTTATATCTTCAAGGCATTCGCTTTTCTCATATATTTAGTTGCATAATGACAGAATTTTCTTTTTGTGTTCATCCAAGCATGCCACTAATTCAAAGGGGATTCCATTAAGTCCTCTTGGTCAGTTCAACTTCTTTCCTTAGTATATAATATAATTGTTCGTCTTCTGATACAGCTACTTCGTCTTGTATCGCTAAGTCATCCGGACGATTCCCTGTCTCATATAACTCTTCTACATATTTCGTCCATCTATTCAGTATTCCTTGTTTGTATGTTATTTCATTTCCTATTTCGTCTTCCATCAACCACATGGATTTTCTGTTCTTAACTTATTTGTGGTCCAAACATTTAACTTCGCGGTGCATTAAATCATATCTCCCTTTTCTCTGTAGATTCTCTACTTCTTTACATTTCTCTTTCATCCAGTCTTCCTTAGCCTTATCAGTTTCTCTTCTTAGTTCATTGTTTAGTTTCTTGTAGTTTTTCTACCTTCTTCAGTGTTTCCATTTTGCTCTTTCTTCCATTTTTTCCAACATTTTCCTTATGACCAAAAGTTTCTTAAATTCTCACACTTTTTCTGTATACTGTTGTTTCCTCGGCTGTTTCTGTATACAGCATTTTAGATGAGTCCAATACTCATTACTATTCTCAGTTGTGGATTCTAATGTAGCGGCTTTCTCTTGAAAAGTTGCTTCAAATTTTCTTCTTTCCTCTTCGTTCTTCAGTTTTTCCATGTTCAATTTCTTCGCCACCTGTCTTCCTCTTACTTTTCGGACGAATGTCTACTTCGTCTATCAGCAGGAATATTATACTTTTATTCCACGTGTTCTGCTTTTTTCCCCTTGTTGTTCCCTATATTCTTGTTCCATTCCTCTTGTTCTCTTCGTAATCCTCCTTTTCTCCTTGTATTCTCCTTGTTCTCCTAGTCTTACTCTTTTCGCCTTACATTCTCATACTTGATTTGCCTAGAATCAAACTGCATTTTCTCAAAATTTTGAAATAAGGAGGGACTAAGGCATATTTCAGTGCAGAATTTTAGAGAAAAGTAATAAACTGCTCGTGTGGAGTCAAACTGGAATATATCTGCCTTAACTTTAGTAGTACAATCACCGTTTGGATCTAACTGCACTAGTTTTTCGTCTTTTCTGAACAATCAGATTTTTGGATAAAATACAATTTGATTCTAGGCAATCCACTTCTCCTTGTTTTTTTCCTTGTTCTCGTTGTATTACCCTTATTACTCTTCTACTCCCTTTGTTCTCCTTGACTTCCCCTTGTTCTGTTTCTATTCTCATTGTTCTGTTTGTGTTCTCCACGTCTTCCCTTCATTCATTCATTCATTCATTCATTCATTCATTCATTCATTCATTCATTCATTCATTCATTCATTCATTCATTCATTCAGTGTTCTCCCCAAGGGCAGGTCTTTCACTGCAAACCCAGCTTTCTCCAATCTTTCCTATTATCTGCCTTCCTCTTTGTCTCCTCATATGATAAGAGTACATCGTTTAATGTCCTCTATCTTTCTTTATTAGCATTTTTTAAGCCGTGTTCTGATTTTTTCAGATTGTTTTCTCCTTTTATTCCACTTATTCTCCTCGTATTCCCCTTGCTTTCTTTGTATTATTCTTGATTTCCTTCTTTTCCCCATGTTTTGCTTCGATTCTCTTTGCTTCTCTTTTTTACGCCGTGTTCTGATTTTTTCATATTGTTTTCTCCTCTTATTCTCCTTATTCTCCTTGCATTCCCCTTGCTCTATTTATATTATTCTTGATCTTGTTGCGCCTGTTTTTCTTTGATTCTCCTTATTTCTATTGTATTCCCCTTGTTCTCCTTGTTTGTCTTGTATTTCCTTTGTTCTTTTATTCCCCTTGTAACGGCGAGATATGGTTGCATTTTATACGACGGTCAGTTCTCAAGTTACCATCCCCACACCTAATCAGGAGAAAGACGTAATTCTACATAAAAACAATAAGATATTAACACAAGAGAAGGAACAGCTAACCCATAAGGAAGGTCAATAAAGCTTTACTTCTTTGCTTCAAATGGAATTCGTTATTTAGATTCGCAAATTCCAACACTGATCAACCAGAACGGAGGACATGCATACATCATAAATTAAATAAATCGGCTAGTTTAGATTGAAAATGTCATGTGACATATCCCTAGTTTTAATAGACAAAATCCATTAGTATCTATCTTTCGGGAGTTATTTGCTGCTTTGTTTAGGAATAAGCGAGCGACTCTTGCGCTTTGAAGAAATATTGATGTATGGGTTCCAATCCCGCTTGGACCGAATATCTGGTTGAAGATTTCCCCCAAACTGTGAAGAAAATACCATGTAAACTTAAGCTATTCCTCTGACTCATTTCGCCGAAGTACTCCTTCAGTTCCAAATTTACCAAACAGCCGATACAGTGTCGTTTAATAACTGATTTAAAACTTAGGTATACGACACATCACAGAGACAGTACGGATTTCATTTTATAGATGCTAATGAATGGACATTCTATGAAACGATGCAGAGAAAAGGGGAATTCATGTGAAAATGTGCTCCAGCCCTGTCCACGAATAAATCCAGTTGGACTTGTCATGACTTGTACATCGGTGTTCTGCATCGAAAGTCGACCACCTAGCTCAGGCTCCATCATTACAGTGACCAACCGGGCTTCAGATGTTTGCCTCGCTGCCCGCATAGGGTGAACGAATCAAGGTCGGGCATCCTATGGCTATGACGCTCATTATAGCTTCTTTATAATGTTCTGTACATATGCACCTGGGATTTTATGTTCATTTTAATAAACATTTATCAGAACCTGTAATATGTAGGCCTACATATTATGTTTTTGTTGCTATTCTTGTTGTTGTAGGCTATGGTAGTGGTAATGGTTACGAGATGTGGTTAGTTATTATGGATATGATGATAATTATAATTATGACAATGACGATAATGACAATACCGTTACAGTACACAGAGAAAGTTACATTTTGCCATAATTTAGGAAAATAATGAATATGAATATGAAATGTCAGATAATTTTCATATGTTTTAAATAAAAATGTATGAATTTACTAATGTTGACATACACAAAATTGCAGTGATTCAAACAAAATAACTGCAGTAATCCAAAACAATGTAGATGTAGACTACTTTACATATAATTTTGAAAATACATTTTTTAACATTGTGATAATTCATAATATTATTTTATTGAAATATTCATTCTGAACTAGCTTGCAATTTTGATTTTCTTGGTCTTACTAAGGTGACTTGTTACGTGCACTAAGAAACCGAACAACATACCCATGTTTTATTCCGTAGTTCAATAATTGCGTTCCCTGTTAACTCCATAAATAAAGTTACCTCTTCACGCAATTGGAAAAATCGATCTAAGATTCATCTTGAATGGAATATAAATAAACTTTCACATTGCATTCCTTTTCACTCAGACATAATAATTATGTAACAGGTCGCTGGGTCTGAAAACCCGGGCTCAAATCCCGGCGCCGGAGAGAATTTTTCTCCGTTCCATTACTCTTTCACCGTATGATGACGCAGAATATCTGCATGGAAATATCATATGTACTTCGGTACATTAAAATAATATAAATCAAAATGCAGTTTTGAATTATTTTGCATTCGGGATTGGATTTATGGAACGGACAGCAGAAAATAAATTTTCTAACGCATTCTGCGTGCATCTATCTAGCATAAGATATTTGAAGATCACTTTATTAAGACAACTTTCTTGAAAATCAAGAACTGTTTTTGTTACAAATATTATACCATTTCTATTCACAGAAACTCACGAACATTGATGATCTGAGAGTAAAAACTATTCAAGCTTTTCAACAAATCACCCCTCTTATGTTATAACCAAAGCTCGGAACTTGGGGACTTGTGTGTCGTGTGCATGAGTAAGGTTACAGGTACAGCTGTCAAAAAAAAAAAAGTGCCCGCACTCGTGAACAGCGAATATTTTCAAAGTCCACTTCGGGTCGCGGCGATGTTACACGATGCATGTGCTTGTACAAGCAGTTCCGGAACTATGAAAGTGTTCCATATCTGCTCCTCGCAGACCAGCGGTAGAGTGCTTGTTTAATGATTCAAAGGTTCTGGGTTCGCGCCTTCTTCAAGTTTTCATTTTATTTTTTAATTGTTCTTTAGCGATGTAAATGATATTCAAATTATCATTTATATCCAGTTATCGTTCTTTATGGATATCACGTTATTTATATTTTGTTATCGTTCTTTAGAGATATGAATAAAATTCAAGTCATCATTTGTATTCTGTTATCGTTTTATAACGATATGAATAATAATTATTACTATTGTAGCTACAGTATCTCCAATGGGGGTTAGCCCTATTTTTACATATGTATGTTAGGGCTATAGTTTTATACACAAAAAAGATAAGCATAAAGAGAAATAGGAAAGAAAATTAAATTAGCTTACGCGATGTAAACAAAACATAAACAATCCGTAAATTAGGCATTGCGATTGCAAAACAAATATCAGTTATCAATTTGAAACATCCAAATCATTAACAACACACATACGTAACACTTCTATAACACAAATATGCAGCTTTCCGTACCATACATAATAAATTAATACACAATAGTCACACAAACACATTCAAACTATAATTACGACATTGCGACTACATCAAGCATCCCATAACTGACTCACATACATAACAAATCAAGCATCCGTTGCAACACATACACTTCAACATAGTAACCACACTTTTAAAAGTTACAAATTTGGCTCCAAGAAGAATAAATAGGACACTGTTACTAATTACTATTCTTCTACAATTTCTTAAATACATCTGTAATAAATCTGTGAAATTCCGATATGAATAATATTCACGTTTTTTATATTGTTATCGTTCTTTAGCGATATAAATAATATTCAAGTTATCATTTATATTGTTTTCCTTCATTAGCATTATAAAATAATATTCAAGTTATTTATATTGTTATTGTTCTTTCGCAATATAAATAATCTGTATTTTATGTAGGTAATTATTATAACACAAATAAACATCTTTCTTTGTAAAATGGGTTATTTTATTTAGATAATTAAATACGTATTATATAATATCTTATATTAATTAAACAAACCGATATTTATCATTTATATTGTCTTATCGTTCTTTAGTGATACTGTATAAATAATATTCAAGTTATTTATATTGTAATCGTCCTTTAGCGATATAAATAACATAAATTTAATATTAGGTTTGGAAAAATCCAGTTGCATAATGCTGGTATTAGTTTTTCTTTTTGTATTATTACATTATACTATCTTGAACCACAATAAAATGAAAAGGAGTAACGAGGAATTGAACCTGAGACGCTGACATCTAAATTCCGACGTTCGTCCGCTGAGCTACGAGGGAAAAAGTGTGGAAACATTTTCGGAAAAATTGGCCCAATCACACTCTAAGATTCTGATGATTCGTAGAAGCTAGTCGAGGATGCCGGGGGCAAAGGCTAATTGAGATTTCCCGATCTCTGATAGGGTCAAACATCCTGATAGAATTAATATTTAACCCTTGCCGTGACTTTCGGTGAAGTCCGGAGGGCCCAATTAGTTAAATCCACCCTCCTCATCTCCACGCTTGGGCCCCCTGGAATTTAATAAGATGCGAAAGAGATAGTGGTGTGCGGAAAGCAACGGGATGTTACGGCATTTAGGCCTATCCTTCCCAAGAAAAACTGCAAACATGAACAAAGGAAGCTTTTAATAGAAGATGAAGGATCTTCTGCGGACCTCTGGAAAATGAACTAAGGAAGAGACTAGTGAAGTGCTTTGTGTGGAGTGTGGTATTGTATGGGGAAGGAACATGGACATTACGACAAAATGAAGAAAAACGAATTGAAGCATTTGAAATGTGCATGTGGAGAAGAACGGTGCGTGTGAAGTGGACAGATAGAATAAGAAATAAAATTGTGTTTGAAAAAGTGACTGAAGAAAGAATGATGCTGAAACTGATTAGAAAGAGAAAAATGAATTGGTTGGGTCTCTGGTTGAAAAGAATAATAGACGACATTAGGATATGTGGATCATATGCGAGACTAAGAGGAAGGCAGAAAATAGGAAAGATTGGAGATTGCTGGGTTTGCAATGAAAGACCTGCCCATGGACAGAACACTTATGTATGTATGTTCAGAATGCCTGGAATATCGTGTCTAAGAACAGTCGCTATTTGCAAAGACTAGTCAATTCCATGCCCACTCGACTGCAAGATGATCGAGATAAGAGGAAGATAGACTAAATATTGAATTGTGGCTTTTTGTTTTGTTTTTTGAATGCTTAATTGTTTGAATGTTTTAAGGCCGACGCCAGTAAATTTGTTATGTTTATGCCACGAAAGATATTTTTATTGAGAATAAAATCTTTTTTCTTTCCATTTGCAGCCACAATATCATAATGATACCAAGTCATGACATAATATATTAATGAACCTGATGTTAATTACTAAAATAATCGTAAAATAGAAAGGAGCCATTATGTATAGTTTGTCTCTCTCAAAAACAGAACAAAAAAGAACATAAAAAGCACGTGGTTGTAGTCGAACGCAGGACCTCATGAACAAGAGGCCTGAACGCTACCAATATGCTATCGATAACACACAGAATACTTCAATTATAACTGTAGATATCAGGCAACGTGGTCCAACAACATGTAACATCGCCTGTCTCCGAATTGTAGCGAAGATACCCGAAGGGCACTTTGTTTCAGGAGAGCGGCCACTTTTTCTTTTGACAGCTGTACAACGTATACAAAGCTCACGCTGTAAGTGCTCAAGGACAGTCGTATGAACTAAGAAAGTGGTCACATCTACGCACGAGGAAATTGTGTCATGTTGAAGCCAATGACAATCAGAGAATTACAAATAAACGGTCTGTTAGAGGAATTAGAAAATACGTCTTATTCGAATGGGTATTATAGAAGTTTTAAAATACATTTTTTAAATTTTAGGTACAGAATTTCGTGGAGAAATTCGGAGGAGATACATTATTCTCTACGAATGGAGAGTTTATATTTTGTAAGTTGTGCCACACACAAACTAAAGGCTGGAAACGGCATTCATTGAAAGACATTGCAGTCCCTTAAATTGGTGGAAAATTTGTCCATAGCTATGGATCAAGTCGTAGAGGGATCTGCCCTAGTATTGACACAAATTGAAAACTATTTTCGAGAAAAATTTAGGATATACTTACCTTTCTCAGATAAGCAACTGCTGAAAATCGAACAAAACAGTGACAGTTAAAACATTTATTTTAAGTTTGCTCCCGTCATTTCATGTGACGTGGAAATGAGTTTTTCTCGTTTCAAACCATGTTTAACTCACTGACGAAGAAGTTACGGTTCGAAAATCTTCGAATGTAGGTAGTCATACACTGTAATATAATGTAAAGAGCAGAACAATAAATTTGATATATTGCCGATGTTTATTTTTATTATAATTATATATGCTATAAAATTACGTGTGTCAACCTATCACAATACTATCAATATGTTGCTTCAGCCAGAAACCACTTTTATAGCAGACCTGACAGTACCTCCGTACTGGAAGCGGGAGTTTGTTGACATTGAAGTCCGTCGCTTAGCCACGTGCAAAGACACAAGTCCCCAAATTCCGAGCTTTGGTTATAACGGATATGGGCTGAATTGCATCACCGTTATGAGTTGTGCATGTGCAGGGTGCGCAATGGGGGTCTGAGAAATCTCCCATCTTTCAGTGTTGTATGCTCAAAGTTTAAAAAAACAAAGTTCAGTAGTAAATGTTTTACGGTGTTTTTATGTTATCCTTACTCAAACGGATCACCCTGTAATATACCGATACTGCTCTTACGAACTGATTTAATAACTAATTCATAAGAAATATTTTTCTACATATGAATTAACAATTACTTAGTGCCTACAACCATCAACATATTCTTGTTTAGATCTATCGTACACCGCTATGGAAAAACGGTTAACATATCTAACCGTAAAACGAGAGGGCCCGGGCTCATATCCCGGCTGGGACAAGTTACCTGTTTCAGGTTTTTCATGAATTTTCACTGAACAAATTAAGAGCAAAAGCTGGATAACTTTCGGCGCTGGATCGTGGAATAATTTTGCTGGTATTATTACCTTTATTTCACTCAGACGCTACATAACCATCGTAGTTGATAAAGCGTCTTACAATAAGCTAATTAAAAATATCTTCTATCATTTCTAAGTGCTCTGCTCCCTCATGTTTATGATATTCACTTACATGACAAGCAGTATGATGTCGCTGCAGTTCTATTTCTTAATCTATTAAGCACTTTATTACAAATTAAGGTTTTTGCAATTCCATCTCTTTCCGCAATTATAACATCACCTTCCACTAAAAATTAAAAACTGTAGGTTTCGGTGACACCATTTGGAACATCCTGCGATCATTTCTGTCATAGTTGTATTAACTGGAATTAAAATTATTAAAGAAATAATATTTATTAGATACAGATTCGGAATTACAGGTATCCTACAAGCAAAACTCAGGTCAGACCCCTCGCGCCGCGCATGCTATACCCCTCTTACCCCCCTGTAGTAGGAGGGTTTTTTAATAAGCGGCTGCTGGTATAGCTATAACGGCTACGGTTGCGCACATGTGCACTCAAAGAGCAGCTATAACAATAACTAATTAAGTGAATATCATAACATTACAATATGTAAACATCGTCTCTTTCTAAATCACAATCGATATCTACCTTCACTGTAACTGTCCTCATATTTAAATTTTAAATATTTAAATTAAATTAAATTAATATTTAATATAAAACGTATGTGATTCCCTGACTCTCTAGCAATAACACGTGTTCAGTTCAGCACAAGAAGATAATACGTGCGCGTGCGCGTGCGCATGCGCATAGTGTCGGTGGTACGGGGAGCATGCTGGGAAAGGGAGCATACGTCATCTGCCCGAGACAGTCACGTCCGCTGGTTTCTGCGCACTGAGTTTTGTTTGTTGGATGCCTATAGTACACAATGCTCCCAGCCAGCCAAGACTGTACTTTTAGTGGTTCCTACTAGTTCTATACCACATAACCTCCCCTCTTTTGTCGCTCGCTACTGCCCGCGGGGGAAAATGTGCTCGCTGCCCAGAATCGTGATATCTGAAGGTGACTGCTAGCTGTTTGAAAAATGGCACACCCATTCATTCATTCATTCATTCATTCATTCATTCATTCATTCATTCATTCAATTATTCATTCATTCATTCAATCATTCATTCATTCATTCAATAATCTGCCCAAAAGGTACCTCTTTCACTGCAAATATCCAGCTTCCTCCAAATCTTTCCTATTTTCAGCTTCCCTCTTTGTCTCCTCATGTGATCCACATACCTTAATGTCGTCTATCATCTGATATCTTCTTCTGCCTCGAACTCTTCTCCCGTTCATCATTCCTTCCAGTGCATCCTTCAGTAGGCAGTTTCTTTTCAGGAGTGACTTAACCAATTCCTTTTCCTGATCAATTTCAGTATCATTCTTTCTTCATCCACTCTTTCCAACTCAGCTTCATTTCTTATTCTGTTTGTCCACTTCACACGTTCCATTCTTCTCCACATCCACATTTTAAATGTTTCTATTCGCTTCTTTTCATTTCGTCGTAATGTCCTAGTTTCTGCCCCGTACAGTGCTATACTCCATCCAAAGTACTTCTCTAGTCTCTTACTTAGTTCTTTTTCCAGAGGTCCGCAGAATTGCTCCTTTTTCTATCAAAAGCTTCCTTGGCCATTGCTATCCTCCTTTTGACTTCCTGCCAGCATCTCATGTTACTGCTTATAGGACACCCCAAGTATTTGAAGCTGTCCACTTGCTCCACTGCCTCATTAAGAACGTGCATTTTTACCTTCTTTATTTTTCTTCCTATGACCATGGTCTTCGTCTTATTTGCATTTATTTTCATCCCATATTGCTCATAGCTGTCATTTAGCTCCAGTAGCATATCCCTTAGTATCATCTCCTCTTTTGCTAGCAACGCCATATCATCAACAAATCTTATGAGCTTTATTCTTGTTCCCCCTACTATCACCCCTCCCATATTCTGAAAATAATTGTTTACTAAATCCTCCAAGTAGATGTTGAACAGTGTTTGTGATAAAGGGCATCCTTGACATACTCCTCTCCCAATTTCATTTCCTTCTGACATTTCTTTTCCTAACAACGCCATATCATTAGCAAATCTTATCCAATTTATTATTCTTCTCCTAATACCACCCCGCCTATGTTCAGAAAAAAAAAGTTCTTTACTAAATCCTTCAAATAGATGTTGAACATGGTAGGTGATGAAGGGCATCTTTGACGTAGTCCTCACCCAATTTCACTTCCTCACTCTTTTCATATAAAGACTACTGAACAGCCTTCTCTCTTTCCAATAAACAACTTTTTGTTTAGAATCGCCATCAGTTTATTCAATTCACTCTGTCAAAAGCCTTTTCTAGGTTCACAAATACTACAAACACTTCTTTATTTTTCTCTAGGTATCTTTCTCCGTTTGTTCGTAGCAGTCCAATTGCATCTCTCGTACCATTTCCCTTCCTGCACCCAAACTGCTCTTCTTCAGATGAGTATCGTAATTGTTTGTAATTAATAACTGTTGCTGTTGTTTAGTCAATTGTCCGAAGACAGGTCTGAACCTCTCAAGTGATACCAAGACGGCACCAATTATGAGGTAACTTGGCCAGGAGATGATGGGGTAGGGTGGACAGTTCCTTTCCCCCTCCATTGCATACATCGCTGACTAGCTACATATTACACTAGTCAGACTTCAGATGCATACATATCGTCAAGTGAGATGTAATGTCTGATAATAATAGATGCACAGTAGTGGCAGAAAAAAAAAACCGGACCGACCCTTACAGCTGATTTCAGAGCCTTGTTTACTCCAGAGCACGATAGACTGGTAACTAAGACTTTTCGTGGTTCGAATCCTGCTGGGGAAGGAAACTTTTTTTCGTTCCTTATTCAAATTTATTCCCAACTAGCTGAAAGTACCCGGCATTGCCCGGGTTTTCCTTTCTGCTTCTATTTTTAATTAAACTGGTTATTACATTTTCGGAAATCTCGGAAACCTAACTACAGACAAGCAAAACGAATTTCTTTACTAAGAACCTTTACTTAACGTCACTTACATGAATTAATGAACTCCTTAGCCAAATGTCTTCCAGGATTAACTCAGGGTTGTAAATCATGCACCGAAAAGAAAACATTTCATCATGTGCCTGACGTTAAACTATTGTTTTAAATTTATTTATTTATTTATTTATTATTTATTTATTTATTTTGGCGTAGTTAAGGCCATTATGCCTTCTCTTCCACACCACCAGAAATACAAATAAAATAATAGAAAAATCAAACTATAAACAAAGTAAAACCCAACGAAAATATAATTCCTTCTCCTCTTTCTGATCAGTTTTAGCATCGAACCAATATATACATATATAATGTAATTTATATTGAAAGATTTTTTACCTCTTGACCGCTGTACACCCACTTATATCATAGGCCTACCCAGTTTTTTTTAATATAACTCGAAACTATATCTCATAAATTCAGAACATATTATATTAATTCTAATTTTATACACAGAATACAGATACAATATAAACTCGCAATGTCGTTTTTTTAACATAAAGACTAATATTCTGAGAAACCTATAGGTTTACCGGTATTTTAGAAATTAAGAGATTTTTATTTCCACAACGCATAACATACTACATTTGCAACGTGATTATACAGATATAATTTCGCAGCAACACGTTTTCGGACGTGAACAACAATGTTTTGAGAATTAATACAGTGCTATTTTCAGTGGGCTTATTACATTCACATTCATAACAAAAGTATCATTGAATTGCTTATTGATATGTGTAAAATCTTTCCCCCTCCACTTCTTTGTATAAATTATAGCGAGGATGTGAAAAACACGCAGTTTTTAAGTTAATGTCTGCAACATTGAACGATTGTCCTTGAGCTTCTTTTTAATATGGCCATTACAAATGCTAGCGGCATTGAAATTGCAGTTGCTTAAAATTGAATGAGTATCCTAGCAATACGTGGAATAAAAACATCTCATTTTATTTTTGCAGTTAATATTGCCAATTCTATTACGTTTCGTATAAGTTTTTCACACCAATTCTTATTCGTGCATAATTTTGGTGGGTCAATATTTCGCAATAGTACTATTGGTTATTCAATATTAAGTAAATTATGTGGTAGCAAACCTTGTAGTTTCAAAGAATTCTAGAATTCAGTTGTATAAAACAGTCTGCTCACTATCTACAGAACTGCATCGAGGAATTACGGTCCTGGACCGCGTAAAGATAGTTATTGCATGAATTATCTAGTTTTAGCCTTCATGATGTGTAACAACAATATAATTTAATTTCGTGTTAAAATTTCCATGGCCTCGTGAAAGTCGATGTTGAATACAACAGACAATAATAAAAAACAATTGACTGTAGAAGATTTTGCATTTTAATATTATACGTGAATATTTCATCTATTTATTTTTATTTTTTACAGTTTTAATTAATTTTACTTCCATTTGCACAATTTTAATGTAGCCTATGTTCTTCTCCTGGTTATGAAGGTTAAATGTGCAAACTTTGGCACATATCGGTCAAAGCGTGTAGATTTGTATAGAGAACATACATACATACATATATACATACATATATACATACATACATACATACATACATACATACATACATACATACATACATACATACATACATACATACCCACATTCAATTTTATATATTAAGATACTTTTCGATTGCAGTCATATTTTACTACTTAATTAACTCATTATTCCCAGAACATGAATTTTACCAGCAATCGAAAAGTATTGGGAATAAATTTGAATAAGTAACAAAAAAAGTTTCCTTTCCAGGTAGGATTCGAACCACGAAAGTCTATCGTGCTCTGGAGTGAACAAGGCTCTGAAATCAGCTACAAGAGTCGGTCCGGTTTTTTTTGCCACTACTGTACATATCAGCCAGCTGAATAGAATGTCTATCAATAATAATAATAATAATAATAATAATAATAATAATAATAATAATAATAATAATAATTGTATTATTATTTTTTTAAGTTGGTTATTTAACGACGCTGTATCAATTGCTAGGTTATTTAGCGTCAATGGGATTGGTGATAGCGAGATGGTATTTGGCGAGATGAGGCCGAAGGTTCGCCATAGATTACTTGGCATTCACCTTGCGGTTGGGGAAAACCTCGGAAAATACCCAACTAGGTAATCAGCCGAAGCGAGGATCGAACCCGGCCCGAACGTAAGTTCAGGTCGACAGGCATGCGCCTTAACCCACTTAGCCACGCCGGTGGCTTTTATTATTATTATTATTATTATTATTATTATTATTATTATTATTATTATTATTATTATTCAGAATGTTAGTATTATACTACAGATACATATATTACATAATATGTTATGTCCCAAAATTGTGCAGAAAAATTTCCTATGTTATCAATAATATAGTATTTAGATGTTGTTCATTACATCAAAGATATGCAGATCTAATTTTAGACGGGGATACTAGATTTTAATAGGTCTAATGCTAAAAATCGTTGGCTTGGCTTCTTTTGAAAGAGAATTGAAACTGAGGATCCCGTGTCTTAGAGGTCTTTTGAGTGGAAGTACTCTAGTTGAAATTAGCTGTCATTTAAAATTCAACCCCGGTATTTACAATTCTCGCCTATTACTGTATCATCGTTGAGGTTAATGAAGTTCTCGTTACAAGTACTGCCACCTCAAAAGCGTTATCGAGTGGAAAAGTCCTAGAAGGGCCATGTACTTTCTTCAGAAGCACAGGTTGAGAACCCCTCACAAATCTGAATACAACAGCCGTAAATTTTAGACTTTAATGCTGTATTAAGACGAGTTTTCTGACTGTCAGAATTTCCGTTTTGGAACGTGCAGCCTTCGAGCTGTCCGCAATCTATAGTTTTCAAACTTTTATACAGTATTCTATTAATGGAAAGAAGGCGTGCAAGTCGATTATATCCATATTTCCTATACACGGAGTCATTACGCCTTCAATGGAACGATATCGTTCCCCTCTAACGAGAGAACTGAACTGAGAACTTTACATTATTGACTGCGAGATTAAATATTCCCGGCGTAAAACGCCGTTTCGTGTCAAGGGTTCGCTTCGACCCTATCGATCTCGAAACTCGCGGCCGCAATCGATACATGCGGAAACGATACCGAACTGACCTTCGGTCTATACGTCATCAGATGTTCATATTGGATGGCGTAGAACGCTGCCCAACGTTTCAAAAATTAAATTATGGATCATTTAACGACGCTCGCAACTGCAGAAGTTATAGCAGCATCGCCGGTGTGTCGGAATTTTGTCCCGCAGGAGTTCTTTTACATGACAGTAAATCTACTGACATGAGCCTGTCGCATTTAAACACACTTTAATGCATCGACCTGTTCCGGGGTCGAACCCGCAACCTCGAGCATAGAAAGCCAGCGTTATACCGACTAGTCTACCCAGGCCGACCACAACGTTTCAATCTTAATGAACAGTTATGGGTATAATGTCTCAAAATTAAACTGTACTTTTAAATCCTCACTTCGATGTGGGTTGTTAGCTTCAGGTTCGTATCTGAATGTATGTTTTTAACAAAGTTATAAGTAGAGGGTGGAATCGGAATACTTTAGCAATCAATGTACGCAAGCATTGACTGTAGCTTTTATATAATCGGTACTGGGCACACAATGCGGACATAAACAAAGGTAGTACAGTCTGGTTATGATTGAAAATAAAGTACATAAATTCATATCTTATAATGCAAGGTTCCGTTTTCTTCGGTTTCGTTGCCGGCATTACAATGAACAACAAAATACATCCGAAGATTTGCGAACTGAAACGTCCTGCGGCGATCACTCAAACAGTTTTTATACTTTGAGAATGACCGTTCAACATCATAGGATATCAATGGTGAATGCAAATAATACGACTGGTGTTTCGACATTGCACTTGTACACGTTACCAAATACAGTACACGTAAACACTGTGACAAACAACCTGGACACTAACGTCAGGCACCTGTTCACTATGACTGCGCACAGTACTCTGCTGGGGCGCAAGGGGACGGCAGGCAGGTCATTTTGCGTTCTTAACATAATGTACCTACGAGAGTAACGTCACATGTCTAGCCTTCGTTGTTCATCAACCTATTGCCGCCGTTAAGGTATCCCAAGCCCGTCGTCTAGTTGTAAGACCTCAACGAAATGAACACTCTCCACGCCAGACATCCAGACAACCAAGTTCAAACATTTATGATATAGTTTGTGGAATTTATGGTGTACAAGAGAGGATGCTGAGGTACCGGTACGCATTCTCGACATATTATAGTTTTCCCTGTTACAATTCTACATTATTCTCTCATTATCTCCGCTTACATTCTAAGCTAGTGGGCCTATTACAAGAAATTCTTATATTATGTGGAAACAACTTCTTATCTGACCAGCCAATAGAACAGAAAACAAATTAAGTGAAAAAGAATTAAATTAAAAAAAATAGATAATGGCAATATTCTTACATTTTTATACAGTAAAATACACACACAGCACATGCCTTAATTTAATTCACTCTTATAGCATTAATTATTACAACAGTCCGGCAACGGTTGCTGTAAAGCTAGCTTCACACTCTCGCCGAGTCTAGGCGAGCCAAGGCAAGCGCGAGAGTGTGGATGGTGCGCTCGCCTCGCCTCGCCGTGTCTCGCCTAGACTCGCGCTCGCCAAGACTCGCACTCGCCTGCGCTCCGCTCCGTGTCGGTTTTGGTGTCCGAGTCAAAGGAAGCGAATGGTGAACCCGAGCGTCACCACGTCCCAAGATACAATAACAAAAAGTGTAGACCAGTGGTTCTCACTATGCGGCCCGCGGGTCGCATGCGACTCTTGATGTGATTTATTGCGGCTATTGAATTATGTTTTACCTTTTCTTTTTAATTTCTGTAATAATATGCAACTGGAGAAAACTTTGGTTACCCTGCATCCTTACTGCCAGTGAAGGTGTTCAACAATGACGCGTATTTGTTTTCATTTTAAAAAGGTACAGCAGTGTCATGTCTCATGTCTTACTATGTCTTGATATAATACTGGATTATAAATGTTTTTATCTTAATAGACATAACGTGCATTCAAATTTTTGTAACAGGTACTCAAAAGATTCTCAATCAAAGATAGAGAAACTGAAAATGTTAAAAAATTCCGTAATATCTGTACAGAAAGTAATGTATTCCCTGTACATAAAAATCAATTGACAACAAAAGGATCGTGCCACGTAGCAGACATTAAGCTATTTATAGATTCGGTGATTGTTAAGGAGTGTTTTCTAGCTGTATGTGACACTTTATTTTCTAAATTTCGAAACTCATTCAAAACACATTACACGTGAAATAAAACATCAAATCAACCTGCTTGTATCGTATGAGTTGCATAAGGATAACAGAGTCCGCCCTTTAACTTCAAAATACCAGTAATATATACATATTAGATAATGATCACGATGATGCTGATGATAATAATAGCAATAATACTAATAGACCAAATCATATAATTAAAAATCCGCGCATTTTGTTAAGCTTCAATACTGTAAAATGCATTGTGGCTCTCGGCAAGTTCCTATTTTCCACTTTCGGCTCTCCTTTAATTTCTAGTGAATACCATTGGTGTAGACTCTTGTACTCACTTAATTACTTACTTACAAATGACTTTTAGGGAATCCAGAAGTTCATTGCCGCCCTCACATAAGCCCGCCATCGGTCCCTATCCTGAGCAAAATTAATCCAGTCCCTAGCATAATTTCCCATCCCCGTCAAAACCATTTTAATATTATCCTCCCATCTACACCTTGGCCTCCCCAAAGATCTTTTCCCCTCAGGTCTTCCAACTAACACTCTATATGCTTTTCTGGATTAATCCATACTTGCTACATGTCCTGCCCATCTCAAACGTCTGGATTTAGTATTCCTAATTATGTTAGGTGAAGAATACAATGCGTGCAATTCTGTGTTGTTTAACTTTCTCCATTCTCCTGTAACTTCATCCCTCTTAGCCCCAAATATTTTACTAACCACCTTATTCTCGAAGACCCTTAACCTCTGTTTCTCAAAGTGAGAGTCCAAGTTTCACAACCATACAGAACAATCGGTAATATAGTAACTGTTTTTTTTTTTTTTTTTGTAATCTAACTTTCAGCATTTTCCGGAGCAAACTGGATGACAAAAGTTTCTCAACCGAATAATAACAGGCATTTCCCATATTTATTCTGCGTTTAATTTCCCCTCGAGTGTCATTTATATTTGATACTGTTGCTCCAATGTACTTGAATTTTTCCAGTTTTTCAAAAGATAAATTTTATATTGAGGTTTCGCAACAAGCTCTTTTTTACGGTGATGGGTTGTTAGTCCTTCGCCCAAACCCCAAGCTGAAGGACCACCACTCATCAATTTTCCGCGACTGTCTGTTCAGTATATTTCAGTTATTCTAACTGCCTATATGGCGAGCCGAAATTTGTCTGGTATCGCTTTTCTCAGTTGTGTCTTTCTTCGAAATAATTGGTGATACAGAAGTTATCAAATTCTCCTGATGGTTCACAAAAATTCCTCGTTAAAGATATTTTCTATCATGTCTCTGCAATAGAAATTAATATTTAGTTTTAAATGGCTTTAATTATCTTGGCAAACAAATGAATAGTCATATTTTTATTTATCATTTATAAATTCCTACTAAGATATTGTGATAACATTAGAGTCGATATATTGTGTAATAATAAAATCGTTGCCACGTTGGAAATGTTCATAGACAAGTTACATTATACTAAATGAGAAATAATGTAATATCAGCAAATTCATCTCGTCCGATTTTTGTGTGTATAGCTTCATCCACCATCTTTTTTTCCGAGGCTTCCGACTTTTTTGGTGTGATATGTTACCAATAGTTGTAATAACTAAGAGCACACAGAGCTGATGCAGCTGCAATATCGTTAGCTTCCATCGTGTACACGTCACAACTGAACGCCTCGCCTCGCCTCGGCTCGGCGAGAGTGTGGAGAGGTACATCGCTTGCAACAACAAGGTTTGTGCTCGCCGAGTGGCAATCGGGTCGACTCGGCGAGAGTGTGGAGGTAGCATAACAGTCAAGTTGGCTGGTACTAGACTTGTATTATCTATCTATCTATCTATCTATCTATCTATCTATCTATCTATCTATCTATCTATCTATCTATCTATCTATCTATCTATCTATCTATCTATCTGTCTGTCTGTCTGTCTGTCTGTCTCTGTCTGTCCGTCCGTCCGTCCGTCTGTCCGTCTGTCTATTTATTTATTTATTTATACTGGTGTAGTTAAGGCCATCAGGCCTTCTCTTCACACCACCAGAAATAAAAAAATACACTATAAACAAAGTAAAGTCACACAAAAATATACACAGGTTACAGTCACACAAACTTTAAATGAGTGATGAAGTATCATAATTAATTGTATCCTAACTAATTAACTAACATAAACAAGAAATTTGCAATTTTATTCTAGAGGAAAAAAAACACAAATCAACACTTCTAGCAATACCTAAAAAGCATTAAATAAGAAAAAAATTTCCAATTTAATTTTGAATTGTGATAAAGTCCGGCAGTCCGTGAAGTCATTAGGTAATGAATTCCAGAGGCGAGGTATTTCTACAGTATAGGAGGATGAATATAAAGACGTTCTATTATGAGGGATAGAAAGAAGTGCTTGATGCCAGTTTCGAAGAGTTGTAAGAAATTGGTAGCGCGATAACAGATAATTCGGAGTAGAAGTATGCATGATTCTAAACAGAAGGGACAGTGAAGGTATTGTTCTTCGTTCCTTCTGAAGCATCCATGAAAGTAACTGGAGGGAGGTGTTATATGGTCAAATTTACGAATATTGCAGATGAATCGTATGCACATATTATGAACACGTTGTAGTCTCTCAGCTAAGAGTGAACTTACATTAGTTATCAAGGAATCGCAATAATCAAAATTGGGCATTACAAGCGTCTGAATAAGATTTCTTTTTAGACTAAGTGGCAGAAATTCTTTCATATGGAACAAGGAGTGAAGTATGAACTGTAGGAAGTGTATGAACTCTGTCGGAAGTAATAAGAAATGGAGGGAGAGTTACAGGCGCAACTATGGTACAATCCGTTCAAAAGCAATGACAAGAAGGTTAAACTCTATTTGAAGATCCCCATCATAGAAGGTTGTATATCATATACTTTTTCATATGATATACAACCTTCTTTGAGGTAGGTCTTCATATATATTTGAAGGGTTCAGAGCCATAGTGTGCCATTTATTAAAAACGGAGAAAGCAAGAGTTAAAGTTAAGTGAATACCATAGTTTAATGAAGATTGGCATATCATTTAGTTTTAATGTGTATACTTTATATTACTTGCTATATGTTTCCATTGAATTATAGTACTAACTTAATTTTAACCCTTGTTTTCTACGGTTTTAGTAAATGGCGCTTGGCCCACTACCTATCGTTCTGAACCCTTCATATATATCAAAGATTAACTCAACTATTGTGTGACAATGTTTTTTTTCATATTACAACATGCAACAAAGTAATTTAGACCTGGAAACAACGTTTGAAACCGAACGAAAAGGAACAACAATTTCTATTGATATTTATAATAAATAAGGAGTGGCACAAACTCAATAGTTGTTCACATTCGTTTACAATTCATTACTTTGAGTAACAACGGACAGTTAGCGAAACCGCTATGGCGTATGATTCCACGCTGGCAACCCGGGTTCGTATCCCGGTAAGTCCAAATGAAATTTGTGGTGGATAAAGACTGCTTGGTGGTAGTGTTTAACAGAATACTCCCATTTCCTCTTTGCTGTGATAGCCAGATGTTAAATCACACAACTTCTAGCCTACAGATTCAGTCCGTTTTACGCCAGTTCTATGGTCTTGTTTCTCTACGACCAATTTCCTAGAGATCATAGCCACACTGAAAAGAGGATTTGTATGCATTAATTTTACTCAGAAGCTATTTTTATTCGCTTAACTTGCCGCAACCAAAGCGTGCTTTCTGCGACAACATAGATCTATTATGTTAACAAACACTTATTAGAACTTCCTCTTTAATTCTACCGAGGGGTATTCATAACACTAGAGGAATTCACCTCAAGCTCATATTTTGGTCTTTCTCCTTCCTACACTAAACGACGATCATATGGTGGAACTGGGTCTGCAAATTTCTCTCCTATACATAACTAGTAAATTAGGTTCAAAGAGA
The DNA here is from genome assembly GCF_040183065.1 of Periplaneta americana. Lineage (NCBI taxonomy): Eukaryota > Metazoa > Arthropoda > Insecta > Blattodea > Blattidae > Periplaneta > Periplaneta americana. The sequence continues at coordinate 89,141,279 of NC_091119.1, forward strand.
AATATTAATTAGTGAGAATATTCATACGAGAAAGCCGCTTCCCTCGCTTACATTGACGCTGCGCCCCTATGAAGATCAAACGTAGTTCAAGTTATGTGAAGCTATGATAGGAAGCTCTCGGTCGATTTTCTGAGAGAAAATCATGTTAGAATAGAATCACCAATTTATTAATTAATTAGGTCTCAGAGACCACACATTGTTTCTATGGACCTTCTGTGATTTCATTAATCTTAGTACGCACCTAGAAACATTGAATAGAATGAGGTTATCACAAACTGTTACAATACGTAATAGTGCGATACAATGTTTAACAACAGAATCTCAATCGTTTCGGTACAGGAGTATCTGTTTCTTGATTTCCATCCGAATAGAACAATTTTATTGCAAATCTTAACCTCTCAGTAGGTTAGAATGCTTCGAACGTGAGGAATTATAGAAAAGAGCTATGCGTTGTCTTGCCATATTCTCAAACTTATAAAAGTTTCACACAGTTACAGAACGATCTGAGATTCGCATTATTTGAATAACTTGAATTATACAGCAGACATTTATTAAATGTAATCCCACTGACAAGAAAATGGAATGTTGCATTTAATGGAAAGTAGATGAATCGCACCCTTAAATTTAGTATATTTCCGTCACATCTCCCTCTAGTAACGGTGGCTCAGTATTAGCTCGCTGAACTTCTAAAGCAAGGGGCCCAGGTTCAAATCCCGGTTGATTCACCAACTTGTGTTGGACTACACCGTGATCTAGGCAACACAGGCTTTTCTCCAGTTTCCCTGTGACATCTCAATAATAATTCATTCATTCATTCATTACGAGTGTAATGTAGATACACCGCCTGCGGTGTATTATGGACAACCTGTGACGAATAAGTGATCTACGTTGCTCTGTACGTTTCTGGGCATTAGCGACATCTATGAACCACGCTCGTAGAGTCGGGGTGAATGGCGAGAAAGTTTTAGGTCCTGCCACTGCACAAAAATTTTAAATAGTATTTCAGACTCAGTAACTGTATTGTAACGTTTCTGTCACTTCTACAGGTTTCCTAAACCTAAAACTATAGTTTTCTTTCTCCATAGGTCTCTGACCAACCAATGTTCTTCATTCGTATCATATACAGTAATTGCATGCTCTCTTTGTTTTTTCACCAAAAATAACAAAATTTGCGGGTCTTCACAGATTCTTTCTTCCGAGTGATTTCTATTAAAATGCCTTTATTATTGTTTATAATCATCATTATGAAACTTAAAATCTATGTTGTATGTAAGATATATTTTCATTAGTCCCGTTCCTTGAAGGCTTCCGTGAAAGAATTGTAGGCTACTTTCTAGGATATGATTATTGACGCCGTTTTTGCCATTGAAGTTTTTATATATTTCCTTGGTAATAAATTATGCTGTCGTAAGAGTCGTTAATGCATGTTTTATTTTTATTTTCTTCTAAGGGAATTAACCCATCTGTTATTGTGATCTGAGTAAATGTACAGAGTGTTCTGAAAAAATTCCAATATTTATAGAGGAGGTAGTATGCATCAAAACAAGAAACAAAAGTCCTATAAACATGGTCCTAAAATTAATAACTTCTGATAAAATTTTTACCATCACTGTCAGAACAGTATATCTTCCACTATGAACTCTTTGGCAAGAAACCAATATGAGGAAAACGAATGAAGCAGTTTGTCACTGCGTATTATACAGCATATCTTTGTGTTTATTTCAAGAGGCCGCTTAAACAGACGACAGTACATTAGAGTTCGTAATCGTTCTATTGTATGTACACTGATTCTACAATTCCGTAATCATTACTTTACCACTCGGATAAGTTAGTTTCGTATCTGTTGAATCGAACCATGTTTTGTTGTAACAGTAACATGGGTCCTAAAATTAATTTATTCTGAGAAATGAGCGAACTGTTTACCATCACTGTAAGAGCAGCATATCTTCTACTTTGAGCTCTTGGGCAAGAAACAAAACATGTTCCTATTCAATACATACGAAACTAATACGTAGTAACAAACGGTTGCATTCTGTTTCCTCATTTGTTTATTTCCAAAGAGGTCACAGTGGAAGATATGCTACTCTTATAATGATGGTAAACATTTGCTCATTTCTTAGAAGATATTAATTTTAGGAACCATGTTTGTAGGACTTTTACTTCTCGTTTTGATGGATGGTATAGCTTGGTTCAGTCTACATCGATTTAGCCTGATATAACTTTGTGTGGAATCTAACGGTTGATGAGATATTAATGGGCGAAAGTTTAAATGGAGAGGAGCATTATATACGTATTTCTACGTTATAAAACAATATTAAAATTCAAATTATGTGATACATTATTGAAAATGCTTTATCTTGGTGCTGTTCTGATAACTGTCTTTAAATTATACACAAACTCCGTAATAAAATAATTAGATGATGTTCGGGTAAAGGGGGTTGTCAGTTGTCATTTTTTGTGTCCAACGTGAATATACAGGTTAAATTCTACAAGTGGCTTTGCAAGAAACAAAATAATAATAGCATTTGATGTGTTTTATTTGCGTAGAATATTATTTGTAATAAGGCCTAACACAGCTGCAGGACAAGTGTCAAGGTATTCATGTTTATCTTTAGGTAACCGTTGACCATCTTCACACTAGAGTCCAGGGAGCCTTCGCGATAAGGATAAAGCACAGAACCTTGGGTGTGGGTTGGATTACGTCTTGGGCTGTTGCCTGGTTGGTTTTTTCCGAGGTTTTTCCCCACCGTAAGGCGAATCCTCGGCTCATGTCCCCAAATACTATCTCACTATCAGCAATTCCATCGACGCTAAACAACCGAGTAGTTGGTACAACGTCATTAAGGAATCGACTGAAAAAATGTGTCAAATGAAAAATGAATACCAATAGTGACAAATTTTTTAGGTGTTAATGATGGGTTAAAGCGCGCATTACGCTGCAAAAATAACTGGAGCTCTGACATCATAATTGTAAAGTAGTTAAAACGACGGCAGAATTCCCACATCCTCACTTCCGTGATTTCATGGACCGGTGGAAATATTTACTGAGATACAATTAGAGGAGCTTGAGTTGTCAAGATTTTTTCAGTGCTAGGAATATAGCAGGTCATGAATAATATTCTTGCTTTCCAAAACTCGAGCTCCAAAACAGAGAACTAAAACCTCCATCTATTATTCTGCATGAGAACGGGACAGCGTTGCTATGCCGGCATTAATAAATAACCCGCCAGTAGGGGCGACTAGAGCCGAACCTGCCCCTAAATGTTTCATAGAGACGGCCACATTGCCACATCAATTATCTTTTGCAGCACCTGACGCGAGGATTTGGAATTACCGACATTTTTTTTTATTTTTAAAGCCGTTTGAATTATGCAACGTCTCTTAACAGCCGCCACGCTGCGCGTCACGTCGATTTAAGATTCATGTGAGAAATCATTTCTAATGTTTATAATCAGGCAGTTGGCAAACAGTTGCTTTCAGCCAGTTACGTATGAATTTTATATCAAACAATCAGTGTAAATTATATCACACATACGTACACGCACAAACAGCGTTTCTCTCTAGAAGTATTACGACGAAATTTTAAATCTCTTTGCTGTTTTCATCATTGGCCTGACTCATAAGATAGGTGAAAGCAAGCAAGGGTGAATTAAACCGTTTATGTTTAGAAGTACTTTTGGCTGCTGACTTACTCATTATACGAAGTATACGCGGAAAATATTGTAAAGATGCAAGAAATACATTTCTAGGTTTTTGCAAAACGAGAAATTTTCAACGTCCCCTATGCAGAAGTTTGGGTGTTTGTGTAAGGCGATTTCTCCTGAAGTATTGGACCGATTTTAGTCATACCCAGTATATACTGTACAAGTCAATTTATTCCGAAGTGATACAGATGAAATATCACCATCAACAGTTATCCGGGTTAAGCCTATTGGTCTGTTATGTCCCATCAGGAGAATACATCTTACCATCTTTTCATGGCTCTACCCACATTCCTGCATTCTTGGTCTGTAATCCATAACTGCCTTGCGAAACCTTTTCTTGACCATTCTTAGAATGTGTTCATACCAATTTTGTATGTATTTATTAACACTGCAAATGAGTAAATACCCGGTGGCAGTGGTAACTAATTACACTCATTAATGAAAATTAATAATAAATACAATTCGATAATAAATTACAACTGACAATAATACTAACAATAATACTACTAATAATAACAAAATTATAATAACAATAAAAGTAAATCTAATTTGGATCTTAACCCTAAGTTCCAACTAAAACCCAGGAGTATGATGTGTTCATACATGCACAAGTACTTTTCAGCACTACACTCATTTCATTGTCAACTCACTACTCACTGCACTGGAACTACGACACATTTCACTGACACTATCCTAATTTCACTAACACTTCAAAAACATTTCACTGCTCAAATACTTTTCACTACTATAGGCCTAAACTATAAAACTTCACTGGCACTACACACTTCACTGACACAACACAGTTCTTCCATGATACAATATTTCAAATAACATAACATCAATTACACCCTTTAAATAGTATGCATAATATACTACCGTCTGTTAGTAAAATCCTTAAGCCTATTTTTAACTCTTCTTTAGTCGCATAACGGAGATTTCCTCCGAGTTAGAACATTTTTAGACGTCATTTTGTTTTCACTCAGGTGACGAAAATGCTGATGTCTGTACCTTTGTACCGATCTCTTTCTAGCGAATTGCCGCACTCTCGTTAGTGTGAGTTGTGAGAGTGACAAGGACGCATTTCCTAAGTTCTTGCAATAACCCGGAGGTTTAGGTGCGGTGTGGGGAGGTATTGATGAATGGAGCATCGCTCTGCCTAGAACTGACATGAGATAAGATGAGTTGTTAAGAGTTTGGCCCCTTATGACACTAAACAGATGACATCACTGTCGTCACATGGTGTTTAATCATACTGTGGCTGAAAATATCACTTAGTTTGAGACTAGATCTGCGTTGGTGTGTCGTATAAGTTGAAACTGTTAGTTCAAATTTTAAAAGTTGATCGAATATTTTCACATTGGTTAGTTACTGGAATGTAGTTAGTAATGTGTCATTATGTCGCTTTCTATGAGCAATAGTGGCGTTACGCTGGATGTTCCCTGCATGTAGGATTGGCATTACTCCTCCTTCCTTCTCGTGAGCTCCCAACAGTAGGTTGGCTGTAGTTTGCGAGCGGTGGGGTGGAGGTATTGGTATTGTGAATACGAACAGCTTCGGACTGCAGCCAATGAGCGTATTCCGAATCTCACCGGTGAGCAATCCGATGGCATCACGGTGTTCCGAATTCCACCGATGACGTCATTGATGCTCCACCGGTTTCGCACCGGTGCCATCAACTTGCAGAGGTGGTGGCAGTCTCCATCAGCCATCAGCCATCGTGCACTGTTGTGTCATGGCGGTGTGTTCTGCTTCAGTTCTGCTGTATTGTTTGTAATGAGCACAACGTGAAAACAATATGTTAATGGCTTATGAGCGAACATGTCAACGGACCAGTTATTACTACCGGTTCAAGAAATAAATTGTTTATGCTATCTTTTCTTTGAAAGAGATGGGAGTACGAAAATTTTGCAAAATTTTGCTAGCGTAGCACAGACAACAACTTGTACAGTCGCCATGACAGCCATCGATCCTTCCAGCAGCTTTGTTCCTTATTTCGCTGCAACGTGACGTCATTGATGCCACCAGACCGGTGAGATTCGGAATACGCTGAATGCAAACCATACGGCAGTGCAGATAGCGATTTCATATTTTTCGTGGTGTGTTGTTCTTTTTATTGTGCCAAAAACATAATTTTTCAGTGAATGTGCTGTCATATTATTGTGTTTTCAAGACTATACAGTGTGCTTATTTAAACTGTTTCACTTTTAAGACGAATATGAATAAGAACAGTGTTAAATATATGCAGAATATCAGTTTTTAATTGCTGTCGTTTGCAGAGAGTGAAATAAAGTGTTATGGTAGTGACACTCCTGTCTTAGTTATTTCTTAGGCATCATCATGCAGAAATCAGAATTTGTCTTGGAAATTTAATTCATATATTTATTACATGCATACCGGTTACTGATTGTGTGAATGTTCTGAAAAAATGCGTTGTTTTGCTTTCCGTGTTTATTGTTCGGAGGTGATGCGACTTGTACAAAAGCAGGGGTAAATAATTTAAACATTTAGCCAAGAAAGCTAAAAAACAGTGAGATTCTTCAAATATATTAAGTATGTCTTTGATTTAGCTATATTAGGGACAGTAAACATCGCAAATCATCTAAGTCGACCCTTACAGACAGCAAACAAACACATACCGGTAGTGAGAAAGTGAGAGAAAATCGAGAAATTCTCTCGAAAATTATAGACTGTATAAATTTTGTAGGAAATTTCAACTACGATTACGTGGCCATGACAAAACTTTAGTCATCGAGTCCTGGCGTATTTCGAGGATTATTGGAATTTGCTGGAATGTTTGATGAATCTCTCAAAAACCTTTTCTTTAATTCAAAAGTGTTTACAGGAACTTCCCAGACAATCCAGAATGAAATTCTTGACTGTATTCTGGAGGTTGTCGTGATGAAATATCTGCTGAAATACAAAATCTAAATTTTTGTCTGTCCTGTCAGACGATACAACTGATATATCAGGTCATACGCAGAAGGTTATTGTTTTCCGTTATGAATTGGACGGTGCTGCGCATGGAAGATTGTGGAGGTTGTTTGATGCAAACGCCCAATGTGCTTAAGTACTAGCGGAATTCAATTTTAGAGCTTGAATACAGTTCTGAATGGCGACCGTCACACACTTATCGCCCAGACCTACGACTGAGCGGCCGTAATGAGTGGAAAGAAGGCAGGTATACAAATAATTATTATTTAACGATTCAATAAATAAATGTGCATTGCTATTTGAATCAGCTGAATCTAATCATAGAAAAGGCAGCATTACAAAATTCACAAGCTCATATTTTTTTTCAACAGTCTTGCTGCTATACCTGCATTATAAGTCGCCCTCGCGATTAGCTGTGCTGGATAGTATTTCCAAACAAATATCTAGAGGATTAAACACACGATAATTTTTCATAGCCGATTAGTTAATACTGTTTTTGAAAGTAAGGAGAATTTAATAGAATGCTTTGAGAAACTTCAAAATGAAATAAATCATTTCACTGTACAAGGAGCTAAAAGGATTCTTCGTAGATATGTTGAATGATCAGGATTTCAACTTTTTGTTAAAATTTTTTTATCATATCAAGCCTCGTGGATATTTTTTATAACGTGCTGCAGCATCGTAATGCAAATTCGACCAGTTCCCCGCTCGAAACTTGATGGAGCGAATATAAGTGTAGACAGACGGTGTGGATTTGGGAATGCGTCTAGATTGAGGATTAGTGCAATTGATCTTGAAAGGTCACAGTGCTGGTTCGTAGTGTCCCTCTTCCGAAATTCTATTCCATTTATATGTCCCAACCTTCGTGGATGTATTGTGTTCGCCGTTATTTCTTGCTGTCTGTGGCGATCTACAGAAAGCAATTACGATATCCGTTGATCAGATGTTACTCTGTGCTGAATAAATTTACATCTCAAGGGCTTTTAGCTTTTAATCCTCTGTTATAAGACAGGCAACAGTGAGTCCTTGCTTAAAACGACTCCGTAGAGTGAATGAATTATACTGATTAGTCGTATTCCAATCTAACTACAAATATACAGTTATAAGGTTTATAGAACTGAAATTGGTTTTCTATTGTCTCACAAATATGTGCAGAGTTTGAATTGTGTTTTTTCTTGCTAACAGTCTATATTATTTTAGAGTGCTGAGGGTGTGTTCAAAGATTACATATAATACTATATAGAAGAAGTAGAAGTGTAATTGCTAGGTGATAAAACTACAGAACTTCATAGAAATGAAATGAATTTATGTTTTAACAACGTTCGCAACTGTCATCGACTTTGGCCGTAATCGAACCCGAAACCTCGGGTACAGAAGGCCAGGACTCTACCTACTGCGCCATCTAGACCGACTAACTTCGTAGATCTTGTACTGCAAGTTATATCACGTATAGTATCATAATGCAATGACTGCAATTTACTGTAATATTAGACATTGCGTGCAGCTGTTACATATCAGGCACAATTATCAGCGGTAAGGGAATGAGGTCCTCAAAGAGGTCTAAAGTAAGGTGATGGCAAAAGAGTAATATTGCCTGCACTTTATACAACTCAGTTGCTTTATCTGCACTTTATACAACTCAGTTGTTTTAACGATAAGGACCTGCATTCCCATTGATAATGGACAAAAAATTTCAACTCTTCTTTAAATGTTACAATCTGAAAAATTAAAAACTGCCTAAAGCTATTCACTACAGATTTTTTTAAATTATTATGACTATTACACTTTAACTACGTCATACTACTTTTAAGCAATAAAACGGTACGAAAGGACGTATTTAAACCAATCATGGCTGTTTATCACTTCCCTAACATTTGTTTTTTATCACTTACCTAGTATTTGTTTGTTTTTATCACTTCTCTAGCAGTTGTTTGTTTTTATCACTTCCCTAGCACTTGTTTCTTTGTTTGCAAATAATTTATGGTACTATAAAACATGCTTTGCGATCGTAATTTGTTTCCCGCATAGATAGTCAACTGAAAATGGCGACTCTGTTCAAACATTTTGGTGAAGCTAACATTAGTGACATAGAATTTTAGTAAGTCAATTAATATTTTGTTGTATTAAAGTGCTCTATTTCTTCTAATTTGTATATACTCTCTTCTCATTGTATAGTACCGGTAATCAATTAACTCCCACTCCAGTTTTGGTTTTTTTTCTAAATAAATCAAAACCTCTAGTGACATTACTGTTGATAAACAAGTGTATTTTCAGTCTTGCTTAGAGCTGGGGACGGAGCGATTAGAACTGTTGAGCAACTCGGTTCTAGCAGTTTAATGTGCTTCCAGGGGAGCACCAAAGGTACTCGGTTAACCGTAGCCGTTATCGGTCAGTTCAAACAGAGTTCACGTGTTTCTCTTAGTTTGAGCAGACAACGACGTAGGTACTATTGTATTTAAAATACTTTCTGCTGCAGGACAAATTATTTCCCACAGATCATCCTTATCCCCATGGCGGGCTGAAAACCTAGTATTGAAGAGGAATTTATCCTACATATGACCTGTCAAGTGGGCCTAATGAACACTGATAATCTGTTCATATTACTGTATATAATAATAATAATAATAATAATAATAATAATAATAATAATAATATTATTATTATTTTATTCTTCACTTGACATAATTAGAAACATTAAATCCAGACGTTTGAGATGGGCAGGGCATGTAGTACGTATAGGCGAATGCAGAAATGCATATAGAGTGTTAGTTGGGAGGGAATAAGACATTTGGGGAGGCTGAGACGTAGATGGAAGAATAATATTAGAATGGATTTGTGAATTTGAGGAAGGTGGGATATGATTGTAGAGAGTGGATTAATCTTGCTCAGGATAGGGACCGATGGCGGGCTTATGTGAGAGCGGCAATGACCTTCGGCTTCCTTAAAAGCCATAAGTATTATTATTATTATTATTATTATTATTATTATTAATACTTACTTACAAATGGCTTTTAAGGAACCCGAAGATTCATTGCCGCCCTTACATAAGCCCGCCATCGATCCCTATCCTGTGCAAGATTAATCCAGTCTCTATCATCATATCACACCTCCCTCAAATCCATTTTAATATTATCCTCCCATCTACGTCTCGGCCTCCCTAAAGGTCTTTTTCTCTCCGGTCTCCCAACTAACGCTCTATATGCATTTCTGGATTCGCCCATACGTGCTACATGCCCTGCCCATCTTAACCGTCTGGATTTAATGTTCCTAATTATGTCAGGTGAAGAATACAATGCGTGCAGTTCTGCGTTGTGTAACTTTCTCCATTCTCCTGTAACTTCATCCCGCTTAGCCCCAAATATTTTCCTAAGCACCTTATTCTCAAACACCCTTAACCTATGTTCCTCTCTCAGAGTGAGAGTCCAAGTTTCACAACCATACAGAAGAACCGGTAATATAACTGTTTTATAAACACTAACTTTCAGATTTTTTGACAGGAGACTGGATGATAAAAGCTTCTCAACCGAATAATAACACGCATTTCCCATATTTATTCTGCGTTTAATTTCCTCCCGAGTGTCATTTATATTTGTTACTGTTGCTCCAAGATATTTGAATTTTTCCACCTCTTCGAAGGATAAATCTCCAATTTTTATATTTCCATTTCGTACAATATTCTAATATTATTATATTAGAGTGATTAATATTGAAATATGTTAAAAGAGGAAGTGCATTATATTTTTCTCTTTGTGTTTATTGGATTTATGTTACCTCATCGGTCATAATTTTATTTGTATTTATTTCTATGATATATGTTACCTAATTACTTTAATTTATCAGTAATATTACTCTTCACCAAAGAGAATATGGTTGTATGGAAGGCTAGTCATGTTATAAAATAAATAAACATTATGTTCTTCAGTTCAAGGTTCCACGTTTTATTGATTATTTTATCTGCTTTCCGTAATAGTAAATAGTTCTCTGTGTTACTTTGAAGTGCTTTAGGTACCGCTTCATGGAGCCGGTGTCTTTCTATCTTCTTTTTTTACTTAGCTGCAGCGTCTAACGTTTATCTCATATGTTAATTTATTAGCTGTTGATATTATAAAATTTCTATCAATTTTATTTCGTCTGTCATATATAACAACACTGAAGATTATATAAAATAACTCCGCAAATAGCTGTAATCAAGCAAATAAAATTTGCAACCGCCATTTTGCAATGAAGGGAAGTACTTCTTTTCTCGTCAATTGGCAAAGCGAAAGCGCTTTACTACACGCTTTTAAAAGACGCTTGGTTTCACTTTCAAGGTACGTTCTAAAATCGACTTAATCTGTCCAAATTTTAAATCTGCCGCCACAAATTTGTACTCGGTATTATACTCGGATCAACCGAGTAATGACGCCACAGTACCTGCTCCGAACCGCTCCGTCCCCAGCCCTAGTCTTGCTCGATGATTTATTGTTGATCATGTTCACCACTGGATCAAAGTTTGCGCGGCTTACTTTTAGGAAGTGATAAGAATCATGAATATACACATCAAAAGAAGTTTGGAACAAAACAGGCTTATACGGCCCTTTCCATATTCCTTTATTTACCGTGTTTGATAAACATTTTGATGACTTAACTGTACACCGTAAAATTTAATTTCATTAATTTTATTGAGACATAAAATATGAGGGATATGGGGGATAAAAATCATAAATACATACAGGTAACAACCAGTCCACCTGGTGCAATTTCCCTTGTTCAACCGTTGGATGTATATTTTTTTCTTCAATGGAAGAAGTTCACCAAACGTTTTTGTGAGAGAGTTTTACTTGACAACATTAATATTGATCTCCAGAGTCGTAACGCTATCATCAACCTACATGTACTTACCCATAATCAGTTCAGTGCTCCCATATTCACTAACATGATTAAGTATGCTTGGAAGAAAGCTACTTTTCCAGTTAAATGTGATGCATTTGAAACTTTGGGACACTTAAGATTCGAGTTGCTGAACTCCCAACTCCAGAAATGCATCATTCAACGAATGTGCTAATTGTCGTTTACATTAATTGCGCTTAACAAATTTCTACATCAACACCCACAAACATGTTTAAGTATATGTAAGGACAGCTAAAATCAGTAGAATAATCATTATTAATTTATATATGAGTTTCCTTCCGTAGTCATTATTATATCAATATGTATTTATGCTCATAAACATTGTATAATTGCACTATGGGTATCTACAATTGGTACCATAAACATAGATTACAGCTGAACTTTCCATCGTATTTGATCTCATACCATTATCATTCAGGTACTTCGTGAATGTACCTTGTCAGACATTTACTGTATATATCCATAAAAGTTGGACACAGTATCCTTTATTTTCCACACAAGAACATACAAAACAAATCGATTATATCTACTGTAGGTACAGAAGTGTAGATTTATTACATACAGCACAGTGTGCAGTGTAATCATAATATATTATGTCAGTACATTTTCATTTAAAGCACATTGTTATGGTAAATTTTCATTATCTATATGGTTATTTTGATTGCCATTTCAATATAAACTGGACTTTGGAAAGATTCAATCATAGTCGAGGAAGATGAAGTTTGAAGTTTATGTGAGAAAACTAAGGTGCTGTATTTAATATTTTGGTTTTGTAATTTGCTTGATAAGTATTCCTTGCAGAACAAGTACTTCTACCTCATATCATGTGTTTCTCAAGGTACTCGTTCACGATGCTAGTTATATAGCGCGCTATTTTTAATAGCGCAACAAAAATATCACATCACGTTTACACACATGGCCAGAATAGCGCGCTACTTGCAATTTTTTATATAGCACTAGAAACTGTCAGGAAGATCTTGCAGCACATGGTTACGTGTCGCCATGAAATTCGCGCTGGATTCTCTTGCGCAAGAGCGTTCTGCTTGACCTTGTAGCACTGACAGTCACAGTGTAGCCTTACTCGTTAACATGTACATTGTAATTATTTTTCCATTTTGATCTTAAACAAATTAAGTGAAAATTCAGGCAAAATTTTCAATAAAATAAGAAATATTCTTCATTATAGTGTATTCTACACCAACCTCATAATATTTAACATTAATGGATTGTGCAGGGCTGAGCGATTCGTGTTAGCTTGAGGAACCTACAGGTACCTGTTTTCTCATACTCCCGCAATTGCGCGCATCATAGAAAATATTTTCCCTCCCATTGAGTGTTAAACGCGCAGTAGCGCTCAGAGAGAAGCTAAAAGCCCGGGCCTGGGAGTGTGTTGATGTAAATGATAAATATGATACACCTACAACATGGGACATATCTCAACAAATATTTGTTTCCGGACACATGTATATAAAAACGTTTCTTTCTAGTTTCGATCTATACTACCTCCTATAAAAATATGCGACACTTTTTTAAGCATGCTGCATATTCATATAATATACATATATCATATACTATAATACTCGTATATGAAGATTTGGGTCCTACATTACATAAATAATACAATATATATTATCATTTATATCAATACTTACAGTATTTCGTATTTCTTCTGCAGTTTTTCATCAGTAAACACAGTGGACTATCTAATACCGTACAAAAGACTTGCTGCGCCAGCTGCAATAATATCTAACCTGATCATGCCAGAAGGAGGTAGCGCCAGACTTACTCATCGCTGTGTACACAGCGCAAGGATCGTATTGCAAGCCAGAAGTCATTTGTGCGCTTTTTCCTCATAGCCTCTGCAATCTAACAGCTCGCTGTGCAGTTTACACGGTGTAATAGCGACCTTGCGCTGGAAATTCATTGCAATGGACAGAAAACTAGCTCCGTGGACGAGTACTTTAAGTGTCGATCATGTCGTAGAACTACACGAGGACTGCTCGCTGCTTCCGTCGAAGCGGACGCTCTTCCCAGTTAAATTTACTTCGTAACTATGCAAGAAAAAAAAAGTAGACTTAACTTATTTACTGGTTTTCACTCATGATATGCTGAAAATTTCCTCTATCGTATACGATACAAAATTGTAATCTCCGAAACAAATCGTCGCTCCAGTACTATACTCCACTATCTCAAAAATCATGGTTTCAAGAAATCGAGAGAAAACATTTTATATTGTCGCAAACAAATATTCCAAATACAATTCGGAATTTAATACGTATATAGACCTATGTAATTAGAGGATTTGTGGACGTTTAATATTTATTAAATAAATTTCAGAAATATTAAGCTATTTAATTATAATTACGATAAAACAGAGTTAGTGCAGTTTTGCATTCTGGAATGTTAATATTTTATGCAGTTGGTGCATAAGTAAAAATATAAATAAACTAGTCTTCATGATTGTAAAGTCACATTTTCTTTAATAAGTAACATAGTTGAAATAACAAAAGAACATATTGCTTACATATTGAAATTTCAGTTATAGTGTGATGCCAAAAAGACACTGTAAACAGAAGTACTTTATAAAGAAAATCTAACGCTGAAATATTGTCAACGGGAATGAAGTTAATAGTTATAAATTATGACGCATATCATGAAATTAAACAATATTTGTAAGAAATAAATGAAAAATACATAAGGAATTGCAGGAACTTGAGTAATTATTGAATTTGAAAGTCTTGTTGTCAGAGAAAAAATACGAAACCTTCAAAATCGGAACTAACATTCGGTGTTGTTTTGTGGTTAAAAGGAGATGTATTCATAGTTGGCCATATCTTATATTTATGGTGAAGGTTTGGTGATTCATGATGTTGAGTATTGTAACTGAAATTAGTGTTATTTTTACTTTACTGAATTGCATAACATAACAGTTGGCACTAATACAGAATGGGATAATCATACACAAACAGTGAAATGATCGATATGATCTTGATTTAGGGTGAAGTAAGAAATAATTCTGCTGCTGCTCGCATCTATGCTGAACGTTTTCCTGCCCGACGAACGTCGCCTTAGGGAAACCGGTGTCTTTGCACCTGTGATTAACAATGCCGGTAGACCGCGATGTCGCAGGACTGCTGCTGCTGCTGAAGAAAACATTCTGCGCTTTCTGGACCGTTCACCAGGTACAAGTACACGGCGATTAGCTGCACGCCATCACATGTCTCAGAATCAGTGTGGAGAATTGTACATGAAGCATTACTCTACCCATGCCATCTACAATCTATGCAAGAATTTCAAGGAGGTTGATTTTGAACGTCGGAGAATATTATTCGCATGGTTAATTCATGAAAATGCACCTCTGTTTAACCAGAAATCATCACCGACTGTTAGTTCCGATTTTAGCCACGGGTAATTGGTAGACTAGCTTTGAAATAATGCAATCTTGATAACAGTGCAGTATTGGCTATACATTTATATGACAAAATGTATTTCTTTTGGTGTATAGAATACTCTGCAATACTTATAGTTCATAATTACGACTCCTCCGGAATCTTTTACTCTGGAAAGACTCATGATGCCATGTTTGTAGTTTTTATTGGGAAGGATAAATGCGGTAGCTACCCGTTGCCTTCCACACACCATTCTCTCTTTGGCATCTTAAAAGATCCCAGGGAACCCCAGCGTGGAGGTGAGGAGAGTGGATTTGTCTAATTGGGCCCTCCTTGGAAATGTAGCCATAGAGCTACTCTACCAATTACCAGTGGCTAAAATCGGAACTAACAGTCGGTGATGTTTTTATGGACACACATGGATGAAATATGTAGAAGAGTTATATGAGATAGGGAAGCCATAGAAGATAAAGCAACCTTATCAGAAGACGAAAAAGGATTTTATATTTTAAGAGAACTAGCGCTTAGAGAAATGAAGAAAGGGAAAGCAACAAGAGTTGATGGAATCGCCATTGAGTTAGTGAAATGCTTGGGTGAAGACAAGAAGGAAATTCTATCATTATGCAACGAAATATATGAAAAAGGAGAATGGCCACAAGATTTTACGGAGACGGTATTTCTGCCAATACCGAAGAAAAAGAAAGCCAAGGAATGAAAGGAGTTCAGGACTATCAGCCTGACATTGCACTCGGCGAAGATTCTCCTGCGAATACTGAATCGACATTTATATTCTAAGATGGAAGGACAGTTGCAAGAAGAGCAGTTTGGTTTCATAAAAGAAAAAAGTCCAATGGATGCAATTGGACTACTACGAACAATCGGCGAAAGATACCTGGAGAAGAATTAAGAAGTGTGTATAGTATTTGTGGACCTAGAAAAGACGTTTGACTGAGTGGATTGGAATAAACTGATGGACATGCTGAAAAAATAGGTGTCGAATGGAAAGATAGGAGGCTATTCAGGAACCTATATAAGAAAACGATTCGAAGACAGGATAGGAGAAGAAATGTCAGAAGGATGTGAAATAGGGAGAGGAGTACGACAAGGATGCCCTTTATCATCTACCCTGTTGAACATGTACATGAAGGATTTCGTGAAGAACTGTTTGCAGAACATAGAAGAGGTAAATGTAGGAGGAAGAAGAATAAAGTGCATAAGATTTGCTGATGATATGGCGTTGTTAGCAGAAGAGACGATATTTAGGGATATGCTACTGGAGTTAAAATGACAGCTGTGAGCACTATAGGATGAAGACTAAGACCATGGTTGTCACAAAAATAAAGAAGGTAAATTTGAGAATTCTAAATGAGGCAGTAGAGCAAGAGGATAGCTTCAAATACTTGGGATGTACTATAAGCAGTAACATGAGCTGCAGCCAGGAAGTCAAAAGGAGGATAGCACTGGCCAAGGAAGCTTTTAATAGAAAAAAGGAGCATCTTCCGCAGATCTCTGGAAAACGAACTAAGGAAGAGACTAGTAAAGTGCTTTGTGTGAAGTGTGGCATTATATGGGATAAAAACATGGAGATTACGATGAAATGAAGAGAAGCAAATAGAAGCATTTGAAATGTGGAATGTGTGAAGTGGAGAGGCAGAATAAGAAATGAAGTTGTGTTGTAAAGAGTGGGCGAAGAAAGAATGATGCTGAAACTGTTCAGAAAGAGAAAAAGGAATTGGTTGGGTCACTGGCTGAGAATAAACTGCCTACGGAAGGATGCATTGGAAGGAATGGTGAATGGGATAAGAGTTCGAGACAGAAGAGATATCAGATGGTAGAAGACATTAAGGTATGTGGATGATATACGGAGACTAAGAGGAAGGCAGAAAATGGAGAAGATTGGAGAATGCTGAGTTTGCAGTGAAAGAACCACCTATGGGGAGAACATTTATGTATGTATGTAATTACGACTCATCTTGTGTACAGAAAAATTGAATTATGGTTTATTTAACGACGCTCATAACTGCCGATGTTATATCAGCGTCGCCGGTGTGCCGGAATTTCGTCCCGCAGGAGTTCTTTTACATGTCAGTAATCTACTGAGATGAGCCTGTCGCATTTAAACACTTAAAAGCCATCGATCTGGGCCGGGATCGAACCCGTAACCTCGACCACAGAAGGCCAGCGCTATACCGACTACGCTACCGAGGCCGACTGTGTGTGTACATAATATCTCTAAAATGAGAGGTGGTGTTGTACACGCAAAAAGAATGGAAACAAATTGATATGTACATGTGTCATTGTTAGAGACCTTTCCATATGTGGTACCGTATACGTTACTTCAAAGATGTTCGATATGCGATTCTTCCGTCTGAATACAGGCCTGGGCACGATGCTGGATTGAATGTATGTAGAATCACCTCCCAAAGTCTATTGAAACATTTTTGAGACACCCGGTATAATGAATTTGAACTTTTCATTCACATTCCTGACGTGTGCTGCAGCGTGCTACTGTGTTTGTGTAATTACTGTACTTTCCGTTTAAACGTCCAGGTTTATATAACTCTCTGGCCCGACCCCTCACTTCAAGCCTCACACCCTCCAACTATCTGGGAGTAGCCAGACTTATGAGTCGCCCATTAGCAATACGAGCAGCGAGTACACAAACCCAAAATACTTGAGTCTGACTTGTTTGCTTGAGCCATTATGTCTTTCCACCTGTCCATGTATCTTTATATCTATTTACAGTTTCTAGGTACAGACCTTCCACTTTACGGTGAATTTCGTTTATGTTCAATATTTACGCGGTAATTTATCAAAGAAACATGTGAGCTTAGCACTGTGTAAGCTGTAGAGCTGACAATTGTATAGCTATAAAACAATACAAGAATATATATCAACTTGAGGAAGAATTATGGTTATTAAATATTGCTGTAAGTACGTAAACTAACGCCAATTTTGAAAACAATTTATTCTAAATTTATGCAGAATGGAAAAATTTGACATTTCAAATTCGACTATAGATTACGAGATATTTGGAAATGACACCTGAAAAAGTAAACGCCTAAGAGGGGGAATTAAGAAAGAAAATAATATAAGATATTAAAATAAACAGTACAATCACACAACACATAATTTATATTCATACGTTATCATATATAGTAACTTTTAAATATATATTTACTTTACCGAGTTTTCGACTTGCATGCCTCCGTACACATAAAGAGACTCGCGAAAGACTGGAAAGCAGTTATTGCTTTTTATTTGTACCAACATTTGAGTTCTTGTCACAGCAGTATAAATAATTTTAGTTGGTTATTTTACGACACTGTATCAACTACTTGTATTAGATGAAGGATGGATGGAGCGGAGAAAAATTCTCTCCGACACCGGAACCCGAACCCAGGTTTTCAGCTCTACGTGCTGACGCTTTATCCACTAAACAACACCGGATTCCAGTTCCGATGCCGGATTGAATCTTCTCAGTTTATATTCCACTTGTTAAGCTGAAAACCCAGGTTTGGGTCCTGATGCCGGAGAGAATTTTTCTCAGCTCCATCCATCCTTCATCATGGTAATGCAGAATTCCTGCACGGAAATATCATACCTACTTCGGTTTATCACAATAATACTTGTATTAGGTTATTTAGTGTCGATAAAATTGGTGATAGCGAGATGGTATTTGGGAAGATTAGGCCAAATATTCACCATAGATAATCTAATATTCTCCTTATAGCTGGGGAAAACCTCGGAAGAAGCTCAATCAGATAATCAGCCAAACGGGAATCGAACGTACTCCCGAACATAGTAAGCAAACGCACTTAATGACTGCGCTAAGCCTGAGGGTTTAATAATTGTACCACGTCAAAATATTTCAAATGTTTACTGAGACGGCGATAATGCATCAAATATGTATATCGCTCGGTGAGAATAAGAGGGTTCTCTTGAGCTTAAAAATTTATGATTTATCTCTGAATGATTCTCACTTTTTCAGTATTGGATGAGACCATTAATCTGTGCATTTCGAACTGGCGGTTCAAGGCCTCGTACAAAAGTACAAACCACGCATGAATCACTGAACTGAAAATTGAGAACTGAAGCACTGGTAATCCCGGCTGTCCCAGCTGACTACAATTGAGTGGAATGGTCCAGGACTGAGATAAGCACACGTGGAAAATGCAGTTCATTGCTTGATCTTGGCCCGCCAATTCGAAATGTACAGATAATAACATAAAATAGAACACTAATAACAATTAAACTTACAATACGAAAAGAAGGACTAAACTTCACTGCAAATTTCAACTTAGGCCATGTTTTTTTTTAATTATGGTTTATTTAACGACGCTCGCAACTGCAGAGGTTATATCAGTGTCGCCGGTGCGCCGGAATTTTGTCCCGCAGGAGTTCTTTTACATCCCAGTAAATCTATTGACCATGCCTGTTGCATTTAAGCACACTTAAATGCCATCGACGTGGGCAGGAATCGAAGCCGCAATCTCGAGCACAGAAAGACTGCGCTATACCGACACGATACCCAGATCGTCCAGACTATGTTTCTTGAGTAAATAATTCTAAATCAAGGATAATGGTAACATAAAATACTAGCACTAATGTAACAATTTCACATTTCATTTCAAGTAAAAAAGTTTCACAATCACAAAAAATAATAAATCACAGCATCAACCCTTAGCGATTGCTGTCAGTTAAGTTTAAACACGAAATGCAGTAGTCCCTCACCACTTTTGGCATGAATTTTATCATATATATATATATATATATATATATATATATATATAGATATATATATATATTTTTTTTTTCTTTCGAGGAATAGTCTCATAGATTTTGCTTCCTTCAGTTTTCTTATTTCTGAATTCCATGATGATCTATGAACTTTCAACTTACAAACACAAACATTGAGAGAAGATCCCCCCTTGCACGTACTCGTAAGCATATGTACGAAGAGTCTGGCTTCTACTTACACCATGCATGGCCGTGCCTCTAATATGCTGTAGGACTACTTTATTAAAACAAGGCCAATAGTAACAATATCGCTTAAAAGTAGGAACTCTAGGAAATCTACCCTCCTTCTGCAGCAATGGTAAACCAACAGGATAGACAACCCTAGAAAAATAATAATCCTGTTTTATGTTTTTTTTTTCGGATTGACCGCACTATTTTAAGTGACAGTGAGCGAGAATTATAAAAATGGAAAAATATCGCAGTGTGAAGTATTGTTATACGGAAAAAATTAAGGTATTCGAAGTATGAAGTAAGTGATACGAATCGCATGTTACTTAACATGATTGTTTTGAGATAGAACTTTTTTACTCTTAATAAAACAAAGTAGGAACAGTTACAAATCTCTTCCAACAGCGACTTAAATTATTTTTAGAGTTTAAAAATTATGTTTTCAATTAATATCCATATAAAATGACCTACGGCTGGGGGTATCATCGTGCTAACCACACGATATCTCCAGTCTGGTTAGATGATCGTCCACCTCTGCTTCGGCATGTGGGCGTGAGGCCAACAGCCGGCTGGTCGGTCTAGGCCCTTCACGGGTTGTAGCGCCACGGATTATTATTATTACAAAATGACCTATGCAGAACATGGAAATGAAAAAAAAAAAATAAAAAACAAAAATGAATTGCACATATAACTATATTATTCTTACCCAGCGATATATGGAGATTTATTGCTGAGAAAAAGAACAGCATAATTGTCTCAATTTTTCTCCCCTACAATACAGCAGGCTACCGTAGTTAACACCCTTGGCATGCAATATTGATACGTCGCAATGAATACTGAAAAGAAAAGTTTGGCTGCGGATACGAGCGGGGTTCAGTAGAGACGGTGTTATGAATTTTCCTAATCAGAATTTGTGGGCTGATGAAAATCCCCATGCACTTGAAAAAACAAGGCATCAGCACCGATTCTCAATCAACGTATGGGCAGGCGTTCTTGGCGATAAATTAAGGGCCATACGTGCTACCACAGAGATTTACTGAGGCTCGTTATCAGGACTTTCTAATTAATGCATGCCTACCTTGCTGGAATATGTGCCATGTCAGCAAAGACTGTAGATGTGGTTCATGCACAATGACACACGGCACATTTTTTTCACAATGAGCGTGAACACCTGAAGCTAACATTTCAGGACCGCTGGATTGATTGGGGAGGCCCCACATTTTGACCTGCTCGTTCCTCAAATGTAAATCCCGACTTTTGGTTATCAAGAACAACCAAGTCAATTTCAAAGAGTGCGTGATTCCTTACGCCTAAAGGCAGAGGAACGCATTGCCATGAATGGACTCACATTGAGCACCTCCTATGAATAAGTGTTGAGATCTCAGAAAGTATATGTTGTAGGACCCATGTTTATTAGACATTTTTTCTTGTTTTGATGCATACTAGCACCTCCTAAAATATTGGATACTTTTTTAACACCCTGTATAAAACTGCATTTTTATGTCAGTGTTGTCTTAATACTCATATGAAAAAAAATAGTTATTGGATGTGATGGTAGTGGTGACAAATTGTCCGTCCAGAAGTTGAGTAGAATAACTATGCACAGATAAATAGACCGTATACAGACAGACAGCACATCAAAAACAAGATTCATGGAAATATCGTAATCTCATAATAGGAGTTTTGAACATAATAATATTAGCATCCTTTTTCTACACTTCATAATAAGAGAATAAAAATGTGATATTTTCCGCTAATACTGCCCCATACCCTGGAGGACGCGTCACCTTTGGAAGCTGTCACATTTTCCAATACATTAATATTTTATTGGTCTGGATTTCAGGCAGCGCACTGCTGCGTACAACTCAGCCTCCGCCTACGCGTAAACAACACACATTGCAGATTCTCAATTCAATTTTCATGAAGGCTGGCGTGCCTTGCTGGATTGGCTCAGAAATACGACTTTTCCGTATCTGTTACGTTGTCAAATGTTAGTTCTAAATTCAGCTTGACGTTTAAATGGGTTACATGTTAATACAACTGGTTCACTATATTAAATTCCAACTTGTCCATTAGTACTGAACCTAATATCATTGCTAAACTGAAAATGTAGCGAAGAAAGAAGCACAACATCTCCTACAATGAATATTGGCATGTGCGTCAGTCGGTCCCCATTTGATGGTGTAGGCTATGTGGAATTTGCTTTAACGTTCAAATGGAATATTTTCATTTTATATATTTTTATCTACGAAATACATTGTAAGATAATAAAGTTGCAAAAAAGAAGTTTATCATAGCGGTGTATACCTCTTTATATCAATTATCATTACCAAAAATATAATAAACGTCCTGATTTAAATGAAATAAGAGATGATCTGTTCATTTTGTTTTGGGTCATCCCAACATCTCTCTAAGTTATAGGCCTATCTTCGGTTTGAGATGCAGTAGGCCTATGTCTTTCTGTATTGTTTTAGTTAGTTAACTAACGACACTGTATCAGATACTGGCTTATTTAGCGTCGATGGAATTAGTGACAGTGAGATTATATTGGCGAGATGAGGCCTAGGATTCGACAGAGGGTACCTGATATTCGCCTTACAGTTAGGAAACCCACAAGAAAAACAAACCAGTTAATCAGCGGAACGTTGTCATTACGCAGTAAATTATAATTGTTTGCATGCTTTGTATAATATACATAAAAATGAGTGGGGCTCCACGGCCGAAAGATAATTTGACCGCTTTGTACATACTATTAACGAAAGGAATGCCTTTTCAATATCTAATCAGTCAGGTTTCAGTAATGAACAGGTGCAAAATATGTCTGCTTCCTTTGTTTACTATAATTTTCTCGCTGTAAAAGTCTTCATCTACACATTTTCAGTACTTGGAATATACCTTGTTTTCTTCGAGTTACGTAATCCAGAGATTTCAATGGATTCATCAAATATTCTACAGAGACACGCAGTCTCCATCGATACTTTGGCATACATTGACATCTGTCTGCAAATCAAGGCAACAGTGAGCTGGGAGCAAATCTAACAATTTTTTCCACCGTAGGAAAAGAGAAGTCAGAGGCACAGAAATAGATATTCGCTTACCACTAGGCTATTATTGAGTTTTTTTGTCAAGTATGGAGCCACAGGTGTACGTCTGGAAACAGGTGTCGTTTAGCACGGCGCCGTTTGAAAAGAGACATGGGCAAGTAACAGCCAACTTAGCGGCGATTTAGTACATCAGCTTTCGACAATAATATATTACATTACAGATGTCATTTCTTGGGTTACTTTATAAGTTACTTTATAACTGTCAACTTTGCTCTCTAATAAGCATTGAACTTATTTAGAAAATATTTATAAACACACGCTGGATTTAGTCAATATTGATAGAATTGAACCTAAGCACATAGTCCGAATAATTCCATTTATGAACTACACTTGTCTTATAAGACTTTAGTTTAAAACAATTATCGTTCTTCAAGCTTTGTTTCGGATACACCTGCATATTGAGCTACCTGTATACAGCTGTGGAGTACCGGTTAGTATACCTGACCGTGAAACGACCGGGCCCAAGTTCAAATCCTGGTTGGGACAAGTTACTTGGCGAGGGCATTTTCGGGGTTTTCCCTCAACCCATTAAGAGCAAATGCTGGGTTACTTTCTGCGCTGGATCCAAAAATGGCACCAGTTTTTCCGTGTCAGCTCTAGTTCTTGAGATACAGCATAAGTGCCATATACCTCTATTCACTCTGGTCGGTCGTCAAAATTCAAGATATTTTATGGTAATGTTTTAATTAATCTCTTTGTAGCTTGAAAGAAACACATTAAAAATTACAATAAACGTGAAATACACCTAAATCTACATATCTGAAATGAAAAAAAAAACGAGTTTATGATACAAACTTTTCAGCCATTCGACACAGAAGAAGCTCCTTTTGTAGTAAGACTTCCGAGAGTGGGATCTGTCAGGACAATCCCACATAATGTTCCAACAGTAATCCGCCATCATGTGTGCATCCCGTCTTCCTTGGTATCTGCCTTCTATTGTTTTTATGTATTGGTGAAATCTTTCACCTGGTTCTTCGCTAAGTCACCAAGGTTCTCTGAAAAACGATCTAAGTGAATTTTCAGAATATGGACTTCAATGCTCATTTTACATCCAAGTCTGTTCAAATGAAAGAACATATTCTCTACTAATTTAGTATAGTTGCCTGCTTTCTTGTTGCCAAGGAACTTTCACAAGAAGAACAAATGAAGATCAGGTACAATATTAGATTTCATTATTGATTCTATGCAATGTGGGTCATTTATGAGGTGCCTGATCGTGGACCATCGAAATTTTCTGCTTCAGTTTTTCCGTGGTAAGTCCAGGCAATTTATGCGCTATGTATTCAAAACACGAACTATTATTCACAGTCTTTAATTTATATTTTACGTGTAATAGCCACAGAATGATTCTGTCTCGCGCTATCAAAGATGCATTTATAACATTGTACTCTCCAACCACAACATATTCCCTTGGAGACCAATCCTTTTTTATCCAATGCACATGTTTGGCCCTACTAACCCAAAGGCATAGAACGTTAGTGAATTCTGACTAGCCACTTTGTTGACTAAGAAGAAAATGAACCATCTTCAAGCCTGCACAGATGCTCGTGGTAATTTTATCTTTTCCAACACTAAAGAGAAGGCGTTGTACTCTTCTTTCATCATGATGGAGTGACCAATTGGAATGGAGGCGTATTTGTTGCTATTGTTTAAAAGAACACATTTCAAACTACGTTTTGAACTGTCGATTAAAAGAAGCCATTTACTTGGGGTATAATCTGATACACTCATTTTCTTCAGAAGGCCTCTGAAGTCGCTGTAGAATACTTTTATCTTCAGTAAAAAAGAAAAAAGAAAGGAAATCTCTTTCTCTCCTTCGATAAAATATAAATTTCATTCCAAGCTGAAGTACATTTCTTTCCTTTAGTCTGGAGGCCAGCAATTCAGAAAACTACTTAGAAAGATTTAGTCCTTAATCAGGTCACTCAACTCTTCTGGTCAAAGCATTCATATGTGAAGCTGTTTGAAAATCACTGTAGCTGTCGCCACTTTCTTTACCTTGTGCTTTATCAGACATAAAATATCTATCCTCTGAAAGCTGTGGTAACTCATGGAAGGGTGGAATAGTCAAATATGCGAGTACGGCACAGATATCATAGCTCATAGATCAGGATATGATTATTTCAATTGATTTCTGTGATATTAGCAATAAAAAATAAGCGGTCAAAATGATTTTTTGGTTCCATGAAAACCATCTAGACGTTATTACAGATAACATGATATTTTACTATATAATTTTACAAATTCAACAATATCTAAGAACCTAGAGCTGATACGGCCTAGCCAATGTCATTTTCTGAATCAGCGCATCAAATAACCCCAGGAACAGGTCTAAAAACCTGTCGGCCTGTGTTATTGACGTCGACATACCGTCTTGAAACTAGAATCCGCCACTGCTCAGAACAGTCGTGGCTTCAATAAATGAAATAAGAACGTCGTTATTATTGGATTATAGCCGCAGTGCTTCCTATATTCGACCCTCCGCGCTATTTTTATTTGTGGGGGAAACCTAAAAGACAAGGTCCACATAGCAATCGTGACACGTTGGGGAAACTAAAAGACAGCATTCGGAGGCAGATGGCATCAATTTGGGACGATTAACTTCACAACGTAAAGATTTTTTTACGAAGGTACGTGAGAGTAGACACAGTTGTTTTCAACAATGCATATTTAAGAATCGATTTTACATTCCATGCTCTTGCTTTTAATGTTATTTGGGTAAAACAATACAGATCATTATTTGCGTTGTTTTGTCAGTAGGCTAATTTACCTGCTGATCCGAAGGTTCGCACGGGCGTGAGTTCGAGCCTCGCTTGACTTGATTATCTCATTGGATCCTTGACGTAAAATCACGTATCGAGGTTTCATGGTCGAAACAAGAGAGAATGGGGACACGTTTTACGTGTACTAGATCGAGTGGGTTTCAGTTTTTGAAGTTTCACAATATCAAAATGGCGACAATCTCCAGAAATGGGTATGGTGTTTTATTAAGGACTATATCTCCGGAACGAGTGAACGTAGCTCAAGAACCAAAGACGAAATCGTAGCTAATAAATGTCTGTATTATTTAAGAAATTGATATTTGGGTTTGTAAAAAAGATATTGTAGGTTATATTAAGAAAAAATGATTTTCAGAGGGTCAGAAAATGACTGACAAATCAGCGAAAGAAAAGCAGCGACCCTACCAGAAACATAAAGAGGAGAAAGAAGGGAAGCTGGAAAAAACGAAAAATATTCCAAAGACCGGCACAGAAAGGTAAAAAAAAAAATGGAGATTCCCTAAGAAGGTACGCTCTGAGTAGCGCCCACGACCCTTATGCTGTGCTGATGTTGCAGGACTCTCCGAAGACGTCAAGCTCGAGAGATTAACTGCTATACAGGGATCATCTGTGAGATCTGGCCACCTTTAGGAAACTGAGTCTTTATGGATATCTTTGAGCTGAAACTAGTCATATTGAGTTTTCATACCTCACCTATACCTTCATTGGGGTTACAGGCATAGTAGGTTTATTAATACTTTTTGGGTGGCACCGTTGGCGGTTAAGTCGTTGTGATGCAAGTCGATGATCGCTGGTTTAATTTCCAATGGAGTTATGAATTTTTTTCATTGATCTAATATTGCGAAACACTGTCTATCCGGATCCCTTTAATCCGGACTTCCAGTTTATCCGGACTGATTCTCTAAAATGTATCAACTATTTGATTACGCTTGCCTGTGAAAACTATGCACGCCTAATAGAAAATACGAGTACGTATATTTAATAACGTATTACGCACCAAACCGTTTATTGTTGCACAGCACACAAACGTCACGCTAAGCTGAAACAAACCAAACTCGCACTTCTTTATATAAACACGCAAATGAAATGATGTGCAGTTCGCTATCATATGCATATTTACTCGTATTACAGTTCATTATACGTGGTTGTAGATGACTTGTTTTGTTCTGTATTTAACCAGTACATAGTGTTATACTGTGCATTTCGATAACATCTATGTAACTGTCTCACTAATTTCGTTAATGAGTTTTCTGGATTATCCGGATTCGTCATTAGGATTATTCCCGGTCCCATTTGAAGGGGATAAACGGGATTCCACTCGATTTCCTACCACAATATGGTTCTTGGGTTCATTCATCCTCTTAATAGAAAGGAGTGTAGCGGAGATATTTTCCTTGGGGTAAAGGCGGCAAAGATATAAGATTAACGTCCCTACTATTAATAATGCTGATTGTCTATAAAGATGAGAAACTTAACGTACGTCTTCCATTTTCCGTAATATTTTTTATTTGATTGTTTAACGACGCTGTATTAACTACAAGGTTCTTTACCGTCGAAGAAATTGATGATAGCGAGATGAGACAAGGATTCGCCATAGATTAATTGACATTTGCCTCACGGTTGGGGAAAACCTTTGAAAAAAAATGCAACCAGCTAATCATCCGAAGCTGGAATCAAAACCACGCTGGAGCGCAGCTCCGGATCAGCAGACAAACTCTCCCCCGCCTGTTCTACTGTGTGTTCAGTTCAAAGTGTGTCATTGCTCGCTGTATGTTGTCATGTGGCTAGTCGATGAGCCTAGAGAATTCAATCTTCCTACACTTCCGCAGAGGCGTATTACCTATGTGCCAGAGAAGTTGCCTAGCAAGTACGGCGATCATTCCGAAGAGTACTTACCGATACGTACGGTACGCCTGTAGTGACAAGAATGTGAAGTATTTGGAAACACGTACTGAGGTGAGTTTTTTTCTTACTGTCGGGATATGGGGAGAGGGTTAAGACGATTACTTACGTATTTGTTGACATTAACTTGGACGGTCAACATGGACACGGAGCATTTGATTTGTACTGTGGAATGTTGCCGTAGCCTATGCAACCGATGATAACAAATACCCTGCGCACGACTTGCCCGCGCAAAACACAATTCGAAAGAGGTTATGGTAGCACACAGACTTTACAGGCCGCCATCTGTTACTACGACGATCAATTATACCATACACATTGTCAAGTTCAGATTGAACGCCTTGATTAATAGGCAACTTCTCTGACATAAAAGCTGAAACTCGCTTCAAATCGCTGACTCACAACCGTGACGTCATGACACACTTTGAAATGAACATCCAGTATAGTAGAGGGAAACTTTATAATGGTTTTAATGGAGAATGAATTTTGCTCGTTCTTGGGGAATAAAAGGAAATGGCCTTCCGATTAATACAGCATCTTCTTCACAGTTTTCTCTAGCACCTCTTCTCAATAAGTTTATAAAAGTTTGTTTTGAAAATCTTGAGAGCGGTATTCTTAATTTATGTCCTTCCATTTCTTTTCGATTCTTTGAATCTCCTCTAAGAAAAAAGGAAGAAGTAATGAATTGCTGTAATTCCTGTAAGAAAAGTAGTGCAGAATTCAAGCTGCTCTGAACCAGTAACAAATGAATGTGAAGCGTTGCACCGAGCAGTGCTCCAATGTTCTTGATCGGGGTTGTACCTGGTTCTCTCTCTTCGCGAAGAGAAGAAGAATGTCTTGATTTATGTCAGGGAAGTGGGAAGGTAAGGTAGAGGAATCATTGTGTGTACGGAGAGAAACCCATGTAGTTTAGGGAAAGCTTTGTGCTTGCCTTACGGCTTAGCATCTGCTTTCGGGACCCACCCCCTCGTGTGATGAACACTCCGCGGCTCTGCAAGTCACTTCTGCGACTTATTGATTCCACATGCTGCTGACCGAAGACACGGCACATCCCGACGCGTGTAAACAAAGCCTCCCGGACCCTCTCCTTGAGGTTACAATGAAACTGATTGAACACCCTTACATCAACGGGTGGAATAAAGTAGGGGTATACAACTAGATAGATTTCCAAGATGGAGGAGTATCAAATTCACAGTTAAAGTGTATAACAAGACAACTTTAAATGTCTGAATTCAATTTTTTTCTTGTTACTTGTATTTCATGTGAAGATGTAAGAAACAAAATTACATCCTTGAATCGCATATGCAATACAACACAAAATATCCTTGAAAACAAAGGTAGAAAATGAACAATAAATTACGTTTCGCCGAATATATGTAGCTGTAGTTTTTTATATCGATACTCCATAACAGCAAAATATGCAATTGAAATGAACAATCCAAACGACATCACCAGCTACTCATCTCACCGTATAAGTTATGTCATTGGGCGTTAGAGTTGAAGTAAGAAGTTGAGGTCCACACCTGTGGAGTAACGGTTAGCGCGTCTAGCCGCGAAACTAGTTGGCCCGGATTCGATTCCCGGTCGGGGCAAGTTGCCTGGTAGAGGTTTTTTCCGGGGTTCCCCTCAACCCAATATGAACAAATCCTGGGTAACTTTCGTTGCTGGACCCAGGACTCATTTCACCGGCATTATCACGTTCATCTCATTCAGACATTGAATAACCTGACATGTTGATAAAGCGTCGTAAAATAGCCTATTAAAATAAAAAAGTAACTTGAGTTCACATACGTTAAACCACAAATATTGATCACATATCTTACGGTATATAATACAACTTATGTGTCGTGGCCAGAGTAACACATGTGAATGCTTTTAATCCAAGGGTCGCTATTGCTCAAGATATACCGCGAGTACTAGGCCTATAGTTAGTGTTTGGTAACTGATTAAAGATGAAAGAAAAAACGTGACATTAGAATTCAAAGGTACAAAGTCTACTAGAGCTAATTGACTATAAAGTAGGAAAATCATTAACATAACAAGAGAATGAAGAAATCAATAATTAGCAAGACTAGTTTACGACTAAAATTCGATAACGGCATAAACTTTATGCACAGGCAAGTGTAGATGGAAAAAGAAAATGATTTAGTGTTATTAATTTTGATTATAATTGCTACGTTCGTTTTAAATTTGGCATGAATAAAATAACTTCAGTTAATCAGAAGGAGAGGATGTAAGCTATTTCAAAAGACGGGGGTACGGAGTGATAAAAGTACAGTGACCATTTGTACGCTTCGATCACACACAGGAGGTTTGGTTATAACCTACAAGTTATGTTTAAAAATTCCAAAGTGGTGACCTTTTAGGTAGAATTTGACTTCGGGAAAAGGAAGAATACATAAGGACTTTGATCTGCAGAAAAAGGGTACCGTGGAAGAAATGGATTGCTTTTGGTAAAAACTTCAGTCACGGACAAAGCTGTGTGAGCGGGTGCGCTGTCGTGGTGCATCACCAAAGAGTCAGTAATCTCAGGCTCTGTCAAATCACAAATCACTTACACAAATCTTTGTCAAATTAGACGTGTTACTGATGTCAAGGTGAAACTTTCACAGAACATCAGATAGTCTCGGCCAGCGTTAGTAGCGTGGTTGCATTAATTATTACCAGTTCTCAACCCATTCGTTCACTCTTATTACTTTTCAGACACATCACATAGTACTGGTGTCACAATATACAGGGTGTTTAATAATTCATATTATACAGTTACAGGTGTTTTAGCGGGGGCTTAGTACATAAAGTTTTGATGCGGAATTCATGTTCGGGAACGTACCATTTCGCTGCTAAAACGATGAAAAGATGGAATCAGTTTCAACTTTCTCTCTTCACCTACGTTAACGAGCTGTTATCTGCATGCACTACAAGAGCTGCTCGAAGGAGTGACCATGACGTTCATTAAACATGTACTATCTAAGTCGAATGTTCCCACACACACGCATAAGAATACTTGAAATGTGCTGAATCTCTTATGAAGCAGCCCAACTCGTGCACGCAGATCTTCCTCCGACCCACAAGAAAAAAAAAATCGAGAAAAGTTAAATCCGGCGATCGAAGCGGCCAAGCAATTGGTTCACCTCGACCTATCCACCTTGTTCCCTCAAGTTTGTCGAGATGTTGAACTGCAGTGAAAAGTGGTGTGCCGTCATTGTTGGAACCACATTTACTGAAGTGTATGCCGCCATCCTATTACTGTACCATATTCATCAACGACTGAATGACAAGTGAGGTGAAGGTTGAAGCAATACGTCGGATTGTAAACAGAAGACACGTCGTGGCATCAGGTGACTTCAGAGTCACTTTTTGTCTATTTGAATAGCTTACCGTAAAGCGGAAAATTTGAAATCTTCATTCTTGCCATCCTCGTTGCACCGAAACGGTACATTTCCGAATATGGATTCCGCATCAAAACTTTATTTACTAAGTCCTCTGTACAACCCCTAGAAGTGTGTAATAGAAATTAGGGAACATTCTGTATTGCTTGAACCTTATATAAAAGCATTTATTCTTAGAAATACTAATGAAAATGTCAAATATCGATATTTATAAGTTTTGTACTGTTTTGTATTGTATTTGAGAAGGGGTACTACTGTTGTGCCATTTAGAAATGTCAACAAATTTACCAAGTTATATATACTACACTTTCTTATGGACAGGAGGGATTCCTAATTTAGATATGTGATCTCAAACTTTCAAAATAATCGCAAGCTTAAATATTCACTAGTACTAAGTTGAACCTTATATAACTATGTTGGTTAAAAGCATTTATTCATAGAAATACTAATGAAAATGTCAAATATCCGTATTTATAAAGTTTTGTACTGTTTTGTATTGTATTTGAGAAGTACTACTACTGTTGTGCCATTTAGAAATGTCAACAAATTTACCAAGTTTTATTTACTACACTTTCTTATGGACAGGAGGGATTCCTAATTTATATATGTGATCTCAAACTTTCAAAATAATCACAAGTTTAATTATTCACTAGTACTGAGTTTATTTGTGAAGTACTAAAATTGGACAGTTAAATAAAAATATCAAAATAGAACAGTTAAATCTAGAGTATTAAAATGGAACAGTTATTTATAAATTATCAGAATTCAACAGTCATTTATAAAGTATCAGAATTTAACAGTTATTTATAAATTATCAGAATTTAACAGTTAATTATAAAGTATCATTATTTAACAGTTATTTATAAATTATCAAAATTCAACAGTTATTTATAAAGTATCAGAATTCAACAGTTATTTATAAAGTATCATTATTTAACAGTTATTTATAAATTATCAAAATTCAACAGTTATTTATAAAGTATCATTATTTGACAGTTATTTATAAATGATAAAAATTCAACAGTTATGTATAAAGTATCAGAATTCAACAGTTATTTATTATTAGAATTCAACAGTTATTTATAAAGTATCAAAATGAGGTAGTTAAATGTAAAGTACAAAAATTGAACAGTTAATTATACTTACAGTTTACTCTAGGGCGAACCCTGGTGGCACTCAGAGATGATGCCGTTTTGTGCCTTCCTCTGGACGACGCGATGTTATGACCGCAGCTACGTGACCACTGCTAATGACGGACCCGCTAATGACTAATGACCTCGTTTGGACGTTTCATGTCCATTTTATAAGTTTACGCGAACCGAGCCCTTGTAGCTTCACATAGTGACGCTGTTTTCCCGCGAATCTTCTAAAGATTCAGTAAGCATTGCACTGAAATATTACCCACGCTATCGTTGTTTAACCACTGATTGAAATCGACATTTCCTGTTATCACTTGGGCAGTGTAGACTTAAGAAACTCTC
The DNA here is from genome assembly GCF_040183065.1 of Periplaneta americana. Classification (NCBI taxonomy): domain Eukaryota; kingdom Metazoa; phylum Arthropoda; class Insecta; order Blattodea; family Blattidae; genus Periplaneta; species Periplaneta americana. The sequence continues at coordinate 89,173,817 of NC_091119.1, forward strand.
ACAGTAATTGAGGGGTTCTCTGCAATGACAAGGTATGTACAGATACCTCGGTTTAGTCGTCACCATTAGAAATGCAAAGGAAATGCACTTATCTTGCTGTTCCATCACATAGGTGGCGAGTATGAAATGTCTTACTGCTTATGCACAGCTTATAATATGACTTCACAACCCCTAAGGAATTATCCGTGAACCGGTTACGTGATGAGGCATCAATATAATCAGGAAGAAACTGTCGAGTGCCTCATAAAAGCAGAGAAACAGGTGCACAAAGTAACAGTTTACAATAGAGAACTAACTTTAATACAATTAGTTGGCTTGAAATACTGTTATAATTTAATATGGAAAAGAAAACAGCAGGAACGCTCCAATACACACATTCTTCAGTCACGATCCACTTTCTCTCCCCAAAGTATGGATAACCAACGAACACAGTCAAAAGAAAAATACTAAAACAAATCCAACTCAAAGCAATGAAGGTGTCAGTAATTACCACACTGTAACTTTAAAATAATACTACAATAGACTCATGCAATAGTAATGCCTAAGAAGATTAAGCCACGCTGCTTGGATCCTTTATAGTGATACAATATTCACAGACTCAGTAATAAGTAATTGTCGGAGATCAGCCGACGAAAAGAGGGAACCCGATGATTACCTCGTAACTATGGAAATGACTGCACGTAAATGAGTTCAAATGATATGACGAAATACAATATAATGTTAGGAACAATTTCAGCAATGACTCCTATACATTTAGTGAATTGCATGATCACTCTACAGAAGAACAAATCTTACACCTAGTACACAGAGCTTAACACGGTCAAAGTAGAAGAACCGAATCAGTTAATTCCAATGTTCTGCATACACTCTCAGTACGTCACAGCAGAGATCGCTCACGGCACATGCCATATTGCATAATTCACTTTACTCAATCCTATTCCTCACAATAAAACTTTCTATTCACGCATATCTATCTAATTACACAGCTCCACAGGTCCTGAAGCTGCAAGTCCACTTCACTGGCAGTACACATCTAGGCAACCCGATGATTTACTGACAACCTGTCTCGGCAGCATCCATCTCGCTCCGATCGTTCACAGAAGACAGCATCGGCTCGACTCCACGACGCTCAAAGGGTCAGGAAATAGAAAGGCAAAAAAGTCGTTAAGATTCAAATGGACCAATGAAAATAGAGCAATGCAGTTAATCTCAAACCTCTTGTATATAACCCAAGGATATTAGCACGGCCTAGCGAGAGACTAAGAAAATAAAAAACCTCGAAACGCGTCAGCGCCATATAGCGTAAGAAAACACGTAAGTCTCACATCCGATCGATAATGCAGCTAATAAACACGCGCCCTATCGGGAAAGAAGAAAAACAAGAAAAAGAGAAAAAATACAAATGAATAAATAAAATAAATATAACTAACTAAAAAGTGGAAATACATGTATTTTTAATAATAATTTAAATTCGTGGACTGTAGTTGCAGTTCTGTTGCTAAATGTCTTGATTTGCCTGTAGTAACGGAACACTCTCCTTGCCGGTGCAAGCACGACACGTAGGAAAGTACGCCGGAGTTCCGCTGTAATCTAATTTCCTCGTAAAATGAGAGCACTGTATATGATGTAATTAACACTACGATCGACCGGCTTTTACACAATAGATTGACCGAAAACTCGGTATAAAATAATCGTCAACAAAGAATGTTATTTCTGAAAATTATAATTAGTATTAAAATACGTTTCTACCTCCATTTATCAATTCTGCAGGATACTGTCGGTATATTATTGTGCTATTCCTATAATACAGATAGATATTAGAGAGCAAATCTCCCTGTTACATCGTTTGTGCCACTAGTATATTAAGAGAGTATGCTTAATTTTAAATGTAGTAACATCCAAATAATATTAAGAAATTAAACGAAAGAATCGTAGAACTCTGTTAAAATGAAAAAAGGTAGCAAAATTGACAGTGAATTACTAATTTATTAAGAAAAAAGATGCATATGCTGATGCATTATGAGGTGAAATCATGAATTTTGTAGGAGGAGAAAGTAAACGCTAGATTTTTGGAAAAAAGTATTTTTTTTAATTAGTCTACTGAAAAAATATAAGAGTACAGAAGTTTAATGCAATGCAGAAGAGTGCAATAATTTCAGACAGTTTTAAAATAGACATGTTGATTTTTCACTTCATGGATAGAAAACTGAAGTGGGAAGACGGCAGCTATTAAAATTCCGCAAGCGGACAACAAAAAGGATATACTGTATACCGGAGTCCGTATTTTCGGTTTTTGTAGCGAATTTAGACCTTCCGGTATCTAGTAGTTTACAATAGAGAATACTTCGTTATTGGTTATTTCCTCCTTATTCACTTCCTATTCTACTATATCCCTGTGACTCATTGAATTCATGCCCTTTGCTTAGAAGTAATGACGACGACATTTCGAAACTCTACTCAATGTATTTTGTCTTTCTATATCCATTAGTATGTTTATGCCGCTCTAGCGTTTTTGTTTAATTTAATTATCTGTTCAGTTTTGCATCCAAACTGCCTGTAATAATTTTTAATTTTGTATTGTTAGATACCAATGCCTATGTTTCAGAAAATTCATTTACTTTATCAATAAACTTTTATTTACTTTCCATATCATGTGCCCAATCTCTGCTCCTATGTTATACTGTACTTCTGGCTATTGTGTTGCATATAGTAAAATTTTGTCTTCCTTTGGTGTAGAGAAGGGGTATGAAGACTAGCACTGCAGCCTCTAGTCTATTGTAACTTATTGTGCCTTACCGCTTCTGTACTGGGATTTTTTTAAACCAAGTAATCACACTTTTGTAGGTATCGTGACTCAGCTGAGTGATGCCATCTGTTAATTCAGCGTGTACATTTTAGTGCTTCGATGGAGTTCCACTAGAGTGACCTGTACATCGTCACAACACTACATCACGCAAATCGTTTAGGGTCAATACTATTGCTATGATGATAGTACTGCAATGTAGAAATGGAGAGTGAGAGTGAAATGATGAAAGGAAACGAAAGGAAATTATATGAAAAGTGAAAGTGAAATGATCAAAGGAAACGGAAGAATTTTAAATAGAAAGTGGCAGTGAAATGGTAGGGGAAACAAAATAAGTTAAAATGGAAAATGACAGTGGAATGGTGAAACGAACCGGAATTGAAATGAAATGTGGTAGTGAAATTACTAATGGAAAGAGAACTACTTGAAATCGAAAGTGGCAGTGGAATGGCGAAAAGAAACGGAAGAAATTGATGTGGAAAATGTCTATAAAATGGTAAAGAGAAACAGAAGAAACTGAAATAGAAAGTGACAGTGAAATAGTGAAGGGAAACAAAAGGAAATAAAATGGAAAGTAACAATGGAATGGTAACAGGAAATAGAAATAACTGAAATGGAAAATTACGGGGAAATAGTGAAGGGAAACAGAAGATACTAAAATGGAAAGCACTGTGGAATGGTGAAGGAAAACAGAAGGAATTGAAATGCAAAGTGATAGTGGAATGGTGAAAGGAAACAAAAGAAATTCAAATGAAAAATGAGAGTGAAATAGCAGGGAGAAACGGAAGAAATTGAAATGGAAAGTGACAGTGGGATGGTAAAAGGAAACAAAAGAAATTCGAATGGAAATTGACAGTGAAATAGCGGGAAGAGACAGCAGAAATTGAAGTGGAAAGTGACAGTTGATTGACAAAGAGAAACGGAATGCATTTGAAATGATAAGTGACAATAGAATGATGAATGGGAACGGAATACAATTAATTGGAAAGTAACAGTGGAATGGCGAAGGAAACTGAAAGAGATTCAAATGGAAGGTGACATTGGAATAGTGGAGAAAAACGAAAGAAACTGAAATAGAAGGCGATAGTGTAATAGTGAACGGAATGAAAGGAATGAAATGGAAAATGACAGTGTAATGGTGAAGCAAAGCGGAAAAAGTTGAAATCGAATATGTCATTTGAATGATGAAGGGAAACGAAAGGATTCCCAGCAAAACCCAAGGTACCAGTTCGCAGTGTTATTAAACAGATCCGGTTTCGAATCCTGGTGATATCGAATTAGAACCTTCAAATGTGTGTCGTCTGTCCTATAGAATGTCATAAATGAAACAAAGATTGCTCTTATTAATTTCCTTTCTCGTTGAACATAATTTCTTTTTTAAATTTCTTACTATTTGATATTCATAATCCTATTCCTTCTTGCAGTGTGTAATAATTAGACTTAATGTTGTTCTACTTTATTTTGTCTTTAGAAACGTGTTAATTATAAGAATGCAGTAAGTTATTAAATTGTCGAACTACTTAAAAGCTGCAATTGAACATAATCTTGGATCTTAGTCGTCGCATTGCATCGTGACAACACCTACCATGACTTAATGAAGGACAATTGACGTTTCGTATAATAGAGTGTCTATGTGCGTGATCATATTACATAATATGTTTGTGGAACTGTGTGCAGTTTTTCCCTTCTGCTCTTTCTTTATCTGACGGCAATGAACAATCAATTGAATCCATTACACATATATGTATATTGAGCTATTCTCGACATTTATAATAATACAGGGACATCATTTTATTTTTACTTCAATTTTTATTGTACCTGCGTTTCTGAATGTACTTGACTCCCATCCCTTTCACTAATGTCCTTGCTAACGTCAGTCACACAAACTTACGGCCGCTGTTGCTAGCAGTGAAGTAAACAGTACAAAGTACAGTGTGTTTCAGAAATATGTTGCGTTTTCTATAGAAGAAAGAGCTTATATTATTGAAGTTTATTTTCACACAGTTATGGTGTGTAGCATAACTGAATTTATCTGTGTGGACTTAGCACAAGTGAAGATTAGAGTTACCGAAAGTACGGTACCCTATAATATGGTATGGTACTTAAAAGAATTATTTAAACAAGAGTTTTGTTTTACTATTTGTAGGTATGGAGGACGATGATGGAAACTGGAATTACAATGTAACCGAATGTGAACAACAGTTTTTCTTTTCTTTTTTTTTTCATTACGGAATATTTTCGTAGAAATGTCATTAATCTGGTAGATAAATTTAGAGCAACAGAGTGTACAGAAAGGAAGAAAAGTGTAAGATGGGCAACAAAGGTGACAGAAGATGCTGTAGAATATGCTAGAGAAAGGATGCAGCGAGGTCGTAATAAGTCGGTCAAGAAGTTAACTGTAGAAATTGGGGTTTCTTACGGAAGTGCTCACAAAATTCTCAGGAATAAATTAGATTAGTAATATGCTGAATAAAGTAGACATTACATAATGTATATAACCGCCTGAAGACTTGAGTTTGTGAAAAAAGTTGTTACTATTTGACTGTTTTTTGATAAAATACTGTAAAATAATGACCAAACTATATTTCCCTGTAACATAAATGGATACAATACTTTTCTCTCCTCCTATAGCTAGTAAAATGATTTGTTTACATATTGCGCTAGCAACTCCAAACTCCTGTAATGGAAAGGGGGTAACAGTGTTTCCGAGTATAGCCAGGTTAATGTTAAAAATGTTAGTAAAAATAAAGTGATGTCCCTGTATGAGTAACACTGGCAAGTTATTACAAAAATATGAAAAGGGAGTTGTGTACGTTATGTTACGTAAATGATTGCACACAGTTTATCACGATATGTTGTCTTCTATTTTAGACCTTGACTCGATGTTCCAATTTATGTGACCCTGATTGCTAGGTGGCGGATTCATATGCACCAAAATCAGCAAAATATGCTTGCACGTATGAACTTAAAAACTGTGACGGTATGAGTGTGAATGTCTTGTTTCATTGTGATCCGACAGAATGTTAGATCGAGAGTTCGGGTTTTCGATGTGATGATTTAGGACCGGTATTATAAACGCCGTTTAAACCTTCCGCTCAGTTTAAACTAAAGTTTTTCGTTCTATTTCGTATTATAAACCTTAACTATCAGTTAATCTTGAGTTAACTTGAGTTTAACTTAATCGGAAGTCTTCTGCCGTTTAAACTACAGCTCAAGGCTCAACAGTGCAAGATGGTGGCTTCCGCTATACACATGGATATGAAAGATTTTTTCCGAAAACTTATGAGCGACGGTGAGAAAGTGGACGACCACGGTGGCCAAGAACTTTTCGAAATAGAGTATATAACTTTGAAACAAATGAACATAAGTTTTAAAACAGAAGACTTTGGAAGTAGGCTTCACAGTTCCTAACCTTGTTTCGAAAAATTCAAACTCGAATACCTACAACAAGCAACAAAACGAAAATTAAAAAATGGAAAAATATGTGTATCTTAGGGTTTGAATTAAAAAATTATTTGAAAATGTAAACAATTTCCTTTTTGTTTTGAACATTCTATTGAACTTCTGCATCAGCTATTACACAGTTGCGCTGCGCTATTTTTTCTCTGTTAACGATCTAAAATTTCGAAGGTGTCCATAAATCTCCTGAAAGCCTATTGCGCATTGTACTGTGTGTGGCAGACAGTATCCTGGTAAGATTTACCATGAAATATTGGGGTCTGTTTTATAAACACACTATTAATATTACGTAACAATACTAAACTCATAAAAATAATTTTAGTATTTGACAGACTTCTGTTTCGTAAACATTCTACACAACTTATAAAATATGCACACTAATATTATAGTTCATTAGTCAGCTGATTTGTATGGAGTTCTGTCGCTTATGATCATGCATGGTTTAGTTTGGTTAAAATATGTTTGGGAATATAACGTTGGTAGCCAGTATTAAGAAGCTATTTGAGGTTAAGTGTGACAAGCATACTGAAATAGGCGGTATTGGTCCTCTACATGTTTTTTTATGATATTCTTTCTGTTATCGAAGAACAAAGATGTTTCTTAATGCAGATTTTTCCCGAGCATCTGCCATTTTAACAGCAATAACATAATAAAACAGCAGCGATCGTCTTCTTTTCTTTCCTAGCAGTAATACCAATCACATTCCGGTACAGTTTAACTTAACCGAGACTCTGTAATACGGCGCATTGAGTTAAACTCTCGGTTAGGTTTAACTTTGGTTTAACTCAATCTTCAGATTAACTGTATTTATAATACCGGACCTTAATGTTTTTCGATTCTGCGCGCATGCGCGGGACTGGTCATTGCCTCCAACTGTGGTAGAAGGTTGGGTTGGTCGGGCTCATTCTCTCAAGTGCGGGTCTGAATGTTGGAGCAGTAATAACCTCCGTCTTCCTTGTACATCATGAAAGCGACGGGAACACGTCATGTAAAGAAACAGATATTCGCCGTCTCTCTGGGAGTTAGTAATTCTGACCACGGAAATATTTTGACTTAGGCCTAATCTTTTAGGTCGATTTATCTCAATTCGAAATCAATAATCTTACTATCTCTACCGTGGCAGGTGATATTTAGTTTGGTTGTAAGTGCACATCGGAAACCATACTTGCCAAGAATGAATAATTCAAATTTACTTATACACTTCTGAACTTCTTGGTATTAATAAAATGAATTAATTTGACATTAGCTGAATTTATATGCACGAAGAGATGATAAAAAAGATGCTTGACTTTAAAGTATTGTTGACTTGGATTGTAAATTATATTGTTGAGTTAATTCTGATGTCGAGTTATTCTTTTCAGAAAATATAAATTTGTTTGTTTGTTACGTAGGATGTTTAGTTCATTGTTGACCTAACCTGATGAATATTGCAATTATCTTTCCTGCTTTTAACATAATTCATGGCACGTTTAAAAATCAGGATATATGCTCTAATAATAACATCATATGTACTGTTAAAATTAAAAAAAAAAACTAATTTAATTTTAAGCAATTTATTATTATTGATATATCTTTTTACTCGTATTATAGGCTACATAGGAATATTGAGACATCATCAAGTAAAGTTACATGTCCTTCTATCCACTGCTTGAGAAGTACAGTTGTCAAAAGAAAAAGTGGCCGCTCTCTATACACAAAGTTCCCTTCGGATATCTCCGCTACAATTCGGAGACAGGTGATGTTACATGTTGTTGGACAACGTGGCCTGATATCTACAGTCAGAATGAAAGTTTTTGCGTGTTAATCTGTAGCGTAATTGTAGTGTTTCGGGGAAGTGTTCATAAGGAGAGAGAGAAAATATAATTGTTTCTGTTTCTTTTATGACTGTTTTAGTAATTAATATCGGGTTCATGAATGTATTATGCCATGATTGTGTCATTATTTATTATGACATTATGGCTGCAAATGGAAAGAAAGATTGTATTCTTAACAAAAATATCTTTCGTGGCATAAACAAAACAAACTTACAATTAAAAGTTAAAAAAAGCATAAAACAAAAAATCACGATTCAATATTAAGTCCATCTTCCTCCCATCTCGATCACATCTTGCAGTCGAGTGGTCATGACATCGACTAGTGTTTTCAAATACCGACTGTTCTCAGTCACGGCATTTCAGGGACCATGGACGAGCTTCCACAAATCATCAGGGCGTCTTGGAGGGGGATTGGGCCAATTTTTCCGCATATGCTTCTTTACTTGCTCCCACATATTCTCTAAAGGGTTCAAGTCCGGAGAGCGACGAGGCCAGTCTATCAATTCAATATCCTCACACCTCGCAAACCAGTCCCAAATCAATTGAGGTGTGTGGACTGGATGATTATCCTGCTGAAATTGAAGAATTCCAACACGACACAGATATTCTACCACTGCGGGCACGCATGATAGCGTATCTCTGGTCGCATCGGGTACCAGGAGGACGATATACAAGAGTGGGTCCTTCCTTTGTAGTAGAAAAGGTGACTTCATCAGAAAAGATTACTCTTTTCCAATCCCGATCACCATTTCCCACTGCAAAGACTACACGCCTCTATATATGCTCTTCCTTATGAACGTCCCTAGGAATGGCACGTCGAGATCTCAAATTGGCGGCCCTTAAACGATTTCTCACGGTCTGGTCGTGGCCAGGAAAATTAATAACTGCGTTCAAAGTAGCAGCGGTATGAAAGGGATTCCTTTCAACCTCTGCCACTAATCTGGCGTCCTGTTGTGGTGTTGAAATTTTCCTTCTACCACTCCCAGCTTTTCAGCCAAAAATTGCCGAGCGTTGATAATTCTGCACCCATCTCCGGACTGTCCTTTCTGAAACGTTGAAACGCCTACCTGCCTCGGATGCCGAAAAACCAAGATGAACCACAGCCCGTATTATACTTTCATTCGTTCCTGCACCTCTTTGTGGAGCCATATCAGTCAAAGTCGTAGGCAGAAATGGCGTCGTGGTTTTCTCAGAGAATTAGCCTCTACCTAGGTCTTAAAATAACAGCAAAACATTCATTATACTAAAAATATATATTCTTCAATTATGAAATAATAATATAAATACTTGTTCATTCTCATACATAAAGTCCATAGAGATAAGAAGAATATACTTATTTTATTATCTCGACCTCAGTGTCGTAATTTGTTTTCGAAAAATCTGTATTGAACTGTATCCACGCAATACGTCCTTAATCATTGCTGCTGTTAACACTGCTGCTGTTGCAGTTGGTATTACAACTACAAATATTATTGTCATAAACGTAACCATTTATATCATTATTAAATGTTCAGAATATAATTGAAATGAATGTTCAGTTGTAGTGTTTCTGACAATGCGCTGAATTACGTTAATACCAGGTAAATAACATAGCTCAGTCGGAAGAACGTAGGAATGTCGGACGTCGCGAAATTCGGAATTGAAATGTCAACGTATCAGGCTCAAATCCTCGTTACACCTTTCCAATTTATTATGTTACAGGATAGTATAATGTAATAATATAATACTATAAGAAGAAAAAACTAACAGTCGTATTAGGCAGGTGTGTTGTTCTAAACCTAACATTAAATTTATATTACTTATATCGCTAACGAACGATAACAGAATACAAATGATAATTTGAATATTATTTATATCGCTAACGAACGATAACAGAATACAAATGATAATTTGAATATTATTTATATAGGTAATGAAAGATAACAGAATACAAATGATAATTTGAATATTATTCACGTCCTAAATAACGATAACAGAATACAAATGATAATTTGAATATTATTTATATCGCTATTAAACGATAACAGAATACAAATGATAATTTGAATATCATTCACGTCGCTAAAGAACGATAACAGAATATAACAAATTATAACTTGAATATATATATTATATCGCTAAAGGAACGATGAAATATAAATAACTTGAATATTATTCATATCGATAAAGAACGATAACAGAATATAAATGATAATTTGAATAATGTAGTATTTATATCTCCAAAGAAAGATTGAAAAATAAAATGAAAACTTGAACCAGGCCCGAACTCACAACCTTCAAATCATTAAGCGAGCTCTGTACCGCTGGTAGTATTAGTAGTAGTATTTATTTATTTAACCTGGTAGAGATAAGGCCGTCAGGCCTTCTCTGCCCCTCTACCAGGAGATTCCAACTACAATATCAACAATAAAATTACAATTAGTATTAAATTTACAATTACAATTACAAATAACATTACAATGAGTATTAAATTTACAATTAGAATAAAATTAAAGTACGAAAAGATTACCTGAATAATTAAAGCTAGATAATTTATCATAGAGAAACAACGAATATTTTATATTTACTGAATTACAAATTAAATCTAGAATAACAAAATTTTATAGTGATGAAATTACTGAATATTGAAATATTTTGTGATAGATTAAAGAAACTATTTACAAGTAATCAATTACTGACCAAGTGCCTAGTAAGTTTTCGTTTGAATTCAATTTTATTTCGACAGTCCCTGATGCTAGCAGGTAGCGAATTCCAGAGTCTTGGCAGGGATATTGTGAAAGAAGATGAGTATGAGGAGGTGCGATGGGATGGTATTGTTAGTATTGTTTCATGACGAGAGCGTGTGTTCAGATTATTGTGGGAAGAAAGGTAAGTGAAGCGAGACGACAGGTACGAAGGAATAGAAGAGTTCAAGATTTCGAAGAGAAAGAGAAGAGAATGTAAATTTCTTTTCTTATCTAGTTTAAGCCAACCTATTGCTTCCAGGGATGGGGTAATATGATCATATTTACGAACATTGCTTACAAAACGTACACACAAATTATGAGCACGTTGAAGTTTCATTTTGTTGTCGCTGGAGAGGTCAGTCAGTAAAATGTTCGCATAGTCGAAATAGGGAAATGCAAGTGTCTGCACAAGGGACTTTTTTAAGCAAGAGGGGAGATGAACATTTATCCTTTTTAGCACATGGATAATAGAATATACTTTTCTGCAGGTTTCTGTGATTTGCATGTCCCAGTTGAGATTATTATCCATGTGAATGCCAAGATTTTTTACTGAAGAACTGAAAGGGATATGCACTGTACTTACTTTAACAGGGGAAATGTCGAGGTGTTTTACAGCGTCGGTTTGCCGTTTGTGTCCTAATATAATTGCTTGTGTCTTTCCAGGATTGATTTTAAGACGGAGTTTCTTTGTCCATGTCACAATCGAGTCAATGTCTTCGTTCAATTTATCTATAGCGTCATTTACTCGGTCTAAGCGGGAAGAGATGTAGCATTGAAGGTCGTCAGCATACAAGTGATAGTTACAATGCCTTACAAGAGATGTAATATCATTGACATATATTGTGAACAACAATGGTCCGAGTACCGACCCCTGTGGTATACCTGATGTTATGTCAAGCCAGGAGGAGCTTCGATTCCCAGATACAACACATTGTTGTCTTTCCCGTAAGTAGGATTCGAACCAACTCACAGCAGTCTCTGACAAATACATATTTCTCAATTTATGCGTGAGCAGGTCAAAATTTACAGAGTTGAAAGCTTTGCTAAGGTCAAGAAGTGTTAGTATTGTTACTTCATTAGAGTCGATTGCTTCACGAATGTCTTCGGTCACTTTACTACGAGGCGCAGAGATATAATGATTCCATAGTTCCGGAACTGCTTCTAAAAGCACATGCATCGTGTAACATCGCCGTAACCCGAAGTGGACTTAGAAAATATTCGCTGTTCACGAGTGCGGCCACTTTTTTTTTTTTTTTTTTTTTTGACAACTGTACACTTCGGCATGTATTTCGTTAGGCAACGCTGAAAAAAATATATTAAAATGAATAATTTTCATGCGGTTAAGCTGTTCTAAATTACAATGCACTGTACATATTGTCGAAGTTTCTCTGATTTGTCACCCTAATAAATTGAAATATTCTGAGTTATTACATCGGCAAATATAAAACTGCATTATTGTGCCTATAATACAAAGTGAGTCAGCTAGGGCTAGAACGGCGTCAGCTGAAAGTCGTATGCGTAGTAACTGCTGCGTCATCGTAGTTATCAGACCTCTTGCTCGCGTACGTTTCGTGTTTAGTTACGTAAACACGTTCATACAGTGAGAGTGCAGCTGTGTACCGTACATTTAGAATACAGTAGTGTGTCCATTATGAAATATAGCCTCGGACGACAACTTTGTGAAATACGAATCTTGGAGAACAGTTATAACAAACTTCCGTCAGTCATTCCCTGATTCGCCAGAGCCTTCTAAAGCAATGGTTTACAATTTAGTGAAGAAATTCCGTACAGCTGGATCAGTATTGGATAAGAAACGAATATGTGTGAAGCGTGTTCTCACTGAGATATTAGATGAAATTGGCCACCGACTAGAGAGAAGTTCTACATCATCCTGCCGTGTAGCTCAGCAGGTAGGAGTGTCACAGTCTTCAGTGATAAGAGGTACAAAACAATTAAAATCTTGCAAAATTCGTATAGTTCAGAAGTTAACGGAACCCGATTATCAGAGCAGACTTATGTTTTGCACGTGGTTCCAACAGTCAGTTTATGATAGACTACTTGATCCCACCTTAATTTTTTATAGTGACGAAGCATGGTTTTACTTCAGTGGTTAAAAGTAAAGTTTATGCGAATAACCCACATTCACTTGAGGAACTTAAACAAAATATCCGGCACGAAATTCGAGCCATTGCGGAGAACGAACTGCGGCAAGTTGTTGGACATGTCCTCAGGAGATGTACAGCCTGCCAGATATCACAAGGACGTCATTTCGAACATGAATTGTGAATTCGGTAAGTATATCATTACGCAATACTAACCGCAAAAGCACGGAACGAATCCTCCGCAAACGGCAGCTTCGTTACGTATGAATATGGGTGGGCAACTCGTGCTCTCAAAATGTCAACACAACCTCAGTGCAGGTAGAACGGATTTTATACTAGCTGTGTCTGTATGTAAGACACAAGTTCGCTCGCGTCTGTAAAAAGTGGCGGCTCGTTTTAAGTGAAAAACAATATAATCCCCAGATCATTTCCCTTTAGTGATGAGCGAAAGAGAAAGAGTTGTTTTTATTAAGAAGGGAGGTAAAACTTGTATTGTGTTCTATTACGTTTTCTTACGCATGACATTTTATGTTAGAAATAAACACAGTGAAAGTTTTAGTAAAGAAATACTTTCGAGATCTGCTTTAGAATAGCTAAGAGTAAAAATGGGATATCAACAAGGTGAGACTGATATCAAATATCGTTAGCACGTTGTGCGTGCATGCAGAATTGCAAGTCATGATGGACTAGATAAGAGCATTTATGGATAAATTTGAAATGTGGCAGTATAATGTAGAACAAAGACAACTTCACTTTCCTCGACTGTAAACTATCTTGAAGAATGATAATAAAATCTTCTTATCAAATATAAGACCATACTTCAAGATCTGCAGCAAAATTCACTGGTGAGTTTGGAGAAACAGTGACAATTGACAAGGAATCGAGATTTTTCTGAAATCCTTTTGGCTTACAGCCGATAGAAGATCCTGAAAGTTTATACCTAGAATTGATAAATCTACAGAACAGCACGCCACTCAGATTCCAGCGAAATCAGGAATCGAACTGTTCTTAATGCTGCCTAAGTCAGAATTTCCAAATATACTCTTTGCTTGCATATGTAGGATGTGTTTGAGGCAGAGTTTAATACAAGAAAGAAGTGTAAAAGCTCTCAATGTACAGAAAGAGCTCTGAACTAAGTTTATTTCATTTGCCGTGACATGTAAAAATACTTCCTTGAATTTGTGGTTGTTTGCAAATACAGATTATTCCCTTTCTGAGAACAGAGAAGTACTCTTTAATGTATGAAGACTTGTACATTCTATGTTTCAAATAAGACACATAATAGAAAATATTAATAAATAGTGTAATAATAAATAATGTAATAATAAATAAGTGTTGGAGCTCTATTTGTTGTATCTTGAAAAGGTTATTTTCACTTTGTGTTTGCAGTACTAAACTAATTTACAAAGCTAGGGATTAATCTAATTTTGTTATGTGTGTTTCGGTACAGTCTGTCTTAAAATTACTGTAATTATTGTACTACGCTTCAATTTGAAATTCAAATTATGGAGTAGATATCACGACCAACTGCATGAGCCGCCAGAGCGCACCGTGGAAGTGAACTGCTTTTGCAGCGAAACTACAATCAGCTTATAACTACTGCGGCTGTCTCCGTCTGTCTTTCTCTCTTTCAAGGTTTTTTAGCACTTTGTGAGCACGAGTTGCTATCCATGCGTATGAATCAACCGCCGTGAATGCGGTTCACCCTGTATTACTGTTGACAGGCGGCGAAATTCGAGTTTAGCGAGCGCAAATAATTCCAAAATCACTTCCTATAACTCCCCGTCGACCACATTGTAGCATTGTCGTGACAACTGTGAAAATCTTTTGCATGTGCCAAGTAGACGATAAGACGGCTTCTTATTTTGTTTATCTGTTCTTTTAATCTCAAATTTAATCCATGATAACGTCTCAATATTACATATTTGTACAGAGTCAGCACTGAATTTAATTATGAGATGCTTTGTTGATCTTCCTTTCCTAATGGGGACATGACACCTTTAGTTCTGCGCGAAACGGTAGATCACCACCAGAGATAAGAGTAAGGGAATTTTATGGCTGGATAGAAATTAATGGAGTGGCGGATGATGGAGTCGGTTTATATAGATAGCATAATTGGCACGCAACTTATTCCATCGCGGGTACAGAAAAATTCTACTTGGGCCGAAGTGCTTTGGGTTGCTCCATGTCTTACCCGATAAGCACCTCTACCTCTACGTCTAACATTTTGCTACCACTAATCTCATCTAAGTTACATAACCGTGCAGTTACTACAATATGTTTAAATAACCAATAAAAATAATCCTATCCCTAAATGGGAGGACTGCAAAAGAAATTGATGGGAAATTTCTGGCTCAAGTAATAATTTGGAGGTAACACGATGAGATCATAACAATGGCCTACGTCATCGGTGGACAAAGAAGGATTCGTGAATACCTGTGTTTCCTGATTTTCAAGCGGTGTAGATATACTGTCCGCAGAGCATACCTCCCTCCCTTGGTACCAGTACTCAGTTTAGGGGAGAGTTGGGTAGTATCGGACATCGGGTAATATCGGACAGTGATGTTTCTTTCACCTATCACTAGATGGTAGTATTTAAGTGACATGGTTACGTTTCTGTATGCGACATCTGAACACTGCTACTACCATCTGGTAGTAGATGAAAGAAACATCACTGTACTACCATTTGGTGGTAGATGAAAGAAACATCACTGTACTAACATCTGGTGGTAGATGAAAGAAACATCAATGTCCGATATTACCCGATGTCCGATACTACCCAACTCTCTCCTACCTGCGTACAAGCAAGCGGCAGCAGTGATAGAGCAATGGCTGTGTCTAAACCTTCCACTTCCAAGAAACGGAGATTTCGTGGAATGGGACGAAGAGTTCCTCTGTTGTAAAAAAGATGATGAGCAATACTTAGCTCCACATATGTTTGTGAACAATTCTTTTCTATAATGAACGCAGCTAAATCGAAAGCATGATCGTCTCTTTCAGATGATAATCTCTCGTCACAGCTGCGTATATCTGTTACAGACATAACTGCACATTTTGAACGTATAGCCAAATGTTCAGATCAAGACAGTTACTATTTCTGCAAATCTAGTCTTTCAGGTAAGGCTCCCTGTAAAGCAGATTTGAATAATTTCAAGGGAAAAAGTGTTCCGGGGCCGGGTATCGATCCCGGGACCTCTGGTGAACGTACCAGCGCTCTGCCAACTGAGCTACCCGGGAACTCCACCCGACACCGTCCCAACCTTTCCCTTTATATCCACACAACTCGCGTGGGCTGACGAAACGCCAGAGACCCACATCGAGTGCACACAATCTCTGTGTGACTTGGAATTGTGGTTTTCTGTTAACGTACACAGTGACGTATATATTATGCAAATCTAGTCTTTCAGGTAAGGCTCCCTGTAAAGCAGATTTGAATAATTTCAAGGGAACCAGAGGTCCCGGGATAGATACCCGGCCCCGGAACAATTTTTCCCTTGAAATTACTATTTCTGTTTTGTATTATCTATGCGCAAGGGAAAATTCAAATACCAATTCAACAAACCGCAGTAAACTTCTGATTGTATGTAATAAATGACAGTTCTCTAGCGTGCAATGTTATATTGCCTATATTGATTTACTTTGAATGAATTATATCTGTTTCTCTATTAGGTACCTTATTATATGTTTGTTGCTTTAATTTTACTCACCAATAACGTTCTATTCTCTCGGACGTTCACTACAATACTAACCCGTCACTGCAAACTAGAAACAGGAATT
Source organism: Periplaneta americana (assembly GCF_040183065.1). Taxonomy (NCBI): domain Eukaryota; kingdom Metazoa; phylum Arthropoda; class Insecta; order Blattodea; family Blattidae; genus Periplaneta; species Periplaneta americana. The sequence goes on from NC_091119.1 coordinate 89,190,498, forward strand.
CAACTGCTCCTTCAGTTTTGCGGTTAATGAACTGAAAGTCATCCGGGTTGCGTTCACTATGGATTCGGCGCAAATTGTTTTCTGCTCACCCCTGGCCTACGTACACGCAAGCATGTCCTACTGTCCGTCCTCCTGTAATTTGATTCTTACCATACCGTACCATCCATAGTGTTCGGAGTCTACTACTTATGCCTACACGTATATTACAGCTTCCAAGGAATAAAGTATTCTTCCCTATCAAATGCATTTTAATATACTTACGAACAGTGTGAATTGAGTGGTTTTAAAGCTCTGCACAACCAGCTGCAGGTTAAATGTTAGCTAAATATACGTTTCATAGCCTTTCAGAAATAGCAAGTGCTGTCAGAATGAACAGAACAATCACGTTTGTTCGCTTGCCATACTCACATACTGTAATTCCATCATCATAATCCTCATATTCCTGTAATTTTTTTGATTAATTAAAACTACACCTGAGGCGCTTGTACAGAACATATGATTTATTGCAAATACAGAGTATTTCTCGCATGGTGTTTTTTACTGTCGCAAAATTAAGGTTAAAATAATGAGATGAAGGTCTATTATCATTTATTACCGCCGGTAATCCAATTCGTGATAAAAACATTTTAAAATTGCTTCGTAAATCTATCCTATGGAATCTGAATTGTATAATTCGAGAGAAACTGTAGTAGTATTTCATTTAACCCTTCAGTGCTCTCGCCATAATTTGTGACACCAGTACTCGCGAGGATTACATTATTTGTAATCCATATCTTTTTTTTATATAATCAATACTTTTGCACGTACTAATATGTAATTTTACAACTGTAATAGTAACATTACTGATTCTATTAAACTATTTGTGAGGTAGGCCTAACAGTGTAAGTATTTGAAATTTAATATTTATATAATTGATGTTAAAATAATATAATGACTGTATTATTACGCAAAGAATGTAATTAAAAACTATTGCTATTACTATGTAGACTAAATTCTTAGTTATTATAAAGTACACTGTAGAGTTATTAGCTCCTGCTCCTAAAATTTAAATCACTCCTGGGTTCAAGTAAATGGTTGTTTCATATGAGAAGAAGCCATTTTTCTACAGAGTGATTTATATAGAACTGACACATTTCTTTCATTAATTGTTTCAAAACGAATTGTGCTAGCGACAACTTATTATACCTAAAATGTAGAGGAATTTTGGGAGATTATTTACCTCTATAGCAAATGTTGAAAATGTCCTCCATCCTGCATAAGGCACAACTCAACACGTCGTTCCATGTCAATAGCTTCGGTAGCCACAGGTTCCTGGAAATTATTCGGTCGTCAAAGACACTTGCAATTAGTCCCATGGATTCATTTGATGTATGGCATGTAGCGCCATCTTGCTGAAAATATCCTTGACTCAGCTCTACATCGTCCAGTTGCTCAACAAACTCAAAGACAAACGTCTTAATGATTTTTGGATGACTGCTCCAGTCGTGCTCTTACGTCAACAACAACCGTGGGAAGCCTAGATGAACGATGCTTGCCCTTTTCACTCACCAGAGATCCAGTTGTTTCCAATTTGTTTACCAGTCCCAGTATTGTGTTTCTTTTGGGAGGATTGCGAACACCAAATTCTCTCTGGTATGCCCTTTGAGTAGCTGTAATTGAATTCGTAATCCAGTATTGCTTCACAAGGAAGAGTCGTTGATTTAATGTGTACTGCATTTTCACGTAGACACAAAATGTCGAAAACAGCTGCCAACAATAGGAATAAAACATAAACATCTGGACATCTAGTGACAAGGAACCGAAACTCCAGAACATTCTGCTTAATTTGGTGCTAAAATTGGGTCATTGAATGAATTTTCAACGGAATAATTAAAGAAAGAAATGTGTCAGTTCTATATAAATCACTCTGTATATTATCAAATATGTTCACGTAATCACTGATATTGCAGGATAAAATAACCACTACGACAATAGAAAATACGTGTAAGAGTTTCTTATGAACGGTTTACAGCAATAAATCATATTAGAAATAATGACATCGAAAATATGCTCTTGTATTCTCTCCTATTAAAAACACTGGCGCCAGCACTCGCGAGGATTACTTTTGTAATCCACTCTAAAAACATATATCTATTGCTATACAGAAAAAGATCATAATTACATCTAAACACTCCAGATATCAGAAATAACTTGTAACAAGAAGGTACTGAAAATTTCAATCTATCAGCATTGAAAGTGGAGATGTGATGACGTAATAAACAGCAGTGAATTACAAATGTATGCCGTGCGAATATTGGAAGCGTAGGCTGACCAGATGTCCCCGATTTCCTGGGAGAGTCCCCGGTTTTGAGTTGCTGTCCCCGGGGAGCAAATATTCCCGTTTTTGTCCCCAGAACCTTTGATTTTGTTTCAATAACATTTTACTGGAACTGCTGCGATTCTTTGAGAAGAACATAGCGTCTTTGTCTATGGTCATCTTATCATTCGCGTTGTGAAGAATCGTTAGAACTGTCATAGCGTCCATTTTCAAGTAATTAAAAAAATGAGGAATTTTGTGACAAACCAACAGATGAAAAGTGGTACGATGTTTTTCATTATTTAAAAAAAAATCTATTCCATTTGAAAATATTCTCAAAATAGTGTCATTAATCATGTGTCTTCATCAATATTTCATAATTTTGAAAAACTTTTCTCCACAATGAACTGAATCCGGACTGATGAAAAGTCAAGAATGAAAACTGGAACAGTTAAAGTTTTGTTACAAGTGAAAACGAATTGTCATTTCTTTGTGAAGAACTTGGTGTGAATCTGTTTGGGAATGAACAGATACTTAAAAGGATACGTTCTACAGACAAGTACTTGTAAAATGCGTGTGTTAGAGTTCAGTGTGTACAATATTGTGTGAAAGACTTCCATGTATGCGTCAGTACTGAAATTTAATTCTTAGTGGTTATAATTGAGTATAGGAGTTACGAGTGTTTAAGTATTTAATTCAGAATGTTAAGATACTCTACAAATTTAGTGTGCATTGTATCTACATGTTACATGTATTTCCTGCAATATTTCAACGGAGCGTCACAAGGTAAGCGTTTGTGTTTTTTCTTGAAATTGCCGATGTCCCCTGCTGGACCATAAAAAATCTGGTCAGCCTATTGGAAGGTTAATGGCGTCATTAAGCGTTGAAACTCAACATCTGCGGAAATGACTGAATAATATTGTCTGGAGTCCTCTATCAAAGTCATAGTACTTTGAAGTGCCGAAATCTACGTAAGACACGAGACCTACAGCTTTACTTTCCTCCCGGAGAAAGCCATGCTAAAGGTTTTAGAAAACCATCGCCCTTGGCCGTGTTGAACCAACGAACCCCATACCCATATTCAAATGGAACGTTGATTAAAGTAGAGTGGGAGAGTTGCAGATTTTCAAGTGTTTGCTGGATTGATTCCCTTTAATTTTTATAGCCATTGTCTGGTTCTTTCTATGCCATGATGAACTTTAGGAGCTGGAAAGTTTCAGTTTCCCCCTTAAAATTGAAACATATTTCAGATGTCCAGTTTTGAAAATAATTGAAATTCGTATCGTCTATGGCGTTAAAAATGATTTTATAAACTTAATCAGCATATTCACCGATTTACGATAGTGTTGGCTTTCTTAAAGAAAAATAGCCATATACATTCCCTTAGTTAAGAAAGCCGGGTTCAATTAAAAAATGTAAGCGAACAACAGATCCATTAGTGTGATAGAGTTTAATGAGTTCGCTAAATGAACTTTCGCCAGGGGAAATCAACAAGCACAGAAATTTCTTTATGTACGTAATATCCCTTACAGAGCAGGAAAGGCTTATCTCCTCTGCTGGAGGGGCAACTGTTTACACGGTGTGTATAGCAGTTCAAGACGAGGGATTGGCCCAACAATGAACTAATAAATTCTCCAACCCCCATAAAAATATGTAGTGGATACAGCAGATAAAAAACACGCCTAGAAACATGTAAGATTCTGTATTAAACTATAGCTTTGTTATTCTTAAATAAAATGTTGTTAATGTAATTCGTGAATTACTGGGAATAAAGATTTGAAGCTAATTATTCATCTTGTTTTTCCAGATAAGCTACAAATAAAGCATTCAATTGAATTGAAAGAGCGGGGAAATGGGAGGAGAAATTTAAAAGGAACGCGAAAGCGCCCTTGCAAATAGAGTTTGGGACTGAGAGAAACTGAGTATGTGAGCTCCAAATCTCTTGGCCACTTGTCTCACTCCGGATTACGCTGCTCCACTGAAGGGGCTCTAGGAAATTTTGAAAAGGAAAGTCGAAAGTAGACGTAACGTGTTAGGTACCACATACAGGGGAAGGGGAAGCGCTGAAATGCACGACTGAAGGATGGAGAAATGTGGCTGAAGGAGTAATTCTGCGCAGTGCAAGTGGAGTCGAGAAAACTCGCTGGTGTAGCAGGTGTGATGTTCGATGGCTAAGGCTAAGGCAAGGCCGCCGGAAGAAACGCCACGAATTCTAAGTCTGCAAATTGAAAGGCTCCTTATCCTTTCGCAATGCGAGTAGAGACGAGTAACCTCACTCATGTAACGGATAGTATATGAAAGCTGCGCCAGGACATTTGTCGAAAATTTAATTCGCAATTTCTCGGGAACTTTAGAGGGAACGGCATTTAGGTCCGCGGGCCCATTTCTTTTAGGGCTCATTCCAACATTTGTCTTAGCGCCTTAGGGAAACCATGAAAATACCTTAGGCAGGATGAGTTGCCTCAGTTTAAGAAATTAGCCAATTGGCTCTTTGGAAGGGGTTCTATTGAATCTATGACTTGAGTCCGGATGTGTCTCAAAGTAGAGACCAGCCAATTGGCTCTATGGTGACTCAATTAGAACCCGGTCGGCAAAAGGGCACTAAAAATAAAGCAGATTTCGGTAGCTCTTTCTAGGATTTTTTGTCGTTATCCTTCAACAATATAACCGAGAAATCTCACTATTTTTATTATATGTATTTTACGAATATAAATAAGAATAATAGAATGAAATATATCTCCACCACTCCTGGAGCAACTTTTGTATTGGTACTAGTGTTTACTTGGCGGGCGGGAACAGCCCTAAGCACTGCAGTCAAGTAGGCTTTTTGTGCATCTGTGCTGCTCCGCTAACAATCCGTCTGCACCACTCTCCGGACCACGCTTTCCTCTGTAGCCAACAATTAGGATATTATATTTCTCGTGATGGTCTGTCGTAACTGAGAGATCCTCTTGAGTCGTCAAATCCCCGCCAGAGTAAGTTCCCAAGCTACAGTCTATCTCTACAGATCTTGAGTTGTCTAGAACCTACCATTACTGCCATCTACCAACTTTTGAACAAACTACGAGGAACACCTGCCACGGCGAAGGACCGATCCAACGCGGAAAATACAAGTTGATACTCTGTTTTTCGAAACAGTAATGAAAGGGAAATTATGGAGGTCGTTGGTGTAATGAAAACGGAGAAACTGCAGAACCCCGAGAAAAACCCTCACGAACTTGGCATTGTCCGCCATAAATATAACTCAGCCATGAATGGGATATGTACTCGAATCTGTGATCGTCGTAAGCTAGCGTTCTGCCAGCTGACATGCCGAGGCGACTCAGGAATAATATGCTGTACGTGAATGAATTGCGAAAAATAACTATTTTAGTATTGCTGATATGCTCAAGAACGTTAGCTAGCATTGTAATATTTGTCTGTGACTAAATATGTAATTAATTTCCGGTTATTCTTAAATTCCCAGCTTACAGTTACATAAGAAGATGATGTTGATATTTATAGTCAACTTAACCACCGTTGTAATTACTCACAGTTTTGGTGTTTTTATTTATCCAGAAACTGTATTATTTTACAGTATAAATCTTGCTTTGGTAAACATTTAAACATTATTTAATTAACATGAATATGATAATGACTATTTTGTTCTGTAATGATCCAAATTTTCAAATGTAATTTCTTGATTTATTGTATTATTCTTGTAGTTTGCCTCCCTTAATATATTTTTAATTTATTTTTATAATGCCACCATGTTCTTTAGGTTTACATACATACATACATCATATATCAATTTACATTACATATATCAATTATAAATAATAAAAGTTTATATTCAAAGAAAGGAAAAAAAATTAATTAAGAAATTATACTTTCTTTTTTTGATTGATCAGTAGGCTGAACTTTTAGTGGTTTCTTTGGAAGAAATAGGACTAAATGTTTCGAGAGATTCATTATATATAGTAAATTATCATTTGTACCATTATATAAATGATTAATAAAAAAGACCCGTTAGAGATAGCTATTCTTTTAATTTATAGCCACCTCGATTACATATATCAATTATAAATAACAAAAGTTTATATTCAAAGAAAGGAAAAGAAAATTAATTAAGAAATTATACTTTCTTTTTTTGATTGATCAGTAGGCTGAACTTTTAATGGTTACCCTTAAAAAAAACGGCAGCTACCCAAAATTTTGGGGTCTTTCTCTACACTAAGATTATATTTTTCCTCTTTCAGTTTTTTAATATCACGCACTCTATTCCCAAATCACAATTTTTAAATATATAGTTTTCTCTTTTTGATTATTAATGCTTCTTTCTTTATTAAAGTTATTCCATCTTCAGACAAGAATTTTTCATCCCAATATATTACTTAATTTGTAATATATTTGTGTAATAATTTCAGGATGGTGATGATGGTACACTTCTGTTGACCTCTACAGATAACATGGCTCCATTCTTTAACAAATGGTATACATTGACTTTATAAGGAAACAGAACCAAGAACACAAAAAGTTATTCTATTTACTTACATAAGAAATAAATTTAAACTGTTGAAAAGTTTCAGAAGCTCGAAAATGAATACGTAACATATAAAGAAATTTAATTCGAGCACCTGTCTAGTGCTTAAAAGGAAATACCGCCAATACGACGTAACTCAGCACTTCGCGTCGTTGAGCGGTGGTAACGAAACGCCTCGCTATTGAATTCCGATGAAACCATTTGTGACATTCGTCACCGTTAAACCTCCAAAAGAAAGGAGGGAGAAAGAAAGTAAAAAAGAAGATAAGGAAAAAGTAAGAGTAGAAAGAATAAGAATACAAAATGGAAAATAAAGGCAGACAGTTGTGAGAAAAGAAAGTAAGACTAAGCAAAGAAGATAAGAGAACATTTATATTAGATAAATAGCTAGACAGATAGATATTTTGATTGATTACTAGATTATTGATTGATAGTTTAACTGACTGATTGATAATTTGATTGATTAATTGATTGATTGTTTGAATATTTAATAGTGTGATTGATTATTTAATTAATGGTTTGATTAATTTATAATTTGATTGATTGTCTGATTGGTATTTTGATTGAATGGAAGTTTGATTGATAGACAGTTTCATTGATGGATGGATGTATGGATGGATTGATTGATGGATATGTCTAACATTACGTAGACAGTTATAGACTAGTTCTTAGCAGCGTACAAAACGTCTTATTACTTGATGCAACGTGTAACGTAAATAAAATAAGGAAATAAATATTTATTTTCTGGGAAAACTATGAAGTTTTGACCCTATGTTGTATGGACATTTTTGATCCTGTAGACCGTTCCCGGTGACTGTGAAAATGACGGCACTTATACCCCTTACACCCTGTATATTTAACATAGCTGAGAAGATGATGTTGTACGTAAAAGGAAATTTTGCTGAAATTTGACAATTTGAAATGGGTATTTCAGTGCTAAGATATGTTCGTTCCTAAACTATTTGGAACAGGTTTACAGCAGTATTTACAAAGAAGCTTTTAGAGGTTAATAGCTTTGTCTTTATTTAATACCATAAATTTACATAATTAAATAGTTTCTTAGCATCATCAAGCCCTTATCTGAATGCAGGAACTAGGCACCGGTAACTCAACTTCTTATACTAAAGAGAACAATTATTAAAAAATTCCGCTTTCTACATTGGCTGGACTGAAAACTAGTTACATTAAAATACATGAACTTATGTATATTTTCTGGCGAAAGATTACACCTTCTATTAGTTAATATTGTTTTGTACAATAAAAATATCACTCTACGTCAGATGATGTAATGGGAGCATACTCGTATCGTACTACATTTGGTAGTTTAATATTTCAAAGCGGAAACCGATGGGATTTATAATCGGGGAAAATTGCAGGAACAAGCGACATGTCTGACGGAAAGTCAAGTAACGCCTGAAGGATATAAACAGGCATATAACAGAAGGGGAATGTAGGGATAAGGTTGCTTTGGAGATCCAATCGATGATCAAAACAAATTGAGGAACGAGTTATACCTCTACGGAGGAAACATAGAAGGCAGACTGGGCTTAACCTGGTTTTGTCTAGGACCTTGGAGAGCATTTAAATTCGTCAACGAAGAGAGGGCGAGAATATGTCCTCTTTACGGTAGAGGCGAGACATCACACCATATTTTATCGGAGTGTGAAGCCACAGAAGCTCTGAAGAAACGATTCTTGCCAGAATTCTTCATTAAATCTAGCAGGGGACACTTGGCAACATACGATATTTTAAATAACGCTGAATTCTGTGAGAGTGTGGGAAAGTTTGTGGCAAAAGTTCGAAAGCTGGGGGTGGAACTGGCCGAAGGGGAGGGGGCCGAGGAAATAAGGGGAAGAGTTATTGATTAATGTTGCAATGAATAGTATTAACACTGAGCGAATGAGGTAATTAGGGGATGATGTTCTTTTTATATTTATTGTGTTTTTTTATTTGTTTGTTTTTATTGCTGGTGTATATGTTTTTATGCATTATCTTTATATTTATTATTTGGATTATTTATTGCAGTTTCAATAAGGAATTGAATTGTGTGTGTGTGTATATATATATATATATATATATATATATATATATATATATGTTTCACTGTGTGTTTTTTTTTCTTTCATATCTTACATTTATTTTATTTTTATTATTTTTGTGAAATTTGGTATGAAGTTAGATTAGTTGTAATTGTGATAATTAATGATAGCGGTAGTAGTAATAATAATAATAATAATAATAATAATAATAATAATAATAACTGTTGTTTTACTATTTTATTATTATTAGTATTATTTTTGTTTTCTCTGTATGGGCTCGTGCGAAGGATCTTGTGTACATGAGTTTGTATAATTGTGTATTCATTCATTCATTCATTCATTTATTCATTTATTTATTCATTCAGTTTATATTTCTGATATTTCACTTCTTGAAGCGCCTTGCTAACATGATGGAGTAAAATGGGTGACTTGGCTTTTTCAAGTATTTCCTGGAAAAAATCTTTGTTTTGTCCTTATTAATATGAGAAAATCCCGGTTCGTTGGTAATTTTAGAAATTGGGAGTATAAAATAATATTACAAAATATGAAACTTATTAAGATATTTATGAAGTATGAAAATTTTATTAGATATTAAGACATGAATGTTTCAAGGAAATATCATGCTTATCATTTACGCCAAACCTAAAAAAATATAAGACAATTTGTTCGGATATCAAAAACGTATTGAAATATTTTTACCATTACGCGATCAAAGTTTATTTCGACTCCGTTTATAGGATATGGACGAAACAATTTAGAGATGCATCAGACTGGTGTCAATAACTTGAAAGAGGGAATAATAATACTGATAATAAAATATATCCACATCTATAGAAAAAGTTAACATGAGAAGTAGAGAATGGCACTAAAATTTTACACTAAAGAGAGTAGAATTAAGAACCTGATGTTAAAATTCATACATCTGGCCATTTATGATGGCAGTACGCATCGTTTATGCACAGCAATTTGAAGGGAAGCAGGCTACGAATTGTAGTAACACATAAACACGTCGAGCACGGTGGAATATTACTAACGATGTCTTGTTTTAAAACTTACAAGGCCCCAAGCATTAAATCGTCCTCAATTATATTGATCCCGAGTGAAGATGTGAGAAGTGGGAATGAAGGCTGTCACACTGCAGGGAAGCGCGCCTCTCGTTTCGCTCCAGGTTGTGAATCAAGCGAAGAAATGGAGGCGGCTGACGTGCCTGAAATGACAAGAAAGATGTGCTGGAGTAACAAAACACTTAAACGGAGCAATACGCATCTCCGAGGCAGCAGCAAGAAACATAACCTCACTCTACTTAGAAGTGTTTAGCAACGAACGACGAATTATACGATTACTGCTGTAATTTCCCGTTGAAAATTCAACATTAAATAAGGGATCGTAAAAATAAAGTGTCTTACGTTGTTGTAATTCAGACTTGTCTATCCTGTCTGTACGAGATACCCCATTCATTCCCTACAATTTACAATGACTCCTTCATTTAAGTCTCCGTTTTCCAAGTAGTACTGCATTACCACTTCAGTATAAAGGACTTCAGAGAGCTATAAGCCGACTGACTAGAGACCTGTTTTCTATTATGGAGACCCGTTTAAACCCTGGAGAGTAAATTTCAAATTATGCTGAACAAGGATGAGGGGAAAGCATGATTTCTCGAACTACTTCTATCATCATTCCAGCATTTATTCATGATCCACAATCATCTTATCATCTATGTAAAATAAACTATAATTCCGCATAAAGATGATGATGATGATGATGATGATGATGATAATAATAATAACAATAATAATAATAATAACAACAATCATCATCTTCACCGTCCAAACATGTATTAGACGAAGTGGTATATTACAATCTCACATCAGTCCGTTGAGAAGTTCCGAGAGATAAGTGGCTTGGGGCGAATCGACGAGGGTGAATTGACATGTAATCGTCCAACTCTTTTTCTGACGATCAATAGATCTTCTATGATGTGCAAACTGCAGCATTTGTTTAGGCTATAGATTTTCTCTCTCCATTCCGCTAACATATCTTTCCCAGTTTTGCCTTTGATTGTTTATATATTTAAGTTTACATATTACTTAAGTTCTAACTTAAGATTGTAATGTGTTCATAATGTAGGCCTATGTATACGATTCGTCTGTAATATTTAATATGTTAGACTAATTTTTATTATTTTCAATTTCTACTTGTACGTTCAGTTGTTCTTTTAAGTCATTTCATTCTGTCATCCGTTATTACAGTAGATTAATTGCATTGTAATATAATTTTTTCTTGTAGTTGTATTGCACTGCTGGTGGTGTGAAAGAGAAGGCCTGATGGCCTTAACTCCACCAAAGTAAATAAATAAATAAATAGGTAAATAAGTAAATAAATAGTGTTAAACTGGTTCTATTTGAAGTTTTTTAGGGTGGGGATTTCTTGTTTCCATTCTCTTAGGAAAAATAAATAAGGTTAATGCATATTTTCTAGGATAATTGAAGAGGATATCGAGGTAAATTCTGGTGTCTTTTAAAAAATAGGAATAAAACGGGATGAACTCTGATCTGTTATGATAATTTGAAAGAAAGAACAAATATAAGACAATTTTATTATATTTCAGGAAAAAATATCTGAAACATGCTCTAGTCATCATGATAGGAGTAGCCAATGAACATTGATTCTTCTGAAAAGTACAAAATATAAACGATTAAGAATTCAATTGGCAAGGTTACAAATTTATTGGAAAATAAATCTGTAGCCTAAATAATATCACTAGAAGATGATAACATAAGTGAAATATCCAATAAAAAGAAAATATTTACATAAATGTTATATATCTACCACTTATACGCTACTTTTCATGAACGTCAGAACGCATTAATAGTGATTACAGTACACCAATAGCTGCTTTATGCGGATTTGTAGAACATTAATAATTGAATGTACCTACTTATTTGTACAATTTTTAAGCTAAATACTATATCTAAGTCTATCGGATTGTACAATTTTTAAACTAAATACTATAACTAAGTCTATCGGATTATGAAAAAAATGTGCTTTTATTCAATTCGGCATTAAAAAAATATATCTTCTTATTTAGGCCCATAGCAAATTGTTTAATTTATATATATATATATATATATATATATATATATATATATATATATTGAATGCAATGTCAAGAAAATAACAAACGAGAATATTATTCGAAACATGATGAAAAAAAAAACCATTGGAAAAATAAAAGTACATTTTCATAATGATGTTGTTGGTTGGAGATAAGCAGAAATGAATTATAAATATATGTATTATTATATGAGGACTGTCTATTTGCTTATCTAAGTACAATATAGTGTTAAGTACTACAGTACATTCATTGAAAGATGATTAACTTTTTCGGCATTATGATGCCATCTTCATTTTTTTCTTAGAAATTCTTTATTTTCATGATTACTTTGTGCTATCACATATTGTGTTTCTATTGCCAAAGTATCTACTGGTATCATGAATGTTAGCGGGTGGGAAGTTAAACTTGTATCCATTTTTTAAGATTTCATAGTCATTGTTTGTTAGTTGCAGATCAGTCAGATTGACAATTCTATTATCTTCAGTTGGGGGTTTGTTTTCTATTGTATTTTGTTGTGAATAACACTTTAAAAGTGTGTTAAGTTTCTTCCGTAGAGTATTATATTTATCTACCATTATCTTATTAACTTTTTCTTACAGTCATTGTATGCAATATTCCAAAATAAATCTAATTGTTTTGCAATTTGAAGGTGTTTTTCATAGAGCTTCCTGTTCAGGTAATCCTCTTTCTTATACAGAAATTTGATTTCATTACGAATGTGTATCATCTGATATTGTTGGTTAGATACCTTCGCTGCATATGAGTAAGGTTTGTTTTTTATTATGGCATATTTTGGAGTGACCCGATGTGACAAACATTGCTCATTAAACCAAATATTCGGCATTAGTCTTATGGATCTTCAATTCTGTGTTTAAGAATGTATTAAACAATTTTGCTTGACTCGGATTTGGAAATTTCATAATGACGTTGTTGGTTGACCGATAAGCAGAAATGAATTATAAATATATGTATTATTATATGAGGACCGTCTATTTGCTTATCTAAGTACAGTATAGTGTTAAGTACTATAGTAAATTTATTAAGAGATGATTAACGTTTTCGGCATTGTGATGCCATCTTCATGAAAGTACGTGTCATCTTCATCTGCATAATTTTTTTAAGGATAGAATAATGGATGTATTTTGTAACCGTTTTACATTTATGCATTATTATTATTATTATTATTATTATTATTATTATTATTATTATTATTATTATTATTATTATAAACGATTTTCACTTTCGGAAATTGCAGAAATATCGACATTACAATAGATTAGATTGAAATGAGGTGAACTCGACTGGATTGAATTTAGATGAACTAGTCTAGATGAGACTGGACAAGATCGGATTGCATTGAGCTGAACTGGACTAGACTAGACTGGATTAGATAGGATTGCATTTTACTGAACTAGACTAGACGGGACTAGATCGGATTTCATTAGGCTAAACTATACTGGGCTGCATTTTATCGAACTGTATTGAATAAAGTAGACTACTCGAGACTGGAATGAATTGGATTACATTGGGCTCAACTAGGTTAAATTAGATTGGACTGGACTTGATCGGATTGCATTGGGGTGAACTGGACTAGACTATGCTGGACAAGATTGGATCTCTTTGGGCTGAAATAGTCTAGACTAAACTGGAGTGGATCGGATTGCATTGGACTGCACTAGACTAAACTGAATGGACTAGATTGGATAGCATTAAGCTGAACTAGAATAGACTGGGCTGAACGGAATCGGATTACATTGGGCTAAGATAAACTGAATTGGAGAAACTTAGTGAGCATGATGAATTGGAGAATATTGGATCGATTTGCATGTGACTGAACTAGACTAGACTGAACTGCATTGGATCGGATTGGACTGACATGAACTGTATTAGACTAGACTGGACTCGGTTGGATTTTATTGGTCTGCACTGAACTAGACTAGACTGAACTGGATTATTTTGAATTGGCTGAACTAGACTAGACTGGACTGCACTGGATGGGATTGTACTGACATGAACTATACTAGACTAGATTGGAGTCGATTGGATTTTATTGGTCTACACTAAACTAGACTAGACTAGACTGAACTGGATTATATTGCATTGGGCTGAACTAGACTAGACTGCATTGGATGGGATTATGCTGACATGAACTATACTAGACTAGACTGGAGTCGTTTGGATTTTATTAGTCTGCACTAAAATAGGCTAGGCTGAACTGGATTATATTGCAATGCGCTGAACTAACTAGACTATACAATAATATACATAGTATTGTATAGTATGGGTTGCAGTCGATTGTTCTAGACTAGACTGAACTAGAAATAGATTACATTGGCCTTAATTAGACTACACTAAACTGGACAGACTGGATTGATTGAATTTGGATGGACTAGATTGGACTCAACTGGACTGGATTGGATTACATTGGATCGAAGTAGGCTAAACTGTACTAGACTGGGTTGGATTCCATAGGGCTGAACTAGAGACTAAACTAAACTTGGCTGAAATAGACTGTCTATACTGGACTGTACTGGACATTGGGCAGTACTAGACTAGCCTAGCCTACCCTCTACTGAATTGCATTGGGATTAACTGGACTGGATTCTACTGGGTTAAAATATATAATACCAGTGAAACCAATGAATATTCTCGTACATCGTTATGTTCAAAATTAATTAACATTTCCTAAATTAAAAATGTGCATAGAATATTTGAAAATTATGATCCTAAAACGCGTTCAGTCCATTTTTCGGAAAGGACTGAGCAATTTTTTTTATCCACTGGTCTACGGATTGAGCCAGTTTTCAAGTGACATGCACGATAACACAAATTTTTAGACAAGGATTGGCGTTGTTTTGGATGACAAGTAGCTTAAGAGATAATGATAGATGTCTAAAAAAATCATGTGTATGTATAAATCATAAAAATGGCAAAACCAACTGAGGGAGTTTAGGGATCACACTCTTAATTATAACTCTACAGCTAAAGTGGAACTAAAAAGACCCCATCAGTTCTAAACAATAACTTCCGAATATCTGAATTTTTAGTTGTGCTAAACAAACAGAACAGGTAAAATGCAGCTTTTCTAAATGTTACATAGGTATATTTCACATCACAGAGGCCAGTTAACAGACCAAAAAAGATTTCAATGTCTTTGATTTATTTTGAGCATTTTTGAAAGCCCTATTATGACTGTAATAATTTATTGGTTACAGTACCTTCAATAGTTGTATGATTTTTTATACCAACAACCTTCTCGTTAGGTCTGTAAGTTAAACTGAAACAGATTAGGTGGTTTCGTCGATTTTTTCGGTTGCATTGACATAGCGTAGTCCTACTATTTAATTCTTTTATCTCCATTTTGTGCACATTTTATTTATTTCCCTCGTAATGAGAATTGACTACATTACCAAGTACCCACGCAGGGGAATAATACAAAGCTTGTTTCGGTAAATTCAATATTGAGAATCGAACTGCGGTCTTCTATGCGCGTCGCTCTGCGGCTGGCAAACTAAGTAAGGGATAAACAAACACAAGTCGCTTCAACTTATCTGTAAGCTAATTTCGGATGCTGTGTATGCCAGCAACTGTTACGGAAGATTAAATGGAATAACAGAGACTGGAGGTGTCGCAGACGCTGCACAGACTCGCCCACGCGCGCGTGCGCAATGCTGCCCGTGGGTGCAATAATAGAGACCTTATTATAATTATGACCATGGCTTTCGGGCTGTGTAAATGTTGACCTTACTACAACAGAACCGATGTTCGGAAAATCCCTACTTTATCCCTTCCCACTGTAAGTTCGAGATTACCTTAATTTACTGCCTAATGTAATCCACATTACATAAATTATATTAGCGGTGCGAACACTTTTGCTAACCTTGTTGTTCCCATCAAGTAGTCATATGAGTCTCCTAGGATTAGAAGGTGAGACTTCAGGCTCACTTAATATCATTATCATTTACATCATCATCAATGAGCAAAGACGGTACAATCCTGTGTTTTATTGAAACGGGTGCATAGACCTAGTTAAAGAAATGACTGAAGCGTTGGTCGTAAGTTATACTTGCGATCCATGATCTATTGGAAATCAACTAAAACCTTACATATACTGTATGTTTAAATATAAATTATACACAGTGATTATTAGTTAACGTACACTTGGTCAAAATGAAACTGGCCGGTCTCTTGAGCAGCGAAAATTTTCTAAGTCCCTTCGGGTGAGCGCGCAGTTCACTACCGGAAACCTCCGTGCGCCGCTTTAGTTAACTCCATAATACAAGGCGCTGATTTGGGCTACCTCCACAGCATGCTTCGAATCTCTGTAGAGAATTTTTTGTTTTGTCCTTTCTTTTATTTTTACAATTCCTTTTAATGTAATATAATCAAATAATTTTGCTTATGTTAATTCATGTTACTTACAGATAATTACAAAAGTGGTGAAAATTTGTGGGTATATTTCCAGGAAATCGGAATATATTTTGTCATCAGAATTATGGTTTCTCTTCTAGTTTACAATTACTACGTTTAGGCCCTGGTAATTACGGATTTAGATTAGTGTAATAATCATATTCCCTGTAACACAACTTGCAATTATTTAACCGTCAACATATTTACAGAATGTTTCTTAGGCAATAGAGTGTAAAGCAGCAGGGATAAAAAATAATGAAGACAGTGTTTTAATATAAAAGCCTCTAATTGTCGTCTTTAGTGTTACTTCCATCTAGCGTCAAAAGTTTCTATTAACGCGAAAAAAATAATATAGCCAAAAGTAGTCTAAGGATAAATAAATGGCGAAAACCTATTATATTTTCACTGATGCATTTAAAAACAACAAAAAAAGTTCAGTAACTCCACGAAAATTTGAACCTGTAACCTCACGAACTCGTAGCTAACGCTCTACCAACTACGCTAAGAGTTTTGCTGCATTTAGATTAGCTTTGTAACGAGCAATGGTCGTACTCCACTTGAGAACCTATTATATAGCATATAATGTTTGTGTTACAATATTCACTGTTTAAACACTCTGAACGATCTGTCTGTTTTAAATCTCGTATATGAATTATTTTCTCGGAAGATTTTAGTGATTAATAGTTGTGTTCGTCGTTATAACTACTAGAAGAATATACGCAATCTTTTGAACAAAGCCTAGCTGTCCCGAGCGCTCACGGAAATACTCGATTCGAACTTAGTCTCTCAGACGCCGGCCACTTTCATTTTGATCAAGTGTACATATCTTGAGGAGGTGATCCTTCAATTACTGTAGTAAGGATAGGATCTATAACTTCCTAACTGCAAAGCAAAGGTCTACTCGTATTTACTTCCTTTAAAATTCTCGTATCTCATCCACCGAAAGTTGAATCGTAAAACAAGATTCAAATTTGGAGATTTACAATATAGTAATAGAATAATTTTGAAACTAAAATTTAATCGCGTTTTATTTATGATGATCTTTAATGTTATTGTTAAGTAAATACATATCGATTGTGTAATATAGTTGACATTTCTCTACTTCTAAAAACTAAATCATTCTGTTCATTCATTGCTGCCCTTCTAGATATTTCTCATACAGTGCTTAAACTGTTTTTTATTGCTACTTGTACAAATGTACTAGGCCTACATCTATTCAATTTTTGTAAATCTGCTGTTTTTCGTTCTGTGTTTACGTCCGTAACACGTTTTTGTTTCATAATTTAGTAATTTCTTCATTGAAAAATGTTTAAACTACAATAAATACTTTCAGTATGCTAGCTATCAACAAAGGAAAGAAATTTAATCCCTTTATATTACGAAATTACTTAATTGTGTTAATATTAACTCGTTACACTTTGTTGTTGTATTACGCTTATAGTTTGGAAATCGTTTATCAAGTTAAAATTATTGTTATTACCAGGGCCCTGATTTTGATGACCTAAAGATATCTATAAAATGAGCTACAATTCAATAAAATGATTATTACCATATATGACTTAAAAATTGTCTTCATTTTAGGGTATGGCAGAATAGCATAGTTCTTACTTCTGTAACGTTAGATCTGAAATTAAAACTAATATTAACCTAAACTCGCGAATTTGTATGTTCTAGGAAAGAGCACGTTTGAGAAATATTGCCTTATTCAGAACTATATTGCAGTAGGTAACCACCAGCATGCGCAGGTTCTCGAAAGTTAGAGAACGCATGTTGTCGGAGAGCATATTTTTGTACAGTGAGAAACTCCTTTCCACATCCACTGATACAACTGGAGCATACTTGAAATGCTCTAAATCACTGGCAGTGAGATCTTCTTCAATGCAGGAAGTATCAAATGCTTCACAAAAATCTCTGTAAAAATCTGATGATTTATTCTCCTTTATGGATACACTTTTTTGCAGTAAGAGTTGAGTAGATTTCTTCTTACTTGCGAGTTGCACTGCCCGTATATGCTTATCGCGACCCACATGTTGGTCAGCAGTAAATTTTCTTTCGGCTGATACCTTTGTTTCGCACAAGTTAACAAATAATACTTCACCGCCCGTAGAGAAAACATCATCTCCAAATTCAGATACAGTCTGTCCTAAATGACAAGATTTAGATGGCTTTATTGTAGGCATGGCTGAATGAGAGTATGAGAACTGAATACCAAATATTCCTCTTTGAAAATCTGTAATTAACTAATCTGTGACAGTTCAAATAACGAATCAAACGCTTGCCGCGACACGAAGTAGCTAAAATAATTACTTTCAACATATTATATGTACAGTCACGGAAGAAAAATCTGGCCGATGAGCAGCAAAACTCGTAATGTTACTTATGCCGGTTTTGTTGTGATTATCACAGTACAGAGTATCTAAGAGGGATACTGTTTACTCCCCCTGACGTTGCTGGTCTGGGAATGAGAGGCTCTCGGACTGTTTCTGTTTACAGTCCATAAGGTTGAAACTCTTGTGTTCTTGTCGACATAGGCCTACAAAAATTTTCTTAGTAAGCATTGTAGTAGTAGGCCCTAATTTTCAGATAAGTCAATATACAATACAATATAACATAAATATTTATTTGTTATTCAGTCTAAATGACTTATCAGTGTTTTAAAAAAAGATCAATAAAATTTATAAATATAAATATTCATTGAAGTTAAAGGTTAAAATAATGCTAACGTTTTCGCCTATTAGCATCTTTAGGCATTTGAGTAATATTTTATATTAGTTACTTACGATACGTATATATTACCCATATATAACGAATTGCATCATGAACAGCTCAACTTCCTGTTGAAAGTCATACCTGCATTCTACGTTTCAACCATCTGAAATTATTTCGACGTCCGCTCAATATGAAGTTTAATATTGGAATCAATAAGAACCATAAGATTCTATCATTGTAATACATATAATTACATCAATAACAACGGCACAAACCAGTAATTGGTAAAAATATACGACCAAATGTATACATTAATAAGATATTATAGAAGTAATCAATTTTTATTACAAGGTAATATTTTATTTAATTTGAATCCATTTTAAATCTACAATTTAATCTTTGTGTCCTATAGTTGTTTTAATTTTTGTCGTAAATTTAAGTGGAGATGAGGATAATTAATTCAACTATCACACATATCAAAACAATAATTAACTCAACTATAGTTTATCATTTAATTTGCACAAATGATTTTAATATGTTAGTTTTAAGATTGATTAATGTATATATTCAACAGCCATGCCTTTTATTGTAAATTAATGTATCACATGATATTGTTGGCTCAAGTGCCTGAAGATGCCAATAGGCGCAAAACGTTAGCATTATTTTAACCTCAACTTCAATGAATGCATATTTTATAAATTTTATTGATCTTCTTTAAGGGGATACTGCGGTGAAATTTATATCTCAGAAACCTATGGATATTTTCGTTCCATTTTTTTACCACAAACAACTCTCATAGACTTACTTATGTGTTTAAATTTTCAGAATGATTGGTTAAGAATTGTGCCGTTAAAAAAATATTTTCATATAAATTATATAAAATCTTGGGAATCATTTTGCATGTGTATCTGAAATTGTGATGACATGTTTTTGTGCTCAAAATATAGAGACAACATGGGTCTATGCACTCCTTGATTATTGTTCGTTAACATCACTTTTTTTAGCCAGAAAAAATTTTTATCTTTCATTACAGTACAAATATTCGAATTAAAAATTACATACAATACTAAAATAATCATATCTCCGATCTGGTGTTAGACAGAACAAAATGAATACTTGAGTTATTGCATAACATAATATTGATCGTGTGTGCCAAATTTCATGCATCTAGTCCAAGGCAATAAAGAATAAAATGAATCCCAATATTGAAAAATGAGAAAAATTGAATTTACAGATAATCCAAGTTGAAAGTTTAGTTAGTGATTATCTCATCAGAAATAGCTAGAAGGTTATGTTTTGAAGTCTGACCTTGCTAGAATCCTCCTGAAGCATAACTACATCCTTCCTGCTGCTTAAGAGCTCCTTCTGCTCTTATTTTGGCCATCTTCACCTGTTTTCGGTAGTGCTGGAACTTCTGAGTCGAACGTAGGATTCTGTTCCTGACACGTCTCCTGTCCCGAGCAATACTAGTCTTCATCCCTTGATGACCAGGAGAAACACCAGCTTGCTGAAGAGTTCTTGTCATAGTTTTGCTGTATCCATGATTAAATTCACTGACTGCAATGGCTACAGCTATGTCAATTTTCCTTTTCGATACAAAATTTTCCTTTGGGCACTTGTTCCACACCATGCTGTGGAGACATTCATTGGCATTCTGTGTTTTTCCTCTCATACACCTTTCCAGGAGGTCAGTTGATGCCAGCTTCTGATAAAGAGGAATAATTTTCTCCAAGACAAATGGAGAGATTGGTGTGTGAATATGTTGTCGGTGCGTGCCGGGTTGTGTTCCCATAGCCACTTGTTGTAAAAGCACCAACTTTCAGGGCCAGCAGGGCATTTTGAGTGGAAGGGATTCGCATCAGTTGAGGAACAGTGGTGTAAAGTGGCCAGTACTGCTGTTCTCATTGCTGTAACATCATTAGTGTTTTCTCGTATGGCATTTCCATAATAGCAGGTGAGTTTCTGAATTGTAACATTTGTAAGACTCCCTGGCTTTTTACCTCCCAATTTAAATTCTTTGGCAACTTGTCTCAGCCCTGTACCTAGTCGTTTTGACACATGATTCACACACTCCTCCTTCACCAATTTAATAGGGCCATAAATCTTTAGATTTTGAAGATGGTTGAAAGTTTTGCTGTCGCCATCTGACAACAGGGTGGTGTATCTCAGTCCATAATCTGTAGATCTCTTCCACAGTAACTCTGCAGCAAATGCCTCCATACCACCAGATGATCCACTATAATTTTGTTGACACTCTGATTTATGACCTAGTTTCCATATACTGAACTCAGGGGAATCAACACCAAGATCTTTTGTAGCTAGTTGACATGCATGGCAGTATTTAGATATTACAGCATAGTCAACAACATAACCAGTGAGAATATCTATTACAAAACCGACACCATACAAGGATGTGTGTCCCCTCTTGTGCCAAGAGCCATCGAAGCTTACAGCAATATCCACTGGCTCATTTCTATTGTCATCTGTTATGTTTTTCTCCCTATATACAGTTTTTACCTCTTCCCTAATTGCATGCGTTGAATTTTGGGCTACTGTAGTGTTTGTTGCAGCAATAATTTTTAAGTGATCATTGTAAGAAGACAGTGATATACTGTTCACATTTAGCACTGCTGAAAACTGTTCAATTGCTGAATGCCCTCTCCCAATATTTGTAAATGCCTGGACTACTCTCCTGTTTATGTCAAATGGTGCCCTAGTCGATGATTCACTATTTACCACTCTATTCGATGTCAATACTGAACTTTTCTCACCATCACAAGTTGTACATTTCATGGAAATTCTGCAAGCAAAACCTTGGAAATCTCTTGTATGGAAAGCTAGTGTCTTGTTCCCACACATGTCACAAGATATATTATGCAAAAGTTCATCTAAACACTTCAGATTTACTATAACGTAACTTGGAGAATTGTCTGGTTCACAACATACACTATCTACATTGTCTTCCAGGGAACGTAATCTTACATTTGTATCGTCACAGTCACCAAATGGACCTGGTTGTGATGTAGGCATAGTATCTAACACTGGATGTTCCTCTTGAACAGATTCAGCTGTACTTACCACATCACTTTTTTTCCATCTTGCCTGAATCCTTGCCTTAGCCAACTTCTTTTTTTGCAGTTTTGAAACACCTGCACTTTTAATTGTATGCAGCTTCTTCCTAGGCATTATTAATGATGGTCTACACTAAAAAAATACCCTAACTAAAGTATATCTATTCTACCTAAAATATAATGCGCAATACGAAATAACTAAACTGTATAAATGTAAAAACTAGGAAATAAAAGTTCTAGAATTGAGAACTAAACTAAATTACTTTGCAAAACATATAACCTCCAGACAGAAAATAGCACATGGCAATGTTTACAAACGGAATGAGTCGCTTTCTGTACTCATATTTCCTACTGCATTTGTTGTGGTCACCATGAAAACATGTTTTCAAGAAAGAGTTTATGAAAGGTTCTAAAAAAATTGAAAGTCGGATTCAGAGACATCTAGGGAATAGTTTGGAACTATTTGAACAACTGCAGTGTCTCAGTAGATAATGAAACACAAAGTTCAAAGAAAAACGTAGAAAATTCCATCCCTAAACTGTGTTCCTACTCCAGGAGGGAGCAGGAGATTTAAAAGGACGGGGGTGTGGCTCTTGAGCAATGCAGGCATTTAAAAATGGCTGTAATAACAGGTGTTCGAGTTGCGCAAAGGTCACCAAACTTACCACACTTGTTAAAAAGGACATGGAGAATATTTTAATGTAAGAAAAAAAAATTTTTTAACAAAAATGGCCATATTTCACCACAGTACCCCCCTGATAAGTAATTTAGACTGAATAACAAATAAATATTTATGTTATATTATACTGTACAGAAATTTGTTATTTCATTGTTTTTACCATTGCGGGTATGAGAAATGTTACTGATTTCATTTTCATCTTCTCTGTTCGTCTCTCTTTAGTCTATACACCAGGGGTGCTCAACATTATGAATACTGACTGCGGGCCAATATTAAAAAAAAAAAAAATATATATATATATATATTGGAGGGCCACAGACATCGTCCAATAATAAATTATTTACATAAATGTCTTGCTAATTAGTGATTACTGTAATTTATATTAATTAATAATACAGGCCTGTTCAAATATATATATTTTTTATTTTTAAGTTTGAAACTTTAGTATCGGGCACAGCTGCTATAGACATACTACGTTTATTTATGGTTTATTATTATTTTAATATCTTCCTGGCAAAACAGACTGCCAATATGACGAAGAGTAAACAAAATTGAGAAAGATACAATACATAGGAACTTCGTTCTAAGACGATATAGAAGTGAACAGTCAGATAAAGTAGAATAAATATAAATTGATTGAGGTAATCCAATACAAAAGGTATAAGTGAACATTAAAATAAATTGAAATAAATATATATAAATTAATTTAGGTAAACAATTAATAATAGTGACAAAAGAGAGACATAAATAGATTTGTTAATTAGAAATATTTTTGTGCGATTTAAGGAAACGTTTGATTATATAAGCGGTTTAGTATAACTTATTTATTTATTCTATTTTTAAACCTACAGTATTTACTTTAGTTCTGAAAATAAGGGAAAATATACATTCCTGAAGTAAAATAATTAATATTGAATGTTCTTTTTATCAGAATTTAAAATGTTCTTCTTCCTATGTAGCTCTAGTGATATACAATAGTTTCCTTCTGGACTTAATAATCTGTCCAGAAACCATTGGCATTGTTCACTGTATCTATTCCTCTACTTACAGAATTAACAAGGTTGTGGATATATCTATCTGACAATGCAACATCATCCCAAGCATCTGAAACGACATCCCACAATTCGTCTGTATTTCTAGGACGCCGACCCTGAAATTGTTCATTAACACCGCGTTGCACTTCCGCCCCACATTTTCTATGGGATATAAGTCAGGACTTTTTGGCACCCATGGAACCTCTACGACATCGTCCCTGTGAATGTTGAACCACCGCTGCACGGCAACACATGTGTGTACGGAAGAAAAGTCGTGTTGGAATTTTATTTTGTTTTCGGGCTGAAACACACGCACACTAGGTAGCATAACATTTTCCAGTACATTGGTGTACTGATGCCCATTCATATGCCCATGAATACTCCATACCGCGCCGTCACCATAACCAGAAATCCATCCCCACACCGACATGGACAGACGACCAATGCGTTGCCTCTGGACCACATATTCAGGGTCAAATCTCTTGGATTTTTTCGGTCGATATACTTGCACTGGCCCTGTGCTGTGGTTCATAAATACTTTCTCATTCGAAAAGATGACCTCTTGCCATGGATAGTTGTAATGCATTTGGCAAAATGCGACACTATCAATTCGATGGTCTTCAGTCAGAACTTTACCGCCAATCTTCTCGGCACAATATTGGCACTATTGAGGCTTCTACGAGCCGTTCTGTTGGAAGCAGGAAATCCCGTGTCGGCAACAAGCATTTTAGAAGTGTGAAATGGAAAGTGCCTCGAACGTTCTATTAACATAAGATCTTGTTGTGGTGTTGATGCCTTGGGTCTTCCGCTAAAAGGTTTACGAGTTACGTATCTTCGCTCTTGATACTGCGCTCACCACCTGGAAGCTGTTCTAGTCGCAACTCCATAGCGTTCTCCAGCTTGCGCCGCGCTAAATCCGCCTTCCTCGATCAGTGCAATTACTTTGGCTTTGACGTCCATAGCTATCGAACTGAAATACTAATGATGATTTTCGAAGTGGTTGTGGCTATTTATGGACAAAATCTGTTGGTAAAGATGGACAGGGTCACGTATCTAGGACTCTAGAAAAAACGCGAAGTAGGCTATACAGTGGTCATAAATCATAAACGTATTATGCCTGTGGAGTGAAGACAGACGAACATAGGGGATGAAAATTACATTAACAACATTCTTCATATCCGCAATGGCAAAACCAATGACAAAACAACTTTCTATATGTCGACTAAAACACAACAAACGTTGCAATTATACAAATACAGTATATTGTAGACTTTAAACAAAACCATTCCGAAAGTCAGTCTCTCGTAGCGTAACAGCTACGAGGGGAAGTCAATAGTGTTCCTATTAGACACTCTGAACAGAAACAGTCCGAAAGCCTCTCCTTCCTAGCCCAGGAACTTCGAAGGGAAGTAAACACTATCCCTCTTAGACACTGTGTACTGTGATAATCACAACAAAACCGGCATAAGTAACATTATGAGTTTTGCTGCTCATCGGCCAGATTTTTCTTCCGTGACTGTACATTGTCGAGTGGAATGTTGTTTTTTTACTACTACAGCCAGGTTGGAAATGAAATAGGAGAATTGGTTGCAGCGACAACAATAAGTATAACCAAGACACAGACTCTCAACATGTACAGTTGTCAAAAAAAAGTGGCCGCACTCGTGAACAGCGAATATTTTCAAAGTCCACTTCGGGTCGCGGCGATGTTACACGATGCATGTGCTTGTACAAGCAGTTCCGGAACTATGAAAGTGTTCCATATCTGCGCCTCGTACACCAGCGGTAGAGTGCTTGTTTAATGATTTAAAGGTTGTGGGTTCGGGCCTTCTTCAAATTTTCATTTTACTTTTTAATCGTTCTTAAGCGATGTAAATTATATTCAAATTATCATTTATATCCAGTTATCGTTCTTTAGAGATATGAATAAAATTCAAGTCATCATTTGTATTCTGTTTTATAACGATATGAACAATAATTATTATTATTGTATCTTCAATGAGGGTTAGCCCTATTTTACATATGTATGATAGGGCTATAATTTTATGCACAAAAAAGATAAGCATAAAGAGAAATGGAAAAGAAAATTAAATTAGCTTACGTGATGTAAACAAAACATAAACAATCCGTAAATTAGGCATTGCGATTGCAAAACAAATATCAGTTATCATTTTTAAACATACAAAAACATTAACACACATACGTAACACATCTATAACACAAATATGCAGCTTTCCGTACCATACATCATAAATTAATACACAATAGTCACACAAACACAATCAAACTATAATTACGACATTGCGACTACATCAAGCATCCCATAACTGACTCACATACATAACAAATCAAGCATCCGTTGCAACATATACACTTCAACATAGTAACCACACTTTTAAAAGTTACAAATTTGGCTCCAAGAAGAATAAATAGGACACTGTTACTAATTACTATTCCTCTACACTTTCTTAAATACATCTGTAATAATTCTGTGAAATTCCGATATGAATAACATTCACGTTTTTATATTCTGTTATCGTTCTTTAGCGATATAAATAATATTCAAGTTATCATTTATATTCTGTTTTTCTTCATTAGTATTATAAAATAATATTCAAGTCATTTATATTGTTATTGTTATTTCGCAATATAAATAATCTGTATTTTATGTAGGTAATTATTATAACACAAATAAACATCTTTCTTTGTAAAATGGGTTATTTTATTTAGATAATTAAATACATATTATATAATATCTTATATTAATTAAACAAACCGATATTTATCATTTATATTCTGTTATCGTTCTTTAGTGATACTGTATAGATAATATTCAAGTTATTTATATTGTATTCGTCCTTTAGCGATATAAATAACATAAATTTAATATTAGGTTTGGAAAAATCCAGTTGCCTAATACTGGTATTAGTTTTTCTTTTTGTATTATTACATTATACTATCTTGAACCACAATAAAATGAAAATAAGTAACGAGGAATTGAATCTGAGACGTTGACATCTAAATTCCGACGTTCGTCCCCTGAGCTACGAGGGAAAAAGTGTGGAAACATTTTCGGAAAAATTGGCCCAATCACACTCTAAGATTTTCTGATGATTCGTAGAAGCTGGTCCAGGATGCGGGGGGCAAAGGCTAATTGAGATTTCCCGGTCTCTGATCGGGTCAAACATCCTGATAGAATTAATATTTAACCCTTGCCGTGACTTTCGGTGAAGTCCGGAGGGCCCAATTAGTCAAATCCACTCTCCTCATCTCCACGCTTGGGCCCCCTGGAATTTAATAAGATGCGAAAGAGATAGTGGTGTGCGGAAAGCAACGGGATGTTACCGCATTTAGGCCTATCCTTCCCAAGAAAAACTACAAACATGAACAAAGGAAGCTTTTAATAGAAGAAGAAGGATCTTCTGCGGACCTCTGGAAAAAGAACTAAGGAAGAGACTAGTGAAGTGCTTTGTGTGGAGTGTGGCATTGTATGGGGAAGGAACATGGACATTACGACGAAATGAAGAGAAACGAATTGAAGCATTTGAAATGTGCATGTGGAGAAGAACGGTGCGTGTGAAGTGGACAGACAGAATAAGAAATAAAAAATTGTATTTTAAAAAGTGAGTGAAGAAAGAATGATGCTGAAACTGATTAGAAAGAGAAAAAGGAATTGGTTGGGTCTCTGGTTGAAAAGAATAATAGACGAAATTAGGATATGTGGATCATATGCGGAGACTAAGAGGAAAGCAGAAAATAGGAAAGATTGGAGATTGCTGGGTTTGCAATGAAAGACCTGCCCATGGACAGAACACTTATGTATGTATGTTCGGAATGCCTGAAATATCGTGTCTAAGAACAGTCGCTATTTGCAAAGACTAGTCTATTCCATGCCCACTCGACTGCAAGATGATCGAGGTAAGAGGAAGATAGACTAAATATTGAATTGTGGCTTTTTGTTTTGTTTTTTGAACGCTTAATTGTTTGAATATTTTAAGGCCGACGCCAGTAAATTTGTTTTGTTTATGCCACGAAAGATATTTTTATTGAGAATAAAATCTTTTTTTTGTTTCCATTTGCAGCCACAATATCATAATGATACCAAGTCATGGCATAATATGTTAATGAACCTGATGTTAATTACTAAAATAATCGTAAAAGAGAAAGGAGCCATTATGTATAGTTTGTCTCTCTCAAAAACAGAACAAAAAAAGAACATGAAAAGCACGAGGTTGTAGTCGAACGCAGGACCTCATGAATAAGAGACCTGAACTCTACCATTACGCTATCGAATAACATACAGAATACTTCAATTATAACTGTAGATATCAGGCAACGTGGTCCAACAACATGTAACATCGCCTGTCTCCGAATTGTAGCGAAGATACCCGAAGGGAACTTTGTTTCAGGAGAGCTGCCACTTTTTCTTTTGACAGCTGTACATTGTTGAGTCACTGATTAAACTTCCATTTATTTCGTTAGGTTAAAAATATATTTTGAAGAATTTAATGATTTAAATTAAATTAATATTTTGCAAAAAAAAAAAACAAAGAAAGAGAAGGACCATAAAACGAAGTAAAGTGCGAAAACGATGACCAAGAAATTAATTAAAATTTGGAAAAAATGACCTAACACTCCACAAATAGAAAATATGACGAAAAAATGCACAATACGAGGCGCGTCCATAAAGTAACTTTCCCACTCGTCCCACAGCTAGCAAACCATATGTAGCGCGAAGCGATTGCATGTACGTGATAATGTCCTGGCATAGCGCATGCGCTAGCGGAATTTTCTGAGTGCTCTCAGTAGCTTCGTTGCATTGGTTGAAAATGGACGCTCCTATTCCAGCTCCCGTCGCGTGTGAAGTGCGATCAGTGATAAAGTTTCTGAATGCACAGGGCATAGCGCCGATTGAAATTTATCGTCAGCTATGCCAGGTCTATGGTCCTAACATCATGAGCAAGCAGATGGTGCGTTGCTGCTGTAGACAATTTTTAGCAGGATGCCAAAATGTGCACGACGAGGAGCGCAGTGAGAGGTCAACCGTCAACACAGACGACCTTGTGGAGCAACGCACCAACTGCTTGCTCATGACATTAGGCCCATAGACCTGGCACAGCTGACGATAAATTTCAATCGGCGCTATGCCCTGTGCATTCAAAAACTTCATCACTGATCGCACTTCACACGCGGCGGGAGCTGGAATGGGAACGTCCATCTTCAACCAATGCAACGAAGCTACCGAGAGCACTTGGGAAGTTCCGCTAGCGCATGCGCAATACCAGGACATTATTCTATCACGTACACGCAGTCGCTTCGCGCTTGTTAGCTGTGGGACGAGTGGGAAAGTTACTTTATGGACGCGCCTCGTATAATTAATATTTTTATAACCAGAGATTCATGTTCAGGATTTTAATACTTGAGAGCAACGCAAACTGCATGAGGAAAAAAAAAAAAAATGACATGTCATCAAAATTCGGGCCCTGGTATTACAGTCACTACTGCCAACTTATTACATAGGCCTATTCTCCTTTGGGATTTACTGAGTAGAATATCTTATTCATTATTTCAAACTTTACTGTGTTACATGTGTTTATAAACAATTATTTCTCTTCCGATGCACTTACCTAAGACTAATTCTAAGCGATTTTAGGTATTTGAGAATAATACTAGGGCAATTTCGGTGACAGACATTGTGAGTGTTACTTATCTAAAGCATCTATTTGAACCATGTCCATGATATTCCTATTTACCAATTTGTGGTGTTGCCTCAAAGTCGCAATACAAATACGTGCTGTACATTGAACAATAATGGTAGAAATAATAATGATTATTTTTCACACTTACGATTTTAAGATTCTTGAGTCCACACCTGTGGAGTAACGGTCAGCGCGTCTGGCCGCGAAAGCAGGTGGCCCGGTTTCGAATCCCGGTTGGGGCAAGTTACCTGGTTGAGGTTTTTTCCGGGGTTTTCCCTCAACCCAATACGACCAAATGCTGGGTAACTTTAGGTGCTGGACCCCGGATTCATTTCACCGGCATTATCACCTTCATTTCATTCAGACGCTAAATAACCTAGATGTTGATACAGCGTCGTAAAATAACCCAATAAAAAAAAATTCTTGAGGTGTGCTTCTTACTGCTGTTTCATCTTCAGAAATTCAACATATGATATCCATTGGAAAGTGACATTAGCATCTTGTTTAATATGCTTATTCCAGTTTAATCGCCAAGTTCTTAGTAATTAAGTAGCCTAAGTGTTGAATGGGACATTTGCCACCACTCAGAATTCATTTATTTTTAGATATTACCTATAAGAAATATTTCGAATATGAATATGAAACAATGGCTAAAATGTCTTGGTTCTGTTGCCTTCTACTTTGTTTTCCGTTACTAGTCTGTCTTTATCATACTTACTACTACAACTATATATATTCCAGTTACAATTCTTTGTATTTTGTTTACGATTTATAATTCAAGTTGCTTGATATATTCAGAACTAGTTTTTTTTGCTGTATGAATATGGGTAAAAATATACCGTAAATCTGGGTTACTAGAAACACTTACAAAATTAAATTTACCACAGTGTTCTAAATTATTATTATATAATTTTGATGTAATAGTACATATAAGGCCAGTGGCATAGTGTTGAAAGTACTGGTGGTGCAACACCTCATTTAATTCTATTTGCAGACTGAATTTTTATTTTTTATGAGGTTTTCATGTTACCTCACAGGGTGGTGGTGATACTTTAAACGTGAATGATAACATGCTGGTTTTTGAAGTTAGAAATCGAGTGGGATACTTGAAAAAATTAGTAAAACTAATTAAGAAATGTTACTAAACAACAATTTTTAGTAGTACAAATTAATTTTCATTGGACATTTGGTACAAAATATAAAATTTTAGCTATCACAATTAATGAGAGCATAAAATTTCCTTTCCTTCATACAAACTATAAATGGCTACATTTCAATTGAAAAGCAATAACGATCCTTTCTTACAAACAATGGTTTTACTGCACACAAAATGTCTTGAATTTTCACAAAATAATAATGATTTTCTTCTGAGAAAATGTAAATGTTAGAAACTTTCGTTGATTGTCTCATGAAGGAAAGTTGAAACTCATCCCCTTTAATGCTCACAATTTTGGCTCTTTGAAGAGTTTCATCTGAGATTTCACATACGACCTAGCCTCTGGCAGCTTCATATACTTCGTCGATATTCTTAAGCCAAAATGAAACCAGAAAGTTAATTAATTAAGTATCCATTAATTAAAGAGAACTGCAAATACAGTAAGATTTTCACTGCGAGTTAATTGGAAACCCATAGAGGAACTTGAAACCATTTAAGTTATCCGATATTAATCCACTATATATTATTCTTATAATTGCAGAATGAATATTACAGAGAACTATGTAGAGTAAGTATTACAATAAGTGAGGTTAAGTTTGGTTACAAGTTTTATTATTTCACGCATATAGTTTATGCTCTATAATAGAAGATTCATAAGTTATGACTTTTAGTTACTTATTACCTTTGTAATTATACCCATTTAAAATCACTTACATCAGCGTTTCTCAAACTATGGTCCGCGGAGCACCTGTGGTCCTCGAGGTCTGTCCTTGTGGTCCTTCAAAAAAGACAGAAGAAAAAAATTGAAACGAATTGCGTGTTACATTATAGCTGAAAATCTCAGAGATTGGAAATTACACATGGCAATCGCTTTCACTTTTTTCCCAGTACTGATATTTTATGAAATTTATTACTCTACCCGTCTATTGACTTCCCATTCTACTCTCAGCAACAAAAGAGGGATTTAAAGCACTATGAACGTGAGGTTTCTCGCCTTCTTTTCCCTGCACTTCTGGTGCTGCATCTGTAACCCAGCCAGGGACCACCCGAATTCATTACAGAGGACCAAAGTACCGAACCTTTTCATGTATTTATGACTTTAAATCTTTCATATGTAGTACACGCTAGTAGTTGTCTGTCTATATCTCTGTTAAATAGTGCCCATTATATATAATGAAAAACTGGCTTCGATCCAGATCTTTGAAAATAAGACACGCTTCATTGAGGCACTGCTAATAGTTCAGAAGATGTGTGTGAAAATATTAATATCAATGAATCTAGTGTCATTAAAGAAAGATCTAGTCATTCAAATATAGGCCTAGAACAACTGTGTAAGAATCAACAGGTTCATTCATCTCACTAATGTTAGTACCAACATTTATTCATTTATTTATTTTTAGTTAATAAGTTAAAGGTTATCCAAACTCTAATAGCCTTGAATTATTGAAAAAAAAAACGAAAATAAATTTTCTTCCATTAACATTAACTTAATTAGCTAATGCTAATATAAAATTAATTGAATTAAATTAATTTTAATTAATTAATTCTAATTTAAAATTTAAGTATTGTGGTATTAAAATATGCTACAAAAATTATAAATTTGCTTTCGAAGGAACAAGAGTAAGGTGGTCCGCGGAACTGTTCTGAATTAAAGAGTGATCCCCACTTCAAAAAAGTTTGAGGAACGCTGACTTACATTATGATATTGCATATAATGATGTTGAACAATGATCTTCCTGGCTTTTGTCTACAAGTTGGTCAAAAAACAATTGAAAGGAATTTAAAAGCGTTTCAAGTAACCCCGGTGTTTCAGGTATCATCATTTTACGGTATTTTTCTTAAGTCTGCGTGTGGCCTTGTTAGATTTGTGAGAAAATTGTTCGTCATTTTGTCAGTGCATTGTTACTTTAACAAATAGCTGATTACTAGAGCAACCCATATTATGCTTTATTTTTTGATAAATATGCTCTATCTTTTTTCAAATTATGCTTTATTTTAAATTTCTTTTAACATAAATAATACGTAATTATGTCCTTTATACGAATTAACTTAAGTCAAATTCTGTTTATGTATATCATCAAACAGATTTTTTTGTCACTAATGTACAATATACAAAAAATCTAGTATAACACATTATCACACAGAAATTAATATGAAAATCTCCAACAAGTGATTTAACAGTAGATATCGTGGTATTTGTGACGATCTGCTACAAATTTTACCAAAATAAGCTAAGGTTCCTGAATAAGTAAAATTAGCTCGTTGGGAGTTTCTTTCTAATTTCCCTTAAAGAAAAACAGCCAAGATAAAAATGTCATTTTCCCACAAAGCACTAATAACATTTCTACAGCGTGTTTACCTTTATAAAGGTGATATAATAGTACATTATGCAACGAGCCTATAATGGTAGTAATTAAGACGCGAGCATGTTTATGAAACGAGCGCAAGCTCGTTTCATAATTTTCATATGAGCGTCTTAATTACCATTATAGGCAAATTTCATACGACTTTTTATGCTCGACCATATTTCTAACTTGAAATTATTCATAAGTATTCATGTTATTCTTATCTGACTGGGGAGCGGAACTGACCTTGTGTAATATCTCGTAAATTGTGAGATGTGCGCAGACGCGAAAGTATTGATTTTTTCCGAGAAACAAATGTCATTGACCTTGATATAATCTAGAGAGTAAAATAAACATTAATCTTGATATAACCTTGAAATTGATTTAGACATTGAAAAACGAGGTGACAAATTGAATTTATTTGAATATTATTTACAATTAACGCTAATTATTATAGTAACAGAACATAACCTCCTGCGACAGTATTGGATTTCCAGCCTCCGTGACGTTTCGCTAGTTGTCTTTCGATTGGATATCCGAGAATAATCGATACTTGCGCTTTCATATTGCTACAATGGTGTTTTCTGATTGGTGGAACTTTAATGAATAGGTGTACTTTAATGAAGTCCATTAAAGGGCTGCTACCAGGTGTATAATTACTACATTTCGGCATGGTCGAGCATAAAAGTTATAACCAAATTAATAATGCGTTTGCGTATACAAAAACACTCCCAAAATTAATATACACTTATGAAAAAATTATTTGATTAACAATGTTAGTTTGTAGGATAGATATTAATTTCATAAAAGAATACACTATAAGCAATCTAGTCATGAAATGAATGAAAATCTAGTCATCCTTGTCACTGTCACTCGCACTCTCCAGATGAATAATGTATAGTCGTGAATAGTAGGTTTTTAGAGTTGAATCTATGAATATTCTTCGATTCATGCCTTCGTGCATCGTCTTTCAATTCTATTGTTATTACTTATAATCATTAATTATTTTTCTTAAAGTAATAGCCTATTCATTTCTATGCTCTTTACTAGCACAGAAAGATACAAACGCACACACTGTTATCACATGCGTCTACTTGCGTTTAAATAAAGTTGAAAGTAATTGAAACAATTCTGATATTATTGCTGTGGTCTGTACAGTTAAAGAATTTACTTGAATTTCCACAAACTTGCAACAGTTCATGTATGTAGAATATATAGCAATTTAAAGCCGAGTTAATTTACTGAATTAGATTGGACAACGGGTTTAATTTCATACAGTATCGCTACATACTCCAATACAAAGCTACGCACGTCCTTTGATGTCCCGTATTTATCTCAAATCTATATAGCCTGCACTGCAGAGTATGGTGAATTCCCATGATGGGCCTGCTCACGTTAGCAACGACAAGCGACTCCACCCATCCGGCGCTCGAGAGGTTGTATTCTCAACAGAGACGCGGAATTAACTGCACAAACAAAGAATCCACATTGAGTACAGAGCGAGTCATCGTTACAGCACTGACCCTTTGATGATTACGAAGACAATACGCTGATATTCGTCATTCGCGAGAGGCCTTACTTATTGCCAAGTAACCGTTTTCAATTACTGGAATGGGTTTCATGGGACTATGCCCTCGAGGGCCTCAAAAGTTTCCAGACTCAGTTAATTTCATTAATGTGTTAAATGAACAGAAATTATGCTTCTGTGCTGTAGCAGTCACTTCACCCAACTGTCGTTTCATCATGAATTGTACGGATAAATAATTTTAATTATGTTCATTATTTCAATAATTTTGTTAAGACACATGATTTTCAACATTGCTATGTAGAAGTATAACGTTCCTCATGCCATAAGAGGCGTACCTGAATTTATAACACTTTAAAACAATTGAATGAAATTGACATATTCACAAACTATGAAAAATTTATATTCCTGACATAAATTACTTAGTTATATAAAATAAGAAATTTATACTTGAAAGTGGTAATGGAGGAAAGAGACAAGAGAGGGAGAAGGGAGATAATTAATAAAAACAGATAAATGAAAGAAGAAAGGAAGAATGAAAGGAGCTGAACGAAAATGAAAAAAGAGAACAAGAAATGAATGACAGGAAAACACGAACTTAAAGAAAGTTAAACGTAATAAAAAGAAATTAATCAGAGACAGAGAAGATAAAATTAAAATAAGAAGAGGAAAAAGTAAACTGTGCCTGATAAATGGCTTAAGTTTCTCAATAGACGAACAGATGGACTGACAAACTTGATATATTGGATTAGGTAGATTAGACGGAATATATCCAGTGGATTTAAAGGTTGAGATATTTTGGCTGATTTAATGGATTGCTTTGGATGGTTGGGATAAGGGAGATTGGATTTGTAGATGAGATTTAACAGTTTGATATTTGCAAAGCAAAGTCAAAAGACGTAAGTCAAAAAATAAAGCAATAACATTTGCGGAGGTGTATCAAATTCTACAATTTGGAATTATTTCTCGTCAAGAGATCTTTCCTTCTCCACACTGTCCTAGAGTAGTGATCGACAGAATTTTTTTCATCATACTTCTCTAGCTGAAGAGGCGAATTGAAGCCGAAACAGAGAAAACCCAAAGCAATAAATAGAATTTACACTCTTGAAAATACAAGTTTGTGCTTTCGCAGATGCGCCTCTTCAGCTAGAGAAGTGTGATGACAAAAATTCTGTCGATCACTATTCTAGGACAGAGTAGAGAAGGATATACCTCTAACGAGAAATTCCAAATTGTAGAATTTGACACACCTCCGCAAATGCTATTGCTTTGTATTTTGACTAACGTCTTTTGACTTTGCTTTGAAAATGTTTTGAAGTAGTATCACCTACTCAGCAAAATTGTAAATTGTTTTTTTTTTTTTGTCTTTTGGCTTACGCCTTTTGACTTTGCTTTAGCAATATTTCTGACGAAATTACCGTTCCACGACTTCTTCGTCATGCTGATGAGAACCGAATAGTTCGAAACCGGAGATTCTCAAACTGGATCAAAGAATATCATCCCATTTTGTGTATCGCAGGCCAAAGGCTTTGGAAGATCCAAAGATCGCAAAGGATAATACCATATGCAATCAAAGGATCAAACCTTTGGAAAAAATCTGCGAAAACACAAACTTGTATTTTCAAGAGTGTAAACTCATTGTTTTGAATTTTCTCTGTTTTGGCTTCAATTCGCCTCTTCAGCTAGAGAAGTGTGATGACAAAAATTCTGTCGATCACTACTCTAGGACAGAGTGGAGAAGGAAAGATCTCTAACGAGAAATCCCAAATTGTAGAGTTTGATATTATTAGCTACATTCGACTGATAGATCATCATGATCAAATTCCGCAGTTATATTGGCAAATTAGATATATGAAGATAGGTCTATGTAATAGACAGGAGAACTAGGAAGATAGATCAGATGGAAAAATTAAGTGAAAGGGATGGAATATTACATACATAGTGTTCCGCCATATGGCAAATCTTTCACTGCAAACCCAGCATTCTCCAGTCTTTTTCTATTTTCTATCTTCTTGAGAGTCTGTGCATATGACCCATATATCTTAATGAGATGGATTGTAGTACGAATAGATTAAGTTGATTAGTTAAATATATATGGATCGGTAATGTAGATTCGATATATTGCATAAATACATAAGATAAACTGGTAGGTAGAAAATGGTTCTCACAATTCATATTACATTTTTATATAAAATGAGTTCTTTGAATTTTATCTGTATCCATCCTCCTGTCCCTCCATCTCCTCTATCTGTCCCTCCGTCTCCTGTCTGCCGGTCTGTCTGTACATCCGTCTTTATGTCCACCTCTCTCTTTACCCCTACTTGAGTATCTGACTGACTACGTTCTTTGTATACTAGTTTGCGTAATTAACTATGAACTAAAGTTTGTTGGGTTTTATTTCTCGCTGTATTGAAGATTATCAAGAGTGTAGAGACTCGAACGGGACGAACTAACTTCATGATAGGAAAATTTGGGAGCCATGATGGATGACGACAGAGGTTAAAGAGAATCCGATAAGTACAATGTGAACAAGTTGACAGAGCAGATCACACCTCTTCAGCCCTGTCCCCTGGTTTGACTGTTGCACCGTGGAGTAGAGGAGTCTATCTGAGTGTCTGTTTTGTCTGTCCATCTTTCTACAGTGTGGTTGAGTTACCTGCCGCCAGAGATCGACTCCTTACTGGGGAATTAATAAACTCAATATTCCCCTAAGTCTATATTAAATATAGTAGATATATGAAAATCACCACACAAAGTATAATACGAAACGAATAACAAACAGCTAAACCCGTAGAAAAAAAAGTAAAAAAAAAAACAAATAAAAATATTTACGCTGACCCCGCAACAGAAGAAAGGGAGATGCAGCTGTCCCACATAAAGTTAGTACTTTTATTTTTGTATTTATATTTGTACTGAAAAGTATTAGTAGTATCGCACATCTCCACGGTTTTATTTTAATAGTGTTTTATATTTCCATGGTTTTATATTAATAGTATCGTACGTTTCCATTGTTTTCTTTTATTTTTAGTGTCGTATATTTCCATTGTTTTATTTTTATAGTATTTTATATTTCCATGGTTTTATATTAAGAGCATCGTACATTTCCATTGTTTTATATTTTTAGTATCGTACATTTCCATGGTCTTTTTTATAGTATCGTATATTTCCATGGTTTTATTTTAATAGTATCACACATTTCCATGGTTTTATTTTAACAGTATCGTACATTTTCATGGTTTTATTTTAGCAGTACCGAACATTGTCATGGTTTTATTTTAATAGTGGGCCTATTGAATATTTCCATGGTTATATTTTAATAGTATCGTACATTTCCATGGTTTTATTTTTATAGTATCGTACATTTCCATGGTGTTATTTTAATAGTATCACACATTTCCATGCTTATACTTTAATAGTATCGTACATTTCTATGGGTCTATTTTAATAGTATCGCACCTTTCCATGGTTTTATTTTAAGAGTATCGTACATTTCCATAGTACCAAACATTTCCATGGTTTTGTTTTAATAGTATCAGACAAATCCATGGTTTTATTTTAATAGTATCGCACATATGCATGGTTTTATTTTAATAGTACCGCACATTTCCATGGTTTTATTTAATAGTGTCGCACAGTTCCATGATTTTATTTTATTAGTATGACACGTTTCCATAATTTTAATTAAAAAGTGATGACAATGAGCACTAACTTGTGCTATAAGAGAAGGTGAAAATGATACAAAAATATATTCCTGACATCTGTGTAGGAAATGCATGTTAACTTTCATAAGCTCCTCAGGTGTGAGTTTAGCAGTTTGTCGCCTGATATTTTCTTTTAGATCCTCTGTTGTACTTAGGTTATTGTGATAAACCTTATTATTTAAGTCCCCCATAAATAAAAATCTCGAGTCAGAACGGGGTACGACCTGGCTAGAATCCAGCACTGATGATATTGTTCTAAAAAATCTCCGCAATACAGTTACGAGGTTCGTGAGCAGTTTGTGTATTAGCAGAGTACTGACTTTCAATGTCTGTTAATTTTTCGAAAACAGGTTGTAATAGCATGTCTCTTCTATGTGTTTAATTAAAAATAGGCTCTATTCTTTGCGCATTCAAACCACGCCTTACATAATTGTGTTTAGGATGGAGTGGAACGTCATACACAATATCGAATTTGCGTAAGCACCAATGTCGATTGTTTTGTGAAATAACACAGCCAAGCAATTCCAGCCAAGCTTCGTCTAAATGTATGAAAAATTTAGGATTCATTCTGCCAGCAGAAATACTCTTCAGTGTCCAACTAGAGAATCGAACTCTAGTCGTGGAATCCTGTGATTGCAATTCATGAACCCAGAAATTTTACAAGGTTTTAATTTGAGTAATTTAGTGGCATTTCGTGCTGAGAATTTTGAAATACCTGTTTCCTGAGCAATCCGACGGATGGATTTTTTTTTATGGGGTATTCGAATCGTTCACTTATTTCATCTAACTTTTTTTTTTCCGTAGGAACACGACGTTTCGGAACAAGTTTCTTGCCATTAAGAAATCCTGTTTCAACTTTTCTACAATTTGGCTAACAGTTTTTACATCTATAACAGGATTTCCAGGATATTTTCTAGCAAGTTGCCTTACTACTTCTCTGCAGGAATTCGTTTTCACCTGTGAATCGTACAGAAAAATCCGTTCTTCAAGACTATATCTATCTAGAGGCGTAACTAATGAAGAACGAGAACAATTAGCAAACAATTTACATGCAATGAAAGCACCGAGTAACACACGAGCGCACAACCACTCGCTAACAAAGCCTTCCTATAACTACAAGTAGCACATGCCTTTATACGCACTTGAAGGCTGGATTCTCCCAGTACGCATCCGCACTCAGACGGCTCGTAACTCAAATAACCTCACTGTATTTGGTTGCCCGTCGTTCAGTGGATTTTACTATTATTTTATTCTACGGTATACAGTATATGCATCTATCTTTGTATCCTCCCATAGATTTGTGTACGTATCCTTCCGTTCTTCTATTCTTTTCCTGGCACTCTTTAATTTATCTCTTCCGAATGTAGTGATACGAACTTAATAGGCCTACTTGATTATAATGAAAGTAAATAAAAATTGTGTATTCAAAAATTGCATTTAGAATGTATATTTTTCTGCGAGGTTTTACTAAAAACAGATACGCTTCGATACAGTTGTTATTTAGTCAACTGTTCGAAGACAGGTCTGAACCTCACAAGTGATACCAAGAAGGCACCACTTATGAGGCAATTAGATAAAAAGATAATGGGGTAGGGTGGCCAGTTTCTTTCCCCCTCCATTGCATACATCGCCGACAAGCTACGTATTACACTAGTCAGACTTCAGATGCATGCAAACAATTGTTCTTTTTCTCACACATATCGTCAAGTGAGATGTACTGCCTAATAATAAATGTACATTAGTGGCAAAAAAAATAAACCGGCCCGACCCTTGTAGCTGATCTCAGAGCCTTGTTCATTCCAGGGCACGATAGACTGGTAACTAAGACTTTCGTGATTCGAATCCTGCCTGGGAAGGAAACTTTCAAATTTATTCCCAATACTTTTCGATTGCAGCGTTATTTTACTACTTAATTAACTTATTCCCAGAACATGAATTTTACCAACAATGGAAAAGTATTGGGAATAAATTTTAACAAGAAACAAAAAAAAGTTTCCTTCCCAGGCAGGATTCGAACTATGAAAGTCTTAGTTACCAGTCTATAGTGCTCTGGAGTGAACAAGGCTCTGAAATCAGCTATAAGCGATCCGGTTTTTTTTTTGCCTCTACTGTACATATCAGGCACAACCTCAATTAGAGGTTGTCGTTACAGTAGCCTATCTTAAATCTAAGATACAGATGAATAAATAAATTAGATTCCTAGTAAATTTATATTTGTATAACGGTGCCGTCACGGTGGTCTCGCGGCTAGAGCTCTGGACTTATAACCCTGTGGACCCGGGTTCGATCCCCGGTGCATCCCCTGATTTATAACTTGTGTTTGGCAAGCCCGGTCCAGGTAACACAGGAGTTTTCTCCGGGAAGCTCCGGTTCTCCTGTGGCATCCCAACAAATCTTCATAGTCACCTCATTGCAGGCGCACCCTTGGCAACGAGTCTATCTAATTGGTCACATGGGTGAATGATGTAAGTCAAGTACTCGCCAATTAGTTTATATATATATATATATATATGTATGTATGTATATATGTATGTATTTGTAAAGGACC
Organism: Periplaneta americana; assembly: GCF_040183065.1. NCBI lineage: Eukaryota > Metazoa > Arthropoda > Insecta > Blattodea > Blattidae > Periplaneta > Periplaneta americana. Next base: position 89,231,347 of record NC_091119.1, read on the forward strand.
AGGACACTAAATTTAGCGCTGGCGAACTGAGTGGAAATCCGACGAAGTTAATGAGATTTATTAAATCTTTAAGTATTTATAAAAGTTTTCTTCATTTCTACTTGTGTGATGAAGACTGTGTTTCAGCAAGAGATTTTGTGGGTTTCTCCACTCTAGTTTGCCAAAATTCTCGTGTTTTCAATAGTTCTCAATCTTCCTTATCATCGACGCAGGAAACAATAAAGAAATACTGCATTTCAGTACACTCCTAGGACATTGTCAACATAGTTTCTATTGCGAGCTCTCCATAGAGCATGTAGCTATTAAAATTGATGGTTTAGTGGAGGTGGCTGAAGTCTGAAATGTGCTGCAATTTAATATTTAATATGATGGGAGTTTATTTTAAATTTAAAGTGTATACTGCGATATTTCTGACTTTTATACGTATTAATTTTAGCTATATTTTAATTGAATTTACAGCTTACATATATAATAAAATTGAGCTTCAATGAAGTAGAGTAATTGAATAAATTGAAAACAAATTCACTTGTATTTTTTAAATATAAACATGCGATCAATATACACATCCCAGAAGGTTAGGTAAACAAACAATTCACACAGAGTTCAATTTCAGTATTGGTGTGCGTTTTTATCCGCTCTTGGGGTGTCATCGGTATCAAGATTTTAGGGTATTTAACAGTATAATTATTATTTCCTTTCCGTGTAGAGCAAATTTAAATCTGTGAGTGCAATGTTAGTTGTGCTACCTTACTCCCATAATAATAATAGTAATAATAATAATAATCATCATCATCATCATCATCATCATCAACATCACCACCATCTAGAAACAAGTTTTCTGTTATAAATGCCCGTTCGTTTTAGCACATGTTTATTGTTGCTTTGGTCTACCCAAGGAACGATTTCCTCTGCACTTGTAACTTGAGGTCTGTCTAGTTATGTTGTATGCGTATTGCCTCTCTTAACGTTCTTTCAAATTCTCTCTTTATTCTATCAATTTGTCTGTTCTATAATTTAACATTTTTTCTTGAAAAATTTCAGTAATAAAATTCTAGAACATCTACTCTTCAGGGAGAAGTGAATAATTGCAGAAAATTCCATTCGAGAATATTTTCGAGGTTAAACATTTATTTCGTGATAATAAAATAATTACATAAAACATTACATAAAATGTATGTTAAAATTTATACTGAATTCATTTATGATACAGATATCGAAGTAGGTACAAAAATTGGAAAACACGTTTTACACGTTAAGTAGTAACTGAGAAATAAATTTAAAGAAATGAAACAGATGTGAATTCTTATAAAATGATGCATATACATATTTCGTAAATGTGAAGAATGGCTTTTAAAATAAAAGTGTATTTTGAAACTAGTGTGATCAATAAGGTAGGGGCAGCATCTATTATCAGATCTTCATTATTACTTTTGTTACCGAAACATGTAGTTGTTAGGAGTTGTATATGACCAGATAAGAGTGGCATCAGTATTCCCTTTATTATGATTGTGACTTGATCACTCACACAGTTCCGAAATAATTGGTTCGTATATTATAAGAGTTACGAATTTTTTTGATATCTTGCGTATTATAAAACCTAAGATTAAGTTTCTATAAAGTAACTTATATTAAAGATTGATTTGTTTTCTTATACCCGAAGACATGAACTAATTCTCCATCGAAAGTGACGTCATTACTGCCGGACTATTAAGACTGCAGTGAACATGTTCGCATTCCCTGATATGATTTTGTGTCTATTTACGAACATGTTCGTTTATTGCAAAAACTAGCTACATTTTTAATTAAATATCATAATTTCTGTTATCATGTTCTGTTATTTTGACATCTAGCTATTAACAGGATTGTCACGGGTTCGATTCGGACTAGGCTTACTCTAATATTTATTTTAATACATTATAACACGTATCCAATTTTTGTACTAAAAACCTAATTAAAAGTATGTTTTACAAAGAAAATACTCATGGGTTTATGTTTCCTTTTCCGTTTTTGTGGAGATAAATGAATTGAATTTCGCCTCTGAGGAAGTACGAAGAGGTCCGCCGCTGCATGCTGTGGCTAGGAAATATGCATTCCAAGTCTACTCTCCATGAACATGTCGAGAGTAACGACACGTCCACCGTGGAGGCTGCCCCCATTTTCGGAGAATATGAAGAAAGGAGCTAGTTAGGCGTACACGTTTACTGAGTATATCAAGAAAATAATTGTCTTCTATTTTAACAGATGTAGAGCATGCTGCCTTTGAATACTATGAGATCTATGAATATGACAATAATTATAGTAATTAATTAAAGTTAGCAGGACGGCAGTGGCAGTATTTCAGTTAGGAAACAAGACGCCTTCTCTATGTCCCGAGCTATGCGATTAAAACGCAAACAGTATATACTTATGAATTTTACGCCTTGTTGCATGTAATTTTGAAGAAGAAAACATAAAATTTAATTTCATCATCATCATCATCAATAACTTCAAGGTTTAGGCCGATGGCCTGTTCCGCCTCCAGAATTTTATCCATCAAACTGGTCTCTCCAACGTCTCTTTGGTCTTCCCACTCGTCTTCTTCGTGTAGGTCTATAACACCATGTTCTGAAAGGTATCCTGTCGTTGGGCATTCTTGTTATATGGTCGTACCAATTATTTCTATATTTTTCAATTATAGTTATTACACTCTCGATATTCAGTTCTCGACGTATAACTTCGTTTCTCTTATGGTCCTGTAGTCTAAATCCTGCTAGTGGCCTTAAGAGTCTCATCTCGGCGGCCTCAATTCTTCTCTGTTGGGCTCTAGTCAGAATCCACGTTTCTGAACCATATAACAATGTCGGAATTGCCAGTGTCTTGTAAAATTTGAGTACAGTTTTTCTGTCGACTTTATTTATGAGTGTACGTTTAATTGTACCAATAAGTCTTAAAAATTTATTTAACTTGTTTTCTGCGTCTGTGGAGGATATGTAAGAGAGATCGCATCCAAGGTAAGTAAAAGAATTTACTTGTTCAATCATCTTATCCTCTATTACAATTTTAGTTCTTATTGTATTATTTCCGCAGAAGCCAAATACTTTAGTTTTCCTGTGTGATATTTTTAGATTGTAGTTATTAGCAACAATTCTCAACAGATGGACTGCTCTCTGTAGGTTGTCTTCAGAATCAGCCAACACCAACTGGTCGTCTGCGAAAAGTAAGTAATCTAAAATGATATTATCTATAAAATAATGTGTTTTTAAATTGTTCTGCCATTCTCTTACGGCTTCGTCTAGGTACAAATTAAAAAGAGTAGGTGATAAGGGACACCCTTGTCTGACCCCTTGGTTAACTTCTCGCAAGTTGGTGGTAATCTTGTTGATATTCATTTTGATTTTTGTATTTTTGTACATACTTTGTATGACCCTTATTAGATGCTCAGGAATTCCTTTCTTTTTTAATATCATCCACAATTTTGTTCTGCTAATCATATCAAATGCTTTCTCAAAGTCTATGAAAGCCATATATGTGGGAATATTAAATTCGACATGTTTTTCTATAATCTGCGTTATGGCGAAGATATTATCAATACATGATCTGTTTTTGCGGAACCCACTCTGTTCTGCTAATAGCACTTCTGCAATTTTGTTTAGTCTTTGAGAGATAATCTTGGCATATATTTTATAGCCTGAGTTAAGAAGGCTAATCCCTCTGTAATTTTCACAATTCTTCCTGTTCCCTTTTTTAAAAATGGGAGTAATTAGTGCTATATTCCATTCTTCTGGTATGTGACCAAACTTCCAACATATATTTAAAAAACTTAAAAATCTTTGTAAAAAGCATTGTGGCGCATATTTAAACAATTCCAGATTTAAACCATCTGATCCTGGCGATTTTCTGTTTCTGGTTGTTTGGAGAGCATTATTCAATTCATCTATTGAAATTGGGTCCACATATTCATTGCATGTAGCCGTTTGTATGTTTTCTTCATCATCCTTACTAGCCCATAAATATTGGTAAAAATCTAGCCATTGTATCTCAGAAATGGGGTTCCAGTTTATAGTATCTTTTTCTTCTTTATTTAGTTCTTTCATAATCTTGTATGCTTTAGCTTGTCTGCCATTAATATCATACTCAATATTATTATTTACAAATTTATCCCAGCTTTCTCTTTTAATTTTCCTTATTTCTCTCTTTGCAACTGCAGAGAGTCTGTTATATTTAATGCGATTTTCATCCGTGGGGTGGGAAATATATAATAAGTATGCATATTTTTTGTCTTTTATTATTGTTGCTAATTCGTCGTTCCAAATGTTAAGTCCTCTTCTAGTACGTCTTTTCTTTCGTTTACCTAGGGCTTCTGACGCAGCCTGTGTTAGAATAGTTTTCAATAATTGCCATTCTTCATTTACATTTAAACTCATAGGTGTTTCCACTACTTGTAGGGCTATTCTATTCTGATAGAGTTGTCGGATACTCATGTCTTCTAATAGGTTGATTTTGTATACCTCTTCTTTCTGATATAATTTTGTTTTACTTCTGTACCATTTTGGGGGCATATTAAATTTAGAGATTAGCAAGAAGTGGTCTGTATTAATATCATATCCCCTATATACTCTCGTGTCTTCAATAAATGTAGCTAGCTTTTTATTTACTATTACATAATCAATAATTGATCTATAGCCTCTTGAGCTCCATGTGTATTTGTGGATGTCTTTGTGGCAAAAAAAAAGCTGTTAGTCACTTTGAGGTCATTTGATGCTACAAAATCTATAAGATTTCTTCCATTCTGATTTATTGTTGGTTCACCGTTATTGCCAATACATCCATCCTTTTCTTTATTTCCAATTCTTGCATTGAGGTCTCCTGCTATAACAAGAAAGTCGTTTTTATTTATCTTATCCACTTCCTGTTGGAGTTTAGTGTAAAACCTCTCTGTTTCTGCTTGTTTGCCCTCCTCCGGGGCATACACTCCTATAATTGTCATATATCCTCTTGTTACTTTTAATCTTAATATAATAATTCTTTCATTAATAAAAGCATAGGAGTCTATTTTATTTCTCAGAGTTTGCTTGATGAGGATTCCAACTCCTGCAGATGCCCTTTTCATTATATCTACTCCACTATAGACCAATATATAATTTTTCAGATTTTGGGTTCCTTTTAGCTTTTTCTTAGTTTCAGATACCACGGCAATATCAATATTAGCAGTTTCTAGATCCCTTTCTAGTTCTAGTTCCTTGTTGCATATCCCTCTTACATTCCATGTTGCTATTTTCAAGTTTTTAAATCCATGTTTCTTTGTCCGTTGTCTTGCTTGGGTTGTCAACATGTTATCCGTCCGGCTATCGCTCTGGAGGTTCTCAGTAATGTAAATGTCCCCTGGCCGCGTTACGGGCGCTGCGCAGGGTAAGGATGGTGATGGGGCTGCCATCTCAGAGCTTCCATCCCAGCTCCCCTATGTATTAGCCCCTATAAGGAGGTTGCCTCTTCCGCTGTAGTTGGAGAATTCCACTCCACCGTTGAGGTCTTCACCTCTAACCCTGGGCTTGGGCCCTCCATATTTATGTCCCCTGGAGAGAGGGTGTCCCAGTATTTTAAAGCCCCCAGGAATTGGGCTCCTTGTTGGTCCACGGGTCCTTATTCCCGTAGTTATTCGGACCACCCCATCATATCTGGTGGGATCCCTCATCCGCCACCTGAGGGACGCGCCTGATAGGGGTTACAAGGTCCCCCACAGGAAATTTAATTTCATATGAATGAATTGTAGACTTGTGAATTGTAGGCTTGTGTGTGTGTGTGTGTCTAATGCCTACCCACTTCACTTTGCATGATTCGGGTTCCGCATACTGCGGATAGATGGCATGACTGTGACCCATTTTCAAATTTCACACCACATCGGCGGGACACGTTATCCATGTGTATGTATGAAGAGTTATGTCGTGTACTAGAGTGAGCATATGTTAAGTGTTCGTGTAAGTACACTGCTGGGAATGGGTGAGGATGATGATGAAGGTGAGTAAGGGAAAAGGGGAAATCCGGTGCCGGCACGTAGCCTACTCCTGTCGAATAGCACCAAGGGGGGCCGCCAGGCTTAACGTCCCAATCCGACGGACGAATCACTATCAACAGTGACATATGCCTTCCCTTCGGATAAATCGCAATAAAGAGAACGCCAGTAGGGAAAGTCATCCCCACCTACATGAAATGTGCATTCGACACAATATTCACATAGAGTGTCCGATGAGCTAGTGGAAGGGGTGGTGGGCGGAGCTTCTACGTTCTGCTTAATGCGATTTTCCCCTTACCTTCCTATGCATTGAGAAGAGATTTGGAATTTAACCCAGGCATATTGGTGCACAATTTAGTGATTAGAAGTTGTGCACCGCCATATCTTCTAGTCCAGAGGTAGAAATTTTACAAGAAAAACCTCTGACCCCACAGGAAATCGAACCCGGGTCGGGTAGTTTGGAGGCAGATACGCTACCACAGAGCTAACTCGGCGGATAAAGTATTCAAGGTAATAACCAAGAAAGAAATAGGAATGTTATCACCAGGGAAAGGATTTATATGTAAATACATATTTACTTATAAAGCTAATATAATTTATATTTTGCATTATCTTTATGTTTCACAATGTGTAGGGTTGAAAAATCCTACTTTTATTTTCCATATTTTTCCATATTTTAGAGTTTAGTACATATTTTCGTTAATTTCCATATATTTTCCATATTTCATATAAAACAGTCCATATTATATTAGGTTTAACAATAAAACAAAACAAAATTCCATTAACTTTTAAAAATACATTTCAACAATAGAGATTTAAACACATGTTCAGTAATCCCTTTAACATCAGAGTTATTTGAAAATTAGCAGTCCTATCAACAATGGGAAAGTAAGTTACAAAACTGTATTAATTTAATTTAAAATTTTTAACAGACTTCAGTTGTGCAGCTCAACAGTTAAATGCCAGTCAGAGTACACATAGGTTCAGTTTTGTAAATCATACTATAAAGACGGTAAATATGCCAAAAGTACGTCATTCAGTCAATTTAAAATCAAAACTAACAAGTTACATTTCAGAATTTAAAGAAGATGGTTTATCAACTGACAATAAAATATTATTTTGTAATTTGTGTCAGTGTGCAGTATCATCTACACAAAAGTTCCTGGTGCAACAACACATTACAACTAGTAAACATCAGGCCAACAAACAACTAAATTCCAAGCAGAGACAATTGTTTTTAACACAACCAACAACATCGAATGTAAGATCTGAGTTTAACATCGACCTGTGCCGTTCTCTCATCTCTGCTGATATTCCTCTCTACAAACTAAAGAATAAGGTCTTCAGGGAATTCCTTGAAAAATATACTCAACATACAATCCCGGATGAGTCAACACTTAGGAAGACGTATGCTCCATCCATCTACGATGAGACAATACAGAAGATAAGAGATGAAATTAAAGATAGTTCAATTTGGGTTTCCATTGATGAGACTCCCGACAAAGAAGGTAGACTTGTTGGTAATGTAGTTATCGGTTTGTTAAGTGAACAATATTCTGAACGAATTCTTTTACATTGTGATGTTCTAGAAAAGTGCAATAACAAAACTATAGTTAAACTGTTCAACGAAGCTATGGGTATCCTGTGGCCAAAGGGTATTATGTACGATAATGTGTTATTCTTTATTAGCGATGCTGCCCCTTATATGGTCAAAGCTGGACAAGCATTATCTGTTGTATATCCTAAATTGACTCATTTTACTTGTGTGGCGCATGCATTTCATCGTGTGGCAGAAGTGGTCAGAGACAATTTCCCTAAAGTAGATTTGTTGATTTCATCAGTGAAAAAAGTATTTCTCAAAGCTCCCAGTAGAGTTAACGTGTTGAAAGAAATGTACCCTGAAATTCCATTGCCACCAAAGCCAATTTTAACTAGATGGGGTACATGGCTAGAAGCAGTTGAATATTATGCCGAACATATAGACTCTATTAACAATGTTCTCCTTGCATTGGACTCTGAAGATGCAGTCTCAATTGATACTGCGAAAACAGTTACCTGTGACATAAGTGTGAAGAATGACTTAGCTCACATTCAGCATACATTTTCATGCATCATAAAAACGCTCAAAAGTCTCCAAAATAGGCACCTTTCACTATCTGAAAGTTTTGAAATTATAAATAGTACTGTGGAACAACTGAATCGTGGTAGAGGTAAAGTTGCAGATGCAGTAAGAGCTAAGGTGGACACTGTACTTTCAAAAAACCCTGGATATGAAGAACTACAAAAGGTTGTTGCTGTGATGAGTGGTGAATCAACAGTGAAGATTAACTTGGACTTATCCCCAGCAGACATTGTGAAATTGAATTATGTACCAGTTACTTCTTGTGACGTCGAACGCTCTTTTAGTCAGTATAAATCTATCCTCAGAGACAATAGAAGAAGATTCACTTTTCAGCACTTGAAAGAAATGTTTGTAACCTATTGTTATGGTAACAGACAATAAAAATTGTGTTTTGTTGAAACTACATTGGAAGATAAGGTACGTCCATTATATTTTTTGCTTAGTTTGATTAAAATGTACCAATATTTAACGTACATAGTCATTTTTTTATAATTTTAAGTCCATATTTAATTCCATATTTTGGTAAAAATCCATATTTAATTCCATATTTTGGTAAAAATAACTACATATATATTTACATATTTCATATATTTTTAGTCCATATAAATCCGTTCCCTGGTTATCACCATTACAAATAAAAAGTGGAGAGAATACATCATGCCTGTCATATGTTAAAGTGACAGCGGTGTATTTACTGTTGTTGTTTTTCTTTTTTTTGTTTTCGTGGAAGAAATTAGATATGAATTCACCTTTGGAGCTGTACTGCCAACTAGACTTTTACGTAGACTTATGTATTTCTCCGTATCGAGTAAGGGCACCTGTTCTGGACTCCGTGGTGAATAAAAAATAGCAGAACTTCAAATGCTTACTTAACAAGACTAGGAACCATAGCTGAATGCTAATGTCATTAGTAGCTATTCAATATAACTTGTGTCACGACAGGCAAATAACTCCACTTTCCTCACTACTGGCATGATAGCGACGAAGTTACATAAGCTCTGCCGCACGGTCTCTCTCACAGTAATATCTCAATATCGAGAACAGCCACAGATATGTGTTACCACTCGTCTAATTTTAGTAAGCTCTGCAATACAAAAATCATAATAGACACACATGATACACTCTGAATGAACCATAATGAAAATTTTGTTTTGAGTTGGGACTAATTTCAGAATGTCGCTTCACATGAGACTAAATATATCGGATGTCCTTCATTAATTACTTCACTTATCATAGATTGAAACTTTAAATTTGCAAACCGAAGCAAAAATAAGCATTTAAACCAGCACAAATATAGTTTAATTTCAAAAAGGTAATGTAATTCACTTGCCGGTGTAGCTATACATGATATAGTGCAGAATATTTTTCAGACGACTGATAATGGTTAAGTTGTTGTCGAGTGTTTATTAAACGGCTTTGACATTTTCAAAGGAGTATGGTTCCTGTAAAATACCTTCTTCTTCTAGATGGATACGCTAGCCGTTGAACATCTATCGATGTTCTTGATTTCTGTAGATAAAATGACACAATTCCCATGTTTGGCAGGTCATTGTACTCATAGAATAGAGCCTCTGGAGTCAGACTTTGTAAATAGTTACAAGTGAATTATTTCGCGAAAGAAAGTCTATAGATGAAGATAATCCACAAATAAATCTGACGATGTTGCCATTCAGCAAAATTCCCTCTGTTGTTTGTTCAAAATCAGCAATAGTGAGAATTGACCCAAATCGCTTTAAATCTTGTTGAGTAATGCCATTCAACCCAAACGTAATACCTACTGTAGATTTGAGCCATCAGTGACATCTGTCATCAATAATGAGGCTGTTACCAAGAACCTTCTTACAACACAAGAAGATCATGATCAAGCTACTCAAGGATCTAAGTCAGATCAAGTAGGGCCACATGTAATTTCAGAGCACAAAGTAATCTTATGCCAACGTGTAGAATTCCAAAAATAACTTCAAAACAGAGCTCATTTCAAAATGTCCCTATGCCTCAATTGAAGACAAAGCCTAAGAGTGACTCATAAGGCAACATTACTCAATATACCTGAATACAAATTATGAGTTCCAAATATTCGAACTATCTTAAAAATAAGATTAAATTATTTTAACTTGGAATGAATAAATATACTGTAAATTAAAAGCCAGAGCGAACAGAATTAAACATAACACCAACTGAGGAATCTTGTTTGTACGGTTTTTTTGCCTAAACTTGTAAAAATTTTGCATTTATTTATGAAAAGTATGTAAAAAAGTATCCATATTTCTCGACAGGCATATTGCAAACATAGTAAAATACAATTGTATTATTTTACTATAAACTATTGTACCTCATTTGTAGTTCCATAAGTACCTTGAATTCATTTATTCATACGTTTATATGTTTATAGTCTTATAACAGGATTGAACAAAAGATTACATCGGCCTGGGTGTAGCAGTCGGTAGAGTACTAGTTTTCTGTGTCCAAGATTGCGGATTCGATCCCGGCCAAGGTCGATGGCACGCAGGTCGCTCAGGTGGGCCGATAATACTATTCGAGATAGAATGATGTGCATGCTCTAAGGCCCCCCGCGCTACAGATCCTCCTGCGCTCCGCCTCCGACCTCCCCAACAGACTACATGATCACTTTTCCTTTCAACGTAGACCTGACCCCGGTCCCGCGAGTTATCTTGAGCCCAGTGGAGAGCCTTCGGTGCGTAGCACTACTACCAACAACGAATGGCCACATATCCACGGTGTCCAAGTTCGTCGCCAGCCCGCAGCCGACTATAAATCGGAGCAAGCCCGAAATCTAGGAAGAAACGGAGATGATGATGAAAGAGGGAAAGTGTAATTATGATGGCGAAATGAATCCAAGGTCCAATGCCGAAAGTTACCCAGCAATTCTCCTTCGATTGGTTGAGGGGAAACCTTGGATAAAACCTCAACCACGTAAATTGCCCCAACTAGTATTTAAACTCGAGCCTGCTTGTTTTACGGTCAGACGTGCTGCTGCTACTCCACGGTGGTAGATGAAATGATGATGATTGTGATAATATAATATAGAAGCTTACTATCTACACGTGTCAAATGAAACCTATATTATGTACAAGGTAGCTGTCGCAGTGTATACCCATGTAGATACACGAATGCAAATTTCAAGGGATACAAAAAGCGCATTAAGTTCGAATTCCTTCTTAGACATGGATTTATTTGTGTATCTTAATGACAACGACATGTCTTGTTCTAATTCCATGTAATGGGGACAATGTATATTTAAGACGGAAGCAACAGACAAAACTTTATATCATCAGAAATGAATGGCAACAGTTAATAAAATATGTTTTATTTAAGTTATATGCAATTCAATTGTAAAAGTTCTCAAAGTATTCTCTGAACAATAAAATCCCTTTACACCACTTGGTCGAAATGGCAATAATGTTATAGTTCATCGTCGTGGTCTTCGTCATAATTATTATCATCATGGTAAAGCTACATCAAGATTGGTTATTTTCCGCCCTCACATATTTGGTCCCTCCATCTTTTTTCTCGGTCTATCCACAGCGCTACCTCCTTTTGGTCAGAACTCTTTCTTATCTTTAGGAGCTCTTGTTTCTTCATTCTTTCTACACGTTCTTTCCATCTCCATCAGTAATTTCCTACTTCTTTGGTCAGATTGAATATCCCAAGTTTTTCTCTAATTTCTATGATTCGTTTTTGATCTTTCAACGTACAATTTACTACTGATATCAGAAACCTCATTTCAGATGCTACAATTTTATTAATTTCTTCCTTTCTACGTGTCCAACTTTCGCATCCATACAACAATGTTGGGACTGCCATCTCTTTATGGAAATTCAATTTAGCTCCTCTGTTAGCATTAAAAAAAAAACACTTTATCGTGCCGCACAAATAATAGGTTAGTAATTGCAAATCTTATTACTCTGTTATAGAGTTACAAATTCGGCGAACTGTGGTTTGATTTTCGTGAAGACGTGGGGATTAACTTTATTCTATGGGACTGGGCGAACATCTCTTTTGTTCTGTGTTTTTCCTATATTGTATATGTGCAGAAAGTTGCTCCTTATGAGCCATATGATCAAGACTTCTTGCTTTTGTGAATGTCTAATGTTGGTTAAAAAGTTACAAATCTAAAAAAAAAAATACTTTCATCAGCAATAATCGTCAGTGTTACTTGAGTTTTACAGTGTTCAACGTGACAAGATATATCTGGGCTTCTGTAACGTATTATAGGATACATCAAAAGTTTCGGGGCTACATGTCGAATCCATTATCACAGAAGTTGGGTGAAGTTTTCAATTGGTTATTTTACGACGCTTTATCAACTGATATGGTTATCTAGCGCCTGAGTGAGATGAAGGTGATAATGCCGGCGAAATGAGTCCAGGATCCAACGCCGAAAGTTACCCAGCATTTCCTCTTAATGGGATGAGGGAAACCTTCGGAAAAACCTTAACCAGTTAACTTGTCCTAACCAGGATTTGAACTCGAGCCCGCTTGTTACACGGTCAGGCATGCTAACCGTTACTCCACAGCGGTAGACGAAGACGGCTGAAGAGAAATCTGTCGAACTGAAAAATAACACTTGGTAAAGGATTCAACAAAGAAGTTCTCCTTTCTTTGACTTCCCTGGTGATAGATGTACATACATACAGAGATGTTTATCGAGTAGAGTTTGAGCATAACTAAGCACGTCACTTCAAAGAGGCTTTTTGTGCACCAATGATGAAAGACCTATATGAAAACCGTGCTGTCTGGCTAGGCCGAGTTCACCATCTGCCATATCGCATTCCTCTCCAGCCCTCATTTCCGTATAGGTACCATACTTTTAGTGGTGACCTCTCATTCCTCATAAATCTATATGTCTGTGTCGCTATGTACGTGTCAGGAAAGAAAGAATCTGGGGGCTTCGGTGCCTCTTATACAGATATATGCGTCGTCTACAACTCACCACCACTACCATCTACCAATATTTGGATAAATCGCCAAGAACATTTAAGACAGACGGCGACTCCGGCGTCACGCGAACTTAGAAGATGGCATATTTTTCGAGATGGAGATGGTGATGAAAGAGGAATTACGGAACTATGGAAAGATGTAGGAAAACGGGAGAAACTTTATAAACTCCCACACAACTTTTTCACTATCCACCACAAATCTAACTCCAACTCACCAAGATTTGAACTCGGGTCGGCGTTGTTTTAAGCCAGCGCCTTTTCATCTGAGCTATCAAGGTTTCTCTTCCTTGCTGATTAAAACGATAAATATATTCGAAACGTTGGATGTATCTGTATAAATCATATAATGAAGAAATAACAAATCTCCAATGAAACCCTAATGGGCTGTGCAACTTAATAACAATAGAAGATTATTATTGCTCTGAGACAGAGTTTTGCTTTGAATATGAAATTAATAGCCCATAAAATGTATCTCTTTTCTCTATATATTTTATAATTCAAATTCGAACATGAGTGGTAGGATTAGAACTGTAGCCAAGACAAAGGCAGAGGAGGCTTTGTACTATTCGCATTATACCGCTTGCGCATTCCATTTTAACGAGAGTCCTTTCATTTGGAAAGAATTTAAACCTAGAGTAGGCAGTGAGATATGGAATAATCACAGGAAAATCCATAACTTTAATTAGTAAAATTGAACTGTGGCATAAATGGAGACCTTTAATTTTGGAAACAATTGCAGACCGTCGATATGTTATTATTTCTGTCGGAATATTTTCTCTCTCACACACGAATTCACAAATTGCTTTTTGAACGTAGTACAAAATGGTATCGAATGAATGCTCCGCAGATTAAAGAAGATTACACATGTACCATATTGTTAGGCCTATATAAATGCAAAACAGGTGGAAAGAGGGCTGATATAAAAAGTTGCGGGGGACACTAAATTGCGTGGTATTTTTGGTCCGTGTTGGAGTCCATGTCTAACGCAAAGCGACATGTGAAAGTTGGCGCCGGGCCCGCAGACGGAGGGCGTCTCGTTACATATTAGTAATTTATATTTGCGTAGAGTTTACACATGGCTGAGATGAGTGGATGTGAGTAGTTCCGGTAAAAATAATTGGTCCTCCTGGCACGCGATACAGCGTGGGATGGGAGCATGAACCCCGCGTCTTAGTCACTGTCCACGGGCGTCGTTTGTAGGTGGCCAAGTCTTCAGATCGTTGGCAGAGATTAGAAGCGTGGGGCTCCTGTGGCAACGAACATGTTACAGCGACGGTGACCATTTTGTGGCTTTGCTAGGCGAATAACTGAGTATTGAACTACTATGCCGAAGAGTAGGATTCAAATCTCGAAGGGTCTAAATTAGAGTAGATGTTTAAGAACTGTTATGTAATACATCTGAAAGAGCGATACGAAAAGGGATTAGATTTAAGCTTGCACTCTGAGTGGGTTCAGAAGAAGGCTAGAACTTAAAATGTTCAAGATTTCTGAACTGCAAACAGGTTACAGTTATAATAATAATAATAATAATAATAATAATAATAATAATAATAATAATAATAATAATAGTAATAATAATACAATAATAATAATAATAATAATAATAATAATAATAATGTCTGAAAGGCCACCTAATTTTATTGAGCTCGTTATATCTGTCTACGCTGGTCATGCAGCTACTATTTTATCAATTAGTACTGTGTCTTAAATACCTATTACTATTTTTGCACTAGTAACAAATACTGTCAACAGTCAAATTTTTTACATATACGGTAATTGTGTAATCTATATTATGTGCGTATTATGTTTTCATGTTTTTCGGATGGTTCACTTTCTCAAGTAGTCTATCTTATACAGAGCGGAAAGATGGTTGCCATCACCTCCCTGACTCAAAGAAAACAGCATGTAATCCTTTAGGTCAGGCCTGCACAAGGTTTGCGCTCTCCGAGCCGGCTCACAGCTCATGAGCGGAATGCAGATATTAGTTGTGCTCTGTATAAGGGTGGACTGGAAGAAGGGGTGATCTCGTACAAAATATACACAAAAGGAAGTACTATTACGAGTGTTTATGAAATGAATCCCCGTTTAGTGTTTGAAGAACTATCTTGGACTATTATTAATTAATAAAGAATTATTTATTTTACAGAAATAACTTAATAGAAATTCTATAGCTACTTAAATATACAATATCATATTGTTATATTTTTATTTATCAGTACATCAACACGAGGTTTTGTGCTGTTGGCAGCTGATAGGAACAGTAGCCTACTGGTTGTAATGAAACATCAGTTACAGATGTTCGATGTCTGCCTTTATTAAAGTTGATTAAAGAAAATAGTTGCTCACAAATATAAATGTTGAGCCAAACATAACAATCATTTTCACAGCCAGCCTGTGTAGTAGTGGATATTATTGCTAATGTTTAGTCTTGTAATACTCAAGCAGGCTAGTAGTATTATTCAAATGATCTTTAGCCCTTAGGTCACATTGAAGACCAATAAGTTCGAGCTGCAAATCGTTAAATGTTATGTTCCGTCTTTCAGATTCCTCCATACTGTACTGTAGCAGTAAGTAAGCAACGTGAAACAGTTACTGAGAATAGGCCTACACACTGCACTCCACTAGATAGCTGAGTGGTCGTTTTCCTATCCTCTACCTATAGCAAGTCTATGTCATTCTGGCGTATCTTCCTCTCCTTTTCGGCGAGCGGCAAACACGACTCTCCCGCTCCGAAGGAGCGCGCGCGCTCTTTGAGCGCTGTTTGTGCAGGTTTGTTTTAGGTAATATCGCCTTAGAGACGTACACAATTAAAAAAAAAAGCCTTAAATCTTAGTATATGGTGAAATGCATAAAAGTCTTTGCCAAAGTAAATATAATGAATATATATTATTAAACACACATAGGTCGCCAAGTGATTGCTCTAGTTAATTCTGGATCCTGTAATACGCGGATTAAATCCTTGCCGAGGGCATTAGATTTCTAGACGGAATAAAATTCTAATTGTGTCCCTAAACAAATTATATACACACATACAGATCTTTCTATTGCTTAATAGACATTGTTAAATACAGAATTATATGCCCAGATCCAGCATTACTTCCTTCACGATACTTTATAAAATATGTCACCTCGATAACGATTGTGGAGACATCTGGTGAAAAAAGAGGAATATGTGGATTCAAAATCTCATTCTTACGTTGCGTTCTACAGTGCGATCGAGAAGTCTCTCCGCAGTGCTTGTGTAGCCGAGAATCCACTAGGCAGAGAATTCAAGTGTATTTGGTAGAGAATTCAAGTGGCAGAACTGGCCGCTAAGCATATGATGGACTGGGGATGTGAAGTTATCAGATCGGAATGAGTCGGGGAGTGCCAACTTTCTACAAGGTTGTAGGTTGTTTCTAGGGTTACTAGAACTAATAGATCGCACTGTATATGTAAAAGTGCTGATATGAAATTCACAATTTGTTAAATAATGTAGTGAAATATCAGTCAAGGAGTGGAAATAACTTAGTTGTCAAGTAATGAGAACTTGATATCAACCTGGATGTACTTCGGTACATCATAATAACCAAAAAATTATCGAAACAGTTGAATTAAAATACCTAAGAAACAAATTTATAGGATATTATTTTTAACTCTTTAGGATGTGCCAAATGCTGCTTTTATTCTCAAGTTTCGACATCGAATTTCAGAAATTTCACCATTTCTTTCTTTAAAAAATGAGGCAGATGTGGAAAAATTCAAATATAAGCCTTCACTTAATAGAAGTCTCCATAGCGTGCTTATAGATAAGGAACAAGTAGGATATCGGAACATTTTATCCTTAAACCAGTCACAATTCTCCACTATAAGAGCATTATTACCTTATTACCTTTTACCGACTGAGACACACAATTAAGTGTAGTTTCGGAGACCCGATACTCCGGCGGCGGGGGGGGGGGGGAGAATTCGAAAATGCTACATTGATACTCTTATTGTTTCACGAGATTGGTAGGCAGGTATAATTGCTGTACCGATTTCATAATTATGAAAGACACTTGTATTGGATTGGAAGAATAAATTCTCATGTGAGCTAATATTGATACAGTATAAATTTTTGGCCATGATTTTTTGCTAGAGAAAGGTCAGAAGGACGAAACAAAATAGAAAAATTTGAAACAATTATTGTAGATTTATTACTGTAACTGTTTTGTATGCAAATCAATGATACGCTACAAGTTGTTTTTTATTATATAATATTATTGTTAACACCGTAATTAATTTTTAAATGTGCAAGGGTCGCGCATATTATACGTAAATTCTTCGAAATGCTGTACTTAAGTATACTGCGAGACATATTCACACATTAGTGTTATCGAAAGAAGAGTGACATTAGAAGAATTGATTTTATATTTAATTAAATTGATTCTACACGTTCATGAATAATGTAATTGGAATAACAGAAATAAAATCACTCATTGCACAAGCAAGGAATATTATTGAACATCTTAACTAGCTTTGGTATCTCCAAGAAGATTAAGAAACACGCGACGAAAGATTTGTTTATGTTCTGAAAAATAATCGCGATTATTTAAAAATACATTGAAAGTGAACTACGGGCAGTAGCAGTTTTATTGATTGTCTAAAGAGAATTGAACGAGTTGTGTAAAATAAGCGATGAAAAAATAAGAAGAATGTAAATTGAAGAAAATATTGTAGAAAAAATCGAAGGCAGAAGTTTTAAATGGTTTGGACATTTGTTATGAGCAGAGAACCAAACATGGTCCAAGCGATTATATGAATGACGACCAACTGAACGAACGAAGACTATAATTATACTGTACATGTTTGGACATTATTATGAGTAGACAATACGTATATATAATATTTTATATAAACACTAACATTCACGTGATGTTTATCCTGATTTTAACATTAAGAGAGCTTGTAAATACTACTACTACTACTACCACCGCTACTACTACTACCACTACTGCTACTACTACCACTACTACTACTATTACTACTACTACTACTACCACTACTCTACTACCATTACCACAACTACCGGCGTGGCTCAGTCGGTTAAGGCGCTTGCCTGCCGGTCTGAAGTTTGCTCTCGGGAGCGGGTTCGATCCCCGCTTGGGCTGATTACCTGGTTGGGTTTTTCCGAGGTTTTCCCCAACCGTAAGGTGAATGCCAGGTAATCTATGGCGAATCCTCGGCCTCATCTCGCCAAAATACCATCTCGCTATCACCAATCTCATCGACGCTAAATAACCTCGTAGTTGATACAGCGTCGTTAAATAACCAACTAAAAAAACCACTACCACTACTATTACTACCACTACCGCTACTATACTACTACTACTACCACTATTATTATTACTACCACTACTACTATTATTATTACCACCACTACTACTACTACTACTACTATTACTATTACCACTACTACTACTACTACTACTACTATTACTATTACCACTACTACTGCTACTACTACTACTACCACTACCACCGCTACTGCTACTATAGTACTACCGCTACTACAGCTACCATACTACTACCACTACTACTATTACCAACACTACTACAACTACAAATAATAATAATAATAATAATAATAATAATAATAATAATAACAAAAGTTATAATATATTAGTTTGGAAACATTTGACATTAATTCTCGAATCGTACAAGTTTGTAGGACATATAAGAATATTATAACAGAAGAGTCAGTGCATGCACGTACTAAAATTAAGCACAGAATCATTTACAAAAAATTGAAATTATATAAAATAATATTACATTCAATGTAAATAAAATTTTGAAGCAGCTAATAAAATAAACAACGGGACTATTTCATGTACACGTTACAATGACTTTTATTTAATTTTGCGTTTTTTGTTTAGGGGAGCTCTACTCAGTTGATCCCTCTAAATACGATTCTGATGGCACATATATTACTAGGAAACAAGCAGATTTTATCACTTTGACCCCTCCTCCACCCAACAACATAAAAAATCTGCACCACTCGTGATTGTAAGCGTGCAAGGCTGTGTATAGAACTCTATCACAGCAAACCAATATTATGTGTTGTTAAACCGCACTTTACACTTCACGTTGACTAAGATTTAAAAGGCCGATGAGATCCAGCTGTAGCTCAGTCAGCTGGCGACTGCTCACCAAACAGAGTCGGTGTTCGGTCCGGGGCAGATTGTTAGTCGATTATGTTGGTAAAATGCAGCCAGGAAGCAGGTTTCCTCTGAGTAACGCTGTATTCACTGTGTTATCACTAGAGAGCGGAATTTAGGCAAAAACCTATTTTTTTTCTTGATATATACAGGCTTGAGATTTAATATTTACAATTTTCATGGAAATATAGGTATAAATAAAAGGGTTTTATAATGCCTAAAAATGCCTATTTCGACGTTAGTGCATAATTTTTAGTTTTTTTTTAATTTTTTCATCTTTTTCGTAACTGTTTACTGTTTTCTTAACATCCTGTACCGTTTACATTCCAAGGCGGATAACAACTCCTTCCTAGCAGTGAACAACACAATAGAGAAGTATCTCTGGGCAATCCCTTCTGATTCTTACAATCTTTCAATCCTAAAATTCCAACTTTCAGTCGGGCTGGGTAGCGTGGTCGGTATAACGCTGGCCTTCTGTGCTCGAGGTTGCGGGTTCGATTCCGGCCCAAGTCAATGGCATTTAAGTGTGCTTAAATGCGACAGACTCACGTTAGTAGATTTCCTGGCATATAAAAGAGTCCTACGGGACAAATTATTATTATTAATGTGCTATTATTATTATTATTATTATTATTATTACTATTATTATTATTATATCTTCCTCTGTCTGTCAGCAATTTAACAGAAACTCGCTGGGTTGTACCCGAATAAGCATTCTCTTACATTCCAAGACAGATAACAACCCATTCCTTTTTTCTCACCATTTGTAAGTACAGCAGTGAGCGAAACAATAGCCACAATAGGTGCTGATCTACTGTGAAACACTCTATGTAAATATGATTGGTGATTGAAAAACACTAAATTAAATACAGAATGTCTTCATTTTTTGTATGCATGTGTACCCTTGTAAAATGTGAAATGTGTGGAATTTTTTTTAAATCCTAGAATTTTATATTAAATAAATGAGCCATTCAGAGCAGAAGTGGTGTAAGTCAAAAATGGGTAATGAGGGTTAAAGTTATCATTCTGTAAAATACAGCTCAAAGTAGCAATTAATATTTAATTTATTTAAACTATTAGTAGTCAGTGGATAGCAAGAAGGTCATATTAATTGCTACTTTGCGCTGTATTTTACACAATTTTTACTTTAAATCTCATTACCCAATTTTGACTTACACCACTTTTGCTCTGAACGGCTCAAATGTTGAATCTTATATTAGTGACATTCTTTAACAAAAAAAAAAAAAAAACATTTTTAACCTAACCTAACAAAAAAGCCTATTTTTTTATTTTAAAGAGCCTAAATATAGGAGTTTGAGGGCTCTATTCATAGACATTCTTAGAGCGGGCTAAATTGCTACTTCCGGTGGATGATCAGCGAACTAACGTTTTTCGTATTCATAAACCAGTGTTAGCGATAGTACGCGTGCTAAGCAGCGTGTGATTTACCATCATTTATAGTAGCGAAATATTCCACGACAATGGTTAATTATTACTGCTGAATATATATTAACACATACACGATTTGCATTATTTAGGATACAACATACGCAGCAATGCGATTTTACTGTAGAGAATGCAGAATTTAGTGTAACGTACTCCCCTCATCCTCCAAGCCAAATCAAATATTATTACGACATTACGAGTAATAAATAAATAATAATTACTACAATTATTCGTTGTGATAAAGTGCAATTATCACTGCATGGTGTACCGAAAATTTTACTTTATGTTTTCATTAAATGGACATGTCATGAGTGACGACAGAAAACAGCTCAGGGGAGCGAGATTCAGACATTACTAAAAATGAAATGGGGATCGGGGAGAGCAGATGCGCATGTGCCTATGATCGGCACTATTGTTCTTGAGATTCCTGAGATATTTGTTTATGTTTTGGGAAATGGTCAAATTCGAAAACCATTTCTAATCACATATATTGCAGTCTAACTTCCTAATTAATTTAATTCTAACTCCTAATTTAAAAACTGTTTACACACACTAAAGGTCCCGCGCCGTGGCGTCGTGGTCTAAGGCATCCTGCCTAGGACTCGCGTTACGGAATGCGCGCTGGTTCGAGTCCTCATGGGAGAAGAAATTTTCTCATGAAATTTCGGCTAGTGTATGGGACCGATGCCAACCCAGCATCGTGATGCACTTGGGGAGCTACGATAGGTAGCGAAATCCGGTTGCGAATGCCAGCTATAACGGCTGGGAGGATCATCGTGCTAACCACACGATACCACCATTCTGGTTGGATGATCGTCTACCTCTGCTTCGTCATGTGGGCTTGAGGCCAGCAGCCGGCTGGTCGGTCTAGGCCCTCCACGGGCTGTAGCGCCACGGATTATTATTATTATTATTATTATTATTATTATTATTATTACACACTAAAATATCATAGCATTTGCTATTACTACCCACTGCTGGATTAATCTTGCACAGGATAGGGACCGATGGTGGCGGGCTTATGTGAGGGCGGCAATGAAACCTGCGGGTTCCTTAAAAGCCATTTGTAAGTAACAGGTTAATCGGCAGGCCTATTAGATATTTATTTCACCGCTGCAAGTTGTGCAAGAAAAATCGTACATTTGTATTAATCATGTATTGTGACTGCTGTATGCTTTAGTAAAAATCATAACACTTCAACGTCAATATATTTTAAAAAAAGAAA
This sequence comes from Periplaneta americana, assembly GCF_040183065.1. Lineage (NCBI taxonomy): Eukaryota > Metazoa > Arthropoda > Insecta > Blattodea > Blattidae > Periplaneta > Periplaneta americana. Next base: position 89,253,266 of record NC_091119.1, read on the forward strand.
GGGATAAGTTAGGCCTACTTACAAATGATTAAATTATGAAGTCAGGGAAATGGAAGATAATACAGTAGGCCTACCTTAATTCATTGGATTAATAATAATAATAATAATAATAATAATAATAATAACAATAACAATAATACTAATAATAATAATAATAACAATAATAATAATAATAATAACAATAATAAATGAATATGTGAAAAGGATAGACTACAGTGTTCATGTAAAATATATTAAGTTTCTTTCATTATTTCCGAAAAGGTACGGTGTATGAATTGAACAACAGAAAGGTAGTACCTTAGTTTATAATATGTAATATCTTTTAATATCAAGACTGACAGCCTTTTACTGTAATATAATTGAGACGTAGAGTTTGGAAATTACATCTATTGTCCATGAAATATTGTACGAAGTATTTAATAAGCAATGGTGAGTCCTTTAAATGCCCCAAATGTCAATGTCATTTAAGTGATCTGCTAAGAATATTTAGTCTAGAACAGCGCTCCGAGCGGCGGAATTGGCATTACGAGGGAACCACTTCAGACTCGTATTTCAAGCGCTATGCGCCAGCTTGTATAATCTCGTAAGCAACGGTTTAAAGGTGGACTAACACTGCAACATGGCTCGCTATGAAGTTTATAACGTGGCTTTTCTTCGTCGAATTCGTGAAATGAGACGAAGGAAGAAAATATACCTTACAAAATTGATGTATTTAGAACGTCTCACGATTTTAGAAACTTTCCTGATTCACTACGGAAAATGGGAGATTGATAGTGTTGCTGCTTCGTAACCTATACGAAAACGATGATCACAGTTACCAATTTCATTTGAGACGCAATTTCTAACTGCAATCCGTTATTACGCTAAATGTAGTGATAAAAATTTAATATCGGAAGGTTTTTCTCAATATTTCCCTCTCATTACGCATTTTTTAGCGTACTGTTTTGTCTGAGCTTTGTAATTGTTCTAATTTAATTAGGCCTATACATTATGTCGTGACGAAAATTTAATATCGGAAGGTTCTCCTCAATACTTTCCTTTTATTAAGCATTTTTTTTAGCCTACTGTTTTCTCTGAGTTTTGTAATTGTTCTGATATGATTAGACCTATATATTATGTCGTCATGAAAATTTAATATCGGAAGGTTCTCCTCAAAATTTTTACTAAGCTTTTTTAACCTACTGTTTCTCTGAGTTTTGTAATTTTTCTGATATAATTAGGCCTATACATTATATCGTGATGAAAATATCAGAAGGTTCTCCTCAGTATTTTCCTTTTATTAAGCATTTTTTTAGCCTACTGTTTTGTAATTGTTCTGATATAATTTAGGCCTATAAATTATGTCGTGATGAAAATGTAATATCAGAAAGTTCTCCTCAATATTTTTCTCTTATTGTTAATGTTATGGTTTTTTTAACAACGCTCGCAATTGCAGCGGTTATATCAGCGTCGCCGGATGTGCCGGAATTTTTTCCCGCAGGAGTTCTTTTACATGCCAGTAAATCTACTGACATGAGCCTGTCGCATTTATGCACACTTAAATGCCATCGACCTGGCCCGGGATCGAACCCGCAACCTTGGGCATAGAAGGCCAGCGCTATACCAACTCGCCAACCAGGTCGACCTTTTTTTTCTCTCTCTCTTATTAAGTACATATTATTAGCGTACTGATTTTTCTAATTTCTATAATTTTTCTGATTTAATTAGGCCAATACATTTTGTAGTGGTGAAAATTTAATATCGGAAAGTTTACCTCAATATTTTCCTCTTATTAACCATTTTTTAGTGTACTGATTTTTCTAAGTTTTACAATTGTTCTGGTATAATTAGTCCTATGCATTTTCCTGTAAATGTTTTTACCTTATCGATTTCTCTAAATTTTATAAACTTTGATCTTAATAAGCAATTTTTTTACACTTGCTTTTGTTACATTCTATAACTTTACTGGTATTATCACTCACCATTTCTGATCAGCTGAAGAACTCACTAAATAGTCACCATTTACACAACACATATTTTATGTATTACACAATCACATGAAAACTGTACATGTGTAATTAAGAACTGAACACGATTTAAAAATACATTTGACCTGGAAAGTAACTAATGTAGAACTTTGCATTTCCAATGGGTATGAATGACTGACTGAGTTACGTATGCTTTATAAAAAAAAAAAAAAAAAAGAAACTAAAACAGAGCAGAGCCCAGAGACATGATGAAGACATAGAATCATGAACCACACAACATATTGCTTTCTTCAAACAACAATAACTAATTATTTTAAAAGGACAGGTTTACATCAGCCTCATGTGGTCGATAGTTTTACATTCTTGGTTTGAAGAAAATTTGAAAAGAACTAATCATTTACCATACATAAATTTATAATATATTTTTTAGATTATTGGCATACATATCCATAAAATGCTGGGAGAGAACTTTCACAAGTATACATCAACAGAAAGGGATAGTAGTCTATAAATATTTGGGTACTGTAAATGAAATTGTAACTCATATATGGCTATAGGTTAAAACGTTGCTTAATAATTTTATTCACATTTTGTAATATACAACACAACATCATTATTTCAAAGTACAATGTACATTCAAAGGATAAAGAGAGAAAAGTCAAACAAAGTAAATCAATACATGAATGAGCAAACATCATTACAAAATGAACGAAATCGTATAAATATATATACATTAACAATATTAAGGGAATAAGTATAGATCTTCATATTCCTCCTCGTTCCTATGTTAATACATATCGTACAGCATTCATCTCTGGTTATAAGTGATGCTAATTACCAAAATGTGGTTGAGTGTCATGCAAAAGGAAGGGTTACTAGTAAAATTATCACAAGAAATGAATAAAGCGTTAGAAGATTTTATCCCTGTGTTGTAAAGAAAATTTAACGACTCTAAACCCAGTGAAAACCTGCTACCAGATATTTACCCTAAGATACAACCCACCACAATTCCAAATACCATTATATAAAACACATATCCAACCAACCAACCAACCAACCAAACCAACGAGCCAAAATACTTAAGAATTTATCTTGGTCAGAAATTAACTTACAAAACTCATGTAGACAAAACCTGAGCATCAGCACAAAACAGATTAATGTTGATGCAAAGACTTGTTTCTACAGCAGGGGCGTATTTTGCGGACTACCGGGGCTACCGGCGGTAGCCCAAGGAAATTACAAAAGAAAAAGTTTATAATATAACATAATGTAATAATTTTGTATTATTAGTTTTACCACAGTAATTAAAATTAAAGTAATTGTTAGATTTATATGCGCTCTCTGCTCTCGAAAAGAAACAAGTTGTCAAGGCGGCATCACTGGAGAAACCGCTTGCTACGTGAGGTAGCCAGTGACAGTACCGCTCACGCTGTCCGGTCGCACAACTGCCCATCCCCCCGCTCTCTTCTGTTTCCGTCGTGCAGTGTAAGGCCGGGTGAGTTGCCGCTCTCGTGATCGGTTTCTTCGCAGGCGCGAAGCAACAATACTCTTAGCACGCTAGCTTATGACTGTAATTGTGTTCTTGCAGTGCAGTATTTTAAATTTGTGATTTTTTCGAGTGTCTAAGAGTTATATTAATTGTGAATTATTAAGTTTTTAATTTCCCAATTAAGTGATATTGGGAAAAATATGGCAGAACAAGTTTCTGGAGAGGTTTGTGTTGAAAATGACTGTGTAATAGAAGGTTTATTAAAAGTGCCTTTTAACCGTCGTACATACAACGAGGAAGTTGAAATTGTGAAAATGGAAAGACCAACTCCTGAGTTAAATTTGTCCATGGACGTAAAAGAAAAACAGCGTGAGTACACACGCCATTTCACTTCAACATCATATGGTAGTGGAATTGGTTGTGTGGTAGTTCTAAACTGTCTAAACTATTTTGCTAGCCATGTTTGTTATTTAGCCGCGAAACTAATGTGTGGTCAAAAGAGGGTTTTCTAATATCAACTCCCTTCGAACGGCAGTCCTAAACACGACAAATCAAAAGCTCATATTTGTAGTAGCATGAACTTTGCAAACTTTGGGAAGACAAGAATTGATTTACAGCTAGATAAGCAAAAAGCTCTACATATCAACCAACACAATGCTCCTGTGGAAAAAAAATCGGGAGATTTTACTGCCTCTTATTAACGCAGTCTGCTTTCTAGGAAAACAAGAATTGGCTTTTCGGGATCATAATGAGAGTGTGGAATCAGACAATAGAGGAAATTATATTGAATATTTAAGTTCCTTAAGTGAATTTGACCATTTACTGGCCAATCATCTTGAGAGTTCAACAGTATTTCGTGGTACTTCTCCCGCAATTCATAATGACTTAATATTTGCTGTAAGTGGGATTATGATAAAGAACATAAAATCTGAAATAGAAGAAGCACCTTTTGCGGCCATTGTTGTTGATGAAACAAGTGACTGCTCTAATCAGAGTCGATACGTCGATAGTACTGCCAATGTTCAAGAACGGTTTATAGGATTCACAAATGTTAGTTCGGGCAAAACTGCTGCTGCTTGGTTTCAGCATGTGGAAGGTGTTACAGCAGAATACAATGTCGGCAATAAGTTAATTACACAGACATACGATGGTGCTTCAGTTATGGCGGGAAATATTAATGGCCTAAAAACAAAAGTTCAAGGAAAGTATCCTTAAGCATTATTTGTCCATTGTTACAGCCATGTTCTCAATTTAGTTTTGCAACAAACTACTTCATCCATTCCAGAATGCCGCATTTTTTTTTTCAAAACACTGTCGGGTTTAGCTGCATTTTTCTCATCATCTCCTAAAAGATCAGAAAAACTTTAGAATTTATGAAAAAGAAACTCCCAAAAGTAGCACCGACTAGATGCAATTTTACATCTCGGCTTGTAAATACAGTAAAGTAATACAGAGAACAACTGACTGCTTTCTTTGAAAATATCATTTGTAATGACTCTGAAGAAAACTGGGTTGATGATGTAATTGTGCAGGCTCAAGGATATTTGTATTTTTTTCACACAGTTTCAGGATATATTTCTTCTTGAAGTCAATGTTAGAGTGTTCGCACATACAGATGTGCTCTACAATATTCTTCAGACAAATAGTCTAGACATAGCATACTGCTTGCAAGAGGTATCAAAGTTAAAAAATACTATATCCGAGTTCAGACGTAGTGGGTTTCCGTCCATATGGAGTAATATGGAAAATGAAAATTCTTCAGCCAATACAATGGAACCACCATTAAAGCGAAGAAAAGGAGATGATGAATTGAAATATTGGCAGCTGTACTACAGCATACTAGATCGTACGCACATGGAAATTACTGACAGATTTTCTGATTATGGAAAGCTTCAGTTCACATATCTTCTAGATTCTCAAAAATTTTCTGCTTATAGAGAAAACTTCCCGAATGAGGCACTAAACAAATTATTTCAGTCCTATAACAGTAACTTTGATCAAGTACGTTTGAAAAATGAATTAAGTGTAATATATTCAGCAGAGGTCTTTGATTTTTCGAACAACCTATCCATGAAATATTATCTGCCATATATGAAAACCAGCTGAACCAAGTTATTCCTGAAGTCCTTAAATTGGCAACATTAATTGTGACAATACCAGCTACGTCAGCATCAGTAGAAAGAACATTTTCTGCGTTGAAGAGAATAAAATCCTACTGTAGATCAACTCATACATAAGAACGTTTATCCGGCTTGGCACTGATGTCCATTGAAAAGTCATTTCTACAGAAACTTCGCAAGCGTCCCAATTGTAATTTCAATGACGAAGTCACCAAAGTATTTTCGTCCCAATCAAGACGTCTGGAATTCATATATAAATAGGTAAGGAATTTTATTATAGGGACTTCAAAATATATTTTGTGTAATAATAGGGTCAGTGGTAGCCCAGGCCATTAAACCAGTATACGCCAATGTTCTACAGATAAACACTAAATACAATATACAAATAAATCTTATGTGAAACCAATTCTACATTATGCTCTGAAATTTTAATTACAGCACCACAAAATTATACAGTATAAATAATTTATAAAAAGTCAAAAACCAAGATCTATGAATAATCACATGGGTATGTTAAAACTATTCCAAGATAAGAATGCAAACTCTTACAAACAATACGCCAATACAATGTGATATTAAAAACAAAGGAGAATAACATTGCAGTAAAATTATTGGAACAGTTACTTAAACTAAAACTGCAATCTAAAGAATCAGGAATGATATATAATATACAGAAAGCTTCCTACAACTTAAAGAAAAATATAGTCTACCACAGTTGGCAGAAAATCTTGTATCACCCCATTTTCACTGGAATCTGATCATTGAAACTATTCTCTATTTAATCTAACAGAAGAAATTAGTGATAAAATTCAAGTCAAGAAGTAATGAAAAAAATTGGTGTAAAAAAATTAAAAAATCTACACATGGTACTCAGAACAGAATTGGTTTCAGTTTATACAGAAGCGTCGTTAGTGAAAATAATCTGTAAACTCTTCTTTTATATTTCTCTTGGAAAGCTAATCATACACAATGATGCTGATTTATAGGCAAAGCATCTCTATAACAATTACTTTTCCATAGATGTTCTATTCATCGACAATATCTCTGCTATAGTTGCTCTAACACACAGTCAGTCATTCCAAGACAAGAGAATAATAGAAATCTAATACCACTTCAGAATATTAAAAAGTCTAAACAAAAATGTTGCTTTACAATGAATTCCAGCATACTGTGCTGTGATCTACAAGATAAGGAGAAAGTTGATATTTTGCCAAAAAAGGAAAGCTAATCCAACAACAGTCATCTAGAGGTAAAGCGCTTTCCTCTAGACACAAGGGTTACGGGTTCAAGCTCTGCTGGGGTTGATGGCTTTTTCAGGATGCAAAAATCCGGAGTGCAAGTCCTCCAGGAGGGACTTTAAGACATGTGTCCCATGTAGGAGTTTTCCTGCACATTAAAGACTTCCAAGCCTAAATTAAAGACTCAGAACTAAATTTCTCTTCTAGTAATATCTTAATTGCATAGTTACAGGCATTTGAGACACTTGTTCCTCTACTCCTGCCAGCAAATAAGTGTAACTAAATTCATTTAGGTAGGTACTTAAACCTCCACTAGAGAACATGTTTCAACTCAGGAACTACAGGTTCGATGAATGATGAATCCAGCAAAAATAAATAAATAAATGAATAAATGAATAAATGAATAAATGAATAAATAAATAAATAAATGAATAAATAACCTCTCTTACAAATCAGCAAAACTCTTAACAGACATTAAAATAATAAAAATGAATACACACATATCTACAGAATTCATTAAACCACAATGTAAAATAAAAAGTTGAAAACACTACTAGAGCCCAACATACAGTAATACTAATAGTCCTCAATCTATTGCAGTTGCCTCATTCATCTTAGAAACTGGCCACACCTGTCCATCAGCATATCTCCATCGAATAAACTTGTTACACTCATCACACTGTAGCATGCAACAACACAAACATAATAATGAACAAGTAATAGTTACTACTCTACACCAAACTCCAGAAAATGATTGGGACAGAAGAATTCCAAGTTCCAATATACTGCTGGGAAGCTCGCAAGGAAATGAAGTAGACAAGAATCTCAGAACATTTCACTACTACTGCTACTATTACCACCACCACCATTACCACTACTACTACTACATATCTAGTTTTTTTCATTTGCCCCAAATAATTTTTAACTTTGCCTTTAATAATATTCTATTTCTAATAACAATTTTATTTTTTGCAATTGATGGAACTCCTCATCACGTTTCAGTTCTGGGCTTCGTGCTTAGAAGGAACACCTCTTCTTCATACTCTGTCATTCTCGATGACCTTGTAGCAGAATCCTATGAAAGGCGAAAAAAATGTTAATCCTTTACATATTATTGTAGCTGCACTAAAGACACTACTTCTTATCAAAACTGTGAATTATTTTTAACTGTCTAAGTTTGAAAGTTTATCACATTGTTTGAAATTATCCATTGATCCAAACATGCAAGAAAATTTAATTTTTTAAGTTACGTTATGTCGACTGTCTGCAAAATGTACTATGATTCAAATGTATCCCACTTGATATTCCAGTACTGAAAAGACTACAATGGACAATAGGGAACTTTATGTTGTCAGTAAACAGCTGGATACATTAAGAAGATTGATTGATAATATAATAATCATAAATAGGCCTAGCAATATTCTTAGGTATTAATGAGATCTTAAACTTACCTGTTATCTATTACTGTAGAGACTGTTAACGCCCATTCATCTGGGAGACATACGTGGGATTGATGATGATGTTGCAATACTGACATCCTGAAATAAGCATGTATCAATATTAAATGAAAACGTAAACATAACACTTATTGTGTTATATAGACCCTATATCAGATTGCAGCTTTGAATTGTGGAACAAGTAAATAAAACAGATAGATAAATTATGTTCATTAATACACAGTAAGTATTTAAAACATAAACTGTATATCATTGAAATGAAGATAAAGAAATTTTGTTAATTCTGTTCTAAACTTTTCCTCTTGATCCATCAAAGCTTTAAGATAATTAGACAATGCATCAAAGACTGTGATACATAAATAGTGAACTTTTTATAACAGTTGAGACTAAGAGAGGTCAAATGGAAATCTAATTTGTGTCTTGTATTATACAGTATTATACACACTGTATTTAATAAATCATAGCGTATTATTATATTATGGATGTTTTGATTTCTGATATGAAACATCATGTAGGCTATTCAAAGAAAGCCTAAGATCAAGATTTCTAAATTATGTAAAAATCGTTCATGCACTCCTGTCAATATTCTTAGGGCTTTCTATTGTAACACAATAAGAGATAATCTATGTTTACATCACCACAACTACAGATTACATAAACGTATGAGGTTTTACTTAAGTCTTTTCAGTGCTGTAATAAATATTAGTTTGATATATATTTTCTAAATCACTTACTGGCGTTCTGTAAATACACAAGATAATGAAATGTTACAGCTGACCATCAATTTGAATTCTACAAATTTCTTATGCTCATGTAGACAATTCTAACCTCAAATAATGCTATTTCTTCTACCGAAGTAGAGAACACAATATCTCAGAAACTTGTAGGCGTTCCTAGTGCCCTTTAAAATAAGGTTTCACTTTTGATAATTCTTGTGCACGAGATATTGTGTTAAGGTATGATTGATAATTGTGTGGGTTGACATCAGATATTTGTGTGGCCTGGTTCCCTATGGGTACTTACAAAGACATATTAACTATTCATCCAAACATGATATATTATTTACGTTATATAATATTACAAAGTGTTCATTGTAGCCTTGGGTGACATAATCATGCCAGAGCCACATTAAACATTTACCATGAAGTAATATCTTACTTATAAAAACATGCCATAAGAACCAAAAACGCATACCACGTATGTTAGCATTCCATGTCGTTTCGTAGGCCTACGTCATCAATTTCGGGAGCAGGGCATCCTCCAGCAGTTGTTTTAAATAAATAGGCTATATACTGAATTAGAATAATTCATTCTTTGAAATCCAATATTTCATAATATTTACGTCTAGGCCTAACCTAAAAATATTAGGTATAATATTATAACATTTGTACTTACATTTTGGACATTTTTCCTTGTGTAGTCGAATTATCCGCACACTTCCATGTATATTTCTTGTTTTTATTACCAAAGAAGAAAAACAAATAGTTTATTTAGTTTAATATTGCCAATAACCTCACAAATAAACAGAAACGATTCAGAATCACTTGCGTCTGAGCATGACAATTGCCAGTCTGCACATGCGCAGTAGCATTTTCAGCATCGTGTAACATTTTCCAAAGGTAATACGCCGACTAACGTAGCCACTGATTAATCGGCGTCTCTGAATCCCGTAAAAGTAACAAGGCTATAACCGGGGCTAGTTTAGAACGCTCGTAGCATGGGCTAGCGTGATGTCTATGAATAGGGCCCTAAGGGCCTATTTTAGGCGCCTAAAATGCCACTTTTTAGGGCCTAAAATTTCGCTCTCTAGTTATCACCGCATCCTTCCAGTACTGTCATAAATCAATCAACGGATGACTTTTGACGTAGAACTACGTCTTTGTCATGACCAGGCCTGGAACCTTCCGACCCTTGGACGTAGGGTTTGTGATACATTTAGTACACTAGACTGAATTACAGACGCATGGTAGCAGCAGCAAGTCAGATAAAGAAAGCAGCGGATGGCTACAAGTAGCAGATCTTGTACAACAAATTCTTTCTGCAAAGTACAAGCTATTCCTGAAATACGTACAGTTATTTTCAACTTCAAATACATACAGAGTGTAACGGGTACAAGTGTCGTTCTTTTAACAGTCGTCGGGGACGGTCAACAGGCTCAAAAAATGTCCATACAACATAGGGTCAAAACTCGATAGTATTCCCAGAAAAAAATATTACTTTCCTTATTTTATTAGGATTATACTGCTTACATCGTTACTACTGTAAAATTATTAAAACAATTACATCAGCAGATATATCTAGCAAAGAGTTAATAGTAGTTTAAATAAATATTTGTGTGTTCTATTACGTTTTTTTGAAATTAAATAAAAATGCATGCTTAAATGTGTTAATATTCTGGCGTGGGAGACGTGGCAACGTGCTCAGCAGGCAGTACTCTGCACAGGCGTAAGTACAAGCCAGCTGAGTACAAGCTCCCTGTCCATAGCTCTACTGCCGAGCGGATGGCAGTTCAGTACAGGGTATTCAATAAATAACTTACAATCTCATTCACAGTTTAGGAATATCACATGTTATTAATTTATGGAGAAAGTCGCCGCAATTCAAATGAGGCAAGAAGGATGTACCGTTAACGTTTTCCGCAAACAAGGTTACCTAATCAGCAAACTTTTGTAACAGTTTCTCAACGAAACTGAGAGTCTTGAACGTGTCCGCAACTACTGGAATAGAAGATGTGATGCCTGCCTTCAGAACGACGGTGGACGCGTGGAAAATCTGATATAAATCGGTATGTACAATTTTCAAATGTAATTTAACGAGTTCGTATTGATACGAAAATAAACTGAATTTAGACAACCAATTATGAATGGCTTAGGCTATGTGTAAGAATTGATTTTTCGTCTAGTGTCATGTCCTCAAATACGACAAACTGCAAATTTTAAGTTTCTTTAAAATGTTACTACTTTACGGAAGCGGGAGCGATTAACATTTCGCACATTTTGTTTATTCAGAGAAAGTTCTCTCAATGGCAGAAGAAGTGGTAGATGCAAATTTGAAAAACGAAAGATCATCTCATTCTACATTTCTTCTTTCCAAATTATGCAGTCCATGTTCATCTATGCCTTCCTTTTTGTCTCTATTATCACATATAACTGCTTACCCTGGTTTTTTTCAAGCACTGTCGTGAGTTAATTTTTTACACATATTTCTACTGCACCTGTAGCTTTAGCAATGTTTAATTAACTATTAATTATGGTTTATTTAACAACGCTAGCAATTGCAGAGGTTATATCAGCGTCGTCGGTGTGCCGGAATGTTGTCCTGCAGGAGTTCTTTTACATGCCAGTAAATCTACTGACATGAGCCTGTCGCGTTTAAACACACTTAAAAGCCATCGAACTGGGCCGGGATCGAACCCGCAACCTCGAGCACAGAAGGCCAGCACTATACGACTACGCTCGAGCCCCTACAGCCGAGGCCGCGCAGAAGTTTAGAGTAGGGACAAATTGAAGCTTGCGTCCGCCGCCATGCTTTGGGAGAAGCACCGGGTAACAGACGGCTGTACTATACAATGCTGAATGTTTAATATATATGTTTGGTGCCTCTTATAAATCAATCTGAATGGATAAATGAAAAAAAAAATCTTATTAACATTTAAAGCGACCACGTTAAAGAAATAATCAAGCTTAGTTACCGTTAGTTTGACATGAAACTAAAGAAAACTGTAACAATTTGATACCTTAACTAAAGATGTTGTATAGTTATTTGACAACATATAGAGCGAGCAGAAATACAAATGCATACTGTAGTAATAGTTCAGATGAAAAGAAAATTATTAGTATTAAATATTATTAACAAAACATTGCCGCTGTAAGACGTTACATTAGGCCTACATTGTAAAAACATTTGCTTTGATGTGACGAGAAATGAACAATTATTATTTATTCGCTTCCGTATCACATAATATAGGCCTACACCTGTAAAATAGAAACACGTACCTAATGTTTCAGTTAGAAATATAAGTAGGCCTACCGTGCAGTAGCTTATTATCACAGCTGTAGTAAGACATAAACGTCACATGCATGAATTAGTCAATTAGTCATATAATAGAACTCAGGTCTAGTGTACAGAACATCTTGCCTATTGATTTATTATTATTATTATTATTATTATTATTATTATTATTATTATTATTATTGACTCCGTTAAATATTGTCTTACAACATTTTTATGTAAAGTCGTGTTGTACTGGTAACCTTAACCTGTGTGCTAACATCTGCCCTTTATGTAGTACTTTCTTTTATTTGGTTATTTAATGACGCTGTATCAACTACTAGACTATATAGCATCGATGGTATTGATGATAGCGAGATGATATTTGGCGAGACGAGGCCAAGGATCCTCCATAGATTACCTGACATTCACCTTACGGTTGGGACTAAGAAAAAACACAACCAGGAAATCAGCGGGAATCGAACCCGCGACCGAACGCAACTCCGGACCGACAGTCCTTAGCCCACTGAGCTACGTCAGTAGATCCTTATGTACTTTTATGGTCAGTTTAACAAGTTTAAAATATGATTCTCGGGAGGAATCTGGGATCCATTTTCTAAAATATGTTCCTATAAGTGGAGAAAGATTGTACAAGTGTTCTACTTCTAGAGCACATTGTTTTCACACGATGTAAGAGTGGGTGGTAATATGCCATTGAACTGTCAACATCTGTATAATCGCTCTTTCACTTAAGCGGCATATTTCTATAATCTCGGATGATGGTATGACAAGACGCCCATTATTCTTTCGTTAAAAAAATAAGAGAAATTCTGTTTACTGCTGGTAAGCTACGTACCATAAATTGAGTCTTTAGATTTATTACACCATATTTTTATTAATGATTTAACAACTAAGCCAGCAATGAATACAACCACATTTTGACAATATTGTGTCAATGAGAATGATGTAAGAATGAGGGAATTGCAATCAATGTCTGCAGTAGAAGAGTCATATCGCCTCTGATTCTCAAAACACTGAGGATTATTATTACAGTGCGTTAGGTATTTGGAAAATACCATGTTTAGCGGACATCCCTCTCTTTGTAAATTATTTACGTATTTTCTAACGTATATAAAAAAAACATAAGTAAAAATATTCCATGTATTCGGTCATATGAAATAGAAATAAACTAATAAGTTTATTTATGAGCAATATAAGGCGTTTATATTTAACACAATGCTTAGTTACAATATTTAGATTTACTTCTGTTATTTTATATTATACGTTATAAAATACGTAAATAAGTTCAGTTATATTACAGTGAAGGAGGAAATCCACTAAGAAAACGCATATATATTCAATGGTATTTTCTAAACTCCGAATGCTTTATAGAAACAATCATTCGTGCTCCCAAAACATGGCGTCGCGCGAACCTGCGCGAGAGGTTTCAAATTTGTACACGACACCAGCGCCAATTGTGTGTCTAGATATATAACTACAACGTCTTTGACTACGCTATCCAGACAGACTTTATCAATGTTTTCCGACAACTCTGCTACATGTCTCAGTGCTTCTGAGAGTTCTATTTGCCCGGATTCCAAAAGAGTTCCATCAATGCAATTTTGTCCTTATATTTTTTTCGTATTGCAGTGCTCTTTATATATATATATATATATATATATATATATATATATATATATATACACACCTTCGTTCCCGTCCTTTTATAACGGAATGACAAGCCGTACATTGAATTACTTTCTCCATCTGTCGAAAAGTACTTGCTGTTCAACTCTTTCGCAGTTGTGTCCAATATGCTTCCGTTGGAGCACATTCTTTTAGGTTGTCGTGTAGGCGTGCCTGGGTAAGACCCAGGAAGGGAAGGAGGATCGTAGCCATAAGGACTTTTGGTTGTCTTTCACAATAATACCAAATAAGAACCATCATAATAATAACAATTTAATAAAGAACAAAGTAGAGAGAGATAATATAATATAAATATACAGATTAAGGACAATAACGCAAATATCTCCAGACACGGGATATGGCAATATTAAAGAATAGACAAAAATCTAGTACAATATAATTTAGAGAGAGAAGGGGGAAGAGAGAAAACTAATATCTAAACTAGAAATGGATATGGGAAATATTGCTGTATGACGAAAATGATCGAATGGCCATTAGAATAGAATCCTGAAAACACTCGGGCTCTAGTAACCCCGATAAAGTTCAATAGTCCAACCTTTAGCTGAGCTGAGTTTCAAACCCATGCAGAACACGTCATCACGGAGTGACCCACTATCTCCGCTAATGACGTGGCGCCGTCTTGGAAACTTCACTGTCGGCTTAGGGACATTAACCATCCCTCGTAATGTAGAATATTATGATAGCTGCACCGTGAAAGATGAAACAGACCACCCCTAGGTCTGTATAACGATGATCCACAAACGGTGTTCCAAGGATGGCTCGTAGCACACAATCAAAGTCGTTCCGATCCGAACCATTGGACACGCTCGACCGCCGCAAAGACGAAATACCCAGTCCACGAAAGTTTCAGCAGAGGTCGGAGATTGGCCGTTCTCTCTCTCTCTCTCTCTCTCTCTCTGTGTCGTGGGTCGTTCGAGTCCCCTCTCGAACTCCTATGCACCTGGACTCCCCGAGTCCCCTCTCGAATTGCTGTCCCCTGGACTCTGTCGAGTTCTCTCTCAAACTGCTGTCCACTCGGTGTCCCAGCCGAGCGCCACCCAGTCTGACTCGTTCCTCCAATCAGCGGAGGAGAAGATAGGGGTGAGTTCACAAAGAATAAAACCAAACAGTATAGCCACCATAAAAGGAAAAATAGCCCACAGCATAACTACATCACAAGGTGCATGAACAAAACAACTGAACTCCCGGTACCTTGTAACTACACACACAGCGCACGCCTATGTTCGTAATAGGGGATGTGTGCTCTTCGCTGAGCCCTCATGTACACAGTTACTGCGTTGCTGTAACACCAGTAGTCACAACTTGTGCGTACATAACCTGGCATTTTGTTATGGTTCGGAAAGCGCCAGTCCTGGTCACGACTAAAGTATGGGGGGAAATTGACCGTCACATAAAAACGCAGCCCTCTCCATTTTCTTCTTGTATTCATCTTGTTTGTCTTATGTTCCCATGTTTTCCTTGTCTTTGCCTTGCTTTTTCCGTGTTCCCCTTGTCTCCCCTGTGTTCTTTTTGTCTTCCCCTTTCCTCCTTGTATTTATCTTGTTCTCCTTGTGTTCCCTTTGTTTTCCTTATATTCTCTTTCTTCTCCTACTAATCTCTTGTTCTTCTTGTCTTCCCCTTTCTCTCCTTATCTTCCCCTTGTTCTCCTTGTATTCCTCTTGTTCTAAATTTTATTTATTAACATACGGTATTAATAACCTTGTAACTACTATGTACTTATCAGTGCGTTATTTCTAAAATTTTATAATAATAATAATAATAATAATAATAATAATAATAATAATAATAATAAATCTCATTTTTCACTGTTATCCGTCCAGTTATAGAACCAGTGACTGAATCACAGGCAAGATAGTAGAAATGTGCCTCGCTTCCAGTAGGGTCGCGTCTGTGGTTCAAGGCTTAGCACGAGGTCTTCAATCCAGGCGGCCCGGGTTCACGATGGAATGTGTAGTACACAAAGCAGACGTTGTAGAGGAGTTTCTCGGAGTACTCTCGCTTCCCTCTATTATTCCACCAACACTCTTTACCTGTCCCCTCATTTCATCTATCATCCACAATAGTAAAAATAGGCAGGGGTAAAGTATTGGGGGTAGTACGACTTTCCGATGCTGGTATAGGAAAGGATTGGGGCTCCGGATCCCTAGGGCTCATCAGATTACTCGTATGCGGACGGGACCTGGCTCTATTAGGGGCTGAGGCAGGATGGCCCACCTATCAGCGTCGGCTGATTAGGAACGGCTTGGGACTCCGGATTCCTGGGGCTTATCAGGTTACTCATCCGCGAAGCGGGACCTCGCTCTATCAGAGGCTGAGGCAATGGCCCACCTGTCAGTGTCGCATTTAAAAGTGCCACCCAGGCCAACTGTCGGACTCGGACAATCATTGCATATAAGACCGCACAATGGGCCAAAACGAGGCTAAGTGTACGGACCCGTCCCGCTTCCAGCCCACGTAAAACAAAGTCAAGCCCTTCCAGTTGAGTTAGGTGTATTCTTTCTGTCGTATATATTCGCTGTTGACATAAGTGGTAGTCTCGCTAAACGGTGACCAAAAGACTGGAAGTTATATTAGGCCTACATTTATCTGGGCTATCTACGCACATCACGAGGCTTCCTCGAGAAGTGCATACCTGCCTCGCATCAGTCGTTTGCATGTCTTGTCTCGAGGAAACTTCGGGGCGTGCCATGGCCATTCGCCAATGGGTTTCAAGTCCCATTGAAATGCAGCTCAATTTGAGTTCCTCGTCCTGTTTGCGCGTGTCTAAATTGTCTTGCCTTTGTGCTCTCATTTGTTTTTGAAGAAGAATGCGTCTTCGCCTTTCTCCGCACCGAGTATGGGCATCCGTTCCAGGATCCGTGGTGTAACAAAAATGCCAGAATTTCAAATGCGTACTGCAACAACACTATGAGCCACATAATGCTATTGTTATTAGTAGTTAGAACGTGAACCAACGTGACATGTGTGACTGCGCCCAATGACGCCATCTCTCTTCATGAGGTCGCGGAAGTTACGTATAAGATTATCCTTGCCGCGCGGGCTCTTTCAGTACTATTTCAGCATCGAGAGGAGCTGTGCGATTATTCGTAATTTTTAACTGTGAGTTCTGCAATATTGAAGTGATGAGAAATACGTAAGATACATTTTTAGTGAACCATACCAATTTATTTGTTGTGAACTGGAATATCACTTTTGTTGTCATACAAAATTTTGTCCAATATTCTTTTGAGAAGATTAACTCCATATGTAGATGAAATTATTGAAGGTCATCAGTGCGGTTTTAGGCGTAATAGATCGACTATTGATCAGATTTTTTGTATTCGACAGATATTGGAGAAAAAATGGGAGTATAAGCGTATAAGTTATTCATGAATTTCAAAAAAGCATATGACTCAGTTAAGAGACAAGTTTTATATAACATTCTTATTGAGTTTGATATTCCCAAGAAACTAGTTCGATTAATTAAAATGTGTCTCAGTGAAACTTACCGTTTAGGGCAGCTTCTGTCTGATGCTTTTCTAATTCATTGCGGGCTAAGCAAGGAGATGCACTATCCCCTCTACATTTTAACTTCGCTCTAGAATATGCCATTAGGAAAATTCAGGATAACAAAGAGGGTTTGGCATTGAATGGGTTACATCAGCTGCTTGTCTATGCGGATGACGTGAATATGTTAGGAGAAAATTCACAAACGATTAGGGAAAACACGGGAATTTTACAAGTGAAGCAAGTAAAGCAATAGGTCTGAGAGTAAATTCCGAAAAAACAAAGTATATGATTATGTCTCGTGACCAGAATATTGTAAGAAATGGAAATATAAAAATTGGAGATTTATTCTTCGAAGATATGGAAAAATTCAAATATTTTGGACAAATATAAATGACACTCGGGAGGAAATTAAACGTAGAAAAAAATATGGAAAATGCCTGTTATTATTCGGTTGAGAAACTTTTGTCATCTAGTCTGCTGTCAAAAAGCTTAAAGTTGGAATTTATAAAACAGTTTTATTACCGATTGTTCTGTATCGTTGTGAAACTTGGACTCTCGCTTTGAGAAAGGAACGTAGATTAATAGTGTTTGAGAATAAGGTTCTTAGGAAAATATTTGGGGCTGAAAAAGATGAAGTTACAGGATAATGGAGAAAGTTACACAACGCAGAACTGCACGCATTGTATTCTTCGCCTGACATAATTAGGATCATTAAATCTAGATGTTTGAGATGGGCAGGGCATGTAGCACGTATGGGCGAATCCAGAAATGCGTATATAGTGTTAGTTGGGAGGTCGGAGGGAAAAAGACCTTTGGTGAGGCGGAGACGTAGATGGGAGGATAATATTAAAATGGATTTGAGGGAGGTGGGATATGATGGTAGAGAATGGATTAATCTTACACAGGATAGGGACCGGGTTATGTGAGGGCGGCAATGAACCTTCGGGTTCCTTAAAAGCCATTTGTAAGTAAGAACTGGGCTATTTTCATATGAAGCGATATTCCGAAAATAGTTCCAGTTGACAAAAAATAGCTTAATTCGATAATATTGAAGTGATGATAGATACTAAGATACATTTTTAGTGAACCATACTCCTAGTAGTCTATTTCCATACTGCTGTCCATTTCCAAATAACTTCTTGATCCACTAGCCATCAACATGGCCGTCATCGCGGTTTCGTTTTATTTCCTTTTTAATTCGATCTAGCATATGATGCAAGTCACCGGCGTATTTAAAGCGGTAGCGCGTGTGCTTGCTGATCCGGAATTGCGCTCGTGTGTGTATTCGATTCGCGCTTGGATTTTTATTAAGATCTTGTAATATAGTTGCTCCGCCTTCATTAAATTTATTAGGTGAAATTGGACTATTAAATGGTTTGGTTGGTTGCTGGTTACCTGGTTTGGCTTTTCCCGAGGTTTTTGCCAATCATAAGGCCAATCTCAGGTAATCTGTGGCGAATCCTCGCCTCATTTTGCTAAATACCATCTTGCCGTCACCAATTCCATTGACACTAAATAACCCATTTACTGATACAGCATCGTTAAATAACCAAGTAAAAGGGATTGTAGGATGCAGCTATAGCTAGAGGTAAAGGTGCCATAGTTACTTCCCAGTACTAATGGATCACGCTGCGTTTCCTATTTCTTTCATTCTTTACTCATACACAGCCAAGGCTGCTGCACGTTTTAGGTATTCTTGCAGTGTGCATATATAATAATTTCTAATGCTACAGTAGTTAAAATTTCTTAAAGTGGATAATGGTGTTGGTAGTGCCAGTAATGTTGATTGTGTTGATTATAGTGTTCAATCAAGCCATAGTAATCTGCCGAGTATCCATTTATTCGTAACATTTATTTTTTGTGACAGAAAACTCAGAGATTGCTATAAGCGATGATTTAGCGCAGCCGTCGCACAGTGTGTAATTTCAAGCAGCTAGCCGGCCGAAAACCAATTTTCACACCCTATCTTTAATGCTAAATTCTTATTTAGACGCGTTTATAACAATCCAAAGTATACTATCCAAGTGTAGACAGATGCTTACATCTGTTAGGGGACCCTCACAACAGAGCAAAAGTTGCATGTCTCCGATAAGATCATTTACGCTGCAGAGGCAGGTGTGCAGTTTGTATTTGGATGGTGCAAAGTGGTGAAGTTAGTACAGTATTTTTTTCTAATACAGAGTGTGGATATATTATAAGAAGGTATGTACTTTCATATAAGCTAATTTTCGTGACAAAAATTATTATCTTATTTCTAGAGTAAGTGTCTAGATAAACATGTGCAAAGAGTTTGAGTTTTACCTTATTATATGACTTAACCTCTATAAAATTTTGTAGAGATATTCATTATGCTCTTCTGAATATGACGTCGTGATTTTTTTCTGCAAACAGGTGCATACAGAGTAGCTATTAATTATTTTCAGACACCATGCGCTCCGTAATCCGGAGAGCTGTTTTCCAGATGTGGAACAAGAGCGAGAGAAAAGTGAAATTCTCAAATATAATTGAACATTTTGGTCTCAAAGATTAGGTACTCTGAAGACATTTTACAGTCAATAAAAAAATGAATTAAATTTCTATGCTCGAAAATTCGATTACGGTGGGAAAACAGCATAAATGAGAAAAATTTCTTAAAATATAATGCTCTATGTTTGAACCGAGATGCAAAGTCTGAGAATAAAATATACAATACTTTGCCATCTACTACAAAACAATTCCAATTTGAGTCTGCCAGTACAAGCATTCGAGGACGTCTACGTAAACTTTTCGGAGAACTGAGCGAAAGATCAAAACGGAAAAAAAAAATAGTCCACTTGTTAAAGAAAGATCGCCAGTAGAAAAGCTTTCTGGTGCCCATATGAGTTTCAGAACTTCTAGGAAAAGAGATGCAGCCAATATCATAGGAGAGCTTTCACTTGCATCACTTCAACGTGCGACAAAATGGAGAAAAAAACATGAAAATTGATTTTGCAGGAACGACCAACAATTGTCACCTAATAAGGATTTCGCTTTGATTACTGATTTACAGTTGAACTCTAATCAATATAAAGAATTAAGGGAAATGCAAAATCTTGTAACATTTAATTTAGATCCACAGTTTTATTTATTGCCAAACATTGAAGATAGGATAGGTTCAGGCAGGAAAGGGAATTACCTTCTTGACATGATAAAACAAAGCAGTCGCAATAAAAACGATTCAAATACCACAAGAATATTTTTCAGGGAGGTTTCCACTTTCGCATATATTACTGGAATAGATGGAAATCTAATAAGTCGTTTACACACATAATATCAGAAACCTTTCTTGCGGTTTTGCAATACTGATGAACGGGCACTTGACATGTATGCAAGGGAGACAAGGGAATTATATTTATGCTTGCACAAATAGTATTATGTGCCTACAACCCTTCACAAACTCTTGGCTCATGAACAGAAAGTCACAGGACACTATTATACTTACTGGCAAACTATCTGAGGAAGCTCAGAAAACGAGGAACAAATAGGCTACAATATTACACTTTTCAGAGAAGTCTTCGCAAGAAAAAAATCAAGAAAGACACAAATACCGATCTCTTACTCAGACTACTTATTTCTTTGGAGCCTTACATCACCAGCTTAAAGAAATTAAGAAGAGAAAATCGCGGTCGATTTTAATAGCAGTGCTGCAGTTGTCTCCGAGCCTCCATTACTCGGTGCTGCCGAAGGAGAGACTAGCAGCGAACATTATGAACATTAATTTATTTTTTTTTTCACTCAAATCGATTTTTTTACAATATTACTAATTTTATTTCCAGTTAAAATAGTTTCTATTTTCATTTTCATTATTAAGAACTTATCCACTTCAATAATTGAAGGTACATACCAAATTTTATGAAAATTGAGCGATTAGTTTTCGAGAAATGATTTTTGGCCTGCTAGACTAGCTAAATTACACACTGTGCGTCGGCAGAAATGTCATCGCGATGCCCGTTACTATTTAAGTGACATTGCAGAGCCAGGCAAGGAATACACATCCCCCCTCCCAACTAACCCTTTGCAGGTACATTGTACAAGCAGCTACCAGTGGCGTAACTTATAGCCAGTTAAGCATGGCTCTGTCCAAAGGTAGGAAACGTGCATTTAAAGAAGACTTGGAGGAGACGTATTTTTCTTGTGCTTATGGAAACAATAGTATAGGTTTATTGTGCTCGAAAGTTTCAAAGGGCATTTATCAATACAATATTAAACATCATTATAATGTAGTCTATGTCATAAAGAGCATCAGAAGATCACAGATATTTATGAACATTTTAAATCCAAATTGCAGTACGAAGGGCAATGGCAAAACGTAGTACATATGTACGATATGGTGCGATCATTCATTACAATGATAGATATCTGAAAATCAAGTATGAGGGAAAAATAGGTCCATCATGTCCCATGCTTACAATCTATTTCTGATAGTTCTGAATCAAATTTAAATACGAGTAATTATGTTCATCTAAATCTTAAAACAGATTTTCAACAACGGAGATTCGGTCATTTCAAAAATATTGCAAATGATTTCTTACTTTTTGCGAATCCTTTGACCATATACATAAACAAGGTTAAGCCAGAAATGCAGCAAGTAGTAGCTGATTTACAGAGTGATACATATTTACAAACAGAGTAGGCCTATAAAGACATGCGTGGTTTAAATTTCTTTAAAATTCTGTCAACGGAAAAATATGCTTCCGTTAGTTATTTGCCGCCAATATAGCGGCTATGTTTGGTTCCACTTACAGTTGCAAACTTTTTTTCAAAATTGAAACTTGCAAAATGAAAACAAAGATCGCGGCTGAAAGATGAAAGTTTATTCGCTATCTTGAGATTAGCTACTTGCGATTTAAACTTAGAATCCTGTGGCACCTTGAAAGTTACGGTACAGTAAATATGAAGTTTATGATGGCTGCACGCCACTGATGTCTGAGCGGGCCCTCAACCGTACCCACAAACCATGTGACGTCATGTGTTGCTGGTTGCATTGCCTGATATCATCGTGAATACAACAATTCTGTCGATGACTGATCTAGCGTAAGTGTACTGTGAAATTAAATGGTCTTCACGACAGATGAGAGACAGTTGCACTTGGAAGTGAAATGTCCTTGATGAATGACGTCATCAAGTACATAAAATAAATAGGTTAATGTATTTAGGAATGCTAATACTGACTAATAAAGGAGTATACTGCGCTCGTTTACAACAAACAACGCTGTGTTAATAACGGCCTCCCTCGGCTTATTTGGAAACAAGCCACTGTTTCTGTTATTAATTAGCCTGTGTTAGAATATTCAAATATCATAGTAATAACACTGATATTAATACAAAATATGTTTAAAGAAGATATCATAGACTGTAAATACAAAATTATATTCCAAGCCAAAACTAAAACACATTCTTCAATATATGTTTTGACTTTCTTAGTTAGTACCGAGTTCGGTGCTATTGTTAATAAATGCTACTGTATAGACTTCAGATTAGAATATTATCCCCCTCCAGGCATGTTCAGCGCGAGCAATTGTAGCCTAAACTAGGTGCAACTATGACGTAGAATCACATGCAGACACACGCTTATTGTACGTTCGCTCGGAGAAAAACCAGGGAAGGGGTGCAATAAGTGAGTAAGCTATCGAAGCAATGACTAAGGAAGCAGCGTTGCAACATCTACTGGAGTACGCAACTTGAACGTTTCACTTACGATCTGTGTTTATTTTTACTAAAAACATTTGAATGGTACACGGGAAAAAGGGCTCATTTCTAAATTTTAGAAAAGAGCTTTATAATCAGTGTAATAAACCTATTCTTCATCTGTACGGGAAGATTTCAGATGCCATATATTTCTCACAAGAAGCTCCTTCTTCCTAGCTTGACTTGCTCGAATGAAGGGCCTCATGATAATGTACATAGGGTGCCAATATCGCAATATCCGGAAAAAAATGCAATGATCCCCTTTTTCTCGTATGCCCTTCATTTGCCATTCTTGTTAGCCTATTATTATTATTATTATTATTATTATTATTATTATTATTATTATTATTATTATTATTCAGTATGCCGGCGAGCAAAGATCTGTGCCCGGTTTGTCGCGCTGCCTTCTTCGGTAGGCAGAAATTTTTGAAATGTGCGGGATCTTGTGATCAAGATATCATCTGGAGTGCATCAATCTCGGTGAGACGGAGCACAACTTGTTCATGGATGGAGGCATCTCTTCTTACAAATGCGAGTGCTGCGTAAGTGCAATGAAAACTTCCCGAGGTGACGATACTCCGGTAAGTTCTAGAAAGCCTGTTTCGCCTACAAAAAAAGTCATTTCACCTTCAAGGGAGCTCAACCTGCCGAGCCTGCCTTCAGTTGATTCATTCTCCGTTCAGGCTGAGACTGTTCGATTAAATAGTGTGAACATTCTTGATACAGCGAGTGACATATTGGAATACATAAAGAGTCTCCAAAAGGAGATGATAGAACTGAAGAATGATAATGCGGCTCTGAAAATTCAGATGGCCGAAATTTTGGTTAAGACAAATTCTAACGTACTCACTAATAAGGGAAATGTCCCTTCTGAATCAATTCAATATGAACCCAAAGTGGGTCAGCTGTCCAGTCAATCTGGCATTAAGAAATCATATATTAAAGTGTTATCCGAGAACGTAAACACTGTGAATTCCGCTGGGTCAGCGTCTTGTGGGATGTTGTCACACAATAGTACGGCGACTCAGCAAGAAATTAATTGTAACGATATTCAGGCCAATGTCTCATCTGGTAATAAGAATTCTGATGATTTCCAAATTGTAACACGTAAGAGGAATAAAAATCGCGAACACAGAGTTGGAACTTTGGTCAACAGTAAACTAGAAATGGCTCCCGAGAGAATAAAAACTAAATCTTTATTCATTTCAAGATTTAGTTCTAATGTTAATAAGTCCAACATTGAGGATTCACTAAAGAGTCAACTGAATGTAAGGTCACTTGTAGTTACAAAATTAAAAACTAAATATCAGACGTATTACTCTTTCGATATATCTGTTGACGTGAGGGATTTTGACTTAATAAACAACACCAATGTCTGGCCAGCTGGGTGTCTCATTGCACCCTTCTTTGGAAAATTAAAACTTGAGCAGCATTTTGCTCCTGCAACTACTAGTGTTCCAGTTGAATCTAGGGTGAATGCCTCTTAGTTTGACTTAACCATCTTACAATGTGCAATTCAAGTAATCATCTTGAAATATTTTATCAAAATGTCTGAGGTTTGAATACCAAGACTAACGAATTTTTCGAGAATATAGTGAGTAATAATGATGACATTATCTGTCTCACTGAAACATGGTTATCCGATTCAGTTCTAAATACAAATTTATTTCCAAACAATTATACTGTGTTTCGTGCAGACAGAATGTTTGTAGACCCTAATAAAACAAGGGGTGGTGGAGTCCTAATAGCGATTAATAACCATTTGCCTTTTACATATCGCCGATATGATTTAGAAATTATTAATGAATGTGTTTGGGTTGAAATTAAAATGGCTGATGGTTATAACCTGTTAATCGGAAATCATTACTTCTCACCTGATACAGATCATAATCATTTAAAATCTTATCTCAGTTTCATTGAGAAAAACCTTGACACCCATAATTTTAGAATCGTCTTCCTTGGGGACTTCAACGCTCCTGGAATGGACTGGTCTACTGGATTTAATCTTAATGACATTCATTATTACTCTAAAATTAAATCAATGGATTTATATTCCTCGTCTTGCCTTCTTGGTTTAATTCAAATCAACTTAACTGTTTCTAGCAAAAATTTACTTGATTTGGTTTTCACTAATATATATAATAATTCAGTTAAACTCGCTGACCACTCTCTAGTTCCTGAGGACAATTATCACCCATCTATATCAATCGATCTTGAACTAAATTTATCGTTACCTGCATATTATCATAATAATTGCAATAATAGTTCCTACTTAAATTATTCTCAAGGTGATTACCTGAATCTCTATTCTATTCTAAAAAATTATGATTGGAACAGTATTTATCAGATCACTGATGCAAATCCTGCCACTAATTAATTGTCTCAAGTTATAAATAATGCTATATCTCTGTCTGTCCCAGTCACTTTTGTTAAAAAGTCACACTATCCTAAATGGTTTTCAAACAATTTACGTCAACTCATAAAGCAAAAAAATAAAGCGCATCGGAAATTTAAAAAATACAAAACCGATCATCATTATCAAATTTTTTCTAATCTTGGAAAACAAGTCAAAGCTATGATTAAATTGGACAAATTTAAATGGTTACAATCGATCGATGATAATTTAAAGAATGAACCAAATAAATTTTGGAAATACGTTGCGTCTTTTCGTAAAACTAATAATTATCCAACAGAATTATTAATAAATGGGGTTCACATCACGGATAAAATTGAAATTGTTAATGCATTTGCTAGTCAATTTAAATCTGTTCAACAAAATTGTAACTCTAATTTCATTACTTACATTTCTAATATTACTGACTGTTTGCCCCTATCTAAAATAACAATCGCTGATGTAACTAAAGCCATTAAAAAGATGAAGCCTAATACATCTAAAGGTACTGATAACATTCCTAATTTTATAATTAAGGGATGCTCTGATATTCTCATACCTGTTTTAACTTATTTATTCAATCTTAGTTTCAAAACAGGAATTTATCCTTCACTATGGAAAGAAACATCTATTATTCCTGTTATTAAAAATGGCAATAAAAACAATATTACTAATTATAGACCTATTTATAACCTGAACAATTTTTCTAACATTTTTTTTTAAATTATACACAAACACATTTCATTTTATGTCAAAAATAAGATCAATTCAGCCCAACATGGTTTTACTAAAGGGAAATCTACAACTACTAATTTAGTTTCCTATCTCAATCTCATTATGCCTGTTGTCGAAACTCAAGGTCAAATTGACTCAATTTATTTTGATTTTAGCAAAGCATTTGATGTTGTTCCTCATAAAATTATATTAAACAAATTAAGTAATTTTGGTCTCTCCACGAACTATGTGAATTGGTTTGAAAACTATTTAACAGATAGACAATCTTGTGTTAGACTAGGTAATTCTCTCTCGGATCCATTTAATAGTTTATGTGGAGTCTTTCAAGGGTCTACTTTGGGGCCTCTCTTATTTTTATTATTTATAAATGACATGAGTAAAAGAATAAGTTCTAGCTTTCTTTTATTTGCGGATGATCTCAACATCCTTCTCAAAATCAGTAGTTTGGCTGATTGTCAAATTCTTCAAAAGGATATCAATTCAATTGCACTTTGGACTGTTGAAAACGGAATGAAAATTAATCAATCCAAAACTTTTGCTATTTCTTTCACACGTAAAACAATCTCCCAAAATTTTAATTATACTCTTAATAATGTCATAATTAGTAGGAAAGATACTATTAGAGACCTTGGTGTCTTACTTGATTCTGAATTATATTTCCACGATCATGTGCAATATATTTATACCCATTCATTAAGAATGCTCGGTTTAATTATATCTATAACTTATTCTTTTTCTACTCCTATGTGATTATTAATTTTCTACTATGCATTGGTCAGATCCAAGCTTGAATATGCATCTATAGTATGGAACTCTATTACTTCCACTGACTCGGCTAAGCTAGAGAATATTCAAAGAAAATTTATTTCACTGTGTTCTTATAGATTTTTACCTAATTCTGATGATTATAAATATGAAATTAACTGCAAATATTTTAATTGCTGTAGTTTATTTGCCAGACGTCAAGATCTTGATTACTTATTTTTTTGTAAAGTTCTTAAGGGTGATATTGATTGTGAATCTTTCCTAAGCAATATCAGTCTTCGTATTCCTGCTAAGGGTTTAAGATATCATAAAATGTTTTACAATAGAAATTCTAAATCTCTCTCTCCGGTCTGCAGATGTATAAAATATGCTAATTTGCATGGATCAAACTTGGATCCATTTAATGTGTAGTATATACTTTGAAGTTTTATATCAGTTTTCATTTATATCTTTTGTTTAAATATGTATTTTAATATTATTCTTAATAACTTTTATATCATTTTGTTATTTATTAATTTACTTGATTCCATCCTTTCATTTTCAAATACAATTACTTTTAATCTCATTATGCTATGTAGTTTAGTCATCCATTTTATCCCATCCATTCATTGTCATTATTGTCGTTGTATTATAATCTTATATATCTTTGTAATACTATTTTATATGATTCCATTCTTCATTTATGATTCCATTATTTCATTTGTAATTATCATTTTAATTAGTTGCCATTAATTTAATTATTTCTTTGTACTTTTATTGTAAATTATTGCTAATGTTTTTGTTATATTGTTTGTGCTGAACTGTAATTGGCCTCTGGCTGTTGTACAGCACATTAAATATAAGTAAATAAATAAATAAATAATAATAATAATAATAATAATAATAATAATAATAATAATAATAATAATAATTATTATTATTATTATTATTATTATTATTATTATTATTATTATTATTATTATCCCGCCAGTGAACGGGTCATGAAAAGTTAGCATATTTATTTATGTCATATTATAATAGTTTTATTCCCGTATACAGTTAACATCATAAATTTGTAAATTTCACAAATTTCAGAGTAGTATAACCTGTAATATTTGAGTAATATGTATACATCTTTTACAAATACAACAATTCGAAATATGTGCCTTGTGTCTTTTCTTGCACTGCATTTAAAATGATATCCAATACAGGAGATATGTGGTTGTTGTAACATTCATAAATGGTGCGGTTTACTACATCAAGTAAATTTCACAAATTTCAGAGTAGTATAACCTGTAATATTTGAGTAATATGTATACATCTTTTACAAATACAACAATTCGTAATATGTGCCTTGTGTCTTTTCTTGCACTGCATTTAAAATGATATCCAATATAGGAGATATGTGGTTGTTGTAACATTCATAAATGGTGCGGTTTACTATATCAAGTCCGAAATCCTTAAGTTTCTTGAATTTTGTGACTGTTTGCAATACAGTCTGAGTTTTCTTTTTTAGGAATGTTATATTCGGTTATATTGAAAGAAAATATTTTCTTCCCTAATGATCTTGAAACACCAGTAGCGCCAACAGTTTTCACAATTGGTGAATCACATATGCCTTCTCCTTCATTGGAAAACAGGTATAGATTTTTTAATAGTATGTGCAGCTTGTCTCTCTAATGAATGACCTCTTTCAACGGGAGAAGCACGAACATTGCAATTATTGTCGTCATCACTATGTTGTTCACTCTCTTCAACAGACTCCCATGGTCACCGCATATGTCACTAATTTTAATGTACCGGTACACTAAGAAAACTAAACAGATAATGCAAACTACGTGCCCTCCAAATCATGACAAAACTAGCAACCATGTGGTGTTTACTTCTGCGCGGGACGAAGGAAACAGCAGTAACTTGTGTGACCTTGTACGTCACTCTACCTCCAGCCCCCACCCTCTGGTTTTTCTCCGAGCGAACGTAAAATAAAGATATTCTACGTGACTGTTGCACCTCGTTTAAAGACTAGAAATGTCCGTGCTGAATATGTCTGCCCTACTCGCTACTGTTAACTGTGAAGCAAGCATGTTTAAACTTAACATAAACATAAACAGAACTCATTCACAACCAGTTTGTTGAGGCACTGCTAGTTTCCTTACAGGTACAGTAGGCTAAAACTTTGTATGGCAATCAAACTTAGAAAACTTTTGTAAAATAAATTAAACATTATTTTGCAAAACTTTCATGTGGAACATAACAGACTAAACTCAATACTTTAAAATTATAAAAAATACATAAATTAAATATACTTTTATGCATAACAATGGTAATCACTGCTCCAATGATTTTAAAGAAATATACAAAATAAGGACATAAATTAAATACACTTTTGTGTTTATCAAAACTAACGATTAGTGACGGACTTAAAAACACAAAATAAATAAATATATAAATTTAAATATGTTTGTACATAATAATATACTAAAATTAGTCATTGAATCACTGACTTTAAAATAGAAAATAAATTATAAATTAAATAATTTCAGTGTACAACAAACCTAATATTAGATTAATGATTAAAAAGAAATATAAAATAAATACATATATTAAATACAGTTTTAGATATAATGCGATAAATTAATAATTGGTTCACTGACTTTTTAAAAATAAAAAATTAACAGTTCTATGTATAATAGAAATAGTCTGACTGAAAAAAATAAAAATATAAATAAAATAAAATTGTCCTACACAACAAAACTAATAATTCAGTCCCTTTTGGGGAAGATAATGGTAACTATCAATTCCATTATTTACTTATATATTAAATTAAATTAAATTATTTTATTGAAAACATACTTTAGAAAACAAAATGAGATGATGTCTTCATTATAATGACAGCTGTTTTCATCATAGGTTTCTAGAATTTAAGTGATTTTGTGATTGGTGATATTACTCCTCCTTGTCCTCATGAGGAATGTTCTTGAAGCAGTTGTAATAAATGGGTGGAAAATATGGCAGTAAAGATATCAAGTCCTCATATCTTTCTTTGTACTTATGGGGATCACTACCTTAATCTTCTGAGGCAGAGTATTGACATTGAATCCGATTTGGCCTCAAAAAATCTGCAGGCATTTCATTAGGCACTGGCATAAAGTACCTATTGCTGATCTTTCCAAGTATCTATTTGTAGTGTTTACATAACTTTCACCATAATTTATTTTATTTTTCTGTCATTCTTCATCCAGTTACCAATATGCAGCCTCCTCTTACGTTTCAGAGGCGACTTTGGAACATATATATTCAGGTCTTCTCTTGATCTTTCAAAATATTACAAATTGCTGTGGGATAACATATTGAAACTTTAAGCAAATGTGGTGGTAACCAGCAGTTTACAGGCAATATAGTGCTATCCCTACTATAATAAAAACACATTGAAATAAATACATTTAGAATACGAGCATAATATTATCGATGACTAAAAAGTGATACCTCGTATCTACACGAAAGGTAATTTCGTTTTAATTTCATTATTATTATTATTATTATTATTATTATTATTATTATTATGTTCACAGAGTTGGACAGTTAACTAATATTTTGTCCTTCAGTAGATCTTGCAAAGTAGAAGTATACAGTGTCCTCCAAAAAAAAAAAAAGACATCTATTTTTTTTTTTTCACAGAAACTCCATTTAAATGTGGAAGAATGAAATTTTCTACTACAATATATCATCACAAAATTATAAAAAAAAATATATATATTTTTATACCGAATGTGAAATTTAAATGCTTACATATATGTAACGTCACCAAAAATGACGTTATTTATAACCTCATTGTTTTCGAGCCCTAGCGTGCCAGGACCCTAAATCATATATACCCAAGATAGGTCGGCCTTATAGGTTTTGAAGTTAACAACTTTTGTCAGGTTTACTACACTACCATCTAGTTGTTACTTAAGGAGTCACGTCATAATTCCCATTTGAATTGCATTAGCGACTATACTGCCATCACGTGTTCGATTACGGCGGACGGGTGGCGATCCTGGCGGTTGTTCTCTTCAAAAGTTCAAACGATTTTAAAATAGCGATGACCTATCTGTTACATATATGATCTAGGCTAAAACTTAAAAGCATTGTTGTGAGGATATTGTTGCGTTAACAATGTTTAGCGTTCGTGGGTCATTTTCTGTAGAGAGACTGAAGAATTTTAAGAGAGAAGTACAGAATGTCTCTAAGCTCTGAGGATTCGGCAATAGCAGTCGAACTTTTAATGAAGGTCGCAGCGTTGGTGAGATCCTGGGTACGTTCCGCAGCAGTATTCTTCGAAGTATAAAACGTTTCTTGGAGCTTAATACTCTTCGGAGGAAACCCGAATCAGGCCGTCCATGATCCACTTCGGCCAGGGAAGGCCACGAGTGGATAAATCTCACCCTCGGCTCTCTTCACTGCGCATGCGCTGTATGTGACAATGCTAGTGGGTTAGTTGAAGGGATATCTAAGTGATGTGAGACCGAGGATCTGAAATCATTGAAATCTTTTCACAAATTCCTCGGCCTCACGTTACTTAGCCTACATATCTCCTCAACTAACCCACTAACCTTCTGAGGTGACGCCGAGGAATATTATGTGAAAAGATTTAAGGGGACACTCAACTTAAAAATTGGAGAAAAAGTGTCATAGAAATGAAAAATTAAATTTCTACACCAATTTACGTGATAGAACTAAATCAATACGCAGAATTCTTCCCCTATTCATTGAGAAATCACAGTAAAATGCACCAAGCCAAAAAATAAAAAATGATAATTAAAAGTGATATTTCAATTAATGATTGATTAAAAATTGAAATATTTTTTATTTTGAAAAGTATTGGATCTTATGAGCTGAGATTTTGCATGTTACTTTCCATGTGTATATTAAACTTCTTCTCCAAATTTGAAAAAAGATTGGTCAAATAGGAAAAAAGTTCCAAAATATAGTTGAGTGTCCCTTTAAATGATTTAAGATCCTCGGTCTGACGTCACTTGCATATCCCCTGAACTAACCCACTAATCTTGTCACACACCGCACAGCTCCGAGTCCTGCGAAACCGAAACCTCACTGCTGTTGAGGCACGAAATCGCCTGCTATATTCCCTTTCACATAGACTGCCTCTGTTGTTCAGGTAAGGTCTGTTTTTTTTTTTTATCGATCTCATCTTCTCCCAATATAGTATAAATCCTCTTCTGAGAAAAAGGTCTGAATTAAACTTT
Organism: Periplaneta americana; assembly: GCF_040183065.1. Classification (NCBI taxonomy): domain Eukaryota; kingdom Metazoa; phylum Arthropoda; class Insecta; order Blattodea; family Blattidae; genus Periplaneta; species Periplaneta americana. Next base: position 89,285,546 of record NC_091119.1, read on the forward strand.
GATAACCACCATCATTGGTAATTTCACGACATTGTATCAAATGCGCGATTGCCTATTGGCAATGAAATTGAGGTAGCGGGATGAGTCAGAATTTATCATGGGATTATCTGTCATTCGCCTTTCAAATGGCTAGAATCTATACTAAACAATCAGCCCTAGCATGATTGGAATCCACACTCGAGTGTTTGCAACCTCAGGGCATGAGTCCAGCTCGTCAACGGCTAGACCACGCTGTTGTCTTTTTCGTCGTTGCGCTTTGGATTCGTCTTGCTAAATCTCGTGTTCTTTAGCATTGAAACTTAATATAAACTGAGATTCTCGCGCTGTAGTTGTGTTATCTGGGGCGTCATAACTTGGCTTCGTCTCTTCTTCCTCTTCTTCTTCTTCTTCTTCTTTTTCTTCTTCTTCTGTGGCTTCACGGCCTTGTAGCTTAGTCCTAGTCTACGATTGCGGATAACTAAACCCCCTTGAACACTTTTAGTCTCCATCACTTTACCTGCAGGATTCTCAGATCTGCAGAATTTATTGAGCTCGTAGGCATAGGTTTCCTTTTGCAATCTTATCTTGTATATATTAATATCCGCATTTAGTGTGCATGGTCGTTTCCTTGGGACAGTCCGGCTTATATCTTAGGACTTCTCGACAGATGTGTTTACAGAAGTAGAATTGTCAACCCTGCAATCTAATTCCCAAGCTGGAGGACCAGGGACTCTTCTTTCAGTGTAAATATACCTTATTTATTTGTTTATTTCTTTATTTATTTAGTTATTTGTTTGTATGTTTATTTGTGTGTTTTCTTGCTTGTTTGTCTGTCTGATTTCTTTTTTATTTATGTATTTATTTATTGTATTAATGTCATGAGCATCGAGAGTGATGCTATAGACAGTTATGAAATATAACTGTAGAAATAAATGGAAATAAAAGATAGAACACATACATGGAATATAAAAATAAAACCAAAATAACATAATCAATATAAATTACTGAAAGTATTTGTATTTAGATCTACAAAAGAGTCGAAACATTTTTTCATAATATAAAAGGGATTTTCTGTTAGCCAAACTTGGAAAATATTTTAAATCTGTTAAAATGTACAACATGTCCTTGTTGTGGCAATTTATTGTACATGTCATGTGTAACCGAGCTAATATTAATATTAATTTGCTCAGTCTAATATTAATAAGAAAGATAATTACTGTGAAGTTCAAACCTATTACTATAATTTTTAGGGTTTTCTTAACACCTAATAAACAACCAAATATAGCCCGCTTTAAGACGTCAGATTCTCGCCTTCACCCATCCCCTCTCAGTGCAGGGTTTGCTGATAGCTTTGACAATAAATTATCAGCTATATAGCTATTCCTTCTCGACATCAGGGGAACTCTCTACAACGCATTACCAGCCATTCACTTCTTGCTTTCTCAATCGGGTTTGAGACCGGCTACATGTATTGGCTTAAAAGCACTGAATGAGCTCTTGTTCGACTCCTCATGGGGGAAGAAATTGTCTTATGAAACCTCGATCAGTGTATGGCTCCGGTGCCGACCTAGCATCGTGATGAATTTGGAGAGCTAAAGTGGGTAGCGAAATCAGGTTTCGTAAGCCTGTTATGGCTTCTGGGAATCATCTCGCTAATCACGTGTTAGTCTAGTACTGGTCAGATGAGCTTTCACCTTAGCTGAGGATTGTGGGCGTGAGGCTAGCAGTCGGCTTGTAGACCTTGGTCCTGTATGGGCTGTCGTGCTACGGCTTAATATTTTTATTGTAATTATAGAGTTTTATATTCTGTCCAGGTACTGTAAAATTATCAATTTCTACTGTACACCATTATATTTAAATTAACATTTTCAAATCTTACCTGAATTTTCACTTTGTCTCAGATCTCGAACGGATATTCCAACTGGTGATTTCTTAAAGCGTATTTCTGTTACTTGGCTCCTTCATCAACTATTTTTAGTCACTGCCGAAGTTTTCTCCCCATATATCAACATGAGCACCAATATTGCCTCATTTTAAATCTCTTCCAACTGTCCAAAACTTTAAACTCCGTTTCAATTTCTCATATAAGCTAATTTACATCGCTACATGTATGAAGCTACTAACTTGCCCCACTGTATTCAAATCTATTACAATTTTGAATCGTTTAGGATTGTCGCTATGAATGTTATTGCATGTACTTTTCTGCTCATATATTTAAACCCAGCTACTAGCCTATCTGTCACAGTCCATAGGCTGCTTTTGCAATTGATCTTCTGAATTAACAATAATCACTTGATCGTCAGCAAATAATAGACAATTCACTCTCGTATCATCAGTGAGTGACATTTATGTTTATAAATAAGTTAGCCAGTATTTTGAATTGTTTATCCATTTCACATGGATTATCGAGCAGAAGCTGTCGAAAATAAATTTCATATACCTCGATGTGCGTATTCCAAATGCAATTGGTGTTCTGTATGTACACATCATCACTAACATATCTGAAACTGTATGATTCAGGAAGTTTATTCAAATATTGCTGACACAGTGCTTTTCCTACGTTCTTAATTACGGCTTAATACCTTCCGAAGGAATGCAGTGTGTAGCGTGTTGTAAATTTATAATTTGTATTGTAAGTAACTCCGAGGAAAAAGTTGACATGATTGTTGTTGTAAATAAAATGTAATCAATCAGTCAATCAAACACACAAACAAAGAAACAAACACTCACTTACTCACTCACTGACTCACTCAATAAATCATCATCATTATCATCATCATCATCATCATCATCATCATCCTTAATTTCGTTGTCTTTTTCGTAATTATCATGTTGTTCTGTTCTCATTGTTCTGTTTATGAACTAAAATCGACATTCACAAGTTTTATATCGTCTTGGTTCTTGTGAGTATTTTAACATAAAAAATATTCACACAAATTCTAAGGCATCCTGCCTAGGACCCGCGTTACGGAATGCGCGCTGGTTCGAGCCCTCGTGAGGGAAGAAATGTTCTCATGTAATTTCGGCCAGTGTATGGGACCGGTGCCCACTCAGCATCGTGATGCACTTGGGGAGCTACAATAGGTAGCGAAAATCCGGTTTCGCAAACCAGCTATAACGGTTGGGGGGATCATCGTGCTAACCACACGATACCTCCATTCTGGTTGGATGATCGTCCACTTCTACTTTGGCATGTGGACGTGAGGCCAGCAGCCGGCTGATCGATCTTGGGCCATAGATTTACTTTACTTTCAAGAGGATTATACACTGCCTATAGCTCAGTAGGAGAAACAGAGAAGAAAAATTGAAGCCGGATTCGCAGAATATAAGGCAGAAATACGAACACATAATTTACATACAAAATTATCAGTGAATAAATAAATGAGTGAATAATTGAATCAGTGTATATTAAACACCCTTAATCATTATCGTCACGGCTGGGGGAATCAATGTGCTAACCACACGGTATCTCCATTCTTGTTGGATGATCGTCCACTTCTACTTTGGCATGTGAACATGAGGCCAGCAGCCGGCTGATCAGTCTGGGCCCTTCAAGGGCTGTGGTGCCACGGATTATTATTATTATTATTATTATTATTATTATTATTATTATTATTATTATTATTATTATTATTATTATTATTATTCATTGTCGTCGTCATCATTGCCACCAGAAGGAAAGATTTTTTTGAGTCTTACAAAATTCGAATGTTTATGTTGCTTCCATTACTTTTTAGATCTTTCATAGTATTGCCTTCTTTTAGCCGCGTTGGCGACCACCGGGAACTGGAATTAAAATCTCGGAGATGGTGGAGTTGTATCTGTAGAGGACAAATCCAAGTTTGTCAGGATTTTTCTTGGGTTTTTCCCCACGTCTCCCTCCAACACATTCCACAATTGCCCTTCCATTATTATCTCCGTCTCGAAGAACGAGACATCTTTTGTGTTTATGTGACGTCAAATCGATCGTCGTCCATGATGGGTGTTCCTCGCGTTTTGTTAAAAGATTAGCAAATGGCAGTGGTGGTGGATTTTAGATGATTCTTAGATCTGTATAGGAGATGCCGGAGTCTTCAAATTCTTTCTTTCCTAATGGGGACATGACAACTCGTATATAGATTATCTGTGAGTACGGTAGACCACCAGCAAATGTACAGTATACAGACTTTATGGCTGTAAAAGAATGCGTAATATGGAGGATGGTGGGGCCGACTTAGCCGTTCGCACAATCGGCTTGCAACTCATTATATCGCGGGTGCACAAAAATCCCCGATAAGCACCTTTAACCTCTATCCTCGTCCTTTAGATCTGTAATGTAGAGCAAGTTTGGATAATTGGTCATTGTTCATCTTGCCAGCATGCTGAAGCAATTACGTTTCCATCTCTTTAATTATTCTCTTACGTCGGTGCTCCTTTGATCATCCAAACGTATGAATCGTAAAAGCGGTCGTAAGAAGTGTATATGAGTTACTCCCAGATATCGACACCATTTTATAGTGTACCTACATTCTTGATCTCAATTTCATATCTAAAATGTGCTTTCGGAGACAATATAATAATAATAATAATAATAATAATAATAATAATAATAATAATAATAATAATAATAATAATAATGGTTTATTTTAATTGGCAGAGTTAAGGCCATTCGGCCTTCTCTTCCACTCAACCAGTATGATAAAAAATTACTACAATGCTATCAATATAACATAATTAATACAATACAATACAATACAATACAATACAATTCAAAGAAATATAATACTACAAATACAAGACAATATAATACATAATTAATATAATACAATGACAATTCTTTTCGTCTTCACAACACCAATAAAATAATTATGTAATAATAATAATAATAATAATAATAATAATAATAATAATAATAATAGTAATGATGGAGTCTAAAAACCCGCTCCCACTCAGTGGAATCGAATCGAACAGAATTTCTCTTCACAATGTATTTAAATGGAAAATAGCAGAAAGTGGCATGTCAAATCGAACCGAACGGAATCGAATAGAATAGAATTCATGAGCTAGAATAATTCCACTGCTGGAACAGAACTTCTTGTTTCAGATATGATCTATGTTCTCGTGAAGCCTTCGTGAAAAAAAAAATGAGCCATATACCTACATTTTTGGTAGCGTAATTTGCTTATTTAAAGTTACTGTTGAATTAGTACGTTATACAGAAAATTACAATTCAATAATATACATTAAGAATATTTTTTTCAAATTATCCGCTATTGTATGACAAAACACAAAAGTCTAGTATATACAGTCACGAATCTCAGTACGTAGGGAATATGCATAGTTGCTAACCACTAGGATCGCTACTATCACCTCATCACAGACAATGCGAAATAGTACCGGCACAGTCTATTGTTCCTAGTACCCTCACAATTCAAGCTTCGTGACTGTAATATACTAGACTGTGATACTACTATTATTTCCGTGACAATGATTAAAGCAAAGTAAGTAAATTAATGAAAACATCAGGTAAAAATTAAAATCCAAAGAAGCGCTATAGAACGAAATTTTGCTTAGTCTCCCAGAATACGCCGTATAGTGAAATGAAGTGAACATTCTTCATGTGTATCTCTAATTAAAATATCATGAATCCAGTACTTCCTTTTCTTGTTTTGGATATATATTTCTACTCTTTTCCCATGTATTGTGTGTCCCTATCACTACGGCATGGCGCGTCGTCTGGTTGCGGATAGAGGAGACGGCCTCCAGATATGGAGGTTAGCTGCGAATATGTTGAATAAGCAGTCGTGGACAGCCGATAAGGGGTGGTCCTCCAGCTTGGGGGTTGAGCGAAGGGCTAACAACCCATTACCGTAAAAAGCAGCTTGTTACGAATCCATACAATAATCCTCGGAATGGGACTGATTATCTGGCACGACCACGGCAAAGGAATAAGGTTATAGAGAATGGGTTAATCTTGCACAGGATAGAGACAGATGGCGGGCTTATGTGAGGGCGGCAATGAATCTTCGGGTTTCTGAAAAGCCATTTGTAAGTAAGTATTTCTACTCTTTCTACTTCTTTACATAACTGTGCTCAAGTCATTATGCGATTTATTTTAAACTGCAATACGCTTCCGTTCGATTTCACTAGATGTGAGCGGCGACAGACATTTCGTTTCGATTCCGCTAAGCGGGAGCGGGCTTTTAGTTTCACGCTGATAACATTTTAAGATTTATATTATTAATTTCATGTATTTTGTTAGATCATTGTAGTTTGATATCGGTACCATAAATATAACTCTGTAAGTTTCCTAAATAATGTGAAAGTGAATACGTGTTACATAATTCACTTTATTAATTTGTTTTGACTTTCAGTAGACTCTTCATACATCCATTGATTCCGTCTTTTACGTAAATATTTTCATACAATACACCGTGTCCCTAAATCAAGGCTTCACAAATGCTCAACATTGCAGGCGCGCAAATAGCCGTGCAACGGTGCCATGCACGGTGCAACGAGGTAAGTACTGCTGTGAGGCATCCAAATACATCTTCTGTGATTATTGCAAAGTCTAGGGGGCTGAACAAGACGGCGGAGCCTGAGTCGAAAGATTACGCGGATTAGCGATCGATCGTTTCTTGTTCTAACCTTCAGAATAGTGTTGTTTAGATAAATAAAAAATACGTTTGTTATGTTTGGTTAGGCTACATTAGATAAATGAAATTTTCTGTTGGCACAACATGAGAAGATAATTGTTTGGTATCGATCACTGAACGGCGCTTAACTTTGTTCACTTTAAATCTTACTCAATTTGTATGTGTGAACGATTTTTTTCTGTCCTCAAGTGTACAAAAATAAAATTACGGTCGAGTATTTCAGATGCTAATTTAAACTATATTCTCAGGGTTTCTGTAAGTCATACAATTGCTCCTGATATAACTGGTACCATCGCAAAAAAAACAACGAAAGAAACATTAATGGACTATGTTTTATGTTAATTGTTGTGTTTATGTCAATAAAAAAAGCATTCAAGTTACCTCAACACACTTCCTGTCAGATATTACTTAATAAAAAGAAGAATTGTAAATATATATTTATGTAACTTACATTTATTTCGCCGTTACTTATACACTTTTCACTCACACCCCTCAATATTGTCTTGTCAATGCACGTGCAAAGTGCATTGCGCAGTGCAGTGCACTCTGTGAAGCATTGCCCTAAAATAACACTGAACAACAAATTTTTACTTTTTGTCTTGCTCCGAAATATAAATACTGTAGGTGAATACTACTAATATGTGTGCCCTAAATCTGATTTAAAATCCAAAATGCCCTATCACGTACCATTTTACGGGGAAAATTAAGTGAATTTTTTTATGACAAAACTTGTTTGTTTTTAATTTTTCGCTGCTACTGATAAAATTACAACACACTAGGGATTCAAAATTCCTCATAATACTTCAAAAAATGTATACTGGATACAAAAATGATGTAACATAGTTTAAAACACAACAGCAATAAAAATATTTCATGCACATAATGAGAAGAATCTCGGAATTTGAACTTACATTTAAAATAATTTTCTGGATGACTTCTGTTTATAACTAGACCCGGGACTGTATTTTACAAAGTACTAACAATAGTGTGCAAGCATGCTGGATGTTGATCTTCCTTTATATCACCTTCCCATTTCAGATATTTCTTGATGAAATCTTTCCCCATTCTCATCGTTTACCGCTCCAAAGTTAGGAGGAAAGAAATCCGAATGGGAACGTAAAAAGTATATTTTGAGAGACATATTACACTCCATTTTGTCATATGCACTTAACATGATTTCCACAACAAGTTCTATGTAGTTCTCTGCCCTAGAATTTCCAAGGAAAAGCGCGCCATGCCATTCTTTCTGTAACTGAACGTTTTTCTTCAAACAAAGGATCAGCCATAACTTTGTGAATTTGTGGACCGATGAAAATGCCCTCTTTCAATTTTCCTTCACTCAAACTGGTAAACTTTACCTTTAAATACTGAAAACCACACCCTTCTTTGTTCATTGCACAGACCTCACTTTGAACTGTTATGAAATTTACTTAATAGAAGGGGCCAATATCTGTTTATTCATTAGAAGTACAAAATAACATGCTAACAACCATAATAAACCGTAAATAAGTCATAAACTCATAAAATACATTAGCTTTTGTTTTGGTTTATACCCCCAACCAGCGCCAGATGTTTCCTGGGGGAGCGCTTATCGAAAAGTGAAATCACAGTATATCTTAAAAACCTTACGTGATACGAAGAAAAGAGATGCATTTTCGGATTCAGCGCACATCAAACTAAAAGAGACACATTATTTTAAGTCGGAGCAAAATTAAAATTCTTGTTGTTCAGTGTAATTATCGAAGTTTTAGGTGATTGGCGCAGCTTTACAAACGAAAGTGGATGCGTATTATTTTCGTGTAATGAAAGAAGAACTGTGAATGTTTCATATCCTGAGCACAGCGTTTTTGTTTCTCGTCTTTATTGCGTCACAGCGTTAAATTTATAATACGGTGACTTCCATGCATCATTTTGTGTGTTGCAGTTTGCGAAGTTCGGTTCCGTCGTTACTGTAGGCCTACAGCGAGCTTTCCGACGGCAATTTGGAATTGATCCTCCGTCCGATAACAACTTTCGTCGATGATATAGACAGTTATAACAACTGGATGTATCTGTAAAGGGAGGAGTTCAGGACGCCCACGAGCGTCAAACGAAAGAGTCGAGAATATCAGAGCAGCATTCGTACGTAGTCCTCAGAAATCTGTGCAGCGTGCCAGCCGTGGGCTAGAAATGCCTCATACGACAATGTGGAATGTGCTACGAAAACGGCTGCATATGCGGCCTTACCGTTTGCAGTTACTTCAATTCCTAAAGCCCTACTAGCACGCACCAAATTCTGCATGGAAATGCAACATGTACTGGAAAATTATGACAATCGATTTATTTGTTTTGTGTTTAACGATGGAGCAAGTTTTCATCTCAGTGGCAAGGTTAATAAACATAATGTGCGTAACTGAAGGACGGAGAATCCACGTGCAATAGTGCAACATGAAAGGGATTCTCCAAAGGTCAATATCTTTTCTGCCATGTCCCAATGAACAGTGTCAGACATTTTATACCTGAATATGTCGCAGAATTATATTTTCCCTCAGCTGAATGAGCTCATACCCAAGACTTCATTTGGCAACAAGACGGTGCTCTTCATTTTCTTCATAATGTGCGGGATTGGTTGAACGATGTTGTTCCCCAACGATGGATAGGACGTGCCGGTCCGAATAATACGGTTTTTTCCCGATGTCCTCCACGGTCTCCCGATCTCACACCATGCGATTTTTTCTGTCGACGTATGTGAAGGACCGTGTGTACGTACTACCGCTACCTGTCGACCTGCCAGATTTGAGAAGAAGGATTTGTTGCTGACCTGACATGCTGACCAACGTTTGGAACGAAGTCGACTATCGGCTAGACGTGTGCCGTGTAACGAATGGTACTCAGAACATTTATAAAGTACAGTATGAAAACTCGGAGCGTTCCTCTTTAATCTCATGTAATGTTTATTTTTATATATCGCAAATAAGAGAAATTAAACAACTTTGAATCTCCGATAATCATTTAGGGACACGGTGTATATTTGAACAATTGGAATTTAGCTTGTTTTGATAATTCAGCTTTATAGACATATCAAATGCAGTCGATTGCGTAATGTTATTTATTGTATTAGAAGTGTAATCGGAACGAAATGTTCCTTAAATTCTGATTACTGCGATTTGCATATATATCAGCACAATAAAACGTGTATAAAACCCTTGAATTTTTAACAGAATAAATCTAAGTTGACAAAGAAATACATTAAGCAAATTCTCCTAGTTCTATATTGTTTAACATTATATTGGACAAAACAATAAAATTGAAAGTAGGTCTGGACACCACATACTATTTTACTGCACTGTGAAGCTAAGAATCTATCATTTTTAAAATGTAATATCTTTACTTCTATGAAAGTTAGGTCTCTGACACTTTTACTGTTTATTAAACACATATTTTTCACTATAGAAATGTGGGAATGAATTCCCTGATGGTATCTGTTGATGATTACCAAAATTTTAAATTATGAAGTGCATAGAAAACAACATTATATAGGTATCATTATTTCAGAAACCATTAAATATAGAGTGATAAATTTTTGCATCTACTGTACATACATTTTATAGATCTCTGCCTGGTTGACGGAGTTGGTATAGCGCTGGCCTTCTATGCCTTCTTTAAGTGTGCTTAAATGCGACAGGCTCATGTAAGTAGATTTACTGGCATGTAAAAGAACTCCTGCGGGACAAAATTCCGGCACGTCGGTGACGCTGATATAACCTCGGCAGTTGCGAGCGTCGTTAAATAAAACATAACATTTAACATTTACAGCCAGCGAAGACATATGACAGTATTTGTAACATCATCGAATTAACAAGATATTGAATAAAAATTAGCATAAAAATTGATATGTAAATCATAATATTTTTAATAATTAATCTGAATACAAAAATTAAAAAAGCTTCACCAGCTATGCAAAATAAGCTGTGGACAACAACATATAAAATTTAGGACCTTATTTGAGTATTTGTTTCTGATATAATCATACCTATATACAGTATGTTGAAACATTTTTTATTTGTTTTCTGTACACTTCATAATTTAGAACTCTGGTAATCATAAACAAACACCCCAGAGGATTCATTCCCACACTCTTATAATTGAAAAGATACGTTTAATAGATAGTAAAAGTAGTGTTCTTTACCAGAAGTGAAAATGTTAAATTTAATATTATACGTTTTTAGCAACTAAATGCGATAAAATTACTATTTAATACCCTTAATCATTATGGAATGGCACACAACTAAATAAGAGTAACAAGGATTATTATTAGAGGAGGAAAATTCGCTCCGGCGCCGAGGATCGAACCCGGGTCCTTGGTTCTACGTAGCAAGTGCTCTAACAACTGAGCTACGCCGATGTTCAATCCGCAGCATCGGATGGAATCCCCCTCCTCCAGTGTTTTTCCCTTTGTGGCCTGACTCCGAGTTCGACATATTTGTTGACATATGAAGTCAACTGCCATTAAGGAGTGCGCTCAATTGAGTGATTTGGTGGCCGGGATTCCACAGTATTATGCACTGTTGGGCTATGAATCTACGTAAAGATTAATTTGTTCTTCCTACAGAATATATCTCTTATGGTAACAAAGGTTATTAAAGAAGAAAAATTCGTTCCGGCGCTGGGGATCGAACCATTGAGCTACGCCGAAGTTCAATCCACAGCACCGGATCGAATTCCCTCCTCTAGTGTTTTTCCCTTTGTGGCCTGACTCCAAGTTCGACATATATGTTGACATTATATTAACATAGATTGAACTTCGGTGTAGCGCAGTGATTAGAGCACTTGGTACGTAGAACCAAGGACCCGGGTTCGATCCCCTGCGCTGGAGCGAATTTTTCCCCGCTAATAACCTTTGTTACCATAACATATATTTTTTTACATCATATATATTATATATGATGTAGAAACAACAAATTAATCTTTACGTAAATAAGAGTATGTTATGCAGATGACGTCATCCTGATCGGTAATAATGAAGATGATTTAAAGAGATTACTGCAGAGTTTTGTAAAAAACATAATAATATTCAATATGCAAGTTTTAAAGAAGAGAGAAAAGGCTTGGTTAATCTACAAAAATTTCGAATGTAAATTATAAATAGAAGAAACAACAGTACAGCACGTTATGGGATTCAAGTATATAGGGGTCGAAATATCCTGCTTTATGTAAAAGTTATAATATCAGGTAAGGAAAGTAGCTGTAACATCGAGATGAAAGAATGAAAGAAATAAGAGGAAATGGGATGAGAAGCAATTAAATGGTACGTGATTGCCCCATCCTTGCTAGGGAATTTGTGGCTGTGGGAAAGAATCTATGTGAGTTTCTAGCTAGTGTTCACTTGCCTCATTCCGTCTTTCTTCGTTACGTTAAAGGAACTTAGAGAATTTTGAATTTAAAAAGCCAGAATGGACGTGACCTAGTATGTACCACACAAGACAGGGCAATATCGCCAATTACAATTCGCAGCACACCAACAGTTGGGTAGGGTCGCCGAAGATGTTATGAGCCTGGACAGAGAGAGTGGTGAGAGGCAGGCGTCGCTATCCTCGCTACACAAGGGATTCGAGTTATTTGACTATGAACATCGGGATGCCTGCGGGATGTGATATGAATAAATAAATATATACGAACAGAAAATAAGATTAGGATATATGAGAGTGCAGTAAAATACCACTACTTATGTTTGTATTAGAAACACGATCCAAGACCAATAGAAAATAACAAAAATTGAGGATTAAGAACAATAATTAATAAGTCTGTAAGTGATAAGATACCAAATGAACAAATAAGACAAGCCACAGGTGTAGGCTAGTCGACGGAAGCGATTGCCTACCGATCTCGAATTGCGCTCGGGCGTGGGTTTCATTTCCGCTTCGGCTGATTAGCTGGTTGAGTTTTTTCCGAGGTTTTCCCGTTATACCGTAAGGTAGTCTATGGAAAATCCTGGGCCTCATCTCGTCAAATATCATCTCTTTATCACCAGTCCAATCGACGTTATTGAATATAACTGAATTAAATTTAAGAGGGGGAGGACTATAACAGCCCTTGCACCGCAACCTAAAAGATCTACTGGGCATCCCCGTCATAATATTCGATCAGTCCAATAGTTTGATGTTCTTTATGAACTGGATCAAATTACGGACTGGGACAGGTGATAGCTCATCAAGCTTTAGAAAATGTTTTCCAAAGATGAGAGCTCTTTGATGGGCGAGTGCATTGCAGTGGCACAATAGACGAGTTACTGTCTCATCTCCCTGTGAACAACGAGTACAGGTTGGGTTGATATTATGTCCCATTCTGTACAGGTCCTTCTTGAGGGCACAGTGTCATGTAAGAGATCCGAATGCCAAGCGGAGATGTTTCTTGCTCAATTTTAACAGGTCAGTTGACCTCTTTTTATTAAAATCTCTTGTGAGGGACTTTGAGTGTCTACAGCCCTCACTTGAGTTCCAATAGTTTTTGTGTTTTTTGAGAGCCCAGTCCCTGATAACCTGCTTTACTGGTCTTAGAGATAGTTCTAGCACAGACTCAGGTCCTATGAATGGGATCTCGGTTCCTTTCTTGGCAGCCTCATCTGCTCTCTCATTACCTCGAATCCCTGAATGTCCCGGCACGCATTTCACTTGAACTGTGTTATGTTCAGCCAGTATCATGATGGACTCCTGGCACTCCAATCGACGCTAAATAACAGTAGTTGATATAAATGAGATAACAGTGTAACATCCAAGATAGAGGGAAAATTATGAAAAAAAAGAATGGGACACTCATGCTAACAGGATATATTATGTTTGCATGCAAAGGGTAGTTTGGGATAACATCCCTTTGTGTCGACGGAAAACTGGAAGGCCTCCAAAGCTGGTCACCACCATTACCAGGCGTAAGCCATAATTAAAGAAAATCAGACATAACGTAAATGAAGGTGGAAGAAGAAGAAGAAGAAGAAGAAGAAGAAGAAGAAGAAGGGTTTCGTTTGTATATTCTTCCTCTTCATTTTAATCGAAAATATTTATGTAAATTAATCATAGTAATTAACTTCAAGGATTAGACCATTGTGAACTCCCTCATTCTCCCTCTCAATAAAGGTTCACAACTAACGGGTACTTTACTAACGTGGTTAGTACTGTCCATGGTTTTTGTTTAATACAATTCAAGAAAGGAATTAATAATAATTATCTTCTGAGTAAACCGTACATAATTTTATGGAACTCTATCCGTAATCGGCATAATCTTAACTTCATAATATCTGACACAGAATGGTATGAAGTTACTGAATTTTCTTTGCTCGGATAATATAAACTTTTTTTTTTTTTTCAGTTAGCTGGTTTGAATCGTCTCTTCTCCAGGGTTTTGTTGCTCGCTTACGATAAATGTTTCCTGGAACAGTTAGCACAGGCCTGTAATTTAGCAGGAACAGTGCCATGTTGGCGGTTTCGGGGAATGTGTGAACTGGCTGCAATCGCTTAGCTAGCAAGAAGCGTCTCGCCGCGGCATCCGGACGCCAGCGCCGCGGCGGAGAGGGGACTTCGCACTGTTTTGTTGCCTACCAGTTTGTACTGACCCAACTCCACGATTAATTGTCGTTGCAATTCTGTCTTGTTCATGTCTACCGCAAGGCTCAAGTTCCGGACAGATTGATGTCATCATATACATTGTAAGTAAATGTAACGATTGAATATATATATATATATATATATATATATATATATATATATATATATATATATATATATATATTACCCAATGTGCGCACATAACTACGTAGAAAATGTGCAATTATTTTTACATTTTAATACCGGTATCTCACTTCCTTCCGCCACATTCATTTTTCTTGTTTTGCCTTCTTTCCTATTCCCTATCTTAGCTTTATCCTATTCTATCTCTTCATTTTGTTTGCTTCTTTTCTTTCTCTCACTAGAGGACAGTGGCTTTGCTTCCGAATCTTTCGGGTCGAGGCTAACTGCAAGGAGTTTTCTGATTGGCTTTTTTGATTGGGTAACCACCTTTATGTTGTTGATTCTTCTGTCATGTCTTCCTGATCAGGACTTTCTCCGGAGATCGACACTCGGCGTGGGTTGGATGTGCATCGGATTTGAGACGTGATCGACGGGCAGTGAATGCGCGTCATGCATCGTAGTAAGAAAAAATGTTATGTTTTATTTAACGACGTTCGCAACTGCAGAGGTTATATCAGCGTCGCCGGATGTGCCGGAATTTTCTCCCGCAGGAGTTCTTTTACATGCCAGTAAATCTACTGACATTAGCCTGTCGCATTTAAGCATACTTAAATGCCATGACCTGGCCCGGGATCGAACCCGCAACCTTGGGCATAGAAGGCCAGCGCTTTACCAACTCGCCAACCAGGTCGACTCGCAGTAAGAAGACCTGGGCCACGCGCTGGTAGTGATGTGACGTATTGGGGTCCCATTCCCCAATAAATGTCCATAAACCTTGGATAATGACCAGGATAAACTTGTTGGATTGTAGGTGTAGAATAACAACATTCCTTCACCTAAACAAGTAACAATTTATTAATATAAAAATAAATAAAATGATTTAAATAATGAAAACATAAATGAATATAAACCAAACACTTAAACGTACCTACACGCACATATATCACAATAAACATCCCAGTCATGGGATAAAACTGAAGCTTGTTCAACCATAATAACTGTCACATCCACGCAGGGGTCAAAACTAAAACTGACATATAAATATAAATCTGGAAATAACCAACTTGGCCAAGGCGCAAAGCCAGAGAGAGAGAAAACGGGAAATTAAATAACTCATTCTCATTCACTATACATGAAAAGTGACCCACTATACATATAATAAGTTAACCAACCAAGCTAGATATTATCTGAATAAAACCATGAAAGGAGAACCAGCTCAACAAGATGACTCTAAAATACAAGTCCACTGTCGATGCTGAGTATTTATTTTCTTTTATTTTATTGGGTTATTTTACTACGCTTTATCAACATCTAGGTTATTTAGCGTCTGAATGAAATGAAGGTGATAATGCCGGTGAAATGAGCCCGGGGTCCAGCACCGAAAGTTACCCAGTATTTGCTCGTATTGGGTTGAGGGAAAACCCCGGAAAAACCTCAACCAGGTAACTTGCCCCGATCGGGATTCGAACCCGGGCCACCTGGTTTCGCGGCCAGACGCGCTGACCGTTACTTCACAGGTGTGGACCTGAGTATGTAAAAGCATTAAAAACAGTGTACTGTAACTCACCAAACGTAAGACTCATAAAACATGTCCATCATGGCAAATCAGATATCAAGCGTAACCATATAGCAAAAGAGAGACACAAAATGGCTAACCATATAAAACATACACACAAAATGGTGAACGAAAGTGATTCCCAAAACCTATTAACCCGACCAGCATCAAACCTGAAACGCCTGTTACAACCCAGGTGGAGACATAACCCAATTTCTGCATCGGCTGGGAATACGCTCTTTCTTCACACGCGGCAGCAACTCTGCCATCTCCGCACGGAGAAATAAGAAGCATGTAGCAAACAGTTTCCATACTCCATCGGGCTCCGAAGTGGCTTTCAGGCAGGTAGAATCAAGATTCCTTTCCCGGATGAAGCACTCGCCACATGAAAACATGAAAACTGTTAAGAATATGAATCTACCAATATACAATGAGCTCTGCAACTCAGGGGTACACTTGTCTACCTGTATATAAAATAATTAATTAAAAAACCTAGTGGTGAAGATAAGAACTAAAACGCAGAGCCATCTATAAGAAGGAAAGGGAAACTAGATAGGAAAGGAAAGAAAACTACTCGTACAAAAGATCAAATAGAAAATAATGAATAAAAAAGGAAAACAGGAAGGGAAAATAGGGTGCCGAAAAACAATCGGCACAGTGATATTTGCGTCGGTCAGGTTGATCGCATAAGTACATTTTCTACGCTTGGAGTTACTCTGTTGGATTTTCTAATGTTATTTCTATCGTTATCATGTACGGTTTTTGTGAGAAATGTGCATCCTCCGACTCAACTTTTTAATTATTATTTTCTATTGGTTATTTTACGACGCTTTATCAACTGCTATCGTTATCTAGCGTCTAAATGAGATGAAGATAATAATGCTAGTGAGAAGAGTCCAGAGTCCAACGCCGAAAGTTGCTCTGCATTTGCTCTTAATGGGTTGAGAGAAAACGAGGAAAAATCCTTAACAAGGTAACTTATCCGAACCAAAATTTGAATCCGGGCCCGTTAGTTTCACGGTCAGACGTACGACTAAACTTATGAGCAAGTGAATTGAATGTATTTTCTGTTCTAATATTTGTGAATTAAGACTTTTACCCCGGACGCGAACATGTGTGTTCCATTATTAGACAATCTGGTTTTTTGTGAAAGAGTTCAGTCTGCTCGGAGTTAAGTTTAATTTATTGTAATATTTTTCATTTATTGAAGGGCGTGACTTTAACTTCTTTAATTTAGGGATCTAATTTATATTAGTATTTTGCTTTAGTTTTAATTTCTTTTCTCCTTCCCTTGCTAGAGATTGGAGTTATTTTATGATTATGCTTTTATACTTCTCACAGGGAACCAGAAGTCAAAAAACGAAACAAGTGAGATTATCATGATGTACCGAAGTGCATATGATATTCCCTTGCAGGAATTCTGCATTACCATATGGTGAAGAACGGGAAGAAGGGAGAAAAATTCTCTCCGACACCGAGACTAGAACCCGGATTTTTACTCTACGTGCTGACGCTTTATTCACCAAGCCACACCGGATTCTAGTTCCGATGCCGGATTGAATCCTTCTCAGTTTAAGTTGTACCTCTCGTTCCCCTTTGGTGGCCTACCCTCATGTAGGCCTACTGTGTCACAGACATAATCAGTAATCTTTACATGAAACCATGAGTCAATGTCAGGATAAGAGAATAAATATCAGAAGGAAGTGAAATTGGGAGAGGAGTACGTCAAGGATGCTCTTTATCACCTTACTTACTTACGGCTTTTAAGGAACCCGGAAGTTCATTGCCGCCCTCACATAAGCCCATCATCGGTCTCTATCCTGAGTAAGATTAATCTAGTCTCTATCATCATATCTCACCTCCCGCAAATCCATTTTAATATTATCTTCCCATCTACGTCTCGGCCTCCCCAAAGGTATTATTCTCTCCGACCTCCCAACTAACACTCTATATGCATTTATGGATTCGCCCATAAGTGCTACATGCCCTGCCAATCTCAAACGTCTGGATTTAATGTTCCTAATTATGTCAGGTGAAGAATAAAATTCATGCAGTTCTGCATTGTGTAACTTTCTCCATTCTCCTGTAACTTCATCCCTCTTAAACCCAAATATTTTCCAAAGCACTTTATTCTCAAACACCCTTAACTTCTGTTTCACAACCATACAGAAAGACCGGTAGGGTAATTGTTTTATAAATTCCAACTTTCAGATTTTTTGAGAGCAGACTGGATGACAAAAGCTTCTCAACCGAATAATAACACGCATTTTCCATATTTATTCTGCGTTTAATTTTATCACCTACCCTGTTCAATATCTACTTGGAGGATTTGGTAAAGAAATGTTTCAGCACATGGTAGGAGTAATAGTAGGAGGAAGAACAATAAAGTGCATAAGATTTGCTGATGATATAGCGTTGTTAACAGAAGAGAAAATGGTACTAAAGGATATGCTACTGGAGCTAAATGACAGCTGTGAGCAGTATGGGATGAAGATAAATGCAAATAAGGCGAAGACCATGGTCATAGGAAAAAAAAATAAAGAATGTAAACTTTGGAATTCTAAATGAGCAGTAGAGAAAGTGACAGCTTCATCTGGTTGAGTGTACTATAAGCAGTAACATAAGCTGAGCAGCCTGGAAGTCAAAAGGAGGATAGCAATGGCCAAGGAAGTTTTTAATAGAAAAAGGAGAATTTTCTGCGGACATCTGGAAAAAGAACTAAGGAAGAAACTAGTGAAGTGCCCCATCGCAGTGTGGCATTGTATGGGGAGAAACATGGACATTGCGACGAAGTGAAGAGAAGTGAATAGAAACTGATCAGGAAGAGGAAAATAAATTGGTTTGGTCAGTGGCTGAGAAACTTCCTACTGAAGGATACACTTGAAAGAATGGTGAACGGGAGAAGACTTCGAGGCAGAAGAATATATCAGATGATAGACGACATTAAGATATATGGATCATATGAGGAGACAAAGAGGAAGGCAGAAAATAGGAAAGATTAGAGAAAACTGGGTTTGTAGTAAAAGACCTGCCCTTGGGCAGAATACTGAATGAATGAATGAATGAATGAATGAATGAATGAATGAATGAATGAATGAATGAATGAATGAATGAAAAGTATTTTGTTCCAATTTCGCCACTTTCGTTGAATATCTCTTGGCGAAGATATAATTTATAATTGAGAGTCTCAATAAGAGCCTCATTAAAATAAGAACTGTTTGAATAATTCCGTTCAGCAAATAATTGACTTCCCGTCAGCTTTTCCTTAGATCATGTATAAACTAATGAAGAAAGTCAGGTATCTCGTAGCAGCAACGATTATTATATATAATAGTGTCTTGATTAGTTAGTCATACAAAGACCGTTTGCATATCGAACAGATTTATTGGAAACAGGTGCTTGGTTGTTGATGGAAGTACTACTATGAAGATGAACGTGAAATACAATTCCGGAAAAGGATACAAAATTTAAAGATATATAATTTCAAACTCAACGAGAAAGCATCGGTAAATTTAATCTGAGATTATGCCTCCACGATGGTCTAGTGGCTAAAGCGCTAGACAGACCAATTTACCGACAGAGCCTTTGCCCAGGATGCGCCATAGAAGACTAGTCTACTCGGTGAGATAGAATGATGATGGAGATTTATTGGGATGTTACAGGGGAACCGGAGCTCCCGGGAAAACTCTTGTGCTACATGGACCACAGGCTTGCTCAACACAAGTTATAAATCGGGAGTATGCCGAGGATCGAGTCCACCGCTGTGGAGTAATGGTTAGCTTGCTTGACTCTGAAACGAGCGAACCCATTTGGGACAAGTAACCTGATTGGATTTTTTCTAAGGTTTTCCCTCAATCACTTGAAGCAGAATTGCTGGGTACCTTCCAGCGTTGCACCTCGGACTCATTTCGTCTTCATTAGCTTCAATTAATATATAATCTTAATAGTTTCAGATCAACCAGAAGAACGTGACAGACGTGGTTCCAGGATTCGCCTACAGTGTCATTTGTCTGGTGTAGGTGCACAAATCTCAGGGAGTCGCAGGGGCTTCTGGAGTGTACTACGGCAGACCGGGAAGTATAGCTCCCTCGGAGAGATGGCGCCTTGGTGAGTTGCAAAATTTACGGTGGAGCGACGCAAGCACGAATGTGAATTGCGAGCAGATGTCATCTATCTGAGGAGACAGCGTATTAATAGGAAGACGAAAAGGCGTTTGCGACTTCAACAGAACTGGATGCCATAGCTGAATCGATAAAATGATACCAAACCGTGAATCACGTGTTTGAAGAACGGTTCTAAGAACTTCAAAATCATCCCAATGTAAGGAGGTTGCACAATAAGCTTGTCTGCGGTGCTTGCCTACGAACTTTTCTCCGAAGAAAATAAAAGTTCGAGAATCGAACCCGGGTCCACAGGATTATAAGTCCATTGCTCTAGGCACTAGATCACCGTGGTGCCTAGACTGTAATCCAGGATCCGTGTTGAAGTATCTTATAATAATAACAACGTAAAAGCGTTGTTCTTGTTGTTGTCGTTGTCGCCATTTGACTCTGATGTTGCCAAGAGTTACGTATGTGAAAATATGTAGCAACGTCTGTTTTACTTTACATGAAAATAAAATGATACTTATTTTTCATGAAAACTTTATTGAAAAAATATGCATTACAGTTGAACTTATAATAAAAACAAAACACATTGAACATGTATTCGGGGAGCCGTCCTGTGTTGGTCTCGACAATGATACTTTTGAAATAGAAAATTGTCAGATAATTATACAATTTTGCAACGTCCATAAACGTCATTGTTTTGTTTGTGACACTGATATTTCTCCTTGTACTTTGTACCACACACGGTACCTGTTTAATGAAAAATACATAAATTACTACTGCCACTGCTACTGCGCTACTGCCGCTGCTGCTGCTGCTACCAATAGAAAATACATAACCTTTGTTGCCGGTACCCCTAAAGCGAACTCCTGCCGATACTCCTGTTGCACATAGTACTGTAAGCCTCTTCCGACTTTCATTTGAATTAACAAAGTAGCCTACGAATTTGTTGTCAACATTTTAAAAATGAAAATTAGATTTCTCTCACTATACTTCCTGTATGATAATGTGTTCTTCCCTACCGCTAAACTACTCACGACACTGCTTGGTTCACTCCCCTATGTATGATTATTCCATAGTTATCATCGTGTTGTCTCTCATTTTTGTTTATCGTTTGAATGTTACATTACTTCTAACATCACTATACAGTTTTTCACATAACTTTTCTAGTGGGTAGGTGATGTTTATATAGGGTGATTCACGAGGATTTACCGTCATTTACGGAGCTTATTTTCGAAGACATTCTGAGCAAAAAAGTCATATAAGCATTTGTCCTAATCTCAGTATTTTCAAAGTTACATTAATTTGAAGTTGTTAGTAAAATACCCTTTTTCTTTAGTTTTACGGGTAAGAAAATTTTACAAATAGAGAGTGAGCTATTCAGAAGTGTAACTTTAATTGGTTAGTGTTCTGAAGCTAAAATTGTGTTGTTAATTGCTTTGTACAGATTTTATTTTTCAATTTTTAACTGAAAATGACATTATTCTTACAAACTTATGACAAAAATTGTTACAAATCTTACGACTTTAGGAACTTGATTCTTTACAATTTAATTATGCATCCTGATGTACAGTTTTAAAGAATTTACAAGAGTGGCGTGATTTGTAACAATTGTTGTGATAAATGCTTAAGAATATGTAATTTTTTTGTTAAAAATCGAAAAAAAAAATTCTGTACGAAGGAACTATGGAATTCACAACACATTTTTAGCTTCGAAGTATTAGCTAATTAAAGAAATGATATTTCTGAATAGTTTATTCTTTATCTGTATGTATTCTTTTACACTTAAAACTCAAGAATAATGGTATTTTACAAACAACTTCAAATTAGTGTAATTCTGAAAATATTGAGATTAGGACAAATGTTTATGTGACATTTTTTGCTCAGAATGTCTTCGGAAATAAGCTTCGTAAGGGACGGTAAATCCTCGTGAATCACCCTATATATATTAATTGTAATGTTAAAATATGGGTATATAAGTATAAGTATAACGAATACTCACTCATGTAGATCTTGAACTATTTGCTCCATTTTCTGGTACGTGCGAACTGGTCGATGGTGATTAGGCCTAAATTTTTATCTCAGATATTTATTTCGAAATCTTATGGTATTATTGAGACATCCTTATAATGTGACAACGTTTTTTTATGCATTTTCCTTAAACTTTTATCTGTGATATAGTTTCTTAATTCTTTTAAATTTATTATTAGTTTTATCATTTCACTTTATCTCTCTGATGTTGACGTACAAAGAGAAAGATAGAATTCCTGAAATCGAAACAATTTTTTTTGTACCTAAGCCATGGAAGCAGATAATGATTATAATTGAATTTGCAGTGAATTAGACGAGACACAAAATCCTCCGAGGGATGCAGAGAACACGGACTCTTGGCTTTGGGACGGAGTGACACATCACAGATTCCAGCAATGACAGTTAAAACATGGGGAATTGAAACGAGGCGAGGTCTGATATGGAAGCTGGATTTATGTTCTTCATTACCAGTGTATGTGCATGCTCCATTGGAAATTTCAGTCGCTAACTAGCCGAGAGAGCCATTGAAAAGCACGGTCAATGGACAGCTGCTCGTAATCTAGACGACTCTATAATATCGAATTCTACTACATCATAATGTGACAACAAGGACGCAGAAACTCTGTAGCAAGTAGATATCATTGACAGATAAATCTGTTTCACACTGGATGCCGCCAACAAAACAACTAGCTAAATCCGTGGCTCGATCCAATTTAAATCAACGCTCGCACTTCCCTAAGAAACATTTTCATAACGCATTTCCGTTTGAAAGAGGTTGCAACAGTATATTGTTTTACTTTATGAATTGTATTAATATCTTATCCAATGAAGCAGGTTGTATATGTATATAGCTAAATTATAATATACAGGGTGTAATGAGCATAAGTGCCATTATTTTAACTGATGATTGTTCATGTCATAAGGAAGAAAAAATGTCATCACAATTTTTTTCTGATTGCAATATTTAACTAATTATTAAAGTTTGCAATATTAGGCGTTTGGCAACGTTGCTGAATGGGGAGAAGGGAGTTTACAAGTACACAGTACAGCTCAACAGATATACCGGTACAAAACAGATGCTCTGTTCTAATGCAGGGCGGACAGTTGTTTACATAAAACGAACAGAAAATAAAAACTTTTAATCTTATTAATAGAACTTTATGGTAAATTTCCATTTTAATTAACAATATTGGCAATATAGGTCCATTTTTTATTGTACGTCTAAAAATAAACAATAATGATTTACTACACAAAATCAAACGATTTTTTTTAATGTAACATTTTAATCTCTCCTCTTCCATTAAGAAGTACCATTTTTAAAGAAATGTCTGTTTGTGTGATTTTCGAAACGAGGTAAGAGATTCCTAGTTTCTGATAATCGTTGACAAACCGCTACAAAAGTTCGCCGATTAGGTAACCTTCATTGCAAAAAACATTGACGGTACATCTTCTTGCCTCACTTGAATTACGACGACTTTCTCCATAAATTAATAGCATATGATATTCCTAAACTGTGAATGACATTGTAAGTTGTTTATCGAATACCTGGTACCGAACTGTCATCCGCTCGGAAGGACAGGGATTTTGAACTCTGCTGACATGTACGTACGTCTGTGCAGAGTACTGGCTGCTCAACATGTTGCCACGTCTCTCACACCAGAATATTAACAAATTTAAGCATGCAATTGTATTTAATTTCACGAAAAGGTAATGGGACACAGAAATATGTATTTAAACTAATATTAACGCTTTGATAGATATATCTACGGATGTAATTGTTTTCGTAATTTTACTAAAGATATAAGCAGTATAACTATCAAGTTTTGATCCTATGTTGTAGGGACATTTTTGATCCTGTAGACCGTCCCCGACGACTGTAAAAAGGACGGCAATTATAGGCCTACCCCTTACACCCTGTATATGATTACAGATCATGGTTATAATAAATATAGAATAGAGTTCGTAACAGGGTATGAATTAGAACAAAGACTGAGATTTTCATTTCAATATTCTCTTAACTTTGAAGAACGTTTATCTACAATCCTGCGCTAGACACAAAATGTAAGTCAGTTTAGCGTGTAACGTCGGTAAATTGTAAATTTCAACAAATCAGTATCGGTAGATGTAAAAGACGACACTAACAATTCAGTATGGTTCA
The DNA here is from genome assembly GCF_040183065.1 of Periplaneta americana. Taxonomy (NCBI): domain Eukaryota; kingdom Metazoa; phylum Arthropoda; class Insecta; order Blattodea; family Blattidae; genus Periplaneta; species Periplaneta americana. Next base: position 89,309,710 of record NC_091119.1, read on the forward strand.
GGAGGAATAGTAATTAATATTTTAGGTCGTAATAGTATGTACGTTTCTGAGTAAATGTGTTCATATAAACAGTGTCCAATTTACAATGGGTGTGGAAATACAGCTGTTCGAATATGACGCATAACAAATATTACAAATGGTATGAAGGAAAGACAAATGGCTTAATGATTTCGGCAAAAACGTATTACGGCGAACGCCAGTAGGGGAAGTTATCCCCACCCGCGCCGCTCGGCACCTCGCTCGCATGCTCTCTCTCTCTACTGTCTCTCTCTACTATCTGTCCCGCTTCGATGGATCACTGCCTACCACATTGTAATACGCATTAGACAACTGTCCACAACCACAATGCAATACGCATTAGACAATACGCATTAGACAACTGTCCACAACATGTACTGACACAACACAACACAACACAATGTAATGTGGTTTGCCTACCACATTGTAATATGCATTAGACAATACGCATTAGACAACTGTCCACAACCACAATGCAATACGCATTAGACAACTGTCCACAACATGTACTGACACAACACAACACAATGTAATGTGGTTTTCATTAAACAACACTCACCTGTTAACTTTGCACATCCTCGAAGTAACACAATAGTCTTTTTTTCCCACGGGTTGGACACTCGTAATAACTAGCAAGTAGTCCATGCTCCTCACAGTACCTTACCGTATCCGCCTTCAAATTCTCCCTGGACATTTTCAGGAAGAAGTACACGTCTTCGGTACGGATCATCACTACACGTGGTTACGTCTGTACACGAAGTTGGACACGGACACAATGAAGCTCCGCGCGTTAACACTTATGCCACCCCCGTAGTCAACCCCTACCAAGCGACATTCACAAGCCCACCAGTTTCTACCCACGCTATTCGGTCATTGTCCCCTTCTACAATACGTTATGGCAGTTCCCTTAAACATAAATAGATGCATTTTCCCTTCTACCCCAACTCGCCTCGGTAGCCGAGAGGTCTAAAGCGTGATCAAAAAGCGTGCGTTTAGGTTTAGTTACGAACTTTCTCGGATCGCATCTCCCCTCCTGCGAAGTCGTAAGAAAAAAAAAAGAGAGAGAGAGACATGAAGCAAGAACAGAGGAGAGGCTGGAGAGAGAAAGGAGAGAGAGAGAGAGACTGACAGGACGAAGTTCCTCTTTTGCTTAGTAGATGTCGTTACTCTTTTTGTTCCACTTCCTACACTAGATGTCACCCCACCCTAAACCCCTATTTCCACTCTTTCCCGCTAGGTTGTGTGGTGAGCTTGTAGGGGAAAAGTGGAAAGGGGACGTGGGCGGAGCTTTGCGTTCGCCGTATTACGTTTTTCCCATCATTTCTTATTTACATGACATCAATATATTTAAACAATTCATCGCACTTTTCTGCGCTCTTGAAAAAAGTTTTGCTCTTCTGGAGTCGTTTTGCCGTACTTTTATGAGGGCAGTAACCAATTCGTCCCTTCTGTTAAGTTTTTAATACTTTACTTTCATCCAACTCTACAGACAAAAATTTACAGAAGTAAGGTCTGGGGTCTTTGGTGGCCAATTCAAGTGACCACCGAGGCCGATTCATCGTTCGGGGAATGTGAGATTTAGGATGTTTCACCTGACGGCTAAAATGTGCAGGGATCCCGTCATGATGGAAGAACATGCCATTCTTGTAGCAAGGTAACCTCCTATAACAAATAGTTGTTTCTGTACATTCATTATGAACAATGCTGCCCTTAGACGATCTCAGGAGAACAACACGTACTATTCTTTTGTACATAATCAATAATACTTAGTAATTTGTCATTCCTTGCTACTATATGTAAGGGTTGGTATGCGTAACATTCAAATAGCTGCATCTTCACACCCATTGAAAACTGGACACATTTTTATTTGGACATTTTTTTACTTAGAGTAGTCCATATTACTTTACTATTCCTATATCACAATGTATATGTAAATTAAAGAGTGAAAGGGAGGTCTATAATTTATTTTATTCCATATGAAATATTTTACACATTGTTACAGAATTATTCAACAAAATCCTGCACTTACTCCCCATCTTCAATCGCTTGTCACACACACAAAATACAAGAGTTGTATCTATATATTGGACTGAAATATGTAAATGAACACGAGCTTTGCAATTTATATTCAGATTTTAGCTGTGTTTTGTAATTTAAAAGTGTTCGCACAATTTGTTAATAAAGCTTTATTATATTGAAGAAGACTGTTACGAATTCCGCTGTGATGTCATCCATAACTAAGATAATATGTGGACGGGAAAGAAAAGCACCAAGTATATGCGCAAATATATTGTAATAGTTAATAAAATTTAAAACATACCGTACATATAAAAGCACATTTTATTAAATAATTGAACGGTATCTTCGGAACCGAGGTTCCCCTATTAATTTTTTTGGTTATCTGACTATTCTGCAAGGTTCCAGAAATAATGTGTTAAGCATGTAAGAGTATACTCTTCCAATCATACCTCTTTTTCTTATTGTAGAAATTATGAAGAGAAATTGTTGAAATAAATCGATTCCAAGGTTTTACGGGAATATAGGTACATTTTTTTTTCGTTTTTTCATTTCATTTATTATATTCATTAGATCTTACATGAGCAATGAAGCTTTAAGATGTGGAACAAGTCAAAATTTTACAATATAACAGTTACATTCCAGTACGTTCCAGAATAGTTATTTACGTTACAAGGCCATTATGTAGAATATGACATGCGAGCATGGAATTTAACTAAACGAACGACAGTGAGTTTAGTTATCCATGTGAGCATGTTGAGGTCTTATAACGGTCGTGTATTGTACAGCGTTCTATGGTACTTTGAATCGTATATCTTAAGAGAAAATTAATTATCTATACTAATAATAAATCTGTAGCCGAAATTTTTCTGGTAATTTTCGATTTTCCAAAAATAATTGGTCCTAACATATATAATTAGCCACCCTGAAACCGAAAATCGCTTTTTTTGAAATTTTTGTTTGTATGTCTGTCTATCTGTCTGTCTGTTTGTTACCGTAAAATGGGCTAATACCGATCACTTTTAATACATTTTCGTACGTAGTTCATTAGTATTTTCTTTAATATGTGCGTAATAAAGCAATTATTTATCTCCCAATCTTTAAGTACCTGTAGATACATTTTTCATAATTTGACTAATTTTAATTATCATTTTATTTTTAAAAAATGAGTGATCGGTGTTACCTCATACGATGGAGTAATACCGATCACCTGTTTAATTTCCCTCATGATCGCTGTCAAACTGTTGAAGGGGTTTTACCGATCAATAATTTATGTTTTAAAAAAGATTTAAAGAAAAATCAGTGATCAGTGTTAACTGGTAGAATGGGGTAATACCGATCACCTATTAAATTTTCCTTGTGATCACTATTAGAGTATGAAGGTGTTATACCGATCAGTATTTTAAGTTTAAAAAATGTTTAAAAATTATTTTAAACTTAGGGCTTACAAAGAACAATGTACCATGCTATATTTCATCATTTTTCAAGAATACAAATTACAGAATTCATGGGAATCCGATTTTGGCATTACTCCCATATTTGTTTTCTTCCACTGCTCCATGTTGCCTTCAGTGGATGAGAGAATGCCACATCAAGTGGCTGACATAAGTGAATTGTATTAGGTGGCAAGAACACATACCGTATCTTATATTGTTTTCTTGACATAGCTTTATTATATTTATGGACAGATAACTAGATAAATTAACGCCGATTGTTATTTTAGGTCCTCTCCTTTAGGGGAGAAGCATCTTACAAAACCATTACTCAGAAGTTCCTAGGTCAAACCAGTCGCTTTTATTGCGACCATATTCTGCACCATTAATTCCACCTTCTGTCCAGGTATCATAGGGACGTGTGCTTCTGTACACGGTGAGGTACAGGGCCACCTGCAGCTACCACCACCATAACACTAATACTTGTTTTAGAGCTGTCCAAAATTTTTACTGGATGTTTCGAACTTCGTTTACCTATGATCTTACTCTGCCCTAGGTTAGTTTGTTCGTAGTTTATCAAATTTGAAGGCTGAACTCCATTCAAGGCCTCTTCTAAATTAGGAAAGAATTGATTCATTGTATCTCTCGTTATAAATGCTCTGGATCGCTTCTGTTTTCACTCATTCTGCTTGAGAGCTCCTTATCCAAGAAACCACTCATTTCCTGGACGATTATTCGTAAATCTTTTCTCCTCTTTTCATTTCCAGCTTAAGTAGTCCTGAACAACATCTCTTACATCCACTTCCTTCATGGGAAATCTCCGAATGGACAATTTTCCATTCCTTACTGCCCGAACAGCATTATCCAAGTGAACTGGATTGTATCTACCACATCTCCATGATGGTCCCGATTTTTTCTGTATAGGTCCACCCATGATCGGTGTTACCCTGGAACTTTTCCATTTCCCATATTAAGTGTTTTAATTTCAAGTAGGTATGGTCTAATAATTATCCAACTTACGAATAATATAAGTAACTAATTATACAACACATTTTAACTCTCAACTATTTCACAAACCCTTCCAGTGAAGCAGTAGAACTGAAGTTACACGAGGATATTATAGCAAGCAGAAAACGACTTAGCGTCAACAATGGAAAATGAAACTTAATTAATACAGCTGCAAACCTTCACGCAGCTGGTTCATATCAGCCACATTATTAGATTCGTAAATAACGTATTGTCCGACATACCTCATGATATAATACAACAAGAGCTACAATCTTTTAATGAAAAAGCAAAATGATCGGTATTATAATACTATATCGGAATTACCCCAACTTACGGTACCATATCACGCGACAATGGCTGAACGGATTTCGATGAAAATTGGAATATAAATTAAGTTCGTTGTAACTTGGATTTTAATAAAAGGGGGTTATAAGGGGGCCTGAATTAAATAAATCGAAATATCTCGCTTATTATTGTTGTGAAAAATGATACATAACAAACGTTTCTTTAAAAATAATTTGCGATAAGTTTTATTCCTTGAAAAATTTTGATAGGACTGATATTTAGTGAGATAAATGAGTTTCAAAATTAAAATCTAAGGCCGTGTAATGAATTAAAAAACAAATAACTTCGTCTATAAGGGGCCTTGGACAGCAACAATCGAAAGCTATGAAAGATAGCCTACAGAGAATGTTTCTGTTTTTGTATGAAGTAATATCGGAAGCTAAATTAACCGATTTGTATTATTAATTATTATATCACCATTGGAAAGTGTAGTTTCTCTAGATGGACATAATACTATAATGTTATTACAGCAACTTCTGATATAATATAATGTAATATTGTACATTTATTTAACTCACAACAATGAAATTTTATTCTTCCAACAATAATCCCTTTCTACAATTCGCCTTAAACGCTCTCGTCAACAATTGGATTTTCACTCAACACAGTATTCGTTATAGCTCTCCACCGACGACAATGACAATTTACTTGGACTATTACGAACAACAATGAACTGTTAATCTTAACTAATATTTACAAAGCACTATTTACAAATCAGAACTATCAGTTCTCAGTTCACAGTTCTTCTAGCTCTGTCACTCGAGTTCACAGTATCTCGAACCACAGTCCTTCAGAGACAGTCCACTGTACTCGAACTCAGGTCCCTCCAACTGCAGTCCACTGCACTCGAACTCAGGTCCCTCCAACTGCGGTCCACTGCACTCGAACTCAGGCCTTCGGATGCTGGCACAGTTGCGGACGCACACACGAGTCGAACTCCGGTACACAAGACTGGCTTGCTTGCTCTGGCTTTCTCACTGACTGGCTCACTAATCAACTGAAAAACTGCTCGAGTTCGCTGGCGTTTCTTCTTTTATAATCACAGCGACGTAGCCTCGAAAGTTCGACGCGTCTCCAGAGATTGCACTCCAGAAAAATTCAGAGCCCTCTCCTTTCTACCAGCACCAGATGCGCGCGCACTTTCGTCGCGTTGACGTAATACACCCCCTCTCTTCACTCCGCCGCGCGCCGTCCCAAAGAGCTCCGCGCGATCTTCTCTCTTGCGGGACGCTGGTCGTGAGTTCGAATCTCACGTCGCTGTCACAATATAATATAATATAATATAATATAATATAATATAATATAATATAATATAATATAATATAATATAATATAATATAATATGTAATATTATATTATATAATTTAAGTTATTTAAAGAGTTCACAACCATAGTGGGCCAAGCGCCATTTACTGAATACGTAGAAAACAAGGGTTAAAATTAAGTTATTACCATAATTCAATGGAAACCTATAACAAGTAAAATAAAATATACACATTAAATCTAAATGATGTCAATCTTCATTAAACTATGGTTGCATGTAATAAAAATTAAGAAACAGGTTAAAGGAATTGTCATTGCACCAAATGAGTGTCTCTGGACCAAAATGATCGCATTTTAATTATTTGGATGCAATTTAAATTAAGTAACATATTAAACGATTTATCCTTCTATCAAACACGAATGTTCCCTGGATCAAACGTCCCATTTTAATTATGTAATTATTTTATATTTATTTCTAATGGGTGCAGCGGAGCGCACGGGTACGGCTAGTTAATAATAAAATTATATTTTACATGTTGTATGAACAGAAATTATTGAGAACTACCCGTACCCGTGCGCTCCGCTGCACCTGTTAGAAATAAATATAAAGTAATTACATAATTAAAATAGGACGTTTGATCCAAGGAACAATTTTACAACAGCGCAAGATAATCTGCTTCGCTCATTACCCAATTTTTTTTGCATTGCATTTATTACATATATATTTTATGTATTTTAACACGATTCAATTGAGCATAGTTCAAATTTGAATTATAAAATAATGGATTGCTAAGCTAACGTACTATTACTGCATACTAAATCAATACACTCTCGTTGTTCGTTAATTCTCTGAGATTAAAATGTGTGTACATAAATATTATTTTAAGAAATATAGAAAACGAATGTACAAAATAGCCTATCAAATTTTCTGTGCATAAGAAGCTATTTTAATCTTACCTGTCCTCGATTTATTAAGACGTTACTGTAATAACATTATAGCAATATGTCCCTCTAGAGAAACTACACTTTCCAATGGTGAAATAATAATTAATTATACAAATCGGTTAATTTAGCTTCTGATACTACTTCATACAAACACAGAAACATTCTCTGTAGGCTATGTTTAATAGCTTTCGATTGTTGATGTCCAAGGCCCCTGTTTCGATTGTTGTTGTCCAAGGCCCCTTATAGACGAAGTCATTTATTCTTAATTCATTGCACCGTCTTAGATGGCGTTATTTTAATTTTAAAACTCATTTATCTCATGAAATATCAGTCCTATCAAAATTTTGTAAAGAATAAAACTTATCGGAAATCATTTTTAAAGAAACGTTTGTTATGTATCATTTTTCACAAAAATCAATAATAAGCGAGATATTTCGATTTATTTAATTCAGGTCCCCTTATAACCCCCCTTTTAAATAAAGTATTTTGAATGCCATATAGCCTAAAATCTAAGTTACAACGAACTAAATTTATATTCCAATTTTCACATAAATCGGTTCAGCCATTATCGCGTGAAAAGGTAACAAACATACAGACAGATATACAAACAAAAATTTCAAAAATGCGTTTTTCGGTTTCAGGGTGGTTAATTATATATGTTAGGACCAATTATTTTTGGAAAATCGAAAATTACCAGAAAAATTTCGAGTACATATTTATTATTAGTATAGATTTGTAGATAAAATAATAATTGAGAAACGTCTTAATCAGTAACTATGATAGGGAAAACGTCATATTGGGTTACTATGGTAGAAAAATAAAATGAAAGTGTTTACTACTCCAACCATCATAAGAAAGAAGCAACGTAAACAAAGCCAGTAAGTATCGTTCCGTGATAGTCTGCTCTGATTGATAGACTGCTGCAGTGGTACTATTTGCCAATCTAATTTTATTATTACTTTGTATTGGACGTTATGCATTCCGCTTCCCTTTTGAAAAAAAAATTACAGTACATTAAATTATAGAAAATTCAAGTTGATGTCTAATACCGTAACAAGAAATGTTTTATTCCTTTAACAAGCCACTACCCTTCAGAAATCACATGTCTGATATGTTGCTACACCTCGGCCATGACCTCTTGTTCTCAGCGTGGACAAGCTCCGGCTCCTCGCGTAATTTGAACGTCCAACTACACTCTTTTCTTCACTTCTTAACGGTTTACCTTTAGAATGTTTGATAATATCACTCGGTCCTGCCACTTTCACTGCGACTGCGACTGCCATAATCACACAGTATTCTAGGCAAGCGATACAACACGTGGTGCACTACCTGTATATACTACTGAAAACTGTCATGCGAACTGATTATCCATTATAAATGCAGGAAGATGCAAATATTGAGAATTTATATTATTGGTTACAATTTATATCAATGAATCAACCATTGTGCAACATATTTATTTCCATGTCACATACGTTTCAAATGTATATATCTGGATAAGAAGCAAGACGAAGACGCTAAAAAAAAAAGGGAACTATTTTCTTCGAGAGCGATTAGGGAAAGCATGCAAATTTTACTTGAAGCAAGTAAAGCGATAGGTTTGGAAGTAAATCCCGAAAAGACAAGGTATATGATTATGTCTTGTGACCAGAATATTGTACGAAATGGAAATATAAAAATTGGAGATTTATCCTTTGAAGAGGTGGAAAAATTCAAATGTTTTGGAGCAACAGTAACAAATATAAATGATACTCTGGAGGAAATTAAACGCAGAATAAATATGGGAAATGCGTATTATTATTATTCGATTGAAAAGCTTTTGTCATCTAGTATGTTGTCAAAGGATCTGAAAGTTAAAATTTATAAAACAGTTATATTACCGGTTGTTCTGTATAGTTGTGGACTCTCACTTTGAGAGAGGAACAGAGATTAAGGGTGTTTGAGAATAAGATTCTTAGATAATATTTGGGGCTAAGAGGGATGAAGTTTCAGGAGAATGGAGAAAGTTACACAACGCAGAACTGCACGCATTGTATTCTTCACCTGATGTAATTAGAAACATTAAATCCAGACGTTTGAGATGGGCAGGGCATGTGGCATGTATGGGCGAATCCAGAAATGCATATAGATTGTTAATTGGGAGATCGGATGGAAAAAGACTTTTGGGGAGGCCGAGACTTAGATGGCAGGATAATATTAACATGGATTTGAGGGAGGTGGGTTGTGATGATAAAGACTGGATTAATCTTGCACCGGATAAGGACCGATGGCGGGCTTATGTGAGGGCGGCAATGAACGTGCGGGTTCCTTAAAAGCTATTTGTAAGTAAGCACTGTACAGTAGGTGAAGCGGTCAGGCACCAATCATAGTACATCTAGCCATGTGCTTCTATTTACGTTGCTTTTTTCTTATGATGGACGGAGATTACAAATGGTATCAACGAATAATTATATAAACCAAAACAGATAGACCTAAGGCACCCTCACAAACAGAAAATGTTAAGAAAACTATGCTAAAAATAATTTATAATTAAATCCATTTAAATAAGTATATAGTATTAAAAATAATACTAAAAAATAAATTCTAGACTCAATAACGTAATAAGTGAATGTTTACGAATGGAAGAAAAACCCTAAACATCATAAAAATATAGGCCCTAATAGAAAAAAATAATTATCATGGTTTTAATAATTTAACAAAAATATTGGTCTTGTAACCAAAAGTAAGAAATACCTTTTAAAACTTCAGAAAAAAAATTATAGCCTATCTTTTCATTAATTCCCTGAGATTAATTTTAAAAAATGGATTGCATTGAAATTCCTAACGAAATATGGGTAGCAGTAGAACAAGCAAGCCAAAGAGCTATACCAGGAAAATCGAGAGATCGATATTATAAGGAACTGTCACTATTTAATGAATCGCGAAAAAAGAAGGCGGTGAGTGAGATGTTAAGCGAAACGATTGTATAGCCCGTAAAGTGTAAAATAAAATGTGCCAGCTCGTTAAGTCGTACTTTACTAACATATATACACCTCTGTTAAACAATCTTTACAATTAAAAGTGCTACAAAATTATTTTAGACATGTCGTTTGTTTTTTGTTCTTATACGGTGATGTATTTTCAAGTACTGTATACAAATCGTACGCCACGTAAAATCCTATTATCGTTTGTCAATGCCACCAATATAGCTACAGTAGTTTAGCTACATAGTTTAGCCACTTCTCGGAATTCCTGTAAATTCTTGTCAGCCAATGCAGTGGCCTGGAGTTGACGAAGTCTCCTCAGTGTATCACTTTTATAGGAACTTTTCTACTAATAAGTGTTCCACAAAGATTAAAAATGATAAATAAATATTAAAATTTATTTATAAATATAATTCTGCTAGAGGGTAATGGAATGATTCTAACCAAAAAGATTTCTTTTACACCTGTTAAAACTTACATGTTACTCAAATGAATCTGCAATCGCGCACAGAAAGTTAGATTTAATATTTAAGAAATCCAAAGCCTTGCAGTTCTGGAATGTAGTGAGCTGGAGGCAATCGAAGATGTATTCCAATTAAATTTTAAATAAGTTGAAATAATTAACATCTTACTTCAATCGGAATTCTCAACATATTGATTTCTCTAATTACAACCTTACTACTCCTTTTTCAAAGGGAACTGGACTCAAGTTAAAGCTGATATCAAGAGAACTGAATCAGGATGTACACGAGTTTGTTGAAACAGCGCAGGATTTAAACTCTCAATTTATACTCGGTTCGTTTTGAAAGTCCTTTTAACGAGGATCGGACGTAATTAATTCTTTTAGTTTGTGGTCAATATATAGATCGAAATCAAACGAAAGTATTAAAATGTCTATATTCATTAAATAAGAGTGAGTCTTTGCTGAAAGAGTAATTGGAGATTATATTCAGACTAACAAGCAAGTGTACGATTGGAAACACCGTTATCCTTTTTCATATATTCTAGTTAGTGGAAGTGTGGACCTGGGCGTAGCCCATGTTGGTATAAAAGGACAGAAAATGAGGGATCGAGCAGAGTGGACTGCATGGATGAACAAAGCGCCGCTACATTCTCAGAGGTCCGAATGTTGTAATCTGTATATTGTTTCATGCAGAATACAAATTACTTTTAGAGAACCCGGAGGTTAATTGCCGCCCTCACATAAGCCCGCCATAGGCATCTATCCTGAGCAAGATTAATCCAGTCCCTACCATCATATCGTGCCTCCCTCAAATCCATTTCAAAATTATCCTCCCATCTACGTCTCGGCCTCTCCTCAGGTTTCCCAACTGACACTCTATAAGCATTTCTGGATTCATCCATATGTGCTACATGCCCTACCCATCTCAAACTTCTGGATTTAATGTTCATAATTATGTTAAATGAAGAATACAATGCATGCAGTTCTACGTTGTGTAACTTTCATCATTTTCCTGTGACATTTCATGCATAATAGCCTTCGAAACAAAGCTGGGCGCTTGGAAATCAGTGCTATAATGGAAGAATTTGATAGCCAGCACTTCATTATGAAAGAAGAAAATGTATTTTATCAGAAAGAAGGGAAACACTTTCATTTGAAATGCTTAAAATTTTTACAGTCATTCATCGTAATGTAAGTGTTACAGGGACTCGTAAAGAATTCACCAATAATTTGTTTTATTTTAAGTTTGTACTGATATTTATGTATTCTCATTTGTTAATTCCAACTTTAATCAAATCTAAAGTATCTTAATGCGTTTTACTTATTGTAAAAATCCGAGAAAAATGTAGCCATGGCGACTAAACATTTTTATGTGGAGCCTGATTTGTTTATTGAGTTCAAAATTCTTAAGAAAAGGATTTTTTTTGTCACTACGACAAATACATAATGTTAACAAAAGCTGTTGTAGGAAGTAACTCGAATAACGTGGTTCTTAGATTAATATTGTTATATTTATTGAGCATCTCAAGATATTGTCACTACATAGCTTCAACGGAGAGCACAGAGCTTGTCTGAAAGAGTTTGTTTGCATTGCATAGATATTTAATATTGTTTAATGTACATTTCAATAAATGTATCAACATAGCTCGAATGGTTTTCTCATTACATGTGGTGGCAAGATATGGTGACTCCCGAAAATAAAGGGGATGGCCAGTGAAAATTTTTTGGTTTTGTCTAACTGTAGTAAAGAATTATCTTTTATTGCACATAAGCTGCTTTAAATAAATACTTCTTTATTGTTGTTACTAAATTTAAGTGGTATTTTGTACAGGAGTACTATTCCTGTTGTACAACGACTTACAGAGACAGGTACACAAATAAGTTATATGTAAACACACAGTACCGGAACGTGCGGAGAGAGACCGCAGCGTGAAGGTAATATGGTCGAGATACACCTAACTTGTACAGGGATATCATTCTATTTTTACTTCAATTTTTATTGTACCTGAGTTTTTTAATGTACTTCACTCCCACCCCTTCTACTAATGAAGTTCAACCGTCCTCCACATAGATCCAAGACCGCATATACAGTCATAGTAGCCTTACGGTCATAGTAAACAGTAGGCCTATGTTCCAAAATATGTTCGCGTTTTCCAGTGACGAAAGAGCTTTCAATATTGCATCATTTTCCATTTGCCTACATCGCATCCCGGTTTCCCCCACCTGCTTCTATTCACCTCTCTGTAATGCTAGTGGCTGGGCTGTCCTAGCTCTTTTCTGGGAACATTAATTTCTGTTAGGAATTGGACGTCTACGTAATATTATACCCATAAATAAAATAACTTAAATAAAAGGGCCTCGTTAAGTAATTAACTGTCACGTGATTTCCTCCCTTTCTACGAGGCTGCGACATAACCACTTGGACGGACAGTAGATAGCATGTCTGAGTAATTTTATCTTTTCGGATCGGGCAGAAGTGAAGATTGAATTTACAGTAAGTAAGGTCTCTTTTATAGAGTAGGTACAGAATTATTTCAACATGAGTTACTGATACGAAGTACGAACCTGGTAATTGGAGTTACGTACAATAGTCCATAGTGCGATAATATGACATTAGAACTGAATTCTGTATCGAAATGAACGGCCACCATTTTAAAAAAATATATCCATATTATGATTATTTTTCAATCTAACTTCATTCTTTATATTGTACGCTGATGTGCTGTAGATAGTATAATATACACTGCATAATGAATACGTCCGCATGGAAAGCTCAGTTTGTGAGTAAAAACACTCATTGTTGATACTGTACTGTATTTTGATTAAACAAAAACCTAATGAAAATTATCAAACTCAAAATCGTGATATTTCCTAGTTTACGTAAATGGATGAACTACTTTTCTTCCCTCCTATACCTAGTAAAGTGATTTGTTTGTATATTACGCCAGTATAATCGAACTCCAGTCGTGGAAGGGGGTAGCAAACGGTGTTTCCGGTTCTTAATCGTTGATCCAAAGGTATAGCCAGGTTAATATTAGAAATGTTAGTAAAAATAAAATGATGTCCCTGTATCAAAGTAACCAAACACAGCACTCTAGTAATGATACATTAGTGTTAGGTACTTTTTCCTTTGTACAAAGGAATGGCCCGAATGCTAGCACTGCAGCCTCGAATGGAATTATTGTGCCTTACTGCTACTGCTACTGCTGCTGCTGCTGCTGCTGCTGCTTGTTGAAGTCCGAAAGACCGCTTTCTTTGTAAATATCGTGACTCACCTACGTGGCGCCATTCCTCTAATTAGCCACTTACTCTTAATGCTCCTGTAAAGTCCCATAAGAATGTCCTTTCACCACCCGGAAGCATACTACACCTTCTCAGACTGATTCGATCGGTAAGCCAATAATGAAATGTCACAATACTAAATCACGCTGACACAGTTTTGGTTAATGCTATTGTAATGATGAAAATGAATATTGAAATGGAGAATGATGGTGGAATGGTAGAGTAAAATGGAAAAACACCGAGAAAAACAAGAACTTGGCTTTATCCACCACAAATTAAATACTGCTATAACCAAGATTACAATCCCTATCTGCAAACATTGTAAATCTGTGCTTTAATAACTGAGTTCCCAAGACAGTGAATGTCTTCAGTTTTAATATACTGTACAGGGACTATTTGTTCACTACGAAGCATGTTTGATAAGTTCGTGGCCTGACACATAGATGGCATTGAAAATATGTGAGCAATGCCGCCATTGTTAGCGGCCATTTTACATTACTTAAAGCATGAAAAATCATGATTTACATTTGACTATATTTAGTGTAGTTTAATTTTTAAGTTAGTGTGCCGAACAGATTGGCAAAAATGGAAAATATCAAGCTTCGTGCTGTCATTAAAAATTTGTTTAAAAAATAGGGAATGAGTCCAACAGCAATTTAAGCAGACATAAATCAATGCTGGGGGAATCCGCTCCAGCGTTTTCGACTGTGAAAAAATGGTTGGCACTATTTAAACAAGGTCGAGAGAGTGTGGAAGACAACCTCCGCAGTGGATGTCCAGTAACAGCAACAAGCGAAAAATGGGAGAAAAATCCACGATATGATGCTGAATGACCTTCCACTGGAAGTGCGGGAAATTAGCGAGGTTATGCGTATCTCAACAGAACGGATGCGCCACATCTTAGTCAATGTCTTGGCATGTTCAAGATCTCCGGAAGGTGAGTTGCTCGCGTGTTGACACCGAAATGAAAGCATGTCCGATATCAAATTTCGAGGATTGTTTGGCTCGATTCGAAGCAAATACTTCCTATTTTTTGAGACGGTTTGTCACCACTGATGAAACCTGACTCCACTACTACATACCAGAGAAAAAACAGCACTTGAAACAATGGAAACACAGTGATTCTCCGCCTCCAAAGAAAGCAGAAGCTGTTCAATAGGTTGGGAAAGTCATGGCGTCCGTGTTCTGAGATTCTAAGGAAATAACCATGAAAAGGGAGAACAATAACCGGAGAATATTATTATTCGAATTTCCTGCAGCAACTGTAAGAAAAATTCGCGAGAACTGACGTAATATGGCCAAGAAGAAAGTGTTGCTTCGTCACTACAGTGCACCTGCTCGCACGTCTGCAATCGCGGTTGTTAACAACTACCGTTCGAATTGTTGTCGCACTCCCCTACTCACCAGATCTCGCATCCTGAGACTTTTTTCTTACTCCAAAGCTCAAAACCCACTTGGCTAGGAAGAAATTTTCGTCAGATGAAGAGGTAATTGCAGCAACAGAAGGCTGTTTTGCAGATCTCGAAGAATCTGTGTACATGGAGGTTAGGGCAGCATTGCTTCATCGGTGTACCAAGTGTGTGAATCTCAGGTGGGATTACGTTGAGAAATAAAGATATTTTCAGAATAATCCTATTTTATTTCATATGTCAAACTATGAACTTTTTAACCAACCCACATATAATGACTGTATGACTATAATGGTGTACTGACATTTAAGTATACCTTTTGACGAATCATCAGTTTTTATAATTTATCAACTGATTTATGTGGTAGAAGTATAACAATAACCTACTCTACTGAACTGTATTTATTTCACATCTATTTCTTCTCAGTATATCGTATGGGATCTGCAGGAGTTCGAATGGTAGTACGTTTAGTAAGAAATTTTCAGTTGACTGAAGTATGACTGAATCTAATTCTTTGACGACATAGGTATTACTCACGGAATATTTCCGATCGATTACTAACGCTATTAATGTTGTAAAAAAGTTATATTCTACGCTATCAATATAACCACTGAACGAATAACAGGATTAAAAATAAGGTTGGTATGGCATTAAATCAGAAAGGGTTGCGATAACTTAAGAGTTTCAAGCGCCTGACAAAACCGGTTACTCTGTTTCTGATTGCCTGGTTTTGTGTTCTGCACAGACCAATGTAAATAACTTCCGACATTCTAGTGGAAGCTAGTGAGATACAGAGACATCTAATGAAACATGTTAAACAACTGACTTCTTCAGTATCGCGGTATCTGTTGTGTTATTTGGACGTGATTGTGGGAAAGAGTGTTGAAGTTCCAATACAATTTTTAACAACAGTGATTAATTCAGTGACTGTGTATTAATTTTAGTGTAATATAAATGAAATAATGACATTGGAAGAGTAGCTGAGTAGAAGGGTAGCTAAGTAGCTAAGAGCAGCTAACACATCTTTAAACATTATAGTTATATGCTTGATTGTTATTATATGGAAATATATGTTAACTATTTAAAAACTTAATTAGATTAATTTTGTGTTGTTTCAAGAACTATACAAGAATTTCAAACCGTAATTTAAAATGGTTGTTCTATACTTGCAAAGTTTTGTTATTACTATTGTAATTAGGTTTGTGTTGTCGTACGATTACTTCGTTGTACATAAAAAATTATACGTAAATTGAAATCACGAGGTAGTCAGATTGGAAGTTTCAAGCATTGTAATATTTCTTCGAAATATCTGTCTGTAGAGAATATATGTTAATATAACGTTAAAATAGAGATTTATTATCAAAACATAACAGGCATAAACTTTAAAATGTTCATATTCAAATATTAAATTCTTGATGTATTATTCCAAAAATAAATGTAATATAAGCCTTAATGTTTTACTTAGTTTGTAATTCTTAAAGTAGTTAAAGTCTACTAAATTTTAAATATATTTAGGGAAAATTATTTTACTCTTTTAAATGTCGAATACGAAGAATTAATTACACCAATATCGAAATTATAGTTCTCATTTACTTCGAATCATTTACAAGAAATATAGCAATGATAAACTGCCCTATGCATTTGTGCCGTACGTGAACTTAGCTGTCGGTACAGCGTTCAAGAGTACTAGCGTGTTTTAAATATTATAGAATTTTTTGTAGGCCTATGGCTGCTGCAACAAAGTGTAAACTCATCTTCAAAAAAGTCAGATTCTAAAAAATTGTGGCACCCAAATTGATGGAATGCATCTTGCTCGCAAACACGTAAATGCTAACACCCGTCTGAACATAGCTAATTTTAACTTGAAACTATTTAAAACGGAACAAACTAGATAACCTACTTAATGCTTAATTAATTTTTAACTTTTGCAAAGTGCAGTTTGGTTAGATATATTTATTCAGAATATGCCTAATTGAAATATAAATCTATTACAATTAATTCGATAAACAGTGTTACTAATGTATTAGTTACAATCAATTAATGCTTTTTGTCATGTACGTATTGTGTGTATACTTTTTATCTTTAACTGACAGAATAATGGGACATTGAATACACCGCAACATTTTAACAGCATGCGCTGGTCAATGTAATTATCATACAATGGACCAATGTGTGCTGCCATAGTAGAAAAGCGGAAAATGGGTTTAGGGCGAACCATGATAAACGGGAACATTCTTATTAGCATTATTTTGCTTTGATTCGAATGTAGAATTATTAGGCCTACATGTTAGTAAGCATGTAAATATTTGTGTGTATATGTGTGTGTGTCCAATTGTTATAATCACTCTAGGTTTTAATTCCTGCTAAATCTTGTGGACTTGTTGCCTGATATTTGGCAGATAGGTGCCTATTATCTTGTCACTCCATTAACAGTGCTTCATCACGATGGCGGACCTCACTTGAAGCCTAATTCACACGGGGATAGGTTACAGGAGTGAAGTTTATTTCAGTGTTTAAATAATAGTTCATAGTATTTTGTTGTTTAATTCGTAAATAACTCTTGTATACATGTAACGCTCATCTAAATCAAATTGTTGAATTCTTTGTAAGTTCACACATATGTATATATACTTTTTGCTGGTTGAGTAGAAGAGAAGGCCTTACGGCCTTAACTCTGCCAGCTAAAATAAATTATTATTATTATTATTATTATTATTATTATTATTATTATTATTATTATTATTATTAAGTGCTTGAAGCCTCTAAACTTGAAACCATGTTCCAAACGTAAAAAACGCGCGCTGAATGTCGTATGCTTAAAGATAATTTTTTTTTTTTTTTTTTTTTTTTTTGCGAACCACTTCTACATTATTATTGAATTTCCAAGTTTATAGAACCCTATTTTACCTGAAGGTATATTAGGGCTGTAATTAAATAATACATATTATAACCCTGTACGAATACTTACATAAAATATATACATAATTATGACATAAAACACACATATTACATCAAATTGTGTATGACAATAAAAATCATATTTATATTCTACAAATACATAGATATAACATAATGTTGTGGATACCCTGTTCCTTAAGATTCGTAACAAGTTTCTGAAATAAATCGCCTCTTGTTTAATTTTAATTTTTAATATTATTTAAGTTTTCTCGTGCCGTGCATTCCATGGAAGTTCGTACATCTCATGCACTTCTAAAAATATGATATATATATATATTTATTTTTATTTATTTATTTATTATGACTTACAGGAAAGTAGGAACACAGGCTAGACTCCCATCAAAGCACTTTCTTCACATTCATTTGTTTCATAGTTATTTATAATGATTCACATGTGCAGCAGTTATAAAATAGGTACTAATATATGCAACTCATTAGCAAAAGAAATAAAAGAAATGAAAACATTAAAGAGATGTTGCTTATTATGATTAAAAAATCAGAAATTTAATAAATCAATGCTGGTAATAAATTGCAGGGCCAAAACAAGGAAAAAGTTTTGATATTTGTCTCGATCTAGAGATATTACTGTAAATACCAAATTTCTCCTATATATATTTGGAGGGATATAAAATGGAATTAGTTTGAGTATTTCAACGGAATCAGTATTATTTTTGTTAATATTTTTCTGAGAAATATAATCGATTAAGTCTTTCTTGTGTCATTGAACGTATGGAAATAAAAAATTCACCTCAATAATCTAGTTGGGCACTGGAATGGAGAAGGTATTTTGAATATCTTATAATATAGTGTAACTTTTAAACAATTATGTGACTTATTTCTGACTTCAACCACACACCCGTCAACAACGGGTATTCCATTTAATATCGTAGTCGTTATTTTACTCCACAGAACGACAATAACAACTAACGTGAATTATTGAGAAGAACAACAATGTACTCCAAATCTCAACAAATGTTCACAAAGCACTATGCACAAACAATACTGTCAGTTCTCAGTTCACAGTTCATCGCCTTGGCTAGTTCTTCTAGCTCACTCATACAGTTAACTGCACGTCGAACCCAAGACTTTCAGATAAATTTCACTGCACTTCGAACCCAAGATTTCCGGACGCGTTGCTTTCGCCTGGATTCTGCCACAGTTACTCAAGTTCACTGCACGTCGAACCCCGGTCTCGAAGACTGGCTTCCTTGCTCACTCACTGACTGACTTTTTTTGCGGCTCACTTGCCTCTTTTATTTATTAGATCACACGTTCTCGAATGTACTGCGTCGCGTAGCTTCTACGAAACGTCGAGACGATTGCGCTTCTAGAGGCTTCCCCTGCTTTCTCCGCTCAGTCGCAGTCGCTTTTCTTCCCCTCTCCTCGCACCGCGCCCCAGTGCCAACCGAAGCTCGAGCCTCGCCTTCCTGCGCCCTCCCTTTTGCCGGACGCTCGTGCGACTCCCGAGGCAACCAGATCTTCCAACATGGCGCCACAATAGGAACCTAAGGAAGTTATTCTGTATCAAGTCGATAGAATGAACGTTGTTTTTGCAACGAAGATTCCAAATAATTATAGTATCATATTCCAAGTGATTTGTAAGCAGAATTAGTAATTGTTAAAGTGTGGGGTGTGAAAGTTAAATTAATTTCAAATTCTAGATCTAAATTAATTAGCTATTACTTTAAATAAACCATACACGCATCCTAGCCACAACATCTACTTGCAAGTTGGCACAAATTAATATTCACACGAGGAAAGTGGTGGATTCAAGTTGATCACGTGACGGGAAAGTGGACACAAAAGTTGACGAGTCGTCAATTCAAATTCTGCTTGACCGCCAAGTCGCAACTTGACTGTCTCGACCATATCATACGGGGAAAGTCGCGGTGCTCCAAGCACTTGACTTCTGTAAACTATCCCGGTGTGAACTGGCCTGAAGGCAATGCAGGACGTCACAATGGCAACGGAAAACATAACGCTCTAGGCCAGTGACCAGTAACCCATGCTCTTTGTGCAAGAGCGGTCTCCGCTGCACCCGAGCAGTTTGCGAGAGCGGATCCAAAGACATGCGCAAGATAGATAGCATTGAAGCATCTCTGTCACCACTCCTTCGCTATGAGTCTACATGCTCTATTCTTTTCCGAGTGAAAAGGGTTTTTACGTTTTATATTTACTAACATTTCTTGGTTCTAGAAATAAAATAGTAGCGTTGAATCTAAAATTTTCTGTATATATATATGGAAGATATTTTTATTTTTAAGGAATTGAGAAACAGTTAAGGCATGAAATTACTAACCTTTATTGCTCATTTTAATGCATATCCTATAGTATAATTTTAATTGCGCCACATGATGCACACAGTCCTATTACATAGTCCTAGAGCAGAGGTCTCCAAAAAGAGTATCACCATTCGATGCTGCCTGCCGAACACAGTGTGCTGTAAGGCTAGAGAAGGAGAAGAGACTCGTACCTCAACAGACGAGAGCGATCAGTGGGGGATCGCGGCAACGGGCTGCTTATGGTTACAAATGATATAAAAAGAATAAGAAATATCATACGTTTGTATATTATTTTGACATATATGAAGCTGGATCCCTGTCTGTTGCTATTGACACAAGCCATTGCAAATTTAACCTCTTCTGTTCTATGGTGCCTTTCAGTGCCTGGAAAGGATCTTCCCCAGTTGTATTTTGTAATTACATCTAGAAGACATTCAGACATAGTAAAATGTTCATTAACTCCTCGGATGAAAATGGCTAGGTGAGCTTTGTCATTTCTATCTGTGCTTTCGTCCAATGCAAGTGACTAAGCTACAAACTGGTTAATTGTGGTTTCGACTTCAAATTCAATTACATTTACAATCTTGAAATTCCTTCTCTGAACTGTAATTGGAAACAATTTAAATTCTTAAACTTAGACTTTGTTCTGGACACAATATTTAGTAACGTCCTGTGTGCACGATTTTACAAATGATGCTTCTGTAAAGGGCTTCTTTGATTTTCCAATATTCCAAGCTAGAACATAGCTAGCAAGAAGCTTTTATTTATTATTATTATTTTTTTTGTTTAAGACGCGTGTGATTTGCGTTTGTATTTTCTTATTTTATATTTATCAAAATATTTGTAGGCCTATGCATTTCACCTAAAATTAAACGAAAACTGTATGTTTGTCATGCGGAACTGAGTGTAAATGTCTTGTAATATACTGATTATTATGTATAACCAACAGTTATACAGATAGCCCCAAAATAAATTATTTCCACATGTCCAACATGCCTTTAATTGTATATTCTTTGTGAAGAGTCGAGTATAGTCGTCGCATGTTGAATTTTAATACACCCTTAAGAATTTTCGAACAAATTAAGCATTTCACATTCTCCCCACTAACACAAAAAAATTTTCTTTCTATTCATCCTTTCATGTACTACGTCCATGATTAGAAGACATTATGAAACTGTGGAACATTCCGACCAACACAATGATAATGGCAGTCCGCCACTGCTCTTCGTTTGTGCATAAACAATGCGTACAGTACAGGTGGGGATGGGTGAGGCGGAGAGCGCTCTTTACGTACTGGCTTCGGTTCCGTTCAGGGGCTTACTCCCAAGAAGGCTTTTGGAGACGTCTGTCCTAGAATATACTCGTACTAAATAATTTTCCAATGAATGTTAAAAATGCTGTTCATAAGTTTTCATAGAGTTTCTCTACAACCAAATGTTGAATACAGTATGAATACTGGAAATTTAACCTGTGATTTTTCTTGCTAAAGATCTAGGTTTAATCCTTACATAGATTTTAAATTCTGGAAACCAAATTGTGAGATCATAGATGAAGTGGACAACCAGGATTTATTTTTCGTAATTCAAGAAATATTTTAAGCATGAACATGTTTTAAAATTACTTTATAATAGTTTAATATAATTATATAAAATTTGAATATGCTTCAATTATGTTGTCTTCTTTTATATAAAAATAATTATTAATTACAGTATATAGAAACAAATTCAGAAGCGTTTCCTTCGATATGTGTATTTTAAGGGAGTCCGAAGTCTCAAAGCTCCTAACCATTCCGTACAGTGAAGTGACGTATCGTGTAGATTAACATCGACAAGTGTGGTACCGGTATAGTGAAGTGATAAAGTGCAGTGCTAACAATAAGTGTGTAATACTAGGAAGTGTGAAGTGTAGGCCTAATTGTTTTCGTGATTTATTGTGCCAGTGACATGAGTACTAAGGCGTGTGATTTGAGTGGAAACTGTGGTGCTTGTCGTAGGAAAGTTAGACAGGGAGTATTTTGTGACAGTTGTAGAATGTGGTTTCATTACGGATGTAGTAACACTACTAGTGATGAGGTTATTCTATGCGATAGCTGGTCATGTGAACTCTGTCACTATAAAACATTAGTTGTGAAACAGGAGGAAACCATCGCCAACCTACGATATGAGCTGGAAATTTTCAAAATTCAGTTGGGAAGTGGAAATGTTGCTTCAACTTTTAATTCAGATTTGCTTGATTTTAAGGTTGTATGCAGACGAAATCGTAGGAGGAGAAGGTTCTCTGCTGAGGATGTTAGTGAAATAAAGTTGACCAACAGATTCAATGTTTTAGAAACAATGGAAGTTGATCAACCAACCCTAAATCCTCAACAACAGGCTTCTGCTGAAGATGATGGTAGAAAAAGTAAAGTATTGTTACTGGGGAGCAGTCACGGGAGGGGAATAGCAAACCTGTTGAAAGAGGAATTAGGGACTGACTATGAGATTTGTAGCATAGTAAAACCTAGTGCTGGACTTACTCATGTTACAGAAGACCTGGTAAAACTATCTTCTGGTTTTACCAAGAGGGATCATATTGTAATAGTGGGTGGACCAGGGAACAGCCTGGATAGAGATGTTAGTTACTCTGTTGAGAGAGATCTAGAGAACATAAGTAAGGACAGCAGCCACACAAATGTGGAGGTAGTGGAGCTTTTTGACAGGTATGACAAGCCGTGGCTTCATAGCAGGGTGAGGAGTATGAATGCACGACTTGGACGTGCCTTGATCAGACCCAATGCCTCTCATATTGATGTGATAGAGGTATGTAGCATTAAGAGAGATGATTATACATCTCATGGCCTACACTTGAATTCTAGAGGCAAGAAGAAGCTTTCGCATCTGATTGCTAATAGAATAAAGGGTAGGATTCCAGTGATTACCAATATAATTCCTGCTGTTCATCATAGGGCATCTCCTTTTTTAGGGTAAAATATAAATTAGAAAAAGAAAGTAGGCCTACAGCTAATCAGAACAGTGAAGCAAATACAAATCATAAATTTTGTGGAGTTAATTCAAATTCAAAAACAAAAGATACCGGAAGTCAGTTTAGTTTATTTCATCAAAACATACAAAGCCTTAGAAACAAGTCACCAGAGTTATTAACATTCTTAGAAATAGAACAAATAAACCCATATATAATATGCGTCATTGAACATCATATGAAACAACAGGAAATATCGGCACTTTCACTGGAAGGATACAAACTAGGAGATAGCTATTGTAGACAGAATCTACAGAAAGGAGGTGTGTGCATAATTGTTCGAAACGATATGAATTTTAAAAATATCAGCCTTTCAAAATTTAGCAGAGAAAAGGATTTAGAGCTGTGTGCGGTAGAATTAGAATTAAAATCTAGTAATCTTATAGTTATAGCTATATACAGGTCGCCCTCTGGAGATTTCAAACATTTTCTTCATCTACTAGAAAATACATTACAACACATACATGAAAAAAACAAGAATACATATTTTGCGGAGACTTAAATATTGACTATCTCACTGAGAACACTAAAAAAGAAGAATTTAACACATTATTAGCAATCTTCAATTTAATACATACAGTCAATTTTCCAACTAGAATACAAAAAGGATCGATTTCTGCAATTGATAATATAATTATAAGGGGAGATAGATTAGATAGTTACCGCACAGTTCCCATTATAAATGGTCTTTCAGACCACGATGCTCAACTAATAAGAAGAAATGATAGCATTCCTGCATCAAAACACCCGAATAAATTTAGGTTAAGGGTCATAAATGAAGAATCTTTAAGGGACTTCGAAGCTAAACTAAAAAATGAAACATGGGAATCAGTATATGAAAATGGTGATATGAATAGTAAATTCAATGTGTTTCATAATACATTCTTAAATATCTTTGAATCCAGTTTTCCTGTAAAGTACAAAAATTCTCAAACATCTAAAAACAATTGGATTACACAAGGCATAAAAATCTCTTGTAAAACTAAGAGGTCTCTCTATTTTCAAAGTAGAAATAGTAATGACCCCAAATTAATAGCTCACTTTAAAAAGTACTCTAAAATATTACACAAAGTAATCTTAAAAGCCAAAGAACTTTACTATAACGGAATTATTCTGAACTCGAATAATAAAATCAAAACAACTTGGAACATAATAAAAAAAGAAAGTGGAAAGTGTAGAAGTAAAGAACAAGGTTACACTCTTGTAACAGATAATAGAAAAACATCAGATGCAACAGAAGTTGCGAACATATTCAACAATCATTTTCTCTCAATAACTGATAACCTAAACATCCCACAGAATAATAATAATAATAATAATAGTAATAATAATAATAATAATAATAATAATAATAATGCCATCGATTGTTTGAAAATATCTATTCCTGTAACTTTCCCAAATATTCAAAATTTTCCAACAAATTCACGAGAAATAATTACAATTCTAAAACAATTAAAGTCTAAAAATTCCTCGGGATATGATGAAATTACTAGTAAAATATTAAAAGCCAGTTCACAAATAATAGCCAAGCCCCTGTCTTATTTATGTAACTTTTCAATGTTTAATGGTGTATTTCCAGAGCGACTGAAATATACAGTTGTTATTCCTTTATTCAAGAATGGGGACAGAACCTCGCCCGAAAACTACAGGCCCATATCCCTTTTACCAGTCTTCTCAAAGGTCTTCGAAAAAGTTATATATAAAAGAGTATATCATCATCTTGATAGATACAACATTCTCATTCCGGAACAATTTGGATTCAGAAAGAATAAATCAACTGAGCAAGCGACGTTTAATTTAACTGATAAAATTCTGGAAGCTATTAATAAAAAATTACAAGTAGGAGGGATATTCTGTGATCTCTCCAAAGCTTTTGATTGTATTAACCATAAAATTCTACTACAAAAATTAGAATAATATGGTATTAAAGGCATAGCATATCAGTGGTTTGAGTCATATCTCCTGAACAGAAAACAAAAAGTAGAAATCAACCCATTTAATAACTCCTTTAAATCTACTTCAACATGGGGAAATGTTCATACAGGGGTCCCACAGGGATCTATATTAGGGCCTCTTCTTTTTTTAATTTTTATAAATGACCTTGGCCCCATAATAAAAGGAATAGGTTATCCTATACTATTTGCAGATGACACAAGTATCATAATTACAGACAATAACTTTGTCACATTCAAATATAAAAAAGAAACAATTCTCCTTAAAATTTATGACTGGTCTACAACCAATAAACTAGCATTAAACATTAATAAAACTAACATAATTCAATTTAAAGCCACTTCAAATTTAATCTCTGAAACATTGGACACAACTATCAACAATATACCTCTACTAGAAACATCAACAACCAAATTTCTTGGTTTGCATATTAATAATACAATAAATTGGAAAAATCATATCAAAGAAATAACCCCCAAACTTAGCTCAGCATGCTTCGCAATTAGGTCGTTACAAAAATTTCTAAACAGCAGTATCTTAAAGACAATATATTTTGCCTATTTTCATTCCATTATGTCCTACGGAATAATATTTTGGGGAAATTCTGTAGATAGTAAAAATATATTCTTATTACAAAAAAGAGCCATTAGAATAATAGTTGTAGCAAAGGCTAGAGAATCATGTAGATTATTTAAAAAAAAATTAGAG